>NC_051314.1:145425780-146025780 GCF_015220235.1 Choloepus didactylus
CAGCTTTCTTTTGTGTTGGTCCATTGGTCTGTCTTATGTTGACTTTATTCCTTCTGTCTCTAGGTTAAATAGGACTGCAAGAGGGCCCATCCTTTCCCAGGACCACTCTTCATGGACCACCACATGAGGGACCTGTGACACAAGTGCAGATATGGGCTGCCTCCTCCACCTTACTGGCATCTCGGGCCTTGGCTGCCACCTCCACCTCGACCTGTACCTCCACCTCCACCACCACCTTCACCTCCCCTCCCCACTCCCCTTCCTACATTTGATATAAAGAACTGAACAGTAGGAACCAACTTGTAAAGTATATCCACCTTTACATCATCCATTCCTGTAGAAAATGTTGAGATGAATCAGCAAGGCTTTGCAATACAAACCTGGCTGACGACCTGGTAACCTTCCTCATGATTCTTAGGATGTGTGATGGGCTGCAGGTATCTCTTACATAAAAGGAAAGAGGTTATTTACAGAAATCAGAAAATTCAGCTGTGCAGATGTGTATTAAACATGAGCCACGTGCCAGGCTCTGTGAGAGGAACTGCCACAGCTGATCCTCTCTTTCTCCCCTCCCCCAGCATCTCCACTGACTCTCAGCTCTGCTTCGCCTAAACCATTCACTTCCTGGATTCTCTGCCAGTGTTCCTCTCTCAGCCCTAAGACCTATTCCTGTGGGGTCTACTCAGAACCTCTGCTTTTTTATTCAAGAAATGGGAATAATGTTGACTCTATGACATCACTGTAAACATGAAAAGAAAGTACATAAAATATCTGACAAAATACTCAGTACATGTTGGGCACTCACATTTAAGTGAAAGGACACACCAAGATCATCAACAGATGTTCATTAAATTACAGTAAGTTAAACTAAGCTCATTAACACCTGGGGTCCATAGAGTTGCCATCCACAATTCAAAAGATAAGCCAATTTACACTCATCACCTAGCAGATAAAGGATAATTATGAAAATGTGTACACAGCTGGATTCAGAGTTCTATATCTGAAATCTAAAGACATGTTTGCTTTGATTCAGTTTGGAAAACTGAGGTTGCATCTTGTCCCTTCTTGGTTAAATTCATAAGTATTTTACTATTTTTGTGGTATTGTTAATGGAATTTTCTTAATTTCATTTTCAGATTGCACATTTGTCAAATATCTGGGTCATTGGACATTTCATAATACTTCTCTTTGACTAGAGTCACTTTAAAACACAGCCTGAGAAAATGAATGTAGATTGAACCTATTTAAAAATCAAGTTAGATCCTCTTTCCTCAAATTATCTGCAGTTTTTCCCAGAACAGGCCCAAATCTACCAGCAAGTCAGACTTCTGGGAAAACACATGAAGGTTTCTGTTGGAGCTTTTTAGAACATTGACAGAATTAAAGGGCTCACCCTATTTTCCTTAATTGGAGGTAAATGATTTCCCTAAGATGGAAAACCTTTTTGTTAAATAAGGCCTTCTTTGGTTAGATTTATCTTGATTGGCATCTAAGTTTAAAAGACCATGTGCTTTGGATTGTAAAACTAATGAGATTATCAACTGCACAAAAATGGGGCACAAACAAAACTATCTTGTTCCTAGAGAGACTGGAGCTCTAAGTGTAACTAAGAATTAACAACTATAATTATAGCTCACTGAAGGTAGATGTTTATTAACCTTCTGATATATTGTAATGTAGCTGTGCCTGTTTGAATGTATTGTGTCCCCCAAATGCCATTATCTTTGTGGTCTTGTGGGACAGACTTTTTGGTGCTGGTTAGATTTGCTTGGAATGTGCCCCACCCAGCTGTGGGAGGTGACTCTGGTGGGATACTCCCATGGAGGTGTGGCCCCACCCATTCGGGGTGGGCCTTGATCAGTGGAGCCATATAAATGAGCTGACTCAAGGAGAGGAAACGGAGTGCAGCTGTGAGTGATGTTATTTGAAGAGGAGCAAGCTTGCTAGAGAGGAATGTCCTGGGAGAAGCCATTTTGAAACCAGAACTTTGGAGCAGACGCCAGCCACGTGCCTTCCCAGCTAACAGAGGTTTTCCGGACACCATTGACCATCCTCCAGTGAAGGTACCTGATTACTGATGTGTTACCTTTGATACTTTATGGCCTTCAGACTGTAACTGTATAGCCAAATAAACCCCCTTTTTATAAAAGCCAATCCATCTCTGGTGTTTTGCATTCTGCAGCATTAGCAAACTATAACAGTAGCCAAAAGTCAAATGCTGCTATAATTCACTGTACTTTAGCCAGGATGCCCAGATGCTTTGCTTTGTAACTGGAACTGAACAGCCTCATGATCATCTAGTGACTTGAATTTATCTTGCTTTGTAAATTTAAAAATCTTGTGATTCCATTAACTATCCCCTTGATGTTTATTAAGAAACCTGAGCCAACTCACTTCAGTTCTACCTTACCGCACTAGATATGGCTACTTCTAACCTGAGTTGGCCTACCTGACACGCACAGTAGCACAAAACTTTAACCTGTAGTAACCTATGCCTCACAGTAATAATAAAAATCTCACCCATAATCCTATCAAGCTGCCATTTTCCTTACATACGTCCTATGACCAAGTATGTAAGCTGTCTGCTCATGCCCCATGGTTACACTAGCTCTAACCTCATCTCAAACCACTGTACTCATTATAAGCCCACCTTACCGGGAAGCTGTAAAACTCCCAGAGGCTCTCCAGTTCCGGGAGAGAGCTGAGGCCTGCAAGCGTCCTGTTCTCTTTGCATCATGCTTTGCAATAAAAGCTATTTCTCTCTTTGAAACCGCGGCTGAGAGGCTCCTCCCCCAAAATCGTCCCTTCAGCCGCTGCTTTCAGGCCTTGCCACCCAGGGAGCCCCGGGGCAGAGGCGGAGAAACGTCCGGCTGGGTGCGTTCCCCTGGCCAGTGGCCGGTGGCGGTTTTACACCGTTTTCCCGGCGCTCCGGCGACCCCCATATGGAAGGCGCTCCTGCCGCGGGGCACAGTCTCCGCGGGGCACAGGACACCGTTCCGGGAGGCGGCCGCGTTGGCAGGTCGTCAGGACGTTCCGCGGAGACTGGACCTGCAGCAGGCGCCCTCTCCCGGGCCCTCTCCCTAGCCCCTCGGGGGCCGCTCGGGCAGGTCCACCAGCAAACACCGCCCACTCCGCCCGCGCATCCTGGTGGTCGCCAGTGACCGGGAGAGGCCGCCCAGTGTCGCCCGCGGGCCAGTGTTGACAGAAGGTTCTCAGGAAAATGTTTCCGCCCCCAAATCTTCCCATGTCCAGTTCTGGAGGTGTTATCTCCGCCTAATACTTTCTTTAATAATAAGTGGTACACTCTCGTGTGAGTGCCATTTGCCCTTTTTCTTGGCTTATTGCAGACGCAGATGAGGACCTTCAGAAGAGTATGGAAACGAGGTGGTCAGAGTGGGCCTCCTTGCCTAATTCCTAATTTTAAAGAGAAGTAATTCAGTCTTTCTTCATTAAGAATGATATTAGCTACAGACTTCACATAAATATATTTTATCAGGTTGAGGAAGTTTCCTTCTATTTTGTCATGAATGGGTATTGAATATTATTGTCTTCATATTTAATGGGATGATATACTTTTTCTCATTCTGTTACTGTGGTGAATTGCATTGATTTTTAAAATTGAACTTTACAGCAGAAAAACACACTCTTTTTAGTGAGTTTTGAATAAAGCATACAGTCATGAAACCACTACTACAACTGACTAATAGAATATTTCAACAACCCCCAAATTTCCCTCTAAGTGGTTGTGATGTGATGTCTCTAGTGATGTTCCTTTCTTTTATTTCTGGTATTGGTTACTGTGTTTTCTCTCTCTCTCTTAATCTGTCTAGTAAGATGATTGTTTCAAAGATCCAACTTTTGTTTTGACATTTTTCTTTACTGTTTCCTCTTTTTTATTTCAATGATTTCCACTTTTCTCATTGTCACCACCTTTATTTATTTGGGGTTCATTTGCTCTGGCTTTTCTAGCATCTTAATGTTAAAACTTATACCCTGATACCAAATTTTTCTTCTTTTCTAAGCATTAATTTTACTGCATCTCACAGCCTTTGATATGTTGGTTTTTATTTTCAAATTTCCTTTGTTATTTCCTCATTTATCCAAAGACATTTAAAAGAGTGCTGTTTAATTTCCAAATACTTAAAGATTTTCCAGATATATTTCAGTTATTGATTTCTAATTTAATTCTGATGTAATCAGAGAACGTAGTATGCACGTGTTCAATCATTTGAAATGAATTGTCTTTTTAATGACTTGGTGAATTTTCCATAATATTTGAAAATAATGTGTATTTTGCAACCCATAAGTGTTCTATAACTATCAATTAGATAAAGTTGGTCAACAGTGTGGTTCAAATCTTCTATATCTTAACTGATTTTATTTTGTCTAATTGTCTATCAATTGCTGATGGAAGAATGTTAAATTTTCCAACTGTAATTGTGCAGTTTTCTATTTTTCTCTTTAGTTCTGTCAGGTTTTTTTTCTTCGTATAATTTTTAACTCAGCTGCACATTTAGGATGGCAATATCACCTTAAAGAACTGCCTATCTTGTAATTATGAAATATCATTGTCTCTACTTGTACTGTTTTACTTGAAGCCTGTCTAGTAAGATATTAATATAAGCATGACAGTTGTCATGCTTTCCATTTGTTGATAATATCTTTTCCATCCTTTTACTTTTAAACCTGTAATTTCATCTTTAAAGTGTGTCTTATAAATAGCATATGGTTGGGTCTTGCTTTGTAATCCAGTCTGAAAATGTCTGCCATAAAATTGGAGCATTATTTCATTTATATTAAATGTAATTATTGAGGTGGTTAGTTTTAATATAACATTTAGGTATTTGTTTTCTCCTTGTGCCATCTATTTGGTACCCATATTCTTCTTTAAATCTTTTGCAATAACCGAGTACTTAGTATTTTATTTTATCTTCTCTTTTGGAATTTAGTTATACCTGTAGTATTTTGTTTGTTTTCTTTTCATGGTTACTCTAGGGACTATACTTCCCTTATATCACTTAATTTTTAAGAGAAGATCTTTAGAATAAAACATTTCCTTTTTCCTCCTATTGTCCATTGTGCTATTTCTACATATGTCATTAACACCATACTTTGCATTATTTCTACTTTAAACAGCCAAAGAAAAAGAGAAATGAAGAAGCCCGCATATTAAATATTTCTGGAGCTCTTCATTTCATTCAATAATTCTTCTCTCCAGAGGACTTCATTTAAATTTCTTGTGATATGTATCTACTAGGATAAATTCCTTCAACTTTTGTTTATGTGAGAATATATTTCTTGTACCTTTGTTCCTGAAGGATGTTCACTTGACATAGAATTCTAGATTTTATTTCTTTATTGATTAGTTTCCTTTTTTTCATTTTATTTTTTAACTTTATTTTGAAATAAATTCAAACTTATAGGAACAATTGCAAAAACAATACAAACCCTATACACAGAACTCCAGCATACCCTGACTCCCCTCCCCCGATAACCCCTATCCACCAACTTCAACATCCGGTCACACCACCATTTCTTTCTTTCCCTCCCTCCCTCCCTCCCTATCTATCATCCATCATCTATTGCTCTGTCTTCTGAACATATGAGAGCTAGCTGCACACATCCTTGAACAAACACTATAATTCACATATATAATTCCCATGAACAAGAACATTCTTTCATGGAATCCCATTAAGCGCAACTAAGAAGTACAAGAGATTCAACAATGATACAAAGCTTACATTCTATATTTCCTTTTCCTTATGTCTCAACTGCGTCCCTTCGAGCCACCTGTCCTCTATCCTCCAATCTCATCCAAGTTCATCCTTGGCATTCAATTATCATCTGTTCAGACTGTCTTTTTTTTTTTTTGTCAATTGTGGAGACATATATACAGACTAAATCTTCCCTAGCATTCCATTAGTGGGATTAATCACATTTAGAATGTTGCAATGCCAACACTTTCCCACCATCCATTACTAGAAATTTCCCTTCACCCCAAACAGCAACCCTACATTCATTTCTTAACTCCCCATTGCCCCTTCACCCACTTCTCATAACCCATACTCTACTTTTCATCTCTATGGTCATATTGTCTGGTACTTTCTTTGTGTTTACCGTGGGGCTTAAATTTAACATCTTAAATCTATAAAAATATTGTTTTTCTTTGAAACCAACTTAACTTCAATAGGACGCATAAACTATGTTCCTATACTCCTCCATTCCCCCACCTTCATGTAGTTCTTGTCAAAAATTACGTATTTTACATTGAGTCCAAAACCACTGATTTATCGTTACAGTTTATATATTTTAGATCCTGTAGGAAGTAAATAGTGGAGTTACACATCTAAAATACAGTAGTATTGGTATTTATATTTACCATGTGATCTTTACTGGAAATCTTTATTTCTTCATGTGGTTTCAGTCAATTGTTTAGTGTCCCTTCCTTTCAGCCTGCATGATTCCCTTTAGCATTTCTTATAGGACTGATCTACTCGTGATGAAGTCCCTCAGCTTTTGATTATCTGGGAATGTTTTCATCTCCCCCTCATTTTTAACCTCCAGGTGTTTGTGAATTTTCTGTCTCTGATGGTTATTGACTTCTATTTGTATTCCATTGTGGTGAGAGACTGTACTTTGAATAAATTCAATTTTTTAAAAATTTATTGAGACTTGTTTTATGTCCCAGCATATGGTCTATTCTGGAGAAAGATCCGTGATCACTAGAGAAGAATGTGTGTCCTGGTGATTTGGGATGTAATGTTCTATATATGTCTGTTCAATTTCTCTATATCTCTCTCTCCTTTCTTTGTTTCTCTTTCGGTAGGACTCCCTTTAGTATCTGTAGTAGGGCAGGTCTTTTATTAGCAAAATCTCTCAGCATTTGTTTGTCTGTGAAAAATTTAAGCTCTCCTTCAAATTTGAAGGAGAGTTTTCCTGGATAAACTATTCTTGGTTGGAAATTTTCACTCTTAGAATTTTAAATATGTCATGCCACTGCCTTCTTGCCTCCATGGTGGCTGCTGAGTAATCACTACTTAGTCTTATGTTGTTTCCTTTGTAGGTGGTGAATTGCTTTTCTCTGGCCGCTTTTAGAACTTGCTCCTTCTCTTCAGTATTTGAGAGTATGACCAGAATATGTCTTGGAGTGGGTTTATTTGGATTTATTCTATTTGGAGTTCGCTGGGCATTTATGCTTTGTGTATTTTTATTGTGTAGAAGGTTTGGGAATTTTTCCGCAACAATTTCTTTGAATACTCTTTCTTTCTAGACATTTACCCTTCTCTTCCTCTTCTGGGACACCAATGAGTTTTAAATTTGGACATTTTATTTTATCTATCATGTCCTTGAGATCTATTTTTATTTTTTCAATTTTTCCCCATTCTTTCTTTTGTTCTTTCATTTTCCGTTCTGTGGTCCTCAAGGATGCTGAGTCATTGTTCAGCTTCCTCTAATCTTATACTATGAGTATCCATAATCTTTTTAATTTGGCCAAAAGTTACTTTTATTTCCATAAGATCATCTATTTTTTATTTATTCTTGCAGTTTCCTCTTTATGCTCTTCTAGGTCTTCTTTATGTCCTTTATATCCTGTGCCATGCTCTTCTTCATGTCCTGTATATCCTGTGCCATGCTCTTATTGTTTGTCTTAGTTCTTTGATTAATGGCACCAAGTACTGTATCTCTTCTGATCTTTTGATTTGGGTGTTTGGGATTGGGTTCTCCATATCATCTGGCTTTACCATATGCTTTAAAATTTTATGTTGTTTTTGGCCTCTTGGCATTTGCTTTACTTGCTAGGGTTCTTTCAGGATATGAAAAATACCAATCTCTAATTTGTCAGATCTACAGCTTGGTGGCGTACACTTTCTCTAACTAACCAGCAGATGGCACCCGCAAGTCACCTATTCCTCTCAAGTCAGTTCTCTCCAACTTTGTCTTTGTTGTGTATGGGGATCTGATTCTTGTGTGGTTCAATTGGTGCACTAAGTTTGAGTGTGATGTTGGTGCTGTCCGCCCTGCATGTGGGTCATGTGTCTGAGTGGCTAGGGAAGCAGGGCAGCTTTAATAATCAAACCTTCCAGGTGTTCCCAGAGATCCAAGGCTGTTGGAAGAGTCTAAGCTTTCATTTCAGTCTTGCCACAGATTGTCTCTACTGCTGACCCACAAGTCCTTGGTATTGGATTAGGGTCCCTGGGATTTCCGAGCGGGTCTTCCTTGACAGCCATGCCCTTCCAGGACCTCTGCCGAGGGAAGGCTGTGCCACATCACAAGTGAGTGCCAGCCCTCCAGGGAAGCCCTGGGCTGCTGGGCTGTGCAGGGGCATTCCCAGCCTGCTGTAAAGATGGTTGAATGGGGCATGTTAATTTCCCCTCTTCACACAGCTCCGCCTTCCCAGCTCTGGGACAATTAGCTGTGGGTGCACTAAAGGCCACTGTCCATAGCCGATATTGTGGCATGTGCACGGCACTGTGGGAAACACTCCCCATCACACTGGGACCCTTGACGCAGCTCTGGGCTATGGCTCCAGCCCTGGGCAGGGGCGTCCCAAGCCTGCCAGGAAGATGGCTGCAGGGGGCATGCTTTCTTTCTCCTTTTGGATCCCTTCTGCCCCCCTGGCCCCAAGACAATCAGCAGTGGGTGTGTAAAGGGCTATTCTCCATGCCAGACACTGAAGCATTGGCACAGCCTGCTCCTGCTGTGCTTCACTGCTCAGTTCTTGCCGCCATATCTGCAGCCACTCCCAGGTTTTTTTTAAAAAGAACTAGTCCATCTCCAAACATCAACCCATGGTTTCTCCACACCACAGTGCAGCCACCAGACTTTCAGCTGGCTCACTCAATCATTTCAGAATGCAGACTCCTGGTTTCACTACGTGCACAGTCCTTGTGGATTTAGCAGACGTTGTCCAGCTGGTGCATTGCTGGAACTGGTGTTCTGGGTCACTTTCTGGCTTTTATCTAGTATTTTTCATGGAGGTGTTTTTTTGCCCTGTCTCACCTAGCCGCCATCTTAGGTTCTCCCTCAATTTGTTTGCTTTTAAGAGGTTTGTTTTGGTTTGGAGGAGGTTTCCATTCTATACTTTAAAAATGTCTCTCCATTTTTATTGACTTGAATTATTTCTGAAGAGAAGCCAGTGATTATTTTTATCATTGTTCCCCTGTATGGAATATGTTTCTGTCTCTGATTGCTTTTAAGATTTTTGCTTTATCAGTGGTTTTAAGCCATTTGATCATAATATGCCTTTATCCTACACTGAACTTCTTTATCTGTGGAATATTTTTCATCCAATTTGGAATATGTTGGATCATTATTCAATTTATTTTTTTTCCCATCTTGGGACACCTTACAATTGTCAATGCAAGTGTTAGACTACTTGATACTGTTTCATTGGTCACTAAGTTTCTTTTCATTTTTTAAGGCATTTTTTTTTCTTTCTGTGCACCAGTTTAGATAGTTGGTATTGACTGGTTGTGCTGGTTTGGATGTATTATGTCCCTGAAAACACCATTATCTTTGATGTAGTCTTGTGTGGGCAGGATATGTGTTGGTGTTGATTGGGTTGGTGTCTTCTGATTGAATGTTTCTGTGGAGATGTGATCACTCAACTGCGGGTGAGATCTTTCACTGGATAATTTCCATGGAGGTGTGGCCCCACCCATTCAGCATAGGCCTTGATTTGTTTACTGGAGCACTATGAAGGAGGGAGTTTGCTACAACCAAGAGGGACATTTTGAATAATGCACAGGAGCTGAGAAAGGAGCTTCAGCTTACATTTTGAAGATGGCCTTTGAAAGCAGACTCTTGCTCCAGAGAAGCTAAGAGAGGAAAAATGCCCCCAAGAGCAACTAAGAGCGACATTTTTGAGGAGATGAAGCCTATGGAGGAATGTCCTGGGAGACAGCCATTTTGAAACCAGAACTCCAGAGTAGACACCAGCCACCTGCCTTCCCAGCAAACAGAGGTTTTCTGGGCACCATTGGCCATCCTCCAGTGAAGGTACCTAATTGTTGATGCATTACTTGGACACTTTATGGCTTTAATACTGTAACTTTGTAGCCAAATAAACCCCCTTTATAAAAGCCAATCCACTTCTGGTGTTTTGCAAAAAGGCAGCATTAGCAAACCAGAACAGATTTTGGTAAGGAGAATGGAGTGCTGCTGAGTTTGCAAATACCAAACATGTTGGAACAGCTTTTTAAATGGATAAGGGGAAGATTCTGGAAGAATTGTTAAGTGCTCGATAGAAAAGGCCTAAAATGCTCTGAAGGGGCTGTTGGTAGAAATATGGACTCTAAATATGCTCCTGATGAGGACTTGAGCAGAAATGATGAATGTGTTGTTGCAAACTGAAAGAAAGGTGATCCTTGTTTTAAAGTGGAAGAGATTTTGGCAAAATTGAGTTCTGGTGTCAGATGGAAGGAAGAATTTGAGAGCAACGAGCTGGGATACTTGGCTGATGAGATTTCAAAACCAAAAGTTGTCGATATAGCATGGCTTCTCCTTGCAGCATATAGTAAAATGTGAGCAGAGAAGGATAAACTTAGAACTGAACTCTTGGGTTCAAAGAAACCAGAAACTGATGGTTTGGAAATTCCAGGCTACCAGGGGGTGGAACCCCAGAAGTTACAGCCCCATGTGAGGATTCAAACAAACATGGAGCCCAGCCACCATTTCAGTACAAGCCAAGATTGGAGTTATCCAGAAAGAATTTGTGGTAAGTCCTATTGTGTGATGGCTTTGACCCCTGTGTGCTTCATGCAAAGCTAACAGAATTTTTGTGAGATCTTTATACACAGAGATGCTGCCAGTCTGGACTGGAGAAGACAGAGGAACAAATTGAAGGAAAAATATCTTCAAAGACAGAGCCATGGAGATTGAGGTCTGGAGTCAAAAAGTATCAGGTAGGGAGAAAGGAGCAGCCCACATGCATGGAAAGGGTGAATTTGTCCCAGAGGTTGAGAGCAGGCATTCCTCCTTGATTCTTAGGAAGAGTGTTGCCACCTCAGGCCTCAGAGAGGGTGGAGCACATTCCCCACAAATTGTGGAGAGCCTGGCCACCACCCCACTGTTTGAAGAAGGTAGAGCCTTTGCCCCAGAGAGGCAGAGTCTGGGTGGCACCCAAATGTTTGAGGAGGGTGGGGCCAAAAAATGGTCTCCCCAGTGTGTGGACATGTTAGAGCTTTTATCCCAGCATTTGGAGAGAAAAGGGCTGCCATGAAAGCCTTTGGAAAGGGTTGGACTCCTGCTTTCTCAAGCCCCAAGAATGCAACATCATTCTGTTCATGACTCTCAGACTTTGAAATCTAATGGAGTTTGCCCTGCAGGTTTTAGGAATTGTTTTGGTCACTTAAACCCTGTTTTCCTTTCACTTTCTCCTTATGGCAATGGGAATGTTTATCCTATTAATGTCCCTCCTTTGTATATTGGAAGCAGATAACTTGTTCTGAGTTTCACAGGTACAGAGCCAGAGGGGAATTTTGCTTTTAGACACTCCATGCCTGTGACTGATTTTGATGGGATCTTGTACTTAACTACTGTTACTGAAATGATTTAAGTTTTTTTGATATTGTGATGGGATGAATGTATTTTGTATATGGAAAGTTCATGTCATTTTGGGGTCCAGGGGGTGGAATGTGCTGATTTGGATATATTATGTCCCCCAAATGCCTTTATCTTTGATGAAGTCTTGTGTGTGCAGGAAAGGTATTGGTGTTGATTGGGTTGGAGGCTTCTGATTGGATGTTTCTGTGGAGATGTGATCACTCAACTGTGGGTGAGATCTTTCATTGGATGATTTCCATGCACGTGTGGTCCCACCCATTCATCATGGGCCTTGATTAGTTTACTGGAGCATTATATAAGCTCAGAAGAAGCGAGCTTGCTACAGTCAAGAGGGACATTTTGAAGAATGCACAGGAGCTGAGAGATGAGCTTCAGCTTACAGAGACATTTTGAAGATGGCCTTTGAAAGCAGAGTTTTGTTCCAGAGAAGCTAAGAGAGGACAAATGCCCCAAGAGCAACTAAGAGTGACATTTTTGAGGAACTGCAGCCTACAGAGGAACGTCCCGGGAGAAAGCCAGTTTGAAACCATAACTTTGGAGTAGACACCAGCCATGTGCTTTTCCATCTAACAGAGGTTTTCCAGACACCATTGGCCATTCTCCAGTGAAGGTACCTGATTGTTGATGTGTCATCTTGGACACTTTATGGCCTTAAGACTGTAACTGTGTAACCAAATAAACCTCCTTTATAAAAGCCAATCCGTTTCTGGTATTTTACATTCTGGCAGCACTAGCAAACTAGAACATAGTCCATTCTCTTCCATCGTCAGCCAACCTTCATTTGAATTATGTACATCATCCCTTTCATACGGAAGGAATCTTTTTTAATTCTATCCAATTCAGTGAGACTTTTTCCCCATACTGAGCTTCCTGGAGGAGGTAGAGAAGATGTAGAGTGGAGAGTGAGGGATATACAAAGCAACCCTTGACTTGATGACATAAGAAAGAAATAGTCTGATGGCATTATGACTAAGTTTCATATTCCTATCTATACACACTTGTTATTTAGTTATAATCAATCCCCATTTCTTGGGGTACTGGAAAGGTGAAGGAACTCCCTCGATACCACCACTAGAAAAAATGACTATAGATATAACCCCATGCCCCAAATGCCCCTGTCCAATTTCAAACATTCCTGAGTACCTGGGCTCTCTCACCACAATCATTGACTCCAGTATGGGGTGCAAGTGCCCACATGGGCCAGACTCCTGAAGTTCATCCTGAGTTCATCCTGAAGTTCATCCTGAGTTCATCTTGAAGGACGTCCTGAGTTCAGGACTTATATGACAAATGTGCCAGAAAGCAATACCTCAACTGTTCCAAGGGAGTAGCAGGGATGGGTGATGGAGAGAATGTATGAGCATCTTAAAATGGGGGGGGGGGGGTGGTGTCTGAGACATTGTAGCTTCCCCTGTGCTCCCACAGTCTGGAGCATGTTATTGGAATGAGTGGTGTCCGCTGTCCTCACTTATGATGTTTCAGAGCTGTCAGCCTCTCTCTAATCATTAGGCATTACCATTGTCATTAACTAACCATAACAAGTTCCATTAGTAAGTCTTAGAGCTGACCCTGAGGTAGATAGAAGTACTAGCACACTTCCCAGAAATAAGTAATGAGCAGAAAGCTTGGAATGAGGCAGAAACAATGACCTATAAGATAATTATCCAAATACTGTGGCCCCAAGAGTCCCCACATCTCTTCCATCCCTAAACTCTTCTTGTGAAATGTGTCCCTAGGGTTGTGAAGAGGAAGGTGACTTGGGTTGAAGTCAAAGTCCTGATACCTGCTCTTTCAGGGCATGCTTGGTATGTGCTCCATAAATATCAGGTAATAAATAGATCAGCAACTCAGTAAGTTTACACTAGTCCAGGGCATAATTTCTAAGGTTCTAGAACCCAATCCATTTTGGAGAGGAGTGGCTGTTGAAGGGTGAGTTCACAGGCTTTGTAACAAGAGTGGATTCTCATCCTGACAACATCACTCAGTGATATGATTATGTGGAAGTGGGGAGGAAATTAGCATTCAAGATATCTCATTTAATTAAACACCTTATAATGAGCTTTTAAAGTAAGTTGAATGGATCCTCATTTTCTGCATCACACATGAAAGTTAATGTGTGAAACTCAGTCTCACAGCAGTTAATTTAAATTATATGAACTCATCAATATAGTAAGTTTAAGGGCTGAATTTTGAACCCATGTTTCTTTGACTCCAAAAACTACAAATTTTTTGGCCAGATTACAATGCCTCAATTTAATATTACTTCAGCTCAGGATTCTCCAGAGAAACAGAATCTATATGAGATGGATAGACAGATAGGTAGATGATAGACAGATAGATGGATAGATAGATACAGAAAATCTGTTTCTATATATACATCTCTATTTCTATATATACAATTCATATCTATATCTATGCCTAATATTTGAGGTTTTTTTTTAGGAATTGGCTTACATGACTGTGGGGATTGGCAAATACAACTTCTATAGGGCAGGCCACAAGCTAGAAACTACAATAAAGGTGGAGTAGTATTCCCCAGGAGAGGCTGGTTTGTTGAAGAAAAGACAGAAATTTTTCTAACTCCTTAAATCCTAAGTTCTCATTTAAGACCTCCAACCGATGGATGAGTAGAGTCCCCTCATTTCTGAAGGCAATCTCCTTTCATGATTGTAGGTGCAATCAGCTGCATAATCAAATGGTATAAATCCTGAAATGCCATTCCACTAACAACCAGGCCAGTGTTTGCTTGACCAAACAACTGGACAGTGTAACCTAGCCAAGTTGATAAATGTAATTAACCATCACATTCAGTGTTCTCATTCATAACACAGAGAAATGAGTATAAAACTGTCTTAGTTTGTCAGGGCTGCTGTGACAAATACTATACACTGGGTTGGCTTAAAAGAACAGGAATTTATTGGCTCACAGTTTTGGAGGCTGGAAGTCAAAATCAAGTTGTTGGCAAGTGCCTGATTTCTCAAAGTATTTCACATATTGGTGATGGCTCTCCTCACACGTAGGCTTTCTCTAGGTCTCACTTCTCCTGCTACTCACTAACTCCAGCTGAATTTCCTCTCTTTTGAAGGCCTCCAATCATACCGATTAAAGTACTCCCTGATTCAAGTTGCCCTCATCTAAATAGGATCTTCGAAGATCTTACTCCCAAATAAGACCACACCTTAACTAACAATAACATCTTCAAAGGTCTTAAATATAAGTAGATTCACACCCATGTGAATGCAGATTAGGACTTAAACCTGCCTTTTGTGGGGTACATGATTCCATCTCCAATACCAACTCATGGGGTTTCTATGAGGATTAAGTTACAATAACAAAAGAAGAGCACCAAGCACATTTCCTTGGTAGCAGATATTCAGTGATGGTTAGTTTTATAGCTGTCCTCCACTATAGAGATAAACCCTGGAGGTTGGCAGTATTTGTGACAATCTTGTAAATGAGTCCATGACTATTATTAGCCCTATTGATTTACCCAGTAGCTGGGCTATAACATTTGGGTACTTATTTATTTATACCCTGACTTATTCAAGAAAGAATTTAAGGCAGATTATAAAAATGAACACAGCCCAACAGACTAAATTAAAATTTAAAATATGTCAGAGAAGAAACAAGTGTAAAGGAAAAATGGGAGCAGGAAATCTAAGTAAGAACAGGAGCCAATATACAGCCTAGGGCCCTGTGCCAGTTTGAATCTATTATGTCCCCCAAACGCCATTATCTTTGATGTAATCTTGTATGGGCAGGCGTTATCAGGGTTGATCAGATTGTAACTCTTTGAGTGTTTCTTTGGAATGCGCCCCACCCAGCTGCGGGTGATGACTCTGGTTGGATGGTTTCCATGGAGGTGTTGATCCACCCATCCAGGGTGGGTTTAAGTTGATCAGTGGAGCCATATAAATGAGCTGACATAATGGAAGGAGCTCAGTGCAGCTATGAGTGATGTTTTGAAGAGGAGCAAGCTTGCTAGAGAGGAATGTCCTGGAAGAAAGCTATTTTGAAACCAGAACTTTGGAGCAGATGCCAGCCACATGCCTTCCCAGCTAACAGAGGTTTTCCGGACACCATTGGCCATCTTCCAGTGAAGGTACCCAATTACTGATGTGTTACCTTGGACACTTCATGGCCTTAAGACTGTAACTGTGTAGCCAAATAAACCCGCTTTTTATAAAAGCCAATCCATCTCTGGTGTTTTGCATTCTGCAGCATTAGCAAACTAGAACAGGCCCTGTGAAGTTACTATTTGTGTCACCCTGCATGTCTCCCATGAGTGGGCCCATATTTGGCTCCAAGATTTCAAGAAGTTTAATCAAAGGAGGAAACCCATATACTTTTTGGGTGGTGTCCATAGATTTTCCTGAAGAGAAACACTGAAGCCCCTGAACTCAAAGTTCCCTCTACCCAGGATAAACATGCATCCATCTTTGCTCTGGACAGTCCTGACTGGCATTGGGTGTAAGCATTAATAGTGCTCCCTTTATCCTCCAAACCCATCAGTTTTTATATAAATTTTCTTGTCACTCTACCCATTACCCCTCCTTCCCCTGCCTGGGTTTCCCTACCTCTGTGCATCCACATTCCATCTTCAAGTCTAGTCCAAATGTCTAATTTTCAATGTCAATTGGTGTGTGTGTGTGTGTGCATGTTTTGGAGAGTGAAGGGAGTATAGCTTAGGGTCTATGGAATTTGGCTCTCTGAACAACCTAAAAATGTATACTAAATTGTTCGGAATTGCAACATTTACTGGGGTGAGGCTCCATAGAATACATCAAGTTTTCCAAAGTTTTTTTTTTTTCCCCAACATTTTAAGGGGGAAAAAACACAGGTTTTGGAACCAAGAGTGGTTCTTGAGGAACAGAATCTTAAGGACAAGTTTTCTGAGTTGGTGTTGGGCTTTTGGAATCCATTTTCTAATTCGATTATATTTCAAGGTGCTAATGCCATGATTTCCAGGTTAAAGAGGGCACTGATATTTAATGGCATGATGTGGCAATAATGATACACAGTTATAATCATTGGGTATTCCTAAATAGTTTTAAGGCAAGATGCTTGATGACCACGTGTTTAATACCTTAGAACATTTTCATCAACTTAGTGAGTATAATAGGATTGGCTGGTTACTCATAAGTGCACTGGAGAAAGTGAGGAAAGAAAAGAATCAGCTGAAGGCATCAAATTCTCAGCTCAGGTACTGCATAAATGAACTGAAAGTGTCTATGTCTGCGCTGAAAGAAACCATTACCTCCTGTAGAGCTGAGATTTCTGAAAATTGAACCCAGAGCCTCATCCTGCATGTGTCTATAATATAGCACAAATTGAATTCCCAACCCCACAGGATGTCTTCTGTTAAAAGGATGGCACTGATTGGGAAGGACTGGGATCCTGAAAATAAGAGCAGGGATGCAGGGGCAGATCCTGATGAAGCTGGGGACATTGAATTCCTAAATTCTGCTGAGTCTTTTTTTTTGCCAGATAAAGCAGCCTTGCCACCCCTATCTGAAGAAGTTAACCTCTCTTTGCCCGAGAAAACTTAATGGCCTTCCCTGAAGTAGTTGCACAACACTGCTGATTCTTCTCAGGACCTACCCGCATCACCCTCCTTGGATTCTAGAAATATAACTAGACTCAAATTTCAGCAGGTCTCTAAGAGTGAGGTACAAAGCATGACCCATGAGGAGGTGTGCTTCACTTCAAAACAAGCACATGAATTTTCCAAGATATATAGACAGATATCTTGGGAATATGTGTAGGAATGGATATTGAGAGTGTGGGATAATTGTGGAAGGAAATTAAAATTGAATCTGGTTAAATTTCTTGATACAAGACCACTAAGCAGATGTTTTGGATTCAATGTTTAGCTCGAGGGATTAGCTTGTTTAGTTGGCCACAAGAGGGTAGCCTATCCTAAATGAACTTGAGATGCCAGGACTGCCTCGGTATCCAATAAAGGAAGATATCAAAAGGCTTGGAAAGACTGGAAAGATAGAGTATATTTATAATGTGAGATCTGTTCATGCACCCCTGAATGGTCCAAAGGACATAAACTTTCACTATGACTATGACAAAAAAATTTTTGAGGGAGCCCCAGTGTGCTTGAAGATTGGCATTGGCATTTTCTCACAAGAAAATCTGTGATTGCTCTTTTCTGTATGTCATAAATTACAGTGGGAACTGCTGCCCCTGAACTGGGATACATAAATACAATGGAGATAATTGGATCCAATGGTGGCAGGAGTCAAGTGGCAGTGCTTATTCATCAAAGACAAGATGGACATGGTTACTGTAGTGGAAAGCACAATCAAAGCAGTAATCAGAGTCATCTGACTCACAAACTATGGCATTGGCTATTTGATCATGGTAACCCTAGAAGAGAAATAATGGACAGGCTGCTTAATTTTTAATTGATCTGTAAAAGCAGAAGAGTTCTACCTCGAGTGAACAGAAGCATAATCACAAAAACAGAAAGTCTTTGTCTCTCAATTGATTTCCAGACTTGAGCCAGTTTATATAGCTCCAGAACCCCTTTAAGGAAGGGGAGGCCAGTCCCCTTGAGGAAGGACTTTACAACACTGCCAAAAATTTGTCCCAATAAGATTTCTGTCAGCCATGCCCAAAGAGACCTACAGCCATTTATCAGTATTATTTTGCATTGAGGTAAGTTAAATAATCAGAGTTTTTTGGGAATTACTGGGCATTAGCTCTGCACTGACACTAATTCCAGAAAATCCAAAATGTCACTGTGGACCACCAGTCAGAGTAGGAGCTTATGGAGGTCAGGTGAGCAATGGAGTTTTAGCTCAGGTCCATCTCACAGTGAATTCAGTGGGTTCCTGAGCCCATCCTGTAGTTATTTCTCCCATGTCAGAATATGTAATTGTAATAGAAATTCTTAGCAAATGGTGGAGTCCCTACAATGGTTCCCTTACTTGTGGATTGAGGACAATTATGACAGGAAAAGCCAAGTAGAAGCCTCTAGGAAAATAGTCAACCAAAAGCAATACTGCATTCCTGGAGTTTTTAAAGAGATTATTGCCAGTGAAAAGGACTTGAGGATGCAAGGGTGGATATTCTCATCATATCTACATTCAACTTGCCTATTTCACCTGAGTAGTGAACAGATGGATCTTAGAGAATGACAGTGGATTATTGTAAACTTAACCAAGTGATGACTCCAATTGCAGCTGCTTTTCCAGATATGGTTTCATTGCTTAAACAAATTAGCCCACCACCTGGTAGCTAGTATGCATCTATGGATCTCACAATGCTTTTTGTCTCAATATCTGTTAGGTAAAGA
This sequence comes from Choloepus didactylus, assembly GCF_015220235.1. NCBI lineage: Eukaryota > Metazoa > Chordata > Mammalia > Pilosa > Megalonychidae > Choloepus > Choloepus didactylus. Next base: position 145,444,655 of record NC_051314.1, read on the forward strand.
TCATGAAAAGCTGTTTGCTTTCAGCTGGGAAGGCAGGCAATATACCTGCCCTGCCCTACCTCAGTGGTATACCCTCTCTCAGCCCTATGTCATAATTAAGTTCACAGGGACCTTGATCACATTCCCTTCCACAAGACATCACACTGTCCATTATATTCATGACATTAAGCTGCTTGGGCCTAGTGTGCAAGATGTAGCAACTATTCTAGAGTTATTGGTAAGACATTTGCATGTCATACGTCGGGAAACCAACATGACTTCCTGTCTAACCATTTACTCTCTCCACATCACTCTTTTAATTCTCTTCTTTTCAATTAAAGCCATAAAAGCAGTTATATTATTTATTTGTTTATAAATTGTCTCTCTCTCCACTAACTCTAACCGTGACTGGTCTGTCTTGTTCACCTCTGTAATCAGAACAGTGCCTGGTTCATAGAAGGCACTCAGTGAGTCTTCACTGAAGGAATGAAAGAGTGCGAGATGACTTAGCCTAACTTCTCTGTTAGCTGCAGAAATCGGTTTTCAGTCTTCTAAAGATGCAGTGCAGGGTTTATTTGAAGAAAATGGCTCATGCAATTGTGGGGCTAGCAAGTCTGAAATCTGTAGGAAAGACTGGCTGACCACAAACTCAGGAGGGAATGTGTGCTGCAGTCCTGAGGCAGGATTTCATCTTCGATGGGAAACATCACTGTTTTCTTTTAGGCCCTCAGGCAATTGGATCCCGAAATGAGAAATGAAGAAGGTGGTTACAAACACCAGCTATGACCACATATAATTGGTTAGACAGAGTTTTCCTGAGGAGGTGGCGTTTAAGCAGAAATCTGAAATGGTCATCAGGTGGGCATGAGCTTAATGTGTGTAAGGGACAGAAAGGTGGTCAGAGCATCTGGGCTGGATGAGAGGAGAGTGGTGTGATGGGAGTTCTCAGGGGTGCCAGGGTCAGGGCGTGGAGGGCTGTGAAGTCCTTTGAGGTCCTTCCTGTTCTAGAGTTTTATAACTTTTACCATCAGCAGTCGCAGTTAACAATACATCAACTGGGATCCCTGTTAAAGGGAAGATCACCACCCCCACATCTCTATAATTTTGGACCTGAGGAGACCCCTTCAAGGCCGGTCACTGGCATCCCCATCCCTCAGTGGAGCCCGCTGCTGGGCACTTGCAGCATCTGCATCCCTGTCCAGGAGGTCTCTGGGAGAGGTGGTGAGCATGACCTTCAGGACACAGACCTGTCTTTGCCACTCACTAGCCGGGAGACTGGCTCAAGCAAGTCACTTGTTCTCACTGCATCTGTTTCCTCCTCCATAAAGATGATACCTTTGGCGGGGTTCCTGGTGAAAGTAATGAAGTGAATTGCAAGAAAATGCAAGTACAGGACCTGACTAAAAGACCTCATAGATGTCAGTCGGCTGATGATGGTTGTTTTGATAATTGCTTCCTGTGTGCTAGGCTGGTAGCCCCTTTAAATTATGCTGTTAGGGGATCAAGTCATGTCATTCACTTATTTTGCTTCCCATAAAGTGTCTTGAATCCTTCTGGACAAATAGTGGGTGCTCAATAAATACTCAACATGTTGAAACATAATATTGATAATAATGTTTATCAATGTAATGTTGATAATAATGCATTCATGTTCCAGGCACTGCTCTAGGAACTTCACTTACCTAGCTCATTTACCCTTACAAGGATCCTATGGGGCCCTTTACCCTACAAATCTTCACTATATCACTCTACTGATGAGAAAATTGAGGCAGAACAAGAGTTAGTTATTTCCAAGATCAACTCAGGTAGTAAGTGGCAGGGCTGGATTTGGAACAGAGCAGTCTGGCTGCTCTCCACCAGCTGGTTGGAAGGAGGTGGGGGCAGGGGCAAGCCCCACTTTGTGAAGGAGACACAAACAGCAGGAGCAGTCAAGCAACTCTTCCTTCTGAAGCTCTCAGGGGGCCAGATTTCCCATGGGGGCCCTGGAAAGAGGAGGGTGCCCTGTTTCTGCCCCTCCTCCCTTAGGGTGTCTGGTTTCCAGGAGGCAGAGGGTCAGGTTACAGCAGCATTTGGTTACTGCCTACAACCACTGCCTCCTGGAGAGACCAAAGGAGAGACACATTCTCTGCCCTGCCTTTCCCCAGCCTCTGCTCCACTATGCCTCCACTTGGGCTCTGGATGGAGGTGGCCCATCTGCTAGCTGCTGTCCATGCAGGTGAGTCAATAGCCACCTCCATAATCATAGCAGTCCCCAGGTTTGAAGGGTACAGAATCAGCCAGGACCTGTAGACTTTACATGCATTCTCTCAGTTAAACCTGTCATCAGTTCTGTATATACAATACTATTATTGCATCATTTTTCAGATGAGACAACTGGGGCTCAGAGAGGTTAAATTACTTGGCCAAGTAGTTACTGTCAACAGTGAACTTCCAGAGTATGAACCCAGTCCCCACTCCCAATCACTCCTGGGACAGTGCCCTGCAGGAAGGGGTTGGGAAGGGGTGCCCATTGTTGGTCTCCTCTGGATGTCTCGAATCTCCCCTCATGTGTCTCCCACCTTCAGGCCTCCACCCTCTCCCCAACCCATCTGTGCTTGCCTTCTCCACACAGCCTTCCTCCCTTCTCTCTTCCTCATGGGTCTGATTCCTTCAGTTCTACACTCGGCACCTCCTTCTGTAGGGTTCCTCCTCATCTGCTGACATGAGTGGCATCCTGTGCCTGGATGGGTGTTAATTTTCTCTATACTGTCTCTCTCCTCTTGAGGTCAGGAGGCCATGCTCACTTCCGTATTCACCTCTCCCAGCAGGTTAGGCGTATGAAACAAACGCTTGCTCTTTGTTTCTCATCAAATGCCGTGTGTGTGTGTGTGTGTGTGTGTGTGCGTGCGCGCGCGTGCACATGCACATAATTTCATTTCTTACCCATGATCCTCTGAGGCAGGTATGAAAAAAGTGAGGCTAAGAGAAGTTACTAACTTGCTTCAGATCCCACTGGTAGTAAGAGGAAGAGCTGGAGTTGGAACCAGGTGTGTGTCCTCAATCCCAGGGTCTCCTCCTGATTAGAACGTGGAGACTCTCGACACACCCTAAGCATGTGCTGAGCAGTTTTCAATACAGCCTTTAGCTGGCCTAGAGTCTCAGCTGTGGTGCAGGCAGCACGCTGCCTACATGCCCAGCCCAGCTTTGGGATCATGTGGAGCAGCGCCTGGGGAGAGCTGTCCGTCAGGCCACCGAACTGCAAGGGGCAATTGAGCTAGGAGCCCAGATACACCATCATGTCTGACCGCCTACCCTGATCTTTCCCCCAGAGACTTAGGGTGATTTGCTAGTAACCTGACCTCTCTTGGCCTCAGCTTCCCCTTGTGTAAAATAAGAGGGTTGAGGAGACGAAATGTCAGCCCTGCTATTCTATGCTGCTAACTGCAGGGCACTCAGAGCTCCTGGAAATTCTAGATGAGGGTGATCACAAAGCCAGGTGGTATCCTCACAGCCTCAGGTTTCTGGGGGTTTGGGGGCCCTTCTCAGCCTACCTGTGGCCTTCATTACATGATCTTTGTGCTTTTCTATCCAGAATAGTAATTATCAGGAGCGAACCACCTGCAAAACTTCTCCATAAATACACATTTATGATTACAGTTTTTCAGTAATTGCAATGGGATGCTAAAATAATGCATCATTGGAGATAGGAAATGGCCCATTGTCCAAGGTCTCTGTGGAGATGAAAAGGAGCTGTGACCTCACCTGGCCTCAGGCAGCCACTCCTGACCTCACCTTAGCTCTTCTCAGGGACCACTGCATCCTCCCCCGGTGGTGGTGCCCATGGCCACAGCCTCTGCCTCATCAACTGCCTGCCAGGCCAGCACCTCAGGGCCCAGAATTGACTGCAGTGCCTCCTTGGCTTTTTGTAAGGAGCAGACCCCTCTTGACCCCAGGAACAGAGGAGGGGAGGGGCAGCCACAGCCCAGGGAGGGGTGGGAGGAGGTGAGGTGGGTCTGCCCTCTCTCTGGGTAGGGAGGGGTCTTGCCTGTGGGGGACCCTTCCATTGTGGCCCAGGGTGCGATGAGCTCCTGGGGAGTAGCACTGTCCATGCATCAGGGCCACCCAGGAGAGTCCCAACAAGACTGAACTCGAGTGTTTCCAAGCTGGAGCTCTGCCTCTCACCCTGAGTGAGCTCTCACCCATGAAGTGGAGTTGGTGGTTAGAACTGCTCTCCTAGGATCCCCTGCCACACTCACCTTCAGCATCTCCCGCTGCTGTGATCCCACCTTGGACCAGATGAATGAGGTCTATCTCAGTCCATGACTTTTCCTGGTCCCTACAGCCCCTTCTAGCTGAGCCCCCAGGGCTAGGCCCTGCATAGTCAGACAGATCTGGGGAGTCTGCATTTGACCATCCTGAGGCAGGGCCCCCTCAGATCCTGGGTGAGATGGACCCTGACCCCAGACCCCTTAGCATCACCCATCAGCTCTGTCATCTGGTCTGAGACAGCCCCTTTGTCTCCATGGCCCCATCTCAGTGGCACAGGCTGAGAGCGGGCTGGGCTGTAGGACAGGTGATGATGTTGACCATACTGTTCCCAAGCTGACTGTAACAGGCTTGGGTTTTATCTTTGCTGCTGTTGAGACCCCACTGCTCCTCTCTGTTGGGTGGCCTTCCCTGGCATGTGGGGTGTCTCTCCTCAATAGCTCTGACTCATTTGGCCTTTGCAGCTCTCTAGGTGGCAAGACAGCTACACGACTGTGCCCCATTGGAACCTACAGGGGGCTGCCGAAACTCACAGAGAGCCAGGACTGCCAGGTGACCCCTTCCAGGAAGCTCCTCAGCTCAACCAATCTGTGGGGCTCTGGGTGGGTCCCAGGGAATCCCCAAAGGAGTATAAATCTTTGGGGATCAGGAACAAGCATCATTCTTCCTGACTAGAGTAAGTGGAAGGAGGAGACTCTTTCCTTAAGAAGGCAACCAGCATCCCTCTGCCCAGTTCAGACTGAGCACCCAGGGACTTGCCCAGACAGTTTAACCCATGTTCTAGTTTGCTAATGCTGGAGAATGCAAAACACCAGAGATGGACAGGCTTTTATAAAACGGGGGTTTATTTCGCCACACAGTTACAGTCTTAAGGCCACAAAGCATCCAAGGTAACACCTCAGCAATCAGGTACCTTCACCGGAGGATGGCCAATGGCGTCCGGAAAACCTCTGCTAGCTGGGAAGACAGCTGGCGTCTGCTCCAAAGCTCCGGCCTCAAAACTGCTTTCTCCCAGGACGTTCCTCTCTAGCAAGCTTGCTCCTCTTCAAAACATCACTCCCAGCTGCACTCAGTCTCCTCTCTCTGAGTCAGCTCATTTATATAGCTCCACTGATCAAGGCCCACCCCGAATGGGTGGGGCCATGCCTCCATGGGAACATCTCATCAAAATGATCATTACCCACAGCTGAGTAGGGCACATTCCAAGCAAATCTAGCCAGCACCAAAAACGTCTGCCCCACACAAGACCACAAAGATAATGGCATTTGGGGGACACAATACATTCAAACTGGCACATTCCACCCCCTGGAACCCAAAATGACATTATCTTTCCAAATACAAAATACATTCATTCCACAATACCACAAAAACTTAAATCATTTCAGTAACAAAAGTTAAGCACAAAATCCCATCAAAATCAATTTAGGCATGGTCAGTCCCAAGGCACAATCTTTCTTTAGCTGTGGATCTGTGAACTTAGAACAAGTTACGTGCTTCCAATATACAAAGGAGGGACATTAATAGGATAAACATTCCCATTGCCATAAGGAGAAAGAGTAAGGAAAACAGGGTTAACAGGAGCAAAACAGTTCCTAAAACCCGCAGGACAAACTCCATTAGATTTCAAAGTCTGAGAGTCATTAACAGAACAACGTTGCATCCTTGGGGCTTGAGAGAGCGGGAGCCTAACCCTTCCCAAGGACCTTTTTGGCAGCTGTTTCCTCTCCAAATGCTTGGGTGAGTGCTCCAACATATCCACACATTGGGGAGACCACCTTCTCGGCTCCACCCTCCTCAAACCTCGGGGCAGCTCCCGGATTCCCTTCCATCTCCGGGGCACACGTTCAACCCCTTCAGAACAGTGTGGTGGCAGCCAGGCTCTCCTCAATTCCCTGGAAATGTGCTCCACCCTCTCTGGGACCTGAGGTGGCAAAACTATTCCAGAGCATCGAGGCGGAAAGCCCGCCCTCTACCTCCAGGGCAAACTCACCCTTTCCATGCATGTGGGCTGCTCCGCTCTCCCAGCCCGAGACCTCCTGACTCCAGACCTCAACCTCCATGGCTCTGTCTTTGAAGAGATTTTTCCTTTAATTTTTTCCTTGTCTGTCTCCTCCAGTCCAGACCAGCAATGGCTCTGTCTATAAAGATTTCGCAAAAATTCTGTTGGCTTTGCATGAAGCACGCAAGGGTCAAAGCCATCAGACAATAGGACTTTCTACAAATCCTTTCTGCTTAACTCCTTTTCCAATCTTGGCTTGTACTGAAATGGCGGCTGGGTTCCATGTTTGGTTCCATCCTCACGTTGGGCTGTACCTTCTGGGATTCCACCCCCTGGAAGCCTGGAATTTTCCAAGCCATCAACTTCTGGTTTCTTTGAACCCAAGAGTTCAGTTCTAAGTTTATCTGTCTCTGCTCGCATTTTACTATAAGCTGCAAGGAGAAGCCAGGATACGTCCTCCACACGTAGTCTGGAGATCCCTCAGCTAAGTATTCCAGGTTGTTGCTTCCAGATTCTTCCTTCCATCTGACACCAGGACTCAATTTTGCCAAATTCTGTGCCACTTTAAAACAAGGATCACCTTTCTTCCAGTTTACAACACATTCATTATTTCTGTTCAAGTCCTCATCAGAAGTATCTTTAGAGTCCATATTTCCACAAACAGTCTCTTTAAAGCAGTTTTGGCCTTTTCTATCAAGCTCCTCACAACTCTTCCAGAAACTTCCCCTTATCCATTTAAAAAGCCGTTCCAACATGTTTGGTATTTGCAAACTCAGCAGCAAAAGCACCCCACTCCTGGTACCAAAATCTGTTCTAGTTTGCTAATGCTGGAGAATGCAAAACACCAGAGATGGACAGGCTTTTATAAAATGGGGGTTTATTTCGCCACGCAGTTACAGTCTTAAGGCCACAAAGCGTCCAAGGTAACACCTCAGCAATCGGGTACCTTCACCGGAGGATGGCCAATGGCGTCCGGAAAACCTCTGCTAGCTAGGAAGGCAGCTGGCATCTGCTCCAAAGCTCCGGCCTCAAAACGGCTTTCTCCCAGGACATTCCTCTCTAGCAAGCTTGCTCCTCTTCAAAACATCACTCCCAGCTGCACTCAGTTAGTCTCCTCTCTCTGAGTCAGCTCATTTATATAGCTCCACTGATCAAGGCCCACCCCGAATGGGTGGGGCCATGCCTCCATGGGAACATCTAATCAAAATGATCATTACCCACAGCTGAGTAGGGCACATTCCAAGCAAATCTAGCCAGCACCAAAAACGTCTGCCCCACACAAGACCACAAAGATAATGGCATTTGGGGGACACAATACATTCAAACTGGCACAACCCAACTCAGGGCTGCTGTGGGATCAAATGAGATATCTGTGGAACTGTTCTGGAGGAGGTTCAGAGCCACTGTTTCTGTGTGAAATGAAGTTGATATAAAAGCTATGGAGTATGGTGGAAACAATGACTAAAACACTCCAGGCAGCCATTCCCTTAGTCTTTCATTCATTGAGCACGTGCTTACCAGGGTACAGAGGGGAACGGCTATGCAGCTTCTGTTCCAGGTGAGCTTACTGTTCATCAGAGCTGCTCCCCAGCAACAGCTACAGCTCAATTGCCCTAAGTGCAGCATCCATGGAGAAGAACCCAGCAATTCTACTTCCAGTTATATACCCCAAAGAACTGAAAACAGGGACTGGAACAGATACTTATACACCATTGTTCATAGAAGCATTATTCACAGCATCCAAAGGGTGGAAACAACCTAAGTATCCATCAACAGATGGATGGATAAGCAAAATCTGGTACATACATGTAATGGAATATTATTCAACCATGAAAGGGAATGAAGTGCTGTTCCATGCTGCAAAATGAATGAACCTTGGAAATATTTTGTTGAGTGAAGTAAGTCAGAGAGAAAAGGACAAATATCATATGATTCCATTTATATGAAATATCTAGAATAAGCAAATTTATAGAGAAAACAAATAGATTAGTGGTTGCCAGGGGCTACGGGGGAGGGAGGAATGGGAAGTTGTTGTGTATTAAGTACAGAGTTTCTGTCTGGGGTGATGATAATGGTTTGGTAATGGCTTATGGTGACAGTTGCACATTGTAAATGTAATTAATATCAATGAATTGTACCATTAAAATGGGAAATTTTGTGATATATATATATATATATATATATGTTTCCAAATTAAAATTTAAAAACAGTTATGAAAGAAGAAGAGAGATGAATTGTTCAGAGGAAGTCAGGAGTCTTCACAAAGGAAGTGAGATTTGTGATAGGCCTTGAACTGGGCAGAGGAGAAGGCAAATGGGGAAGTCATTCCCCCAAGTTGATCCTGTTAGATCCCAGAAGAAGAAACTAACATGTAAGCCTTACCTGCCTTTGAGGGGCCACTGAGACGGCCTTGAACAACTTTAAACAGCCTTCATTCTTTAGTGTATGGGGCACCTGTTTTCCTGTGAGATAAGCTGTGGGGCCCCTGAGTTAGAAACTCCTTTCACATCTTAGTTTCTTCTTCTGGGATCTAACATTCCTGCCTTTTGTTTTTAATAAAAATTGGCACAAGTCTGGGCTGCATTAGGGTTAAGGCTTTAACTTAGCTCAAGGCAACTTTTTGCAGGGGTTTGGGGCATTGTTTTTCTCTTTGACTGCTTCTGGGCACACTCTGCTGACCATCATCAGCAATCAAGGGGGATAAGACAGACCTAATGGCCCATGCCATGGAGACCTGCAGGGAATGAGGGTCAGGAACCAGGGTATCTCAAGGCATAAATTATTTGTATTATTTTCAACTTTGGGGTCATGCAAGGTTTTTGGGTTTTTTAGCAAGAAAAGACTTACCTCTTTACTTTTGTTTGGTTCAGGTTGAAAATGAAATGTGCCTGCATTGTCAGTGCACTGGCCAAAGGGCAGTAGGGATGTGGAGCCCTTGTCCCCATGGGCAGGAGAGGAAGGCAAGGCTGACCCAGCAGTGCCAACCCCTGTGTGGGCAGGGGAGGGAGGCAAGGCTAGTACAGCAGATGCCAGCACTCATGCCAGCAGGAATGTCTTCTCATCTCTCTTCTGTCTTGAAAGTCATTACTGCCCCCCACCTGTGGGCCTATCAGTCTCTTCTTAGCCCACCTGCTATTTGGCATATACTGTGCAAAGCCCAGGTGCCAGGCCAACTGAGGGGGAGCCCACTGCATGCACGGCAGGCACCAGAAATGGAGTGATTTTGGCTACAGATCTGCTCCCAGTGGTTCAATCAGGGCCCAGGTGCCACTTTGCCCACCAGGTGAGAAGTGTCTGGGAGAATTACTGATGGGACTAGAAGCAGGTGAGGGGCTCAGCTAAGCATCTGCTGCTTCAGGGGGGAGGAAGTCTCCAAAGCCTGCACTGCAGGCTGGGGGAGGGTCCATGGGGTGGAAATATGGGCAAAAGGAGCAACAAGGTCCTGCTAGCACACAGGTCCCAATGTCCCCACCAGCCTTCCATCCACGCACGCTTCATTTCACAGACCTCTGTGGAGCACCTGCAAGTGCCAAGCTCTGGGTTAGTGACAAAGTCTCAGAGATGAATGAGACTCAGCCACTGCCTCAGGAGCCCCTGTGTAAGGAGAGAGATGGACGCACAGACCACCACCTAAAATGTGATGTGGAGAGTGTTGAGTCAAGGGGCACAGAAGGCTATCGACACCCAGACATAGGAGCACCCAAGCATCTGCTTGGCAAGGGGCCAGGGAGGCTCCCTGGTGCAGTGGATGTGGGAGGTGGGCCCTGCAGGTGCCTGAGCATTGGCTGTCCAAGGCCAGCAGGAAGAGCCTTCAAATAGAGGAAACAATTCAGGCAGAAGCAGACCCAGGCTGGTTTGAGGAAACAGTGCAGACTAGCTGTCCTGGCCTTCCCCCAGGCAGTGACTCCCTCTGCCACTTCCCTTCCCCACCCCAGTGGTTGAGGCCAACCTCATCCCTCCCCTTCTAGAGGCCACTCCCTAGGCTCAGGACACCTAGTTCCCCTCCCTCACATGCATTCTCCCCCAGAGATGAGTCTGCTGCCCTGATGGGACCCCACCCTGACAGGCTTCCTCTCACAGGTCACTTCTGCCCAGGTAGTGCCGTTGCTGCCCCCTGCCCTGCTGGGAACTCCAAGGGCAAGAGGGAGGCTCCGGAGCCCAAAACCAACATCTCTTGCTCAGCAGGTCATTTCTGAATTCTGCCCACTTTTTGAGCCATGGGAAGAGTGACTGTGATTCTAAATAACTTTTCTAATTAGATGCTTCTCCAAAAGCTAAAATGAGTGATTTTGATGTTCTTATTGCTGATTATGAGGGGAGGGGTGACCTTCAGGAGAGCCACACCCAAATGCACCTGGACCCAGGCAACTCTGCCCCAGGAGCTCCATGCTCTATCGGAGAGAGCTGGCCTGAGAAAATGACTCCTTACATAGGAAGTATGGAGGAGGAAATGGAGGAAAGAAATGGACACGTTTAAAGTGAGGCATGGAGTGTGTTTGGGAAAAAGAGAGGCCTTCCCTTAGGGCAGTCAGGAGCCAAGGCTTTGGGGAACACTCACCTGGGGCATGTGCCTGAGTCACAAGGGTGTGTGGCAGAGGAAGGCTCTGGGCCTCTTTTCCTTTTATGCACCAGGATCCACAACTCCTGCCCAATCCCCCTTCCCCAGAACCAAAGGACTCTCGAGCCCCTGGACCTGACATCCCACATTGGAGAGGTTCTGGAAGGTTCTGGAAGGTTCTGGAAGGAAGAGAAAAGTGCAAAAGACAAACATCATTTGGCTCAGGTCTGCAGCCAAGTCCAGGGTGTGTGGTTCCAGAAAACAGATATCTGTGATAGGGTCTCTCTACTATTGTTACCATCAGAAAACACAGCCTTCAATGGGTAGACCCACCCGAGCCCACGTTAAAGAGAGAAACAAGTCTCTTTATTTTGATGAGAAGGTGAGCTTTATTGAGAATGCATTCATAAAGAACTGGAGGACAATCTTGCCAAGACCAGTTCAAAGTGAGAAAGGTGATTTCTGCTTTTATAGTCCAAGGAAACAAAGAAATGGCAAGGGGCTGAAGTAAAACAGAAAACAAGGAAACAACAAAACTAAGTAAAAGTCACAGGATTCGTTAAAATTGAGTAATGGTTGCCTGGATCATTTTGTTTGGTCAGCATATCCTGCTATCTTTATATCCTCCTCTCTTTGCTGACCATTCAAGCTTTGATCTTTTCCTCCAAAGAAAGAAAGGTGGTGATTTATTAATCCATATGGTGTTTCTGGTGTTTCATACGGTGTTTCATTCTGCTACGTATGTTATCTTATTCAGAAAGCAAAGCTGGGGAGGTCTCATTAATTTAACTAGGAACACAGAGTAAACCTTTGAGATTAGATCTCAGTAAGCTATTCCAGCAAGGGCTTTCAGGTTTGAAGTGAATCGAAGCTGCCTGGATGAATTGACTTTTTTTTTTTTTGCTTTTACAATGGAGATTTATTATTTCACAAATTTACAGTTCTAAGGCTGTGAAAATGCCCCAGTGAAGGCATAAATAGGACAATACCTTCTCTGAAGAAAGGCCACTGGCATCTGGGACAACTCCGTCAATGGGAAGGAACATGGCCGACATCAGTTGGTCTTTCCCTTCTGGGTTAAGTTACTTTTGGCTTCTGGCTTCAGTGCCTCTCTCAGCTCCTCTGGGGGCTTTTTCTCTCCCAACTTCTCTGAGTGTTTCTCTCTGAACTATCTCAGCTTTTTCAGAGTCCTTAATCCTCTCATAAAAGACTCCAGTGAAAGGATTAAGACCCACCTAGAATAGGCTGGGTCACATCTCACCTGAAATAACCTAACCAAAAGGTCCCACCCACAATAAGTCTGCACCCACAGGAATGGATTAAAAGAACATGGCCTTTTCTGGGGTACATAACAGCTTCAAACTACCACAGTGAGGGAGTAGAAAACAGAATGAGATATAAAAATACAGCCCATTTGAGTAAACTAAATACACGTGATCCAAATAGTTTTGCAAGAACACATTTTTTAAAAATGATTTGAATTAAACACAGTACAGTGGGGAAGAGGTGGGAGCTAAACACAACAGGGGGACATCACCAAGAACAGCAGAGGTGCAATGCCTGTGTATGGGTGTGTGATGAGCCTGGCCGTCTGCACATGGGGCCAGACAAAGGTACCCACAGAAGAGCAACAGAGCCCTAGTAGTTTGAGCTGGAAACCATGGCCCCGATCCAGTCCCCTTTTCAGCTTTGCCAGCTCTCACCCTCCTTTCTGCCAAAAGCCACCAGCCGCCTCCAGTCTCAGCCACCATTGCAGCAACATGAGGTTTACTTAATCCACAGGTCAGCCAGGTGTCACTACCAGAATGAATTGGTTTTAATAAGCATTTCTAGCTACCAAAGCCTATACTAAGCATTTTCCAGCCAAAGGATTATATTGAGAATTTTGCAACTATCCAGCTATCACTACTGTTCCCTGAAGTCCAGGAGCCCTGAGCCATGAGCCTCTGGGCCACTCCTCTGAGCCTAGCAGAGCCCCCCCCCCCACCTCCAAGCATCATTGGCAGGGCTGGGCCAAGGCTGCCCCAGCTCCACGGCAGTCCCCAGGTTGGGCAGGACCTGGCAGCCTGCAGGTACATAAAGGGGCAGGGAGCAGGGAGAGCTTCGCACAGCACCTGCCTCCCGAGGGACCCTACACCCAGGTTCTCCAACTCCTCACCTGGCTGAGGGCTTCCTCCCAGAGCTGAGCTGGACCAGAGTGTCCTGGCAGAGCAGGAGCTGGGGAAGGGGTCTAGCCTGCAGGATGCCTAACTTGAAAGGCAGTAAAGGCTTTCTGTGTGCTCTGGGCCAGCTGAAAAGTCCCCTTCTCCAATAGGTGGTGGTGGTGCCACAGAGCTCACAGTCACAGAGGCCTCCCGGCACCCAGCTGGGCCAAGCCCTGCATGGCCAGGGCTTATTCTGTCCCCACAGCAGCACCAGGATGAGGCATCCTGAGGACTCCTGGTCATCCCAGCTGGGCTCTGAGTGAGGGCACAGAAGCCTCAAGGCTACAGGGCTGAGGGGACAGTGGGAGGGGGCAGCGGAGGCACCTGGACAGACCTTCCAGGTCCCTGCATTGTTGCAGGCTCCAGGGGGTCGGTGGACCAGCCCCTTTGCTCCCTGCATCTTGGCTCACCCCTCCCAGGTCAAAGGTCACAGCCCCCTCTCCCTGGATGCTCAGGCCTTCAGGAGGAGCAGGAGCACCTGGGCCTGAGAAACCTTCATGCTTGTCCTTTGAAGAGAACACAGAAGCGATGTGGCTGCTCTCTCCACAGCTCTCAGCCAGCATCTGTGGTTCCCAGCCGGACACTTCATTCCTAACAGAGCAACCCACCCCCTGCCGTGCCAGCTGGGTATGTGCAGCCCCTGCCCAGACTGCACACCCAGCCCAGGGGGCAGCGCCTGCTCCCAGGCTGGGCCGAGTCAACCAGACCCGGAGTGCCGGCCCAGGTGAGTGCTGCTGACCTCTGCAATGGGGGGCCCCAGTGGGGTCTCAGAGCCTTCCCCCAACCAAGGGCCCCACAGTGAGCTCCCACCAATCAAATCAGGCTTTCCAGGTAAGGCGAGAATTCTCCAAGCCCATACCTGTGCCTCTCCCTTAGCCTCCAGATCAGTGTCAGTCTCCCCAGCAGAAAGCAGCTCCTGGAACCTCCTCCCTGGGGCCCTGGGAGCCTGAGGGCTGCCTCTGGGAGGCGCTGGGGAAATGGTTCATCCTCCTGGGTTCTCCATGGAAGAGCGGTGCTCAGGAGCTCAGGGTCCCCGCCAGAGGCCCCGGCAGGACACGGACACAGTCCAGGCTTCCCCATGACTGTGCAGTGCCAGGCTCCTTTTATTCCTTTGACTAAGAAAAATACCTTTTAGAGTTTTCCTTATTAAGGAGTGATAAATGCTTTTTGTGTAGAAAGGGGACACAACATAAACCAAAATTTAAATTTAAGATCAAATACAGATTTCAATGTAAAAAAAAAAAACTTCAATCAAAATATGGGTTGTTATTTAGAAAATTTAGGAGCATGACATTAAGTCAGAAATAGTTGGGAAAGACTACAGGATTTGACCAACATATTTCAGATTTCAATACTTCAGAGACATCACAAAGTCAGAAGGCAAACCACTGGGCGGGAAAGTATTTGCAACATATCTGACAGGTTTAGCCCCCATCTACTTAACTACCTAACTTGCCATCACCTTAACCACCTTACAAATCAGTTGAAATATCAGATAGAAAGAGGGAGGCCAACCAAGTTTAAAACAGCACAACTGGCCCTGAGCTTGAGCTGCACTTAGAATAGACGAGACACTACGCACCAAGGCCACATATGTGGCCACGCCAGCCTCAGCTCAACCCACACAGTGAGGCTGCAGTGATAGTGGGAGACTGCCCCCTCAGAGAAACAGTGATCCCCCCTAAGGCACACCTCTTCTCACGGGGAGGGGTCCATTTGCCCACTTGGCTCTTTCCTTCCTTCCCCCTCTCTAGGGGAATCCACCACCAGGGCCCAGGAGCGAGTCCGGCTGGGGCCTGTGCACCGTGCCCCACTGGTCTCCACTGTCTTGAGCTGTGCACCCCCACTCCACAGCCCTGCGGCATTGGCAGCTTCTCTGTAAGTGTCTGTGGAATGAAGCAAGTGGTGGGGGAGAGGGCAATGGGGATAAGAGATATGAATAAGGAAAGCCAGGAACAGAGGCTGGGCCCTCAGTGGGCCCAGATGTGGGGGGGTTCTAAGGTCAGGAGGGTGGGGAGGCCTGGCTCCTTGGCATCTGCCCCACAACGAGGTGACACAGTGTCTTGAGACTCTCCAAGCAGGAGGGACCATGCAAACAGGTGGGAATCGTCTCCACTCCAAGATAAGCCCATGACTGGTGAGGTTCCCAGCCACTCGCTCGGGGGCGGAGCTGGGGCTCCATCCTAGCGGGGCCTCCTTCCCATGCCCACTTTTCCCTGACACCAGATTCCTGATGCTCTGCCCCAGGGTGTGTCCCTAGAGGGCTTAGGACTCTGTGACTAGACAACCTGCAGAGGCCTGGGTCGGCCATGGGATGAGGTTGTACAGGGTAAGGCTGTACAGATTGTACAGAGTCCCTGCAGGGTCCAGAGTCAAGTAGGGGCTGAAAAGCCATTGAGCCCTGGACCACACAGGCTGCCTCTGCCTTCTGTAACTCATGCAAAGGCCTCCCACACATAGGGGCCTGTGGAGCCTCCATCTGGGGTCCACACCAGACGCTCAGAGCATGCCTCAGTTCATGTCCCGGAGCTCTGCTCAGCTCTGCATGTGAGGTCAGAGGAGTGGACATCTGCCCTGCTCTCGCCCTGCCCCTCCACCCTGCCTTCCTTGGCAGGGAGGCCACACACAGAGGCTGGGGCTGGATAGCGACAGTCCCTAATCAGTTCAACACAGGCCCTGCCCTAAATGTGAGAGGTATAGAAAGGTCACCTTGTTTCCATTCTCTTTACAGGGTCCTGGTCATCTCTGGTGTCAGGAGTGCCCGGAAGAAAAACTCTGCAACCAGACAAAGCTCACTAAAGCCAATACCTGTCTGCCCGGGCACTACTGCCCAGCCCGGGGCCTGCTGTCCATCCCCTGTCCCCCAGTGAGACCCTCCCCTAACCCTCAGGTGTCTCTTGGCTCCTGCATAGGAGGGGCCTATGGAGGGGCTAGTTCCTGCTAGTTAGGGGGTTCCCACAGCAGCCTTCACCACATGGCCACCCCCTAGCCCTCAGCCCCCTCCTCCTCCTGGACTGTTCACTTTCTGACAGCTAATTTCTGGGAGCAGACTTCACAGGGAGGGGAAGTGACCCCAGGTGTAGGAAGTGGGAGGTGGGAGGGACGGGGTGAGGGAACAGGGGACAGAGGTTCAGCCTTAGGCTCCAGTGAATGGGGGGAGAAAGGGCAGGAAGCCTCTGGAATCCCCTCTCTCCTCTCGTCTCCCCTCTTCCAAACTGTGGAAGACCCCTCCCCAAAATGAACACACCTCTTCAGATGGCTGCAGTCCTTTGTTCTCTCTTCCCTCTGATATCAGAATCTGCTTTCAGGGAAGGCTTTGATTTCTGTTTTTTCTAACCTGCTGTGAATGAGTCATAGCTAAAACATCCCTTACTTGGTGGGCATTTTGCAGTCAAATATGCCTTTGGACTATCAAAAAGTGAACTCCACCCTTGGTGTGTGTGCCTTGAGGGATCACAGAACCCCCAGAGCCCTCATCTCCTGCTCCCCTCTGGGCGAGACGGGCGGGACCCTGCCATCAAGGTGACAGGAGCCGGTGCTGCTCCCTTCCTGGGCAGAGGGGTCAGCAGGCCAGTCAGGGCCCAGAGTGCTCAGGCTCCCCTTCCAGGACCTTCTCCTCTTTGTCCTCTCCACCCAGGGCACTTTCCGGGAATCCCCAGGGGCAGCCCGCCTGGAGGACTGCTTGCCTTGCAGGGCAGGTGCTTTCTGTGGCAGAGCTGGCCTGGCAGAGCCCGAGGGGCCATGCAGCCCCGGACATTACTGCAGGCCAGGCTCCCACACCTCCTCACCGGTGAGTGCAGGCTCCACTGGGGCCCTCCTGAGGCCCGCTGGCTGGCTGTCCAGGCACACTGGGGCCGGGTCCTGAGAGAACCTGGAAAGAGGGTGAAGGCCTAGCCCTCGCCAGCTGGGACCTCAGACAGAACAGCCCAGGGAGGAGATGGTGAAACTGTACTGCTGGGGGCTGGGGGAGCAGGGGAAGGAGCTGGTGCCTTGAAACAATAAAGCGTCCTGAGCCAAAGTAGAGAAGGACAAAATACTTCATGTCAGTTTCCAGTTTCCACGGGAAAAGGAGCCAATTGCAAATATGTCATCACTTTGAATAAGGTACAGCTTTGTGGACAATAAAGAGCACTCAAAGCAATGTCAATTTGGTACCATATGCAGACACTAATCAACAAAATAGATGCATCTATTTAGGTTGAAGTTGGTTTCCTGTCTGCGGCAGCCTCTGTCCAGAACTGCTGGGGAGCAGCATTACAGTAAGTAGCAAGAGCCTCGAGGCAGGGTTTACCTTTCAATCCAATAATTCCAATATGGGAATGAACCTGAAAGGCGGAAAAAAGGGAGGGAGAACACCCCAAAGGCCAAGTAGGAAAATATGTAGGTGGAGATAGGGCATATTAACTCAGTGGGATATTAGATACCTATTAATATTGACAAGCAGGATACAAGACAATTTATGAAAGATCTATACACTTATATATATAATATATATACTTACATAGATATATCTTAAAATATGTATCTGTGTTTATTTTATAGATGTGTATATAGAGAGACGGATGGATAAGAAGAGGGGCAGGTAGAAAACAGATGTACCTAACCACAAGTAAAGCAGGGTATCAGTACTGTCAGCAAATAAGTGAGGATTGGGATTGTTCAGTTATTTAACAATTTAACATTTAAAATCTGTTTCATTTTTCTGAAAACTTGACTCCCCAGGCAGCCCGCAGAAGGCATGAAGGACAGACAAGTGGGCAGAGGGCCGAGGGCCCGAGGGGCAGGAGTCAGGGGAGGCTCCCCCAGCCTGGGGAGATCTAAGGAGGGCTTGGGAGGGAACCAGGTGGAGAGGACCCCCTGCTCCAACTTGGAAGCCTCAACATGTCCCCTCTTCCTCTGGAGGGACTTCTTTTTGGGGACCTCTGTCCCCTGGGCCACTTCTGCCCTGCTGGCACCGGGAATGACCAGAGGGGGCCCTGGATGTGAGCTGGTGCCTGCCCTTCCCTCCGGGGTCCTTCTGTGCTGCACCAGGCTGGGCAGTCCCAGGGGGCCCATGTGCACCAGGTGAGGCACCCGTGTCACCAAAAGGCCAGGGGACAGGAGAGCCAAGCAGAACACAACCAGGGCCTCCTGCTAGCCTCTGCCCCGGGACTCTCAGCCCCTGAGACAGAGGCTGGGAAACATGGCCAGATCAGGGTGGCCAGGAGCACCCACAGGGAGGACACCTTCTCAGTAGCACTTTGTCACAGCCACTGGAACCACCGCACTGCCCTGGGGCCTGGGGGAGGAGAGGCAGTCATGTCCCCGATGCTAAGACAGCCCAGAGATGGTCCCTAGCAGCACACAGCTCCTCTGGACATGGGGGAGGGGACTGCTCTGCCAGTGCCTCTTAGGAAGGGGCTGAAAGCGTCCCAGAGCTTCTAGGCCAGGGGTCCCCTGCATAGCAGGGTCTTGCTGGGCTCCTGGGGATTAAAGCTGGGGACTGAACTGAGCTGTGGTGGATGACAGAGGAGAGGCGGGCACTGTTCCTCCTCCAGCTTCCTCCCCGCCTTGAAGTAGATGTAAAGGAGACCCAAATTATTTGCACACATAACTTGATCCCTTCAAAACTATGACTGGTATCCAGGACCCCACGGGTGGGGGCTGAGGAGCCAGGCACAGCCCCTCACAGGGCTTCCTCTGCTCTCAGAGTTTTACTGTGCAGAGGGCGCACAAACCCAAGACCTGTCGGGGGTCTGTGGGGAGACCGCTGTCCCAAGGGTGGTGCTCACCCCAAAGGCTGGCTGGTGGCCAGGCCCCGCCTGGATGGAGCACCCAGCCATGGTGCAGGTATGGGGGCTGGGTTCAGAACTGCAGTGAGATTCCCGTGGGAACCTTGGAAGGACAGGGATAGGCCGAGATGACCAGGGCTGCTTTCTCTTCCACGTCCCGGGAGCTGCCTGCATGTTCCACAGGGTCTCCCTGCTCCCCCGGTCATTTCCACCCCCAGGGCGCTGGCAGCCTCCCCCTGCCCAGTCCTTGGGGGACTTCAGGTGGTGCCCACCTAAATACCTGTCCCAGGTCAGGTCAAATTCTGGCACTTCCCAAACTCTCTCCTTACCTCCAGCAGGTCTCACCCAGGTAACCAGGTGTTAAGGAAGGGAATGTATTTATGGACAGGAGTGAGTCCCACTGTCCTTCTCCATGCTCCCTGCACACCTGTGGCCTGACCCACTGTTCCTGGGGAGGTCAGATGGGGACTGGGACCTGGGACTCAGGTGCTGTCCGGGCAGTTTGAGGTGCTGCTACTCCAGCTTTAAGTCTTTAACTCCTTATTCTGGGAATGTATCCTGCTGCAGAGGGTTGTGTGTGTGTGTGTGTGTGTGTGTGTGTGTGTGTGTGTGTGTTGGCTGGTGATGGGGGGGAGATTGGTGATTAGTTTGGGGGGGCTGTGACCGACTCCTGCCTCTGTGACCTGACTGACATCTGACTCTCCCTGCAGGAATCAAGGATGCCAACCCCGACACACCCCCGAGTGCATCTGCAGGGGGTCCCTGCCCCCCGGGTCATGTCTGTCCAGGGGGCACTGGGGTGCCTCTCCCCTGCCCTGTGGACACCTTCTCAGACAGGTAAGAGCCTCTGCCCCCAGACCCATGAGGAAATCCGAGCTGTCCTCCTTCCCATGTCTGTCCATCAGACCCACCCCAGCCACTAGACATGTGCAGAGCAGGGCCTTAGACACAGGACTTCTGCAGGCCCCACCAGGCCATGGGGACATGTGCTCTGGACCTGTGTGGGCAGAAATCCCTGACCAGGCAGTGGGGTGGGGGTTGGGGGGGTGCGGCCTGAACAAGGATGGTGAGACGGGCCTCTGGGAGCTTAGAACAGGGCGTGCCCAACAAAAGCAAAGCCACTAAGAGTGAAGCGCCTCATTTGTGACCAGAGCCTCACTCCCACCATCTTTAGGGACCTCTGGATACATGAGAGGATACCAAAGATCAGAGGACAGCTGTGGTGCTGATGGTTGGGGGCCATTGGATATTCCCACTGTAGCTGGCAGATCCCAAGGGTCTGTGGCCCTGGGGAGCCTGAGCATGAATTGGGCCTGAAAATGGAGAAACTGTTTATCTTAGAAGAGGGAGAGATAGAGACTGGCCACACTTTGCTTTAGGCCTCTGCCAGAAGGAAGGGCAGGAGAAATCCAAGGGAAACCTCCAGAAGAGCAGACATGGATGGGCAGCCCCAGAAAGGCTCATCTCCTGCCATGATGTGGCCCCTCCACCCACACAGAGCTTTCTGGCCTCACTGTTCCATCTTCTCAGAGCCCCAGGATGCTCCCCCTGGACCATTCCCGAAATTTCCTTTTGTCCTCTAGGATGTTTCTCTCCAGGGCCTCTGAGTGCCTGGCCTGCTCCCCTGCTCATTTCTGCGGTGCCTCTGGCCTTGTAGGCCCCTCTGGACCTTGCTTGCCTGGCTACTTTTGTCTTGCAGGTGTCTCCTCTCCAACCCCAACAGGTAAGGAGCTTGTTGGGATGGGTGTAGGCCCTGGGCAGAGAAGACAGCCCCAAGTGGAGGGGCATTCTAATTATTAGGGTGATCATTGGTGCTCCGGGTGGTTTGAGAGCATAGGGGAAGTGTGGGAAAGTGAGACACAGCCTAGGCAATTAGTGCTCTGACTGCTGCTCCCGGAAGCACTTTGGCCTCCCCATCCTTTGTGGCCCGAAGTGATGTTTCTCCCAGTGTGGACCGCTGGCCCACTGCATGGGCGTCACCTGGGGTCTTGTTAGCCTTGCAGTCTCCGTGCCTACTACTGTCCCACCCAGACCTGCTGAGTCAGCTCACTGGCCTAAAGACTTGTGTGACACAGATTTGCCAGGAAGTGGGCAGAGAGAATCTGAGGGGCTTCCAGAGAGCAGGTAGCAGGAACCAAAATGGCCATGGTACCACCTGGGCCATCCAGAGGGTGGGCTGAGCAAGGACCTCACTGCTGCCCAGGTGCAGGCGGTGCCTTCTTGGGGAGGTGGGGCCCCAGGCTGAGGTTCACAGTGCAGCCCTCTACAGGCCCGGGGAGGCCACGAGAGGCAGTGTGTGTGGCAGGTGTGGAGGAGGCTCCAATGTCCAGGATGCCCAGCTCCTGCCCTTCCACCTCTAGAGGTCATGGGGGCAGGTTGGAATCCTGGTTTTATATACACACCAACAGGGGGCAGATGGGGCCAAGCCACAGCTCTGGCCAGGGTATATGATGTAAGGAAGGTTTTAAGGAAGGTTTCTAATTTCATTCTTCTGCATGTGGATATCCAGTTTTCCCAACACTGTTTGTCAAAGAGACTATTCTTTCCCCACTGCATGTACTATTGTCAAAGCTCAATTGGCCATAAATGTGTGGGTCAGTTTCTGGACTTTCAATGTTGTTAGACTGCTCTATTTGTCTATCTTTATGCCAGTACCACACTGTTTTGGTTACTGGTGCTTTGTCATACTATTTGAAATCAGGAGATGTGAGTCCTCCAATCCTGTTCTTTTTCAAGATTGTTTTGGCTATTTGGAGCTACTTGCAGTTCCATATAAATTTGAAGATCAGTAGTTCCATTTCTGCAAAAAAAACAAAAAGGCTGCTGGAATTTTAATATGGATTGCATTCAATTTGTATATTGTTTTAGAAAATAAAACATTGATATATTAACTCTTACAATCCATGAGCATGTGATGTCTTGCCATTTGTTCTAGTTTGCTAATGCTGCAGAATGCAAAACACCAGAGATGGATAGGCTTTTATAAAACGGGGGTTTATTTCGCTACACAGTTACAGTCTTAAGGCCACAAAGCGTCCAAGGTAACACCTCAGCAATTGGGTATCTTCACCGGAGGATGGCCAATGGCGTCCGGAAAACCTCTGTTAGCTAGGAAGGCAGCTGGCGTCTGCTCCAAAGCTCCGGCCTCAAAACGGCTTTCTCCCAGGACATTCCTCTCGAGCAAGCTTGCTCCTCTTCAAAACATCACTCCCAGCTGCACTCCGTTCCCTCTCTTTGAGTCAGCTCATTTATATGGCTCCACTGATCAAGGCCCACCCTGAATGGGCGGGGCCATGCCTCCATGGGAACATCTCATCAGAATCATTACCCACAGCTGGGTGGGCACACTCCAAGCAAATCCAACCATCACCAAAATGTCTGCCCCACAAAACTACAAAGACAATGGCGTTTGGGGGACACAATACATTCAAACCGGCACACCATTTATTTAGGTCTTCTTTTAGATGCTAATGTGAATGGAATTTTCTTTAATGTCCTCTTTGGATTTTTCATTGCTAGAGTATAGGAACACTATTGTTTTTTGTGAGTGTTGATATTGTACTCTGCCACTTTGCTGAAATAATTTATTAGCTCTAATAGTTTTGATGTGGATTCCTTTGGGTTTTCTATATGTGACATCATGTTTCTGAAAATAGAGATAGTTTTACTTCCTCCTTTCTAATTTGTGTACCTTTAATTTCTTTTTCTTGCCTAATTGCTCTGGTAAGAACTCCCAGCACAATTTGTATCACATTGACTGATTTTGGTATGCTTAACCACCCTTGCATTCCTCCTGGGATGTATCTCACTTGGTCTTGGTGTGTAAGCTTTGTAATATGTGGTGGAATTATTTTGCTAGTATTTTGTTAAGGATTTCTGCATCTATGTTCACACAGGAAATTGGTCTGTAATTTTCTTTTTTTGTGATGTCTTTACCAGGCTTTGGTATCAAAATAATGCTGGCCTCACAGAATTAATTAGGAAATGTTCTGTCTTCTTAAATTCTTTGGAAGGCTTTGAGAAGGATTGATATTAGTTCTTTTTTAAATATTTGGTAGTACAGAGCAGAGAAGCCATCTGGTCCTGGACTTTTCTCTAGTGGATGACTTTAGATTGTTGATTCAATTTCTGTATTTATTATAGGTTTCTTGATGTTTTTCTATTTCTTCTTGAGTCAATTTGGATAACTGATGTGTTTCTGGGAATACTTCCATTTCTTCTAGATTCTCTATTATCTTTGGCTTACAATTGTTCTATTATTGTCTTGTAAACCTTTTTTATTTCTGTAAGGTCAGGAATGATGTCACCATTTTCCTTTCCTATTTTAGTTATTTGCATATTTTCTCATTTTTTCTCTGTCAGTTTAGCTAAAGATTTGTCAATTTTATTGATTTTTTTCAAAGAACTGAAATTTTGTTTTGTTTGTTCTCTCATTGTTTTTCTCTTCTCTATTCAATTGTCTCCATTCCAATCTTAATTAATTATAATTATTTCCTTTCTTCTGACAACTGTGGGATTCTTTACTCTTGCTTTTATAATTCCTCACATTGTAAAATTAGGTTATTAATTTGAGATCTTTCTTCTTTTTTAATGTAGAAATTCGTAGTTATAAAAATCCCTTTGAGCAACTGCCTTCACTGAGTACTGCCCTCAGAGCACTGCCTTCCCATAAGTTTTGCTATGTTCTGTTTTTTTCATTTGTGTCTAAAGTGTTTCCTAATTTCTCTTATAATTTCTTCTTTAACCCATTGGTCATTTAAGAATGTACTGTTTGGAGTCAACGTGTGGCCGGGCGGACGAAGGGTTGTGAGCCCCGGCCTAGCCTCTCCACCCCCTCCCCACCCCTGATGAGACCACGGGCTCTGGCAGTGACTAGGTGGCCACCATCTGCCCCCGGGGGCCAGTGGCGATTCTCGGCAGCAGCCAGCAGTCCTCCTGGCCAGCTCCGGCCCGCCTGCCCAGGATGCGTGCTTACCCTCCCAGCAGCTGCCGCCCCATCCACTGCACCTCCCCATAGAGGAGCACCGAACCTCGGCTCCTGCGGGCGGGAGCCCCTGGATGCTGCACCCAGCCACCCAGCAGAGCCCGTTCATGGTTGATCTCCATGAGCAGGTGCATCAGGGACCTGTCCCTCTGTCCTACACAGTCACCACAGTGACCACCCAGGGCTTCCCCTTGCCTGTGGGGCCGCACATCCCTGGCTGCAGCGCCCAGCAGCTCCCAGCATGCTCCGTGATGTTCAGTGGGAAGCACTACCCCTTCTGCTGCCTCCTGCCCCCGCTGATCCAGGCCTGCACCATGCAGCAGCTGCCTGGGCCCTACCAGGCCTACCCCCACCTCATCTCCAGTGACCACTACATCCTACACCCCTCACCACCGGCCCCACCACTCCAGCCCACCCACGTGGCACCTCTTGGGCAGTTCTTGTCACTGCAGACGCAGCACCCCCGGATGCCCCTGCAGCGACTTGACAACCACGCAGACCTGCGGGGGAACCAGCACCCACTGGGCGGCTTCACCTATTCCACCTCTGCCCCCGGCCCCACCCTGGCCCTGTCCGTGCCTCTGTACTACCTGCCCCACAACGCGCTGCCCCAGGAGCTGTCCTTTGGCGTGCCCTATTCCCATGTGATGCCACGGAGACTGAGCACCCAGAGGTACCGCCTGCAGCAGCCGCTGCGCCCGCCACCTTATTACCCCAGCTTCCTGCCCTACTTCCTCTCGATGCTGCCGACGTCACCAACAGCGACGGGGCCCACCATCAGCCTGGATCTCGACATGGACGACGTGGAGATGGAGAACTGTGAGGCCCTCCTGAACCTGGCAGAGCGGCTGGGAGATGCCAAGACCCGAGGCCTTACCAAAGCAGACATAGAACAGCTTCCATCCTACCGCTTTAACCCTGACAGCCATCAGTCAGAGCAGACCCTGTGTGTCGTCTGCTTCAGTGACTTCGAGGCACGGCAGCTGCTCCGGGTTCTGCCCTGCAACCACGAGTTCCACACCAAGTGTGTCGACAAGTGGCTGAAGGCCAACCGGACATGCCCCATTTGCCTGGCCGACGCCTCCGAGGTGCCCCGGGAGGCGGAGTGAAGGCCGCACAGCTGCCCAGGAGAGCCCTGCCCGCAGCTCTGGACACCCCGGGTGGGAGGTGACCAAGGAGGATGGGGAGGGAACGGCCCAGGCCTGCCCCATCATTCCCGCCTGCATCTCCAGAGCTGGTGCCAGGGTCCACCCTGCGAGAAGCCCCCTGCAATAAGCCCCTGCATTTGCCAAGCTCCAAAGACTCCTTCCCCGGCCTGCCTGCCCGTCTGCCCACCTCGGAGCTGCCTGAGTGTCCCTCGCAGCCTCCCTTCTGCCTGCTCTCAGGTCTGTGTCCTTTCTCCTGCCAGCACGGGAGCCAGGGGCCCCATTCCCCCAGTGTGGCCAGTGGGGATCCTTGGCCCCAGCTTGGGCAAAGCGGCCATCCTCCTGGGGCGTCTGGTCTCTCGCACTGACACGTGTGCCCTCTGCCTTGGTGGCAGCGACAGGAGCTGAGATGGACAAACGGTGGCACGAGGCCATTTGGGCTAGGACCTTCCGCCTTGATCCCAGGCAGACTCAGGCAGCCAGTGCCAACTAGGCAGCTAGAAGGGGCTCCCTAGAGGGCCCTTCCCCTCAACGGGCACAACATTCCAGCCCCCACCCCAGGCCCCAAGGGGCTGAGAGGCAGGCCCTGGGCTGGGGTGGCATGATCCTGCTGCGGAGCGTGCCCCTCCTAGGCTCCTGGTGCCTGCCCCTCCAATGCCAGTGACAGGGGCCAGACCCGTGCCCAACCTCTCTCCCCTCTCTGTCATTTTGCATGAATGTGAGGAGCAGCAGTTTTTGTTTATTCATTTGTCCCAAAATCACGTGTAGGATTTGGGGGTGTAGGTTAAAAAAAAAAAACACTCAATTTTTTTCTTCTTTCGGTTTATAATGGGGGAGGTCCAGGAAGCCACCAAGGACTAAGAGTCCATGGGGTAGGAAAAGGGTCCGTGGGGCTACCTGGTCTGCTTGCATGTGCCCGGGCGGCGCGGGAGTTTCTGCTCAGCTGATTACTGCCATGCACTGTCCTGCACACGTCCCCACAGCCTCCCGGGACCCCACGCTTTTCAGGGCACTTTTTCCGCCAGCCAGGGCCCACCTCCCACCTGCCTGGGCGAGTCTCCTCCGGGGAAGTCCCAGGAGGACAGGGACCGGGGTGGGTACATTGGTCCCCTACCTCCTGGGGGGACCCTTGGCAGCCCAAGCCCTGCCCTCCGAGGCCTTGGGGAGGGAGGACCCCAGGAAATGCTGGCTGAGCTCCCCCCGCCCCTGCCCCTCCCGGGTCCCCATTCCTTTCCTTTTCCTACACCCCCGGCTGGGGTCCCTGTCGCGAATGAACCGCGTGTGGGGCCCGCACATCCTAGCAGGCAGCCCCTGGTGTCTGCAGCCTCAGGGATGCTCCAACCACCCTCGTTCTCCCCACAGCGCCCCAGTCCCCCCCCCGACACCCCCCAGCCTGCCAAGGGGCCCCATCAGCCTGGCCTCACCCACCCACCCCCGGGGAGAAGCCAAAGTCTTACTGTATATAACTCCAGGTGACGTTTCTATATTTATATCAGTGTTGAAAACCCATGTGTTTTACACAGAGAACCACCCTTTCCAACCAACCCCCCCTTCCTTCCTTCCCCACCCCAACAAAAGATTTTGCAAAACCCTTCAGGGTTCCTGGGGAAGGCGGAAACAGGCTCGTGGAGTGGGTGTCGGCTGCAGCAACGAGTCCGACCAGCAGCTACTGGGGGAGAGAACACAACATTAAAAAAAAAAAAAAAAACATTAAGAAAAAAAGAGTTGTTTAACAATTATTTAGGACGTTTGTGATTTGCCGACCTTGCTATAGATGCCATGTCACCAATGATCTCCTGTGGTGGGGGCTTATCATTGTTTACTCTTTTATTTACCAACTTCTGGTCTAGGCATGACTGTGGGTATCACCACCCCCTCCTCCCCCAGCCCTGGCTGGGCCCAGCGCCTGTGTTCTGTGTTAGAAAAGTTCTTACTATATATATATGTATGCACGTAATTACATATATATATGTAATTTGGGGGGGGGGGCTGTTCCTTGCACATTTTACAGTTACCTCATTTTTCCCATGTATGTATTTGAAAAAATGCTAATATAGAGAGGAAAAAAATGGTTCTTAAAGCTTAAGTGTGTGGCTTTTTCCATTTCATTGGATTCACATTTGTTTGTAGCATTTAACGTAACTAGTATGTTGTATTATGTATATGTGTATACTGATTGAAAATTTTTAACAGATTTGTACTTTTTTTAAAATGAAAGTTGCTAGTTCTGCTTGACCAAGTAGTGCAGTAATTATTTTTTTTAATATTGTTGCTGATTTCAGAGGTATATTCACTAATAAATGTATGATGTATACAAAAAAAAAAAGAATGTACTGTTTGATATCCACAGATTTGTAAATTTTCCTGTTTTCCTCCTTTTATTGAATTCTAGTGTCATTCTTTTGTGGTCAGAGAGGTTACTTTTTATCATTTCAATATTTAAAAATTTATTTAGCTTTCTCTTGGGCCCTAAGATATGGCCTATAGTGGAGAATGATCCATGTGCACTTGAAATGAATGTGTATTCCACCACTGTTGGGTTAAGTGTTCTGTATATGTTAGATCTAGTTGGTTTATGGTCTTTTTTAGGTCCACTATTTCCTTATTCATCTTGTGTTTAGATATTCTATCCAGTGTTGAAAGTGGTGTATTGAGATCTCCAACAATTATTGTAGAACTGTCTATTTCTCCCTTTAATTCTGCCAACATTTGCCTCATATAGTTTTGTATCCTGCTGTTAGGGACATATATGTTTATAATTGTTCCTTCTTGTCAAATTAACCATTTTATCTATATATAATGTCTTTTGTCTCTTGTAACAGTATTTTACTTAAAGTCTATTTTGTCTAGTATTACCATAGCCCTCCCACTCTCTTCAGATTACCATCTGCATGAAATATTTTTCCATCTTTTCACTTTGAACTCATTTTATCTATGGATCTACTTAGGTCATGTTTCTTTATCCATGATGCCAATCTCTGTCTTTTGAGAGTACTGACAAAGCAAGCAAGATTTACTTCTGCCTGTTTGCTAATTATTTTTTGTAAGTCTTTACCAATTTTTATTCTTACTTTCCTCCACTACTGCCTTCATTTTGCTTAGTTGAACATCTATAATGAGTCAAATTGAATCAGTAAGGCTTTCCTTTTGTGCAGCTTTTAGATAGTTTCCTTATGGTCACCAAGAGGGCAACATCTAGCATACTAAACCTATGACAATTTGGTTTGTGTTCATTCCAACTTGACTTTAGTAACCTACACATGCACTGTTCTTACATCCCTCTATAACTTTCTTTTATGCTGTTCATGCCACAAATTACATATTTATGGATTATGTGTCCAGTAACAAAGATTTATGATTGTTTCTTATGCACTAAAATTCCCAGCCTTATAAGAGGCATAGGACAGCATTACAAATGAAGAATGAAATAATACTGGCATATTTATTTACACATAGTTTTACTTACACTGGAGATCTTTATTTATTTATCCAGCATTGAGATAACGTCCAGCGTCCTTTTCTTTCAATATGGAGGGCTCTTTTTA
This sequence comes from Choloepus didactylus, assembly GCF_015220235.1. Taxonomy (NCBI): domain Eukaryota; kingdom Metazoa; phylum Chordata; class Mammalia; order Pilosa; family Megalonychidae; genus Choloepus; species Choloepus didactylus. The sequence continues at coordinate 145,473,085 of NC_051314.1, forward strand.
GAATCTCCTGTGAGGCAGGTCTACTAATAATGAACTCCTTCAGTTTTTATTTGTCCAGAAATATCTAGTTTCACCCTTGTATTTAAGGGACAATATTTTTAGGTACCTTTTAATTTTTTGTTGACTGGTTGTTTGACTTTTGTTGTTGAGTTGTAGCAGTTCTTTATATATGATGTATATTGAACCCTAATCAGATATATTATTTGCAGTTATTTTCTCCCATTCTGTCGCCTGTCTTTTTACTTTCTTGATAACGTCTTTGATGCACAAAAGTTTTTAATTTTGGTGAAGTCCAGTTCATCTATTTTATCTTTTGTTACTCATGCTTTTCGTCTCATCTCTAAGAAATCATTGCCAAATTCAAGATCATGAGGGTTTTCCCCTATGTTTTCTTATAAGAGTTTTTTGGTTTTAGCTCTTATGTTTAGGTCCTTGATCCATTTTCAGTTAATTTTTGTATGTGCTTTGATGTAAGGTCTATCTTTTTCTGCCTATGGATATTCTTTTGCAGCACCATTTGTTGAAGAGATTGTTCTTTCCCTATTTAATAAACTTGGCATCTTTGTCAAATTTGGTTGACCATAGATGTGTGGTTTCACTTCTGAAATCTAAATTTTATTCCATTGGACTATATGCCTAGCCTTATACAAGCAGCATACTATTTTGCTTTTTGTGGCTTTGTAGTAGGTTTTAAATCAGGAAATGGAAGCCTCCAACTTTGTTAACGTTTTTCAAGATTGTTTTGATTATTTGGGACCCCTTGTGAGTCCATGTAAATTTGAGGATCAGCTTTACCATTTCTGCAAAAACAGCTGCAGGAATTTTGAGAGTGATGAATTTAATCTGTAGATAACTCTCAGTAGTATTGGCATCTTAACAATATTAAGTCATCGAATCCATGAGCATGGAATGTTTTTCAACTTATTTAGGTCTTCTTTTATTTCTTTTAACAGTTTTGTAGTTACAGTGTACAAGTTTTTTGCCTTCTTGGTTAAATTTTTTGCTAGATATTTTATTATTTTAAATGCTGTTGTAAGTGGAATTATTTTCTTAATTTACATTTCAAATTTATCATTGCTGGTATTTAGAAAGACAACTGAATTTTGCACATCAATCTTTAACCTTTTTGATTCCTCGGAATTTTCTACATAAAATATCATGTCAATTGTGAATAGAGATAGGTTTTCTTCTTCCTTTCCAACTTGGATGCCTTTCATTTCTTTCTCTTGCCTAAGTTCTCTGGCTCTGATGTCCAGTACAATGTCAGATCCTGTGCTAAAAGCATACACCATAGTCATGCTCATGTTATTACAGAGAAAGGGTTCAGTCTTTTACCATTAAGTGTAATGTTAGCTTTGGGTTTTCATATATGCTCTTTATCATGTTGTGGAAGTTCCCTTTCATTTCTGCATTTCCATGGCTTCTGATGAGAAATTGGCACTTGATTTTATCAAGTATACCTTGTAATGATGAGTCATTCCTGTATTGCTGCATTTAGGATTTTCTCTTTGCCTTGGTGTTTGACAGTTTGACTATAATATGTGTTCATTTGGTTCTCTTTGTGTTTACACTATTTGGAGTTTGTGATGCTTCTTGTATATGTATGTTTATTTCTTTCATACAATTTGGCAGATTTTAGGCCATTATATGTGGATATATTCTTTCTGCTCCTTTTTCTTTCTCTTCTCCTTCTAGGATCCCCATAATATGTAAGTTGGTACTTTATGTGTCCCATAGGTTCATTAGGCTCTGCTCACTTTTTAAGTTCTTTTTTCTTTCCACAGATTGAATAATTTCAATTGTTCTATCTTCAAGATAGTTCTTTCTTCTGCCTGTTCTAGGCTCCTTTTGAACCCCTCTAGTATTTTTTTTTTTTTTAATTTTAGTTATGGCACTTCTCCAGATTTTCTGTTTGATTTCTTTTTAAAAATTTCTAGCTCTTTATTGAATTCCTCTGTGTATGGGTATTCACATAGTGTGTGTGTGTGTGTGTGTGTGTGTGTGTGTGTTACCATATTCCATATTTTTTTCCTGATTTCCTTTAACCTTTTATCCATGTTTTCCTTTAGCTCATTGTATTTATTTAGGAGTGCTGACTTAAAGCATTTGATTATCAACTCTGATATCTAGCTGTCTTTAAGAATATTATCTTTCACTTTATTTTGTTCATTCATTTGAATGGGCCATCTTTTCCTGTCTATATTATATGCTGTGTAATTTTTTGTTAAAGTCTGGACATTTGAATATTTTGACGTATTTTCTCTGAAAATCAGATACTCCCTCATCCCCAGGTTTCTATTTAGTTGTTTTGTTTTGCTTTTAATTGTTGAAGACAAGAGTTTAAATTAGTTCTTTATTTTGGTTCAGCCCAAGGTGAACATTTAGGATTTTCTCAGGACCTTCTGAGTATGTGTCTCATCCTGTTCATGCATGATAACTTCTAAATTCCCCAGTACACAGGAATTCTCCTGTGCTTCCTAATCCCCCCTTCCCCACAACACACACAAAGTAACATATATTTTGATTGCGTCTTTTGTCCCAGGCAGCCATGTATTTTTCAATTCTGTGCCACTTCTCCACTCAAGAGGGTTCTGTGTTAGGCAAAACAGACAAGTGCCTGGATTCAGTCTTTCAACGAGCCACCAGTCAACACACTAAATTTGTCTGTTTTGTATTCTTTTCTCCCTCCATAACCAGATTTCAGGGACACACACTGGGAACAGAGACCACTGTCCCATAGACACATCTAAACCAGGGAGGGGTGAAGTCAGGGCAATTATAAGTGCCGGACAGCTTTCCTACCATTTTGGGGTTGCCTCTTTCTGAGTCAGCATTTGCTTGGCTGCTGTTTGTCTTTGACTGCCTTCCAGAGCTCTGGGAAAATTGTTTCTTACACTTTTGGCTTGTTTCTAATATTTCTGGTGGGGATTGGAGATACGTGTTTAGAGCACCTTACTCTGCCATCTTGTTGATGTCACTCCAAAGAAACCACTTTCTGGGGAACATCTCATAAGACTAGAATCTCTGAGCACGCGTTTGGAAAAAGATATTCTGCCTCACAGGTACATTGTAAGAGTTCCTGGACTCCCAGCTCCTAGCTTTCAGGAAGAAACAGCCCACAAAGAGCACCAGCCTGCAGAGGTCACCAGCTGATAAACAGCACCAGCCTGCAGAAAGACAGCAGCATCTGCATCCCTTCCTCTCAGGCCCTGGTCACTGAGGCCTAGCTCTTTTCTAGTCAAGGTTATGAGAGGCTCTCAAGTAGTCCTTTCTTATGGGGAAGGGTTTGCCAGGAGCTAGCTCATGTCCAGGTGGATCAGAGGACTGTGGGGTTGGAGGTACTGCAGTGCTCATCCTCAACTTAAGTGCTCAAACTCAGGGGTTTGTGCACATCTAGTCTGTACTGCATGAGCCTGGCCCTTTGCAAGTTGGAGGGTGTAATATGTGATAGGAGCCATGCCCCAAGATCACCATCCACTCAGCTAGAGTTATACAGAGAGTAAAGGGGTATCACTTTGGGCTTTGCACTGGAAGGAGGTGGGAATCCCCAAGAAGAAATAAACCATCTCTCTTTGCTTACCCAGGCTCTTTCTGCCCAACTGACCAATCATGTCCCCCAGGCAGCTGGGAGCCCCAGCTCTGTCCTCCTGGGCAGTATCAAGATGAGATGGGATAGAGCCTCTGCAAGACTTGTCCTGCTGAAAAGTAAGGGGCCATCAGACTCCTTTTTATGTGGGTCACATCTGACTTTCCCAGCCTTCCCTGAAGCCACATGTGTCTCCAGCATGTGACAGGGACTTGTGTGTGCCATAACCCTGACCACAGGCACCCTGGACTCCCATTGCCTCACAGAGCCCAGTATAATAACTAAGAGGGGCTGTGAGGACTACAGGCCCCATAGGAAGACTCAACAAGGAACAGAAGGCCATTTTCTGCTTGGATGTCCATCCTGCTAAACTCAGATGATTCTGTGGGGGCTTTACTTCTGCCCAAACACATTGGCCTTTCCTCCAAGTCCCCAGGGGTTTCCTGCTTTGCTCCCTAGACAGCCTGATGATGTAAAAGGCATCATTTTTTTTTCACCCATGACAATCTCCCCTGTTCTGTCTACAGGTTCTTTCCCTTCAGGGCCCTGGGCCCAGGGTCGGTGCAACCCCTTTGGCCAATGGACTGTCCTGCAGGCTACCACTGTCCTCCAGGCACTCAGACGCCCACCCAGCACCCGTGTCCCAGGGGCACCTTCCGAGCAAGGCCTGGGGCACGCAGTGCTGAGGACTGTGTACCCTGTCCCACAGGGCAGTTCTGCTCAGACTCAGGTGAGAGCTGCTTCTTGGGAACCTTGCCTGTTCAAGGATGAGCTCTATAAACGGTCCCTGGCTGGGGACTCCTTTTGTCCAGAAGGCACACACACAGGTTGCAACTTCATTTGGCAAGCAGGGCTGGGGGCCAAGAACACATGGGGAGCTATCTGTGTATGGAGGTGGGCAGGATGCAGGAGGGTCCTGGCCTGGCCCCCTGGGAGCTCCGAGTGGAAGAAGGGAGTGGAGGGGGACCAAGCAGAGCACACTGATTTCTCATAAGCACTTTGATGAAGGTTCAGTCAAGGTGGTGGGGAATACTGGTGGGAGGTGGGGGTGGGGGTGATACTAGTTACACGGGGTGGTTCGAGACCTTCTCAGAGGGTTTGCTCTGGGCTTCGGCAGGTGAAAGGAAGGAGAGGCACCGAGACAGTGCCCAAGCCAAGGTGTGCAAGAAGCAGGAGGGGGCAGGCTTCATTTAGGGTCCCAGTGCCATCCAGAGCAGCTGAGTGCAGGATCTTAGGGGTCCACCTGGTGTTCGGACAGAGGATGGGAGGGTGGGAGAGTGGACGTGCACCGACCTGTTGGAGAGAGGAGGGAGAGTGTCAGATGTGCATTTATAAATGCTACTTGTCTGCTCTGTTTATCTATAAATTACCTGTAACCAAGCGGCCAGCAGACTGACTAGTGCACAGATGGACAGACAGCTGGGTACAATACTGGGAGGTTGCACCCTCCCCCAGTCCCCAGTCCCCAGGCCCCAGGACTTCCCACAGGGCACAGAATAAGGCTGGATGGAGAAGTGTCCCCTCAGCACCTGAACCTGGGTGGCCAGCCCTGCACTGCTAACTCCACCATATTTGCCTCTACTTTTAGATCCCTTCGCTAGCTCCTCTTTCTGGGCTTTGCACAAGCCCTTGTGAAAAGAAGCCCAAACCCAGGACTGTGATAGCTTGGTCTATCACAACAGCTTGCATCAAGGAAGAGTCTAATAATACAGAAGTATCAACAGACATTGTACACCATTTACTAACTATCAGATGCGTCTGTTAACTTGTTTATTCTCACAATAGTGCAGTGAGGCAGCTGCTATTTTACAGATGAAGCACGGAGCTCAGGGAGGACGGCTCGCCACAGACTGCACAGGCGGATGCTCGGGGGGTGGGCATGGGATGCACCCTTCTGGCTCAAAGCCTTTGGCTCCATGGCTCCTGCACCTCCACTCAGAGGCTCCACTGATGGACTCCCCAGGTCCTTCTTCTCCTTGTTCTCCTGCCTGGAAGCCACTGTCTCTGTGGTAGCCTGAGCCTGTCACCCGCTTTCTGCAGGGACTGGGAAACGCATCCCTGACGGGTCATGCTCAGCTAGTTATTACTGTCCCCCAGGCCAGACATCAGCCACCCCCACATCTTTCCGGTGCCTTCATGGCACCTACTGTCCGGAGGGGTCTCAGGAGCCTAGGACTTGCGAGGTCGGGACCTTCCAGCCCCAGGAGGCAAAGGGCTCCTGCAAGCCCTGCCCTGCAGGGTTCTGCTGCGAAGCCCCCAGGACAGGTGGGTTTATGGGGGTGAGTGGGGGCACAATCCACCAAGGCCGTGGGTCCCAAAGCCTGTCATGAGCAGCAGGAGCTCATTTCAGTTCATCAGCTCACCATGGGCCGGGCCTCAAGGGCTGAGAGGACTAGAGGTGGCCTTAGGGGTCACCTACTGAGTTGAATGTGGGGCGGAGGTGACGTCCCCAAGGTAGCACAGTGAGCAGCAGCAGTCCTGGGCCTGGGACTTGTGTCCTGGCCACAGCGGGCATCACTGCATTAGGAATGGTTTAGAACTGGTTTTTATGCCAGAAGAGTGAGTGTCGTATTACACAGGCTGATGTTGTGTCTATGTCCCTTCCTTCAACAAAGGATAGGGCAGTGGAGGTGGGGAGCCTGGGAACAGGCTGAGTGCCGGGGAAATCTGACCACAGTCCTCAGCAGGGGCCTGCACCCCATGAGCCCAAGTCCAACCCTTCCACTGACCCCCAGGTGCTGCGGCCCAAGGCCCCCACCTGTGTCTGCGAGGCCACTTCTGTCCGCAGGGATCCCCTTCGGCCCACCCCTGCCCTCAAGGGACATTTGGGCCCAGGCCAGGGACTGCTGCTGAAGAGGCCTGTGAGCCATGCCCTGCAGGTTTGTGGGGTCTGGACTGAGGGTCCCTGGGAGGCTGGGGTGAAGGACTCAACTCTGGTCCCGGGCCCTCGCCTGCCATCCTTGCTCTGCAGCAGCTCCCTCCAACCTTGCAGCTGGGATGGAGGAGAGACACGCAGCCCAGGCCAGAGCTCCCATCAGCCCCGGTACTTGCACCTCCCATCACCTGCACCCCAGATGGGCCCACACAGTCCTCTAGAATCCAGTTTCTTCTTCAGAGCCTTAGTGCTCCTGGAGGGAGGGGGGACACTCCTGTTGGAGGGCAGCTCTCCACGCTCTAGTTGGCTCTGCCCAGGATTGTCAGCTGGACCTGAGCTAATCACAATGAGGCCCATCCTCTCTGATCCTGCTGTGGACCCACACACTGCAGGAAGCAGATACGGGGCCCTTGGAAGGAGAAAGCATGGGGGAAGCTGCTGCAGGGGGAATGTGTCTGGTGTCAAAGCAGAGAAGGGTCACCTCCCCCACGGGGGTCTGCTCCTCTAGGCTGGTTCTGCTCATCAGGACTGACCCAGCCCTCAGGGCTCTGCCACCCTGCCCACTGCTGCTTGGGGGGAGCTGTGTCTCCCACCCCCATCAAACACAAGGTGAGTGTCACTGACCCCACATCCCACGCATGTATAGGCACAGGATCCCAGAGCCAGCTGAGGTGTCAGGGGGGCTGATTGACTCTCCCCGTGGATCAGGGCCTGCCTCCAACCAGAAAGGGAGCACCTTGGGGCGTGGGGTCTCTGTCCCATGCCCCTCGGGATCTCCAGGGCCTAGAAGAGGGCCTGGCAAGAGCTGATTTCATTGATGCTCAGGTGTGCATTTTCACATTTTAACATCTTTAAAATCAGGTTGCATCTTCAAAATCAGTGGCATCTGACAGTAATTAGCAGATTGTGTTTTCCTTTTAAAGGACACATAGAATGAGAATTGATCTTGCCACAGTTGACATCTTGGGTTTGACACCACATGGTGATGACAACAGGTAGCACCAGCCTGCAGAGCACTGGGCAGCTCTCCTGGGCTTCATACGTACTCACGCTCCTCGTGACAACCCCAGGAGGAGGCTCCTTTATTACCCCAATTTCAGAATGAAGACACTTAGGAGGAACATGTAGGCAAGTTGATTTGCTCAGGCCACATAGCAAAAAAGGGACAAGCCCTTACATGTTAGGGCAGTGCAGCAGAGAGCTCTTCGGATGGATGGATGCATGGGCAAACGGATGGACCAATTGTCGGTTGATCGGTTCCAATTCTTGCTGAACCCCCAGCACCGACCCTCTCTGGGCCCAGTTTTGCTCTTAGAACAAAGGCTGCCCTTCCATCTGGGAAGTGCCCAATTACATATAATGCCCCTGAGAGGAGAATTAGGCCAGAGAAGCAGAGGAGCAGACAGGGATCCCCATAGTGCCCGGCAAGCACCCCCAGAGTGGGGAAGTTCCTGTATTTGGGTTTCTGGTTTCTGCTAGAGCCTCACGGAATAAGCCACAACCCTGGGGTTTGCAGCTTTAGACCTCAGCTCTGATTGAAAGTCACTTCTCTCTTCTCCCCCATTGCACAGGTGGACACCCCAGGCCTTTCCGGGAATGACATCTGTCCCCTTGGTTTCTTCTTCCCCAGGGGAACAGCACCCCAGTGCCCTGCCCTCCTGGGTTTTACTCCTCTGTCCCAGGTCTGAGCAGCAGGGACCAGTGTCAGCCTTGCCCCTCGGGGCACTATTGCAGCCACCCTGGACTGTCCTGTGCCCTGGAGGCAGGACTCTGTGCTGCAGGGTGAGGAGACACTGGCCTTGGATTCCTTGCCGGGGATGGGGATGGGGGTGGGAGAGTCACCCTTGCTCAGGCCTGAGCCTGCCGGGGCACCAAAGTCACAGAACAATCCTAACTTCCCTGGTCTTTCTCCAGTCCACTCAGGAGCTCAGGTCAGGGTGAACTTTTCTCAGGGCATGCGAGCCTCAGTTGCTCCATCCCTTAAACTCCAGGTGAACTGGCTGTACCTGGGGCCTCACTCTCCTACAGGGTGACTCCCAAGCCCTCTTTGTCAGTGTGGCCAACACCCTCTTCCAAGAGGTGCCTGGGATTCCTGGGAGTGCATCTTCCTCTGTGTCTAGAGGGCCAGGGATGGCCAGGTCTCCGGAAAGTTCTGGCCTGTTCCTGTGTCCTGGAGGACCTGCCCCAGGTGCTCATTCTGGGAAATGTCAGGCCCTTCCCATAACTTCAGCTCCCCACCGCAGGGGCCAGAAGGTGAAAACTGAGAGTTGAGAGGAAACACTGTGACCTTAGTAACACGGTGAGTCCTGGCATGGCCCTCAGCCTCCAGCCTTCCCCTCTGCATCCTGATGACCAGGGGTCAGAGACTGCCCCTTCTTCATCCTTCCTCCAGCTTGGCTAGGCCCCAGAATGCTGGAGGAGGGCTGGCCATGGTTCCGTGTCCTCAGGTACATCTGCCTAGGAGGCAGCCCTGTCCCCACACCCTTGGATGGAATCCATGGGTACAGATGCCCTGCTGGCTTCCACTGTCCCCCTGGGGCCCTCAGCCAGTTGCCCTGTGAGCCTGGCACCTTCAGCCCCCTGCCTGTAGCTGGCACCCGCTTGCCCTTCCCAGGGGGCACCCACTGCCAGCAGGCTGCCACTGTGGAGCCCACCACCTGCCCCCACGGTGAGGCCCCCCAGGCTCTCTGGGATGGGGCTTGGCCCTTACCGTGAGACGTTGCCTCAGGTAATCCAGGGCTGGGCTGTTGGCTGCCAGCTCTCCAGAGAGGATGTGAGGGGAGGAGAGAAGCATGGGCATGTTAGGGTGTCACCCCACCTCAGGGCTCTGTGGTCTGCGCAGCCCTGCCACACCCACACACAGCACAACACACAAACACACACACACACACACACACACACACACACACACACACACACTGTGCACACTCACACATACCACAAAACACATATCAGCCAGTTGTCCTGCACGGTTCCCTGGGAAGGTCAGCCCGGGGAGCCTGCTCGGGCCTGTGTGCTGGGAAGGAGGGAGAGGAAGGCAGGATGGTGGCACTTGCCTGTGGTTCCCGGCAGTGGGCACCCACTTGCTATGGAGGCAGGAGCCCTGCCCTGACCCAGGTCCTGGTCCTGGTCCTGGCTGATGTCAGCCTCTGGCAGCCACAGCTCTGTGTGCCAGTGTCTCCCTCTGCAAAGCCAGAGCCCAGGACCTGCTCCGTGACCACTTCTCTCCCACTAGGGTGAGGGAGCCTGGCAGCAATGGGGAGCCACAGGGGGTGTGGCCTCAGCCCTCACTCTAGCCTTGCCCACAGGTCACTACTGCCCAGCAGGAATGGCCTCTGCCCTCCCCTGCCCAGAGGGAACCCTGAGCCCCCACAGAGGCGCTCTCTCCCCCAGGGCCTGTCAGCCCTGCCCCGCAGGGAGGTATTGCTCTGGGGAAGGCAACTGGCGGCCTGAGGGTAGGTGCCAGCACCGCGCAGAGCTGAGTCCTGGAGACTGACCAGGGCCCTGGAGACTGGCCGTGCTGAGCTGCTGCTCCCTGTGGGAAGAACCAAGTGGCCACCAGGCCCGCTGCAGACTCTCCCCTCCCAGGACAGCCTGGAGGGGCCTCACGAAGCTCAGAGCCATCTTTCAGAAGGATTAACATGGTTGTCCGTGCTTCATGCTCTCTGGGTTCCATTGCCTCAGGAAAATGTCCGGTCGCCTCCATGATCACGGGCGGCTGCCATGGCCATGTCCACCTCCATGGCCCCCATCTGCCTCTTCCTGCCTTGTACCTGGGGCTCCCACACTCCTGCCTCCCTCCCCTGAGAGGCCAAGAGCCAGGCTCGGGGCCCCACTGCCAGACCCTTTCCCAGAGTCGTGGCCCTGGACAAGCTATGTGGCTTCTCCGGCTTCAGTTTCCCCGTTGGTGAGATGGGGATGAAAACAGCCCCCGTCTCCTGGGGTGGCTGTGGAGAGGGAGAGAGCTAACTACAGTCACAGGCCTAGAACAGTGCTTGGCCAAGGGTATCATAGCTGCCCAGCAACTGTTTGAGCCCCTGACGTTTTCCTTCCCTCTGCTTTAATTTCTGTGCTCCATCAGGGTCAGGGTCAGGGTCAGGGTCAGGGCCAGGGTCAGGGTCAGGGTCAGGGAAGGCAGACAGGTGGTCGGGACGAGAAGGGGAAGATGTGGGCTCAAGGACAGCAGACAGGGCTCACGAGGTTTCTGTTCCGTGTCTTTCTGTAAAGTTCCATATCCTATAAAAGATCTTTCTGTGAAGTTCCATATCTTTCTGCACTCAAGGTCTCTGTGCTGCAGGTTACTACTTTGGGGGGGCTGCCAGCCCCAGCCTAGGAGAAACTCTGCCTTCCTCCTCAATGGACCCTGCCCCCATGGCCACTACCGCCCAGAGGGGACTCTGTCCCCTGTCCCCGGCCCTTGGGGACACTAAGGAACAGTACAGTGGGTGTATTCTCTGGCCTCTCCCTCTACCTCACAGTGAGCAGGGCCTTCTTGTCCTTTGAGGATGGGCTACCTCATCCGTGAAGTCCCTCGGGGGTCACCAGACCCCAGCCCCTTGCAGCAGGACAAGCAGCATTTGTTTATCAGGTTTTCTGTGCTCCCAGGGGGAGGGGTGTGAGTGGGGGCTGTTCAAGTTGTACACCTGTGCCTAGGTGTGGCTTTGGGGGCTCAGGAGTGTGAGACTCGCCCCCTCCACCCTTCCAGCTCTCAGGCTTTTCCCAGTGCGGGGCCCACGAGGTGCTGTCAGGACCCCTGCCCAGCCTGAGGCAGAAGAACCCCGAAGGAGACTGCCGTACAGCTAAACCAAGCAGCGGGAAACTCCCGGGCTTGTGGGACTGGTGTTCCAGTGTGAGGGCCACAAGACCCCCATGCGCTGTGGCTCTCCCTCATCCAGGTGGCATCTCTGAGGAAAGCTGCATGCCCTGCCCAGCAGGCTCCTTTTGCTCCAGCCTGGGCCTAAGCTCTCCCACAGCTTCCTGTGCAGCCGGCTTCTACTACCCCTCTGTCCCCAAAGCCTCCAGACCCACGGCTCTCCCTTGCCCCCAGGTACCTCCCCAGAAGCTGCCAGTGGGGGCAGAGACCCCAGTGGTTTCCCAGGGCTGGCTCTTGGTGCCTGAACAGGCAACCCAAACACCCCACTCCCTACCCACCCCATCCCCTGCCACTGAAACCCCCAGCTGCCCCACCGTGGCCTGTCTCCTGCCCTCCCACCACCATGGTCAAAGCACCACACATGTCCTGGGGAACCTCATGCAGCCCAGAAGGACAACATCCTGATGCCCTTCATCCCCGAGCATCCTGGCGACAACCACACAGGACTCAGAGGCACTTCTTTGTGTTCCTTGCCCAGGGCCACTTCCTGCCCACCAGGGGCTGCCTGGCCTGCTCTGTGCTGCCGAGGGGAGTGCCAGCCCTTCCTGGGCTCAGACACCTGCCTGCCTTGTCCGCCTGGCTTCTACTGCCCACGGCCTGGCCCCCGAGAGCCCTGGCTCTGCCCAACCCACTCTTACTGTCCAGTCAGTGCCTCCAAGGACCCTTCCTCGGCTCATGGCCCAGGCCCTCCCCTCCATCCCAATGTCCAGCCTTCCTTCCATTCATTAAAACACCATCGGGTGGAACCAGCAGTGATCAGGGCCATTTCAGTCCACTCACAGAGCTCACGCCCGGGGCTGAGTTGTTCATACCCTCTGCCCCACCTGTCACTCTCCCACCCCACCCTGCTGCATTTCCTCTCCCCATCCGCTGCGTCCCCCCGGCTTGGTACCCTCCTCTCCCCTGCACTCCCCACTCTGGGTAGGCCCTGGGCGAGCACCCTGACCTGAGATGAGAGCAGACAGGTGTCAGCTGTGGCACTCGGGACCAGGCTGCCTGAAGCACCGCACTGATGAGGACGCCAAGGGGGTGGCCGGGTCCCTGAGAAGGAAAAATGCACTAGGCTAGAGAGGTGCACAACGTAGAAGGGAGAAGAGGAGGGTGTTGCACGCAGCACACACCACACACTTGCCCTTAACATGCTGTATGTGAACCCATAGCCTCACACTTATACAGACATATGCAAACACAACATGCATACTCATGTGTAAACACATGCACTCTCTCACACACACACACAAATGCATGCACACGTACAAACCACCCCCACATGGGCACACTCACATCGACAAATACATACTCACATATGTGCACACACAGACACATGCAAACTCACACATACACAAAGGCACACCCACATTTACATGTAGAAATGTATACAACATGCACATGAACTCCCATTCATGTTCACTCACACATATATGCACACATATGCCATACATGCACACTCAACACACAAACATACCCAAATTCCACATACCTGCACATGCCAAACAATGCAACACACAAACATGTACACATGTGCACACATGCACATATGCAGTTATACACTCACACAAATACCCCAGACACATATATGTGTGCACACAAATGCACATACCTGTATGCTTACATGCATGTGCACACACACATGCAAACACAGTTCACATTCACATTTATGTACATTCACAATGCACACTTATACATGCTTAAATGCAAACACACAGTACACAAGCATACCCTTGCACACAGAAGTTTGCACCCATACACACAATGCAACACATCCATACTGCACATGTACACATAAACACGCATGTACAATATACCACATACACATGCACAAACACATACTCAAGCATGTACACACATATACTCACTTACACACATCTGCACACCCATGCAAATACCCATGCACAAACACAACACACAAACCCAAACAAAGGCTACCTCCAAGTATCGCAGCAGAGAAGTAAGCAACCACAAAATTTCATAATCTGTGTCATATCTAAGGGAAATTTTGTGTGGAAATTTTCATGTCAATTTTAAGAGTTGTGAATGCATTACTTTGATAAGTCTTGATCCACAAATGATGCATCATTTGTTCTTTCCCATGACTATGGTGTTAATGGCAAATGTACCTTGTTTAGTTGATTGCCCTTTAATGCAGAATATTTAGAAAATCCCACGTGCAAAGAATCTGAACTGTTGTCCCATGATTATGCGGTGTTCCTCATCATACACACACCAGGCTGATGAATCAGAAGTGACGGTGGCCTGTATTGGAGATGCTCCATTCTTGATTGTCCACCACAGCGCTCGGCCCACTCCTGCCAAGGAGCTGAGCTCTCTTCCTCTAAATGTACCTTGACTGAACTTTCATCAGCTTCTTAGTTCCTCTCCTGTTCTGAAGTATATTCAGAGATCCAGCTGCTCTCTTGGAACCTTTCTTCCTGTCAGGGGATTTCCCTTCTTATTTTCAACTCCAGGTGTGTACATTGTCATGCACACCACACATGCACCAAGAAAATGCTGTGCTGACAGAGCCAGTGGCCTTGTTCCCCAGGACAAGGTCATGGATGGGCTGAGGACCATAGGGTGATGGAGGTTTTGGTGGGGGCCCCTACCTGTTTTTGGAAGAGGGAGCCTGTTGTGGCTGCTGCAAGCCCTCATGCACCCTCACAGGTGCAACCCATCCAACCTCCGTGGTGCAGCAGGTCACTGGGAGAGAGGGATGGGGAAGAGTGGGGGGCAGCACCTTCACACCACATCGGGGGTCGCCCATGCAGGGACACCCTTATGTGGAGACTGACTAAGGCACTGCCTTTGGCACATGATCAAATAGAGTCCCACAGAGCCTGGTGCCATATCTAATATTAAGCCCAAGGGTCAGGATTGGATGGATGCCCCAGCCACTCCAAATATCTTCACTGCTATTTGACAAGCCTCCATTAGAACATTATCCCACTGTGCTAAGCACTGCTCCTGTCCTCTTTTTAAAGGTACAATAGACTTAGGGGGAGAACCTGGAAACACTGTCCATTCCATCAGTGTGAAAAGTGCATCAGGGCAGCATGAAATGCTCAGCATTCTCCAGGGACAGCAGGTTGCCAACAGGGCAGGGGGCACAGTCGGGAGACGCAGAGGTCACTCCTGCTCCTGAAGAATTGGTGCAGAGTCAGGGTGAGTCTTGGCTGCCCCTTGTTCACCAGCTTCTCCCCCTCCCCAAGGGACCTGGTCTCCCCCTGCATGTCCTCCAGGGAACTTCACTCTTCAGGATACGTCGGGGCTCCAGGAAGAGCGTGACTGCTCCAAGTGTCCCCCTGGGCACTACTGCAGGTCAGGAGTGGCCCAGGGATATTCACCACCTGCTGCTGCCATAAGATGCACTCTCGGGACCCCCAGATCTGTCTGAATAGCCTGCACAAACACCCTGAGAGTGAGACTTCAGTTGCTGTGTGCTGAGTTTCATCATCCTTGCAATGGGAATGTTCTTACCGGGTAGTAAGAATCGCTGGGAGACTTGGGTCTCTGCGGTCAGAGAATCACAACCTCTAGGGCTGGTGGGAGATGCCCTAGGCTGGGCTAGATGGGAGCCTTCCATAAGACAAAATGAAAGCACATTGTGGGTGTCTGTATCTGGGGGAGACGCTCCATATTTCACACCCTTGGAAGCCCTGGGGCTGGCTCCTCCTTAGGAGGGAGGAGCTGGGGCTTTGGGCTCCAGGCATCAGACTGACCCCTCCCTGCTGGTCTTCTCACTTTTCCTTCTCCTTGACTGCTAGAGGTGGACAGGTGCAGGGAAAATGTCCTGCTGGTTATTTCTATGCAACGGGGACCTCTGAACTGACAATACCAGGTCCCCACGAATCCCAGACCCCGTGTCCCTGGTGACAGCAATGTGCAGAGCTGTGCCCCCAGGTAACCAGTCCATTTCCTGCCCTTGGGGTGGGGAAGGGGCAAAGATCAGGGCTGCCCAGCCATCCCCACAGGACCCACCCAGGTGAAAGATTTTATTTTTGGTTAAAAGCAGGCCCTAAGTAGTCAATCCCCAGTTGTAGACATGGTAATGCACTTCGAGATGGTTAAGGACTTAACAAGAGCCACAAAGTATGTAGAACCAGGACTAAAGCCAGATCTCTCCTCTCCTCTGTCCGGGAATCCCCAGAGCCCCCTGGACACATGCTCCACCATCCTTGGTGCCACCTTCCACCCATAATGCTTGAGCAGTCCCCCTGCCTCCACAGGACCCCCAACACGACCCCTGTGCCTTAGGTTTTTACTGCCCAGAGAGCAGTGGGGAACCCACCCTGTGTCCACCTCACACTGTGGGGGCTGCCCCTGGAGCCAAGCAGAGGGAGGACTGTGGGCCTTGCCCTCCTGGACACTGGTGCAAAGCAGGTGAGGCCCCAGGGCAATGGTACTTGTGTCAGGGTGGATGCTGGGGATGGTGGGGAAAGAGGAATCAATCCTGCAAGCTTCACAGCCTGGGATGCACTGGTTCCTGAGAAGGTCATGGGCCTGCCGGGTTTGGGGAGGAGATGGGAAAATGGAAAACAAGCCCACCCTTGCTCCATAGGGGAACTGGCCACACAGCCCTGCTCTGCCAGCCACTACTGCCCCAGTGGGAATGAGACCCACCCAGGAACCCCCTGGGCCTGCCCAGAGCACACCTACCTTGCCACAGTGGGAGGCTGGCATGAGGCTGAGTGCCACCCCTGCCCCGCCAGGTACCACTGCCCATCCCCAGGTGAGCGGCTGTCTCCATACTGGATGCTGAGGCCCCAGACCTCTGGGGAGGACAGGAAGCTCCACCCAGGCTCTTCTTCCTTCCCCAATGCCCCAGGTCTCTCCTCCTTTGAAGAGAGCCCATGTCCTCCTGGCCACTGGTGTCCGGGTGGCCAGGATGCTTTTCTCTGCCCACCTGGAACCTTTCGGACAGAGCCAGGGGCATCATCATGGGAAGAATTCAAGCTCTGTCCTGCTGGCCACTACTGCCCAGACGCCAAGCTGCAGGGCCATGCCAATGTGTTTCTGCTCCCCTGCCGAGCTGGATGGGAGTGCCCAGCAGGTGAGACTGCCCGGCCCTTCCGCCTCCCAGCCTTGTCCCCTCCTCTTGCCCCCTTTCCCCACCATTGTTCTCCCTTCACTTTGCTGTCCCTGAGGTTGAGCCAGGTGCACACTCCTGGAAAGGAGAGGCATCTGGGGAGCCCCTGGGGTGTGCCAGGCACTGTTCATTTGCTGTTCTAGTTAGCGTTCACTGCTGCCCTTTCACAAATGAGAAGACTTCAGAGATATTAGGTTAGGATGAGACAAACAGATTTTTGCTGCTTGTCCTCATCTTTCATGAACAGAGAACCACAGGATCTCAGTGCTGTAAAGGGTCTTAGAAAAGTAATGAAATACCTTCACGTCTCCCCGCTGCACTACCTGTGTGTCTCCCGTTTGAATCCACGGAGTGCTGTGTTGTCAACTGATACGGTCACTCTGAGGCTACTGGATGAGCGAGCTTTTGAGCAATGGGCAGAGTCTGCCTTGAAGGGTGACCATTCCTTGTATCAATCACTAAGACATTGCAAAACAAGGAGGCTGTAGACTGGCAGGAAGGGTCATGTCCATATGAGGAGCGGGAGATTAACTGGCAGCAGCACCCCCTCCCGAAGCTCCTGGCCCAGGGGCAGCAGCAGTACTGAGCAAAAAGGCCTGGGTGGGGGGTGAGGGGGTGAGAACGAGCAAATGAGAGCCAGGGCTGCAAGGTCTGGCAGATCTATAGGTGTTAGGCCCTCCCTTTGGGGCCAGCTTTGGAGGCCCTGGGTCTATTTTTTTTAAAACAAGCAGTGACGCTTTAGAGGTGGCAGCTCATCCAGCCAGCCCCTCTATGCAGAAGCACCTGTTCACACCCTCCATCTGCTCACAGAACCCACCTGCACAGCCCAGCCCACATGAGACCCTCTCAGGGTTTTCAGATAGCTTGTACCTGTTCAGGGGTTTCCCCTTAGAGCCCGTCTCCTTCCCTGTAATTTACACCTGTCAGTCCTAATCCCACGTTTGTGCCCCAAAGAGCAGGCCAACAGCCTTTCCTAGCAGGGAGCAGCAGGGACTCAGTCCCAGAATCTGAGGCAGTGACTCTGCTCTTTCTGTGATCCCCTCCTCTACCTGTGTCACCCTCTGGGTCAGACAGTTCCACCTGCACTTTGAGGCTCCTGCTCCGTGTTGGGAGAAAAGCCAACAGGAGTGAGCCCTGGGCTTTCTCTTCACCACACAGGACAGTTATCAGCCTTATGTGTCCTCTCCTCCTCTATTCTCCCTCAGCCCCCAGGCCCTGGCCTCATTCTCTGCATCTGTACCAGCCCTTGCTCCTTCTGGCTTCACTCCCCGGCCATGTCTCATCTCTCTGTGCCTTCTATCTTTGTGTGCACAAACGGCTCTGTTTCCTGCCTTGTCTAACCCTGATTCACCCTGCCTGGCCCCTCTGCTGGCCCCTCCTTTACAACTGAAGGGGGCCAAACCCAGGGAGGTAATGTGGTTTTCCCAATATAATGCAGTTGTTAAAGGAGAGGTTGGCCAGCAGACATGACACTGACCACATATACATCAGATCCTCAACCAAAGGTTGTGACTTATTGAATGAAAATCATCTGAATTCATCTCTGATTTAATAAGCAAACTCCATCATCCCCAAGAGGCTGAGAATTCTCCCACCCCCTACTGTTCCTGGGAGCAGGGAAAGCACTCTGGGGCCTCATCATGCCAGTCCCAAAATGGGTGTGCTCAAGACAACCCAATGGGTCACAAGAAGAAAATATTACAAGTATCATAGTCATGCTTATTTTCATTATTTTAAATTTATATGTAGGTATGTATTTTATGTACAGTATACTATATATTATAACAATGTCTTTACAATGGTATTTCACCCTTGGGGGAGCATGATCAAAAGCTTGGCCAGCATTAGTCTCAATCGTTGAGTTGTCCAGACTGGCCTGTGTCTTCTTTGAAACAGTCCCCCAGGACTTCTCCCAACCTGATTTTTGTGAGGCAGATGGATAGTGTTGGCCCAGGCCTGGCCCTTGTTTCCTGAGTTACTACCCACCTTCCCTCTACACCAGCCTCTTGGATACAGATTGCGCCATAAGGGTCCAGCAATTGCACCTGTTCCTCCCCCCACAGTCAATGTGCACCTCCCCCAGGAATCCTCAGTCCCAAGTCTGTACTGATCCTTATCACATAATCCAGATTGCACACCTGGGCCCAGCCTTCCCAGTTAGACTTCCCAGTTGCCAACCCAAGGCAAGGCCTCATCTTCTATTGCTTTTGTGGGTTCCCCTTCACCCTCAAATCCCCATCCTAAGGAAGGCACATTGGCTAAATGACCTCCCAGAGGCCCAGCCCACATGTCCAGAATGTTCTCTGATGCTCAAAGCCCCAACCCAGCTCCCCTTGACTCTTCCCAGGTTGCGGAGTGCTGTTCACCTGGAGATGTCCGCCTGGCTGCCACCCACACATGTGCATCTCCCTAAGAGCACGACTGTGCCCCCTTCTGTTTCCCGCTGGGTGGGGAGCTCAGCACTGACCTGGGCATGGGAGTGATGTGGTAAGGGGAAAGTGAGGGGAGGGGTCTCTGCACCCACCCATGTGTGCATGATTCAGACAGTGAGAAGAGAATGAACTAAGGGTCCCCAAATCCAGCCAATGCCCAGAAGGTCTCTGCAGAGGGTTCTGGCAGGACCCACCCCTGACAAGGGAATGAGCCCAGTGCCAGTCCCTTCCACAGGCCACCAGGAGCTGCCCCTGGGTCAGAACAACTTGGGTCAGGGGAAGCAGACCAGGGCTGTAGGGGTGCTGGCAGCAGAAAAGAGCAAGGGGCCACATCCCAGACCCTCTGATCTAACCACCAGGGGCTGATTCTGAAGTAAATGTCAAGCCAGAAAGGGGTTCCTAGTTTGAGTGCTGAATTCTAATCCTCCTGCTAACCTGTGGACTCTGCAGGGTCTTTCGCAGTAGGCAGGGGAGGGGACAGGGGAGGGAACCGTTTTGCAGGGAGGTCCTCTGAGTCGACAGGAACCTTATAGGCTGCATGGCCATATCTCTTCACCAAGAGCAAAACTACAGAGTCTAATGACCAGGAATGAGCATTTTGTGCCAGGCTTTGTGCTCATCTTGGGGGATGTCCAGAAGCAGGGATTAAAGCAATTGCATTGTAATGAGCTGTTCATTGACCTCCATTACAACAGCTCCCTCTTCTTGGGTAAGTGCTGAGAGAACAGCCCCTGACTTAGAAGTGGTCAGCAAAGGAGAAGGGCTGTGGTCCCAGGCGACTGGGCAGTCAGTATCCCTTCCCCTCTCCTACAGCTGCCGGTGCTGGGAGTACATCTCTGCAGAAGAGCTCTGTGATGCCACGTGTCTGGCCAGGGCTCCCCAGCTCTCTGTGGCCTGGGGACCCAACAGGGAGCTGACCTTCGGCATGAAGGACAAGGCTAGGGACCACATACAGAGGGTGAGCCCCACTCAGGAGGGCCGGGAGGAATAGCTGCCTCTGCCCCCTGTGGAGAGGGAGGGGCACCATCTGGGCACGTGTGGCCACAGAGAAACTGGGCACTGAGCCCAAAGCAACCAGGTGGAAGGAGAGAAAACCTATCTGATAAGCTGTCCCTTCTACCACATCTGCTGCTCTCTGCATGTGTCTCTGTTCAATGGGTTGGGTGGAGAGGGTAGGAAAGAAGTAGTAAGTGGTATTTTTCATGCCAAAACCTATCACCCAGCTTGAATGCCAGAAGTCATCAGCTACATTGTACAGAAGTGTAAACTGAGGCCCAGATGGGTAAACCCCTGACCCGTGTCACATCAGTGGTAACAGAGCCCCTGCTGCCACCAGATCTCTGGCATGGGGCAGGGCCTTCTCTTGATCCCTGTGGAGTTTGCTATGGCTGGTCTTTGGGGTCCCAGTACTTCCGTGAAGTGGGAGGGGCAGGGAGCAGGCAGGGCCTGGCTAGCCCTGGAGGTTTGTCTCCCAGAAGGTTCCGGGTAGTTGTCTGTTTGCACTGAAAGGTCAGGGAGGACTGTCTGGGGGAAACCCCTCCTCAGGACCAGACAGGAGGTTTGGGGCAGTAAAAGGGTGTTCCTAAGGAGGTTTCTAAGCAGAATGTTTGCAGGTAAGGAGAGAAGAAGGGTACCTGATAACCCTGTACACATGGCCTGGATTGAGCCAGTGGTGTTTTCTGAAGATACAGAGGAGACTGGAGCCTGGAGGGCACCGGCAGTTTCAGTGAGGGATGGGGCTGGGGAAGGAGACCCATGTGGAGGGAGGGGAAGGGACTGAGTGGTAGGTGAGCTGACCTGTGTTACCAGGGGCTAGCCACAGAGGCTTGGTCTGTGTCTCTGTCTCCATCCGCCGGGTCCTCTCCAGCACATAACTCTGCATGTCGTGCAAGAAGCAGCAAGTACTCGCCCAGACCAGCCCCCTGGAGGCAGTACCAAGGCTCACCTGGTCCAATGTGGCCCCCATGGCACCTTCAGCCTTATTGTCTCCAGCATGGACATGCTTGACT
The DNA here is from genome assembly GCF_015220235.1 of Choloepus didactylus. NCBI lineage: Eukaryota > Metazoa > Chordata > Mammalia > Pilosa > Megalonychidae > Choloepus > Choloepus didactylus. The sequence continues at coordinate 145,493,943 of NC_051314.1, forward strand.
CATTCCTCCTTGGTGAGCAGAGAACGGGTGCCAGATTGGCTTTCCCAAGGAGGGGAAAGGGACGTGGGCTGCATTCTTCAAGGAGCCCACCTATGGCCACTTTGGAAAGCTATCCCCTCTACCCTGGTGTGTAGGAGAGCCCAGCAGAGACCATGGAAGGCCCAGGAAGGAGAAATGCTTGCAGAGGATGGTCCTTGGCAAGGAGAGGCCCCAAAGGGTTGGACAGCTCTGGCTCTAAGGGAAAGGAGTCAGGAGAGGACAGCAGAGGACCACTCTGACCTACAGCTCTTCTTCCCCAAACTCTCCTAGGACCACCCATGACGAGCCCTGTGCTGGAAAGGCTTCATCCAACTGCAGACCTGGGACGGGCTACCCCCCTGGATATTCACAGCTCTCCCCACATTCCAAACCCTGTGGTCTGCCTGACACAGGGGGATGTGATTCTTTTCCAGCTTCATGTTCTTCCCCACAGTGAGTCCCCAGAGCCTACCTGCTCAGCTCTGACTCTGATTCCCTAACCCCCAACCCCTCCCTGGCCTCCCTGGGGACCTCCCACCCAGACAGAGCCAGAAGGCAGGTGTGGCCCCTGGGAGAGCAGAGAGGATGGTGGGCAGAGAGCCCCAAGAGGTATGGCAGACTGTGTGTCACCCTGAATGCTGACCTTATGCTCCCAGAGCTATAAAGTAACGGGGTGGGGAGGTATCCCTTCCAGCCCAGCATCTGTGGCTCCTTCCTGTGGCCTTGTGAGGAACTGTGCCTTGGGGCGACACAGGCACTTCTGGCTGATCTGAAGGAGCTCCCAAGGGGCACCTGACCCAGGGCCCCTCACATCAGTGACACCTGCACTGACACCTGCTCAACAACCCCCACAAGCACCAGCTCTGCAAAGAGCTCTGCTCCCCTAGGCCTGGGGGATTGGTTGGCTCAGCATCCCATACAGGCAGGTGCATCCTTGGGGCACATGATCACCTGGCCATAGCTGGGGCCTTCAGGGGCTGAAGCTCTCCTCTCTGGGCAGCCCCTCCGCCTTTGGACACTCTTAGGTATGAAGAATGCCTTTTTCTTAATGAGTTGATGTCTGCAACCCCCACCCTTTGGCACTCACAGAACAAGGCTAGTTTCTGTTCCACAAGGCAGCCCTTCAGGTGGTTGGGGAGTTGCTCATATAACTGCTGTCTCTTCTCTCCAGGCCCAAACCCATGTCTCTTCAGCCCTTCCATGAGAGACGGGCCCAGGGCCTCACCATGGATTCCAAGTTTCCCTGCTACTCCCCACCGTGTCCCACTCCATTAGGGCCCAAGAAAATCACAGCTTCCCTCCCGTTCTCCTTGCCTTGTGCCTCACTGCAGCACAGCTGTGAAGCTGGCTGGCAACCCCTGCCCTTCCCCACCCACTAAGGACACACTCGATGACACCATGTTGTCCCACCCAGAAGCTCTAGGACCAAGAATCCTGGCTGGGTGGCTGAGCTGGCTGAGACAGTGGCCAAGTCCCCCAGGTCTGCCACTCTCAGGCTCTGCTTGGGGCATAGGAAGGAGGGCAGTGAGAGGGTCCAGGACTCAGGGTGATGGATACAAGAAACACAGAAAGGAGCCCTGGAAAATGAGTCCCCATTGGAGGTCTGTGCCCTGGTCCCAGGCTCCATCTCATAAAGCCAGAGGACTGGGGCATTGCTCACTGTCCCCAAGCCTTTGTGTCTGCATCCTTGCAGTGAGCACATCATATTCCCCTTCTCCACACTGTTGGGGAGTTGAGATTGAAGCCCCAGCTTTGACGGGTGTGGGACCCAGGGAAGGAATTGGCTGCTGTGAATGGAAAGGCCCCCTGGGCAGAGAGAACAGCCAGGCTGGCCAGCCTTTGTTCCTGCTGGAGTCCCACCTGTCCACTGTCTACTCCCCCTGTACACAAGCATGCATTGAGCACCTGGTGCATGCTGAATGGTGCTACCTGCTCAGGACACAGTTGGACAAGTCCCCCTCTGAGAATACCAAGGCCCACAGCTGTGTCCACCCCATGAAGGATGCCAAGCCCAGAAGGCACTTGCTTGGAGCCTTCTCTTTTTGGGTGGTGAAGCCCCTTTATAGCTGAGGTATGTCCAGAAAGAAGGTCTTGCCCTGGCACCAAGACCATTAAATGTACTACAAAATACATGCAACTCATTTTCAGTCTCCACTGAAAGCATTTATCGGTTCTGTCATTCTCCTAAGAGCAGGATGCTGTGTCCCCTGGACTGAGGGATCAGTCAGGGGCTGGGAGGTCCCTGGGGCCCAGCCCAAGTCTGTATTCCACAGACCACTCAGCCAGTCACTACCCGGTGTACCAGAAGCAGCATCTGTTCAACAGCAACCCCTACTGGGACCACGGGGCCTTCAGGAGACTCAACCACCTGGTTTGAGAGACTCAACTCAACTTCTCAAGGTCACCACAGCCGAGCTGCCTGGGAAATGGGGAGGGAGGTGGGAGCAGGGCTGAGGTTCCACATGCCCTGGTCACAGCCTCTCGCTTGATGAGGACATCATAGGCCTGCAGGTCAGGGGAGGTGAGACCAGCACAGAGCATGCACAGGTGTGGTCTCCTGGGAAGGACAGCTCCTGGGTTCCTGGGCATGAAAAGGCCCTGTTACTTTGAGGGTGCCCAGACTGCCCCACATGCTATCCCTGGGTTCCTTGCCCACCTAGGTTTGCCCACCAGTTCCTGGATCCTGGCACATATGTGTTTTGAGACAACGGGCTTCCTGAAAGCATCATTGTGGTGCTGGTGAAAGAGAATGGGGTGGCCTGTAACCCCAACCTGTCCCTTGTGCAGCCCTCCTCCCCATATCAGCTGGCCAAGCTCCACATCTTCAGGCACCAGTTGCAAAACTTGGCTCCAGACTGGACAGTAATCACAGGTAGTGACCCAGGACTGGGGAACCAAGATCCAGAGGGGACATGGGGGTGCCACCTGTCGAGGCCTCCAGGAGTGGTGCCCAGCCTTGTCTGTGACTCTGGACCATTCCCTGAAGACCATGCATGGCCACAAAGTGAACACAGGTGTGGTGGAGCTCATCACTGAGCCAGGGTCTTCCTCTGCCAGGAAAGGGAAATTAAATTTCCTCCCTCAGGGGATGCCTTTCTCATCCTCTCTTTTTGCCCTGTTCCTGTGCCCCATCCATCCTGAGAGATACCCTGGTGAATGGGGCTCCTGGGAGAGCAGAGAACCCCTAGCAGAGCCCCCTTCTTGGATCACCATCTTCAATCATCACTGAACGCATGGGCAAGCCCTAAGTTGAGCTCCAGACAGAGTCCAGCAAGATCCCGGGTCCAGGTGGGCAGGGGAATGTGGGTCTCCAGGGGTCCAGCAGCCTCCAAGCCACTTGGACTCAAGCAGCGAGCATCTGACAAAGGCCGTACCAGCCTGGAGCTGGAGCAGCGTGGAGGGTGGGCTCATTGGGTGCCTCCTGAGCAGGGAAGGGTGAGCCACCCTCAGTGTCCTCACAGGAGGGAGGAGTCAGGGATAGGACAGGACTAAGGCACATCCGCCAGGGAGCTGGGGGGTATCAAAGGCCATGAGCAAAGGGACAGAGACCAGGGCCCCAAAGTGAATGCAGAGTGGCTCTCCAGGGCCCCCCACCCAACCCTGCAGCCTGGGGAATGTTGGAGGTATCATTCAGGCATCCTCCACCCTCTCCCATTCACATTTCAGGGGCGCTCCTGAGCGTGGGCTTGGCCATCGTGCTGCTGACAGGCCTGGACCTTGTGCTAAATCCTGCCCTGACCCAGGCCTGCACCAGGAAGCCTCAGTGGAGGAGCCTGGGGGAGCCCTGGGTGCCTGCAGAGTATGTGCTCCTCAGGGACAGGTGAGCCCCTTCTCCCCACAGCCCTGCACAGCCCCAGTGCCTCCTGCCATGAGCTGGGCATCCCAGGGAGTCAGGGAAGGTGCCTTCCCAGGCCAGCACCAAGTCCACGTGGGGTCCCCCCTCTCTCCTGCCTGCACACTGAGGCTTGGCTCTTCTTCCCAGCTGCCCATTCTGTGAAGACCCTGGTCCTCGGGGCTCTGAGGAAGGTGCCGACTCCAGGGAGAGAGACATTACCCGGGGCTCAGGTGCCACACTGGCAGGCCGCGAGTCCTGCTTCCAAGCACATCTGCACGCATAGGCGCACTGCTAGGAAGGAATCTTTGGTGGAAACCACCTCTCATTCCTATAGGCACTTCATGCTGTACATCGGATCTCAGAGCAGGACCTAGAGGCAGCGACTGCCCCTGTTTTACAGACAGAGGAACGAAGGACACCCGGCTAGGGAGGGTCTGCCCCTGGCTTGGATCCCTCCTGTCCAGATCAGGAGTTCTCTGGGCCCGAAGTAGCCCCCCAAGTGTGCTTACCCTGTCTCTGCCCCATCAGCGGCGGGAAGGAGGGATCTTTCCAGGACTGCTCACTGCCCTCCAGTTCCTCTTCCCCCCCAGGGAACTGGAGGGTCCCTCGGGGCTCAGCTTAGGGGACCTTTTCCCTACCCTCAGCCCAGTCCCTCTAATCGCAGACCCTGGCACCAACTCCCAGCAGGGACCTGGAGCAGAGGGTGGTGGAGAAGGGCTCTGGGTGGTGTGAGCCTTTGCCTGCTCTGGAGTCTCCGGGCTGCCACCTCCAGACAACACAGAGCGAGGGGACAGAGGAAGGCTCAGTACGTTCTTACTGACTTGGTTTCATGCAGCTTAAAGGCTGTGTCCATTTGTTCTTAATTCAGTGCTGGAGGGACCGGAGGAAGTTAGTTTGGAGGCACAGGGGGATTTGGGGAGGCTGTGATGTGGCTGTACATGGTTACTAGCATGGCTTTGGGGTCAGACCAACATCTGAACCTCAGTCCACACTGTGAGGTGAATGAATTTGGGAGACTTAAACTCTCTACAGCTTCAACTGCTAATTTGTAAGTGGCGGTCATGGTATTTGCTGTGTTAGACTGTTTTGAGGATTGAAGTAAATAAGGTTTCTAAAGGGCTCAGTGTAGCACCTGCCCCATATTAAATTTATTTTTATTAATTTATCATCATTACGCCTGGCTGTGCCAGCCTGGATGAAGTAAGTAACTGAGCGCAAAGTGTGGTCTGAGGGGACCAAACATGGTTTCCCTGAGGTCTGCCCCTGGGGCTTCCCTATCTGCCCCATTTTCCCCTTTAGTGGGTCTCTGGTGTAGAAGGAGAGGCTGGCACTGTCTGCTGAAGGCCACTATCAACCTGTGAAAGCCCTTCCTGGGTGAAACCTGAAAGGCATGTGGCTAGCTCTGCTTGTAGCCATCACTTTAGCTTCCCCCTTGAAAGGCCCCGGGTCCTGACTCTGCTGTCTCCAATTACGCCTTTGTTCAGGGCTTGGAGGTTGGCTCTCTCTCCCCCTGGCAGCAGCTCTGAAAGAGTAAGGAGAGCCCTTTCCTGGTGGGGGAAGGGGACTGATCAGGGTGCAGAGGATGAACCCATCCCTGCCCGCCTCCACCCCTGCCCCCTGTGCCCATCATGTTGTTTGGTGTGCTGGGCTCACCATGGGTGTGAACAGTGTAGCCACAGCAAGAGGCTGACTGTGGTGGAGGATCGATGCAGACCCTGCTCAGGGTGCAGGGCTGGACAGGGGACAGCTCCAGAGTGAGGCCAGGCAGAGCTTGGAGGAGCAGGGCCAGTGGCCAATCCAGCCTGCTGGAAAGGATTCTTGTGGTTGGAGGATGGCTCCTTTTTGAACAAAGTCTCTTTGGGGGGTGGTAAAATACCCCCTTCATGTGGGACCTGGGACCTGGGGCAGATGGAGTTCATCATGCAATGGGAGCATCATGGTCTCCCCACCCTCCTTGTCATCTGACCAGCTGGAAGGCTGAAAGGACAGACCCCGCCCTGGCAGTGGGGCGAGAAGAGAACCCCCACTTGCACTTTGCCAGCATTAGCACAGAACCCCCTTCTCGCACACATACTCCCTCCACCAGGCCTGGGGTGGGGCCCTGCAGAGGACTGGTCTGGATGTTCACACAGCTTCTGCAGGGGACACTTGGCCAAGCCATGGCTGCAGCATGGGCTTGACCGCACTGCCTTCCTTCCCTCGATACCAGTGGGAAAGAGGCCTCCTTCTGGATGCATCCTTCAGGCAGAGCAGGCAGAGTGTGAGGAGAAGGAGGCTCGGGGTTATAATTCCCAGCATGTGAGAGAAACCCCACTTGGAGCTGCCCTGGTGCCTGGAGGTCAGAGGGGAAATTCGGCTAGCAGGGACTCCCTGGGCATTTGCCATCTGCAGAGCAAGGTAGTAGGTGCAGCAGGGCTCTGAGGGGAAGATCATGTGGACATGCTGGGCCCTGAGCTCACACAGCAGTGGGGACAGACAGGCTTCATGGTGAGAGCACAGCACAGGAACAAAGGACAGTACTGACTGAGGGGCGGGGAGGAGAGGTGGGTTTCAGTGGACGAGAAGCGGAGGCTTCCAAGAGGAGGTGGAGCAATCAGACAGGGCCGGGAGGACGCAACAAGCAGCCTCCTCAAGCAAAGGTCAGAGCTGGTGGGACGTGTGGGAATAAATGAAGAACTCCCGAATGAGAACAGTTATAGCAAGGGGGTCAGCCAGCAGCACTTGCGGTTGGTGGAGACTCAAAGGCAGGCAAGGAGTGGGAGAGCTTTGTAGTGGAAAAAAGGGAAGGGGAAAAAGTGGAAAAAAGCTGTGCTCTCTGACTGAGACTCTTGGTGTGGGGAGGCTGGAGGTGGGCTGACTGTAAGTGGGGGCATAGTTGGCTTTCTCCTGTTGGTCCTAAGTTGGAAATTGAGATAAAAATTAGGAAAGCTGTCAGTTATTGATTAAGTCCTGGCTCTTTTGAGTTGGTTGTTACAAGGGCTAACTTCCTGAGCTTCTTGCTGTAAATAGTGGGTCGGAGTTTATGGTCATCCATATATTCAGCCTCAGATGTCAAGGACAGGGAGCCAGAGACCTCCCCATCAGCAAGGCAGGGAGGAAAATCATGCCACCCAGAGCTGGCACAACTCCAGGCCCAGGACAGACAGAAGCTACAGGGCAGGGTTCTCATCACTGACCCCCACATAGAGGAGCTTCTCTCTACGCCATTACCACCTCCAAAATTGAAGCATCTTCTTCCACTTCCTGCTCCTACCAACCCTCACCCCTCTTTCCTCCCTGGTGCAAGAGGCCTCTTCCCCTCCATCATGGATCCTGAAATGTACCTGGCCTTCCCTCTCAGGTACTCACTCCCTTCTGAGCAGGCTGACTTCCGCATAGAGGGTTCTGTTCCTTTCTTCCCATTTCCTGCCTGCAAAGCTCTGATCTGAAGGAAGGAAGTAGCTGGGCCTGTGCCCCCTGGCCCAGGACCCTGCTCTTCCTTCAGGGGAGCTGCTCTTGGGGAAGACCCTGGAGGACTTCAGCATCCACACACTCTTTGACAAGCTCAAGGACCAGACTCTGCACATGGTGGCTCAGCTGAGCAGGCACTGGCGTGATGCACTGGCCTTCTACAGTGGCCTTGGCCAGCAGATCCAGGGGCTCCAGGTCAGCCCCAAGTCACAGGCACCCAGACACCATCCATCCTACCACGGCTGCAGTGGGCCTGTGGGCAGCCCACTCACCCCCTTTTGGAAATTGCCTGAGCAAACATGAAGGTGAGTCTGAGGTGAAGAATGCTCATAACTAAGAGGTGGACACAGCCTTTGTCTCTTGCAGGACTTCCTGTGAGGGCTCAGCCCCACTGAGCAGAAAGCCCTGTGTGGGAGTGGAGACTTGGAGACGGGGACCAGAGCCAGGCCCAGGACAGATGCTGGGCAGAGCGGCCACACCGGAGCTTTCCCCAGCGAGAGGCGGCAGCTTCCTTGAGGTGAGAGGCAGGTGCTCGAGGGCAGGGCTGTGACAGCAGATAGGAAATGGTCATAGTAGCAGCTAACGTGTGCAGCACCTTATGGTTCTCAGATATTTACATCATCTTATTTGATGCTTATGCCCTGCATCGTGTCTGATTAGAGATGAGGAGAAGGGGTGGCCCAGGTGACATGTGCCAGAGCAAGGTCTTTGCCTATCTCTTCTACCAACCACGCCCATCACCATGGTTCACATTCACCTAAAAGTCCCGTTAGCCTTCTGCAGAATGCCAGGTGGTCAAAAGGACCCTAACACTCTCAACTGTCTCCCTAGTTTGTAGTTTTGCTTTTGCTTTCCTAAATGTCAAAAGTAAAACTTGCTTGTTACAGAATTTCTGTCAGTACAGAAGAGGATATGAATGAAACATTCATATCTTTACACTGCACCATTGCAGCCTTGCTAGTGTGCAATTTACATGTTGTTAGATCTTCCATGGACCCCATGGAGGTCCCTCCCACCATAGCCCCACCTTGCTCAGCATTCAACACCCTGAAAGGTTCCTGCCATCCGGAATAGTTTAAAACCTTTTCAAATTGTGAGGTCTTCCTTTACGAGCCTGAAGACCTTGCATCCGGGAAATGCATCTTCAGGGCCTAGACCTCAGTTCTGAGTCTTCCTGTGGAATTTGTGGGAGGAAGGGGGGACAGGAGTGTGGAGGGATGTCCCTCAGTCCTCCCCACACATTCTCTGGCTGACGGATCACAAAATGAGATCACACTAGCTAAGTTCCAGTAAAGGGCATCTTTGGGTGTGCAGCCCCTCAGATAGCCCTGACCTGCCAGGGAATTACTGAGCACAGATCAGATGGCCTGTGCATGTGACCCTGCATAAGGCATCTTTGAAGTATCCATGGTCCATTGCTCCCTCACTCCTGTGTCCTTTCCCAGCCTGTGGATGCCCAGTAGGGTCACCTGGGGAGCCCCAGGAGATCCAAGCTGCCTGCAAGAGTCCTGTGACCACAGTCCTCCTGGGCAGGGAGCCCAGTACTGAGGTTTCTGACCCTTCCCCCTGCAGCTCCAACCTGCCATGCCTGCCCACAGCCTTCCAAGGCAGTATGATAGCTCTCTGCTCCAGGCACACACCCAGGGCTAGGTAGCCAGCCTTGCTCTGAGCAAAGACCAGAGCCATAAGGAAACCTCTGACTCCTGTCACGAGGTACCTGAGGGGGCTGGTTTCTTCCTGGGAACAAGGTTTCATGAACTCAGCATGGACTCCCCAGTCTGGATAATACTTTTTGAGTCAGGAGCCAGGAAACCCAAGGACCTTCCAAACAGCAGGTCCAGCAGTTGGTCATCACCGTCTGAACCCAGAACTCAGAGCATGAATTTAGTGGATTGCAACAGCATAAACAAACACACAAAAACTTAGAATGGAATAAAATTGAAAATTTCAGAGTGTATTAAAGGTAGATTACTTCATGCAACTTTTATTTCAGTTTTATATACATATAAATAGAGGCGTGTGTGGAAATGCATTTATTGTTGTGGTTCAGCACGTTTGGAAACCACTGCCCTAGAAGGAATCCTGGGAGGAACAGGATTTGTATCTAGAGACTCCCTTAAACCTTCAGGCCTTAAATCAGAATCCCATCAGCTCCCAAGCCCAGCCCACCCCTCCAGCCACACTGCACAATCCCTGAGATCCTCAAGCCCACAGAGGCAGAGTTTTCCTCTTGAGAAGTTCAGAGAAATTTGTGTTTGCCTCCTCCCAAGGTGTTTTAGTTTGCTACAGCTGCCATGACAAAGTACTGGGTGGCTTAAAACAACAGAAATGTGTTGTCTGATGGTTCTGGAAGCCAGACATCCACAGAGCCATGCTCCCTCTGAAATGTGGAGGCTAGAAGCCTTCCTTGCCTCTTCCAGCCTCTGGTGGCTGCCAGAAATCCTGGGTGCTCTCTGACTTATACACCTCAGTCGCATGGCCTTCTTCCCTGTGGTCCTGTCTCTGCGTTTCTGTGTCCCTTTGCCTCTTCATATAAGAGCAGGAGTCATATTGAACTCAGGCTCACCCTACCCCAATATCTGAACTACTTACTGTCCTTAACTACTTAACTACCACATCTTCAAAGACTTTTTCCAACTAAGGTCACACTCATGGGGACTAGGGGTTAGGAGCATATCATTTTGGAGGACACAATTCAGCACACAGCCAAGTGAAGAAAACTCAGACCCAGAAAGGCCCCTGGTTTCTGCCCCAATGTTGCAACATTTAGGCTAAGACTAACATAATTTCCAATATACTTTGCAGGACAACATTCAGTCTAATTAAAGAGAGTTTGCTTTGTTAACTCTTCAGTTGTTTCCAAGTGGCTCCAGAAGGGCCCCCAATGTTCTGGATCCCCACGGTGTCCTGCAAGGAGGGTGGACAGGAGGAGCACCCGTGTACCCTTACAGACAGAAAAAAAAAACAGATTTTCAGGGTAGGTAGGAACTGCCTACCCAGGTTTCCTGTCCCTTGGATTTCTGATATTAAAGGACCCAATTAGAGAAAGATTTTCTCTTTTAGTCTCTATTTTAATTTGGGCAGGAAAAACCTATAAACAGCCCATAATGTTGTACCATCCCATCAGAAGGGTTTCAATTCCATCTGTTCAATGTCATCTGAGAAACAAGCCCCTCTTTCAATTCAGCATTTGTAACATCTGATGGAAGATCCTCTAGAGGACTCTGCCTGACTCCTACCTCAGCTGGGTAGAGACAAGTTTAGTCCATTGTCTTGTCAGCAGCAAGAGTGATGAAGAAGCCCTCCCTGGAGAGGAGCTGTCCAACTGGAGAAGGAGCTGGTCCCATCCCTCATGGAAGTTCTGCAATCCCAGCTTCTCCCTGACCCCCCAAGGCCTGCTTATTTGCTGTCACAAACATTTACACATATAAATGTTCTCACATGTAAACATCACAGGATACCCTGTGAGGCAATAGAATTAACAGCCCCATTTTATAGATGAGGACCCTGAGGCTTAACAAGATCTTGTGACTTACCCAAGGTCCTCCTAGAAAGTCCCAGACCCTGGCCAACAGCCCAGCTCAGTATCCACAACATCCAGATATGCTTTGCCATCTCCAGCTAAGAGGGCATGAAGGAACTTGACATTGCCAGGCCCTGAGGCCCCACTGCTCAGCATCCAGGTTCCCATTCCAAGATCCCAGGCTCAATGTTTCTGTGCCCTTGAACCACAGAACCCTTTTGGGGAGATGGACCTGTGAGGCAGGGCTAGGGACTGGCTTCCTCAATGTAAGTCCCTCTACAGAGGATTGGGCATTGGAAGGGTGTGTTTGGGCTTATCCCTGCCTTGTCACCTTTTCCATTCCTTCAGTCTTGAAGAGAGGCCTGGGGGAGAGGAGTGAGGGAGCAGGTTGGACAGATGTCAAAAGCCCCCAACAGCCCTGCTGCAAACTATGACCCATGGAACCCCAGGTCTATCAGTGGTGTTGAGAGCCTTTCTTGACCTTCCCCCCAGTACACTTCTCTTCCATACACCCCAGGCTAGGACACCTGTCCAAGAGATTGTGAGGAGAAGGACAAAGGAAGTCATTGCACTTTTAAATTTGCCTGTGACTGAACCATAAAATCTATATCCTAAAGATTTCTCTCCATAGTCCCGGATTCTGTTTGGGTGTAGAGTGTTGAATTAAACTGTACCTCTATTCCTAGATGTTACTCACTGCAAGTTGAGGGGTTTTCAATGTTTTCTTGGTGGGAGGCATTTTTTCCCTGTAGAACAGTATGTGAAACTCTACCAAATAGAATAGGAAAAAAAAAAAAAACTAATCAATCCTTTGGTAAAGTTACACCATGTCCCAGAAAACTCCATTCACTCCAGAAAATCCCATCCCTGAGCCCTAGGAGGCGTGTTACAGGGTGTTGGCACCATCCTAGCAGCATGGGCAGCAGCAGGGTATTGTCAGCAACCGTGGGTGATGGACGGTAAACAGGGCAGTTAGAAAGGCGGAAGTGCTGAGAGAGATGTGTAAATAAAAAAGGTGGATAGATCTTGAAACATTTTTGAAGTCAAGAAACTATATGATTTATAGGTGGGAAGGAAGCCATGTGTGAAAATTAAAACATTCATCCACGAAACAACACTATTTATTCCCCAAGGCTCCATCCACACATATTCAGCACATTAAAGTGAAGCTTAAAGGAAAGAGAGAGATGGACATGGGATCTGAGCCAAGAGGGGACATAAAAAGGAGAGGGGCCTCATGCGGACCAGTGACTATCCGATATGCGAGGGCTCTGAAGACGGCAAAGAGTTAGATAAAGGTGTGGTGGTGGCGCGATGTCTGGGGCTGCCAGAAATGAAAGCATCTGGGGTAATTCTCTGATCCCCTTCTTCAGGCCACACTTCCAGCGCCTCTCCCAGGGGCTTTCCCTTGGAGCTCCCCAGAGCCACCACAGCCCTGGCGTCTGCTCTTTCTCACTCACCTTGGGGAGCTGCTGGGACCAGAAAAATGGTGAGAGGCTCCAAGGAGCAACTGAGCACATCTGTGTGAGCAGATGGCTTTGCTGTCCCCAGCAAAGCTTGGCTCACACTGGGCTGCTGAATCATACATACACACAACACATACACTACACAAACACCATGCAAAACACATACATGCACCACAGACCCATGCCACACACACAATATGCCACACACACATACCACACACCACTCATACTCAAAGGCTGCATATTCCAAGGGTGGGCCTGTCTGACCCCTGCACCCTGGGCAGAATTCCTCATAAACCAGAAACTCGGGTTTGCTGCCTGAATTCACAGGTTAATCCCTGGTTTTAGTTCTTTAGCTCCTCCAGGATGTGTGTCTGGGACATTCTCCCAAATACCCCCAAGGTCAACTCCCAGCAGAACACAAACAGGCAGCAGAGTTCACTGCTCCTCCCTGAGATCAGCATCTAAAAGGGGGGAGGGGGAACAGCAGTTTTCTTTTAGGAGGCTCCTGTTAGGTCTGACCCGGGAGATGGGCCACGCTTGTGATAAACAACCTGTGCAATGGCACAGATAACATTAAGAGCCACACAGAGCCCTAGAGGAGTCTGGGACTTCGTAGAAGGAGTCCACAGCCCACTTTGGGTGTTAGCTCCTCCTGGGCCCCCATCTTGTGCAGGTAGGCAGGCAGGACTCCCAGGAACGCTGGGAATTCCCCTCACCTCTCTCTTCTGTGCCAGACCCTGCACGGACATTATGGGATGGTCTCCTCCCTCAAGGCCTCTGGTCAGGGTGGCAAACAGCCTCACTCCGACTGTCAACAGGACCCCAGGCTAGGGAAGGACTGGCTCGCAAAGGCCCAGCTCCCACTGTCCCAGGAGGAGTGCCAGAAGTCAAGGTAGGGGCAGGCACCACCACCATGGAGTTCAGTGCTGTATTGTCTTCTAAGGGGGCCATTCAGCCTGAGAATCATATTGTCATAACCAGAACCTGCTTTAAGCCTATTGCATTCAAATTCATCATCAAAATTCATGTCATTTATTGTGGTTCTTCCTAGCAATGAGAAAAAACCATAATCAGTCTTGCTAACTCAAGATTTTGTATTTCTATCCTACTTCCCTCTAATTCTCCATCCTCTGATACATCATCTGCTAGGGAGATCATACGGTCTCTTCATTCTTCCTCCAAATAAACCAAGAGGCTGTGATAGATTTGTTTACTTATGCTGACTTGACTCTATCCAGATATAGTTAAATGCCTCGTATGTTCTTCTCTTCATCCCTTTAATAGCAAAACATGGTAGCAGATATTGACAACTTGTACTAACTGGCACTAAAATTAGCACTTTATCTACTATCAGATTCAATCCTCATGACAAACCTTTGAAGTCTGATTATTATTTGCTCTGTTTGATATATGAGGAAACTGTTTCAAGAGGTTAAGTTACTTGACCAAGGACACAGGGTTAATAAATGATGGAGATGAGAGTCCAACATGGGAGGTCTGACCCTAACAGCCCATGCTACATGCCTTGTTTTTATTGATCTCCCTTCTAATCTCCTCTACTAAAGCCAAAAACATCCTTTCCTCTCAGAAGCACCCCTTCTATCAATTTCCTTTTTAAGGTACCTAGAAAGTTTATAATTAAATTATAATTAAAGTCTCCAGTAATTCCAAACAAAGAAGTGGGAACGGGCATTGGGAGAGGAATCCAGACTCTCCTAACATTGGGGATCTGGAACTCTTGGAGAGTCAGGGACTTTGAAAAGAAGGACCACAGAAAGAAAAAGTGAATTCATGATCTCGAGACCTTGGATCTAGACCAGACTCCACACCAGTGTGTTCTGGATCTTGAGCAAACACTTTCTCAAGCCAGTTCCATTAACTACAACCTAGGCATAGTTTCATTCAGTGAATACTTTACTGCTATCTTAAGTGTAGAACACAATGCAGAGGATTTGAAAATGAGTTATATCTGCTCTTAAAGAGCTTGTAGATCAGGAAGAGCAGGCCTGAGTGTGCAAAGATGTCTGTAAGGATCAGGGTGGGCTTTCAAATATCAGTGGACTCCTAAGCAGCAGAGATGCCTGGGGAGGTTGGAGCAGCATTGACAAAGACAGTAGTTGAGAAAATTCAGAGTTTGGTTTAGGAGCTGACACCATCCCAGAGGCCAGGCGTCAGGGCAAACAGCTCCTTGGAGATCAAACAGTGCTCTCATTTCAATGAAACTGAGATCTAGAATAAATTGCTCAAGATAACTCAGAAAAGCTGAACAAACATTGAGACCAGCATTCCTTCAAGAAACACCTGGCACATTCTACATGGATTTGAAGACAGTTTAATAAATGAATACCTGTAGGCAGGAAGAGGTGGCCACAACGTAGTACCCTGGGGCAGGGTGACACTTCCCTGAAAAGATGAGGGTAGACAGTGGTTACTGGCCTACAGAAAGAACCCTGAGGAGAGAGTCACCTGGCAGGCCTGTGGTGTTTGGTACAGTGACACAGCCAGCCTGAGAAGGACTGTTCTATTTGCTAACGCTGCCGGAATGCAAAACACCAGAAATGGATTGGCTTTTATAAAAGGGGGTTTATTTGGTTACACAATTACAGTCTTAAGGCCATAAAGTGTCCAAGATAAGGGGGTACCTTCACTGAAGGATGGCCAATGGTGTCTGGAAAACCTCCATTAGCTGGGAAGTCACTTGGCTGGCGTCTGCTCCAAGTTCTGGTTTCAAAATGGCTTTCTCACAGGATGTTCCTCTCTAGGCTTCAGCTTCTCTCCAAGATGTCACTCTCAGTTGCTCTTGGGGCATTTGTCCTCTCTTAGCTTCTCTGGAGCAAAAGTCTGCTTTCAATATCCATCTTCAAACTGTCTCTCATCTGCAGCTCCTCTCTCCGCTCCTGTGCATTCTTCAAGTTGTCCCTCTTGGCTGTAGCTCCTCTTCAAAATGTTACTCTCAGCTGCACTGACTTCCTTCTGTCTGTCAGCTCATTTATATGGCTCAATTTAGACCACCCTGAATGGGTGGGATAATACCTCCATGGAAATTATCCAGAGTTATCACCCACAATTGGGTGGGGTGCATCTCCATGGAAACAACCTAATCCAAACTTTCCAGCTTAATCCCCACTAAAATGTCTGCCCCACAAGATTGCATCAAAGAATATGGCTTTTTCTGGGAGACATAATACATTCAAACCAGCACAAGGACCATAAGAAATGCTGTGTGAGTGCTTTAATCCAGCCTTTAGAAAAGCTTAGGGGCTTTTCAGTTTCTCTGTCACACTAATATTGCATCCTTCTCTAATTACAGATAACCTCAGAGAGGAATTAAAAGTGGCAAGTGTTCTTTTTTTGTCCCTGGCTGAGGTGGGATGTACAGCTGGCACAGCAAAAGCCTGAAAATATGCTTTCCATGTTTCCTTCCAGGCTCCAGCAGGATCTGGGCTCTCTGCAGCCCTCCCGGAGAGAAGGTAAAAGAGAAAATGCTGAGAGTCCAGTTCCAAAGGAAAGGATCAGCATGGCTGGACATGAGAATGGAGCCTTTCCTGACCTGCAGGTGGCAACCTGGCTCTGTGGCCAATGCCACCTTCCCATCACAGAGAGTCTGAGGCCCTGAGGGTCTCCAGACACCTCATCATCCCCTTGGGGGGCTCTGGGCTGTAGGCCTCCTCCCTTCTCGCAGACCCCACTTGTTACTTGCAAACCCTTATGCAACCCTGGGAGACAGGAGTCAAACACAAGTTGGAGAACAAGTGACCAGGAGGGATGTTTTTGGGAAAAAAGAAATTAGAATTGGAGAATCCTGGCCATGAGCATCACTCATTCAATCAACAAGTATTCACTAATTATCTGTAATAATCTGGGATGGGGGTGCTATGAAGGTTTAAAAGAATCTTCAAAACAATCCTGAAGGAAAGCTGCAATGGATATAAGTACATAATAGTATAAAATACATAATATCAAATAATAAAATATAAAATAAATAAAATAATATATAATATAAAATTTCTCTAGATCAAAAATTCACTAATACTTTGCTCTTTTAGGAAAACATGTAAATGGCCCAACAGAAAGGAAATATAAATGAGTAAAATTATATAAAACATGTTGGAAGACTCAAAGAAATACAAATTAAACTGGATGCTGTTTTTACCTACCCCTAAAATTCAAGTACTTAGTGATTGTGAGGATTAAGAAGATAGACACTCACATATTCAGGTGGTGGAAAGGTAAAGAGGTAAATTTTCAGGAAACCAATTTAGCAATTTGTATCAAAAGCCTCTAAAATATTCATTCCTTTTGACCTAGTATCTCCAATTCTAAGAAACTTCCTAAGAGAATTAATTTCAAAATGCAAGTAAACATGAATAGCATGCAATGAATATTCATAACAATGTTTTATAAATATTAAAACAAATATAGACAGCTTAAATTTCCAAGTGAAATTGTAGCAGAATCCTCTCATGAGATAGTATGCCTTCACCAAAAATGTTATAGAGAATTTTTAATGTCATTAAAGTAAAAAATGAGAATACAGAATTGCATATATGACATGATTTCAAACATGAGTATGAATATATATATACACACACAAAATCTATACATATATATGTACACAAGCACACTATATGTACATATATGCATATTCATAAAAAGAGAGAAGGGAGCAACAGAGAAGGAGAGGTTTCTAAATGCAGTAGAGAGACATGGGGGAAGGGAGAAGGAAATGAGAAGGCAAGAAATATAAAAATGATAAGTGAGTTATCTTTTGCTGTATAACAATCAACCACAAAACCTCATTAGCATACAACTATAAGTGTTTATTTCTCCTATGTCTGGGAACCCAGCTGATCTGGTTTCTGCCACTCTCAGCAATGGATAGGACATTTGCATTTCAGCTGGGGCCCAGCTCTAGACCTCCTTGGCCAGGACGTTCTCACTGAGGCCCCAGGAGTCTCTCATCCCCCTCCAGGGGCCGGCAGACTCTCCTGGACATGGCAGGATCACAAAGACCTCTTGGGGCCTGGGCTCAGAACTGACACCCTGTGACTTCTGCCTTGTTCTAATGTCCAAAGCAAGTTACAAGGTGTAGTCCAGCATCAGAGGGTAAGAAAAAAGCCCCACCACAGTAGGAGGGCACCTCAAAATTATTCAGCAAAGGACTCACATAATGCACTCAGGCCATTAATGCAATCTTCTCCAATGAGTTACTGGTAATATTAAGTTTCTTGTTTATATGTTTAAATTTGATATTTACTAATATTCTACATAGAGCAAGTGTTATCTTTGAAAATTAGAAAAACGAAACTTGGGAGATTTTTTGTGGCATATTTTTGTTTTTCATTTTCCATTTAATTGAAAGAAATGCTGGGGCAGATCTGATATGGGAGGGAATAGAAATGGGAAGGAGACTTGTAAATTTCTCTGGTGCTTTCCCTTATACGCTTATGCCTTATCTTGGGGTAAGGACAGACGGGGAAATTCTTTCTAGGAAGAAGAGCTTTTCCTTTTCTTTCTTTGTAAGAGTGAAATAGCAGGGTAGTCCACTATGAAATGCAGCTAAACACCTTGGGAAGTCATCAATGTCCACACAGATAGTGACTTTGAATATGTCATTCTCACTCACACTAAGCCACAATTAATTCTCTTTCTGCCAAATACATCAGTGCCCTAAGCCCCAATCAGGGCAGAAGGGGAAGCTGTTATTTATTGAGGGCCTCCTGCAAGCTAGGCTCCGTGCTAGTCACTTCCACATAGAATACCCCATACAATCCCCACAAACTCTGAGACACTTTCTCCAGAGCCCCATTCTTCAGATGAGGAAATTGCTCCTCAGAGATTAGAGATAACTTTGCCCAAAGAAGAGTTTCTAATCCCATTCAGTCTGCATTAAATACCCTTGTGTTTTCTTCTGTATATTGTTGCCTGTCCTCATTTCAAGACACAAATGGGGCAGAGGAAGGAGATCTTGCCCTGAAGATCCCTGTCCTTTTCAACCAGAATTTAAGGCTGATGATCTGAATGTCAATGAGCAGGGGATGCATACAGATGGAAAGCCCAGTCCCTCTGCTCACATAACTTACAGTGAACCCAGAAGTGGTAGATCAGTGCTCAATGAGAATTGAAAACCCACACATAATGTAGACAGTTGCAAAAATATGTGTACTGCAAAGCACTATCCATTAACGGGCACCACTGGACAATTTGTAAAATGTCTAACCTCTGTATTTCTTAACTGCTACTATATATTTCATTCCAGGTGATTTCCTAGAAGATTCCACAAACTCACTGCAGCCATGTCTGCATTTAGTCCATCAATCATAGTTTTAGTTCATTGTCATTTTTTCATTTCTAGAATTTCTCTCTTTCACCGTATTGTTCCTGCTCTTACCATGTGGGTTCTATTCCTTCTTTTAGCATTTTAAACATACTTATATTGACAGTCATTCTCAGATTTCACTATGATCTTTTGTATTTTTCTCATGTATTTTTATTGTATCTGCTAAATCCATGGCATTGGATTTCCTTGGATGCTTTGTGTTTTTGTGTTTTCATCTATGAGCTGATCTTCAGTAGAATTTTTCTTCTATGCAGGCTACCCTCTGGGGCACTTTTGTAGTTGTCTCTACACTGTGGGTCCCATTGTTTGCAGCCCTGTTTGTACCTTAGTTTTGGGGTAGGTTTTTCCATATCTCTCATCTGGAAGGGGAGATTTCTGGTCTCATGCTTGGGTGCTGTGCAGGCTTGTGGTTCCAATTACACTGATTCTCATCCAATCCCAGCCCCGAGAAGAAGCCTTCTCAGCTATGTGGACCATGTCCTCAGGCTGGTGGAGGATTTCTGTCCTCATTCAGAGAAGGGACTTCCATTTCCTGGTTCCAGACTTTAATTAGGGAGCTCTGTTTGCCCACCATAAATGGGACATAGTGTACAACTCCTTCCCACAGTGGGAACTAGAACCTCAGCCACTAAGGAGTAATATCCATGTGCCATGTGGCATCTGTTCATTATCACCACTGAGTTGTCTCTTCATTTCTGGAATCCAGAGAATTCTCTTTTAAATGTGGATATGTATTTTTTATTTTCGTTTTGTTCTACTTTACCTGGCATTTCTTTATGTTTGGAGAAGAGGTGGACTTCCTGTGACTGCTTAGTTCACCATATGATTAGAAGTTGTATTTACTTGCATTTCATTGATTATAAATTAGGTCGAACATTATTTCAAACATTTTTTACTTTATTTTCCTTTTTGTGTCTCTGAATTGCCTGTTCAGGGCCTTTGCCCATATCATCTCCTCAGCCTTGAAATTATTTCTTTCCTTAGTGTCCATGACATCACATTCTCCTTGTTTTCCTTCTCTCTGATTCTTCCTTTTCTTTTGTCTTTGGGCATTTATCATAAGGGCTGGTGTTCTGCAGGGAATCATCCTCGGCCCTCCTCTCTGGGCAATCTATCCATGTCCACGACTTCAACTATGACATAATAGCCCGAAATCTTTGCCTCCTACTGAAAACACTCTTCTAGACTTCAGACTCAAATACCCAACCAGTTACTTGACATCTTTCTCCATTTTGATAACCTACAGATACATTAAATTTAAAATGTTCTAGAGCAAACCTGTAAGCTTCCATGATGTCATCAGAATGCCAGGATCCTTCTATTTCTCTGCTTCATGATCCTTATAACAAAAGACTTTTATCTTCATAGTCACATGTAGTCACAAGATGGCTGTTGCAAAGGCAATAAGGTTAAAAGATCCAGGTCACCTAAGTCAGTTCCCCTTTTTAAATAGGTTTTCCAGAATCTAGCCATTTAACAACTTTATTTTATATCTCTCTGGCCAAAACTTAGTTGCATGGCCCTCTCTATTTACAAGGAAGACTGAGATATGTTATGTTTCAGCTTCAGCTTCATACACTGATGTAACAGAAAGTCACTGCTATAGTGGCTTTTTAATGATCCTACAATGTCAAGGATACCATAGGATGCCCTTTTCAGCCAGCTATCCCCAAATACATGCTACCACCATTTTTCTAGCATCATCTCCTTCCACTTTTCCAATTAAACTCCATGCTTTAGCCAAATTACACTTTGTTTTCCACAGCAAACTCAACATCTCTTTGGTAACACTCACCACATTTACAATTCCTTGTTCAATGTCTGCCTTTCCTATAGACCATAAGGTTCACTAACGTAGTCCCAGAACCTACCATTGGCTTGATATATACTGAATGGTCATAAACATTTCTTGAATTATGGATGGGTGAATGGATGGAAGGAGGGACAGACATTCCCTAGGCTCTTGTATACCTCTGTGTTTTCACACATGCTGCCCCCTTTGCCTAGAATATCCTCATCCCATTCTCCACCCAACCAACTACTATTCATCCATTAAGATTCAGGTGATGTGCATTCTTTCAGGAAGCTCTCCTTGACCACATCTATCTCAGTTAAGTGCCCCACTTCTTGCTCCTGTAGCACCTCATGAATTCCTCTACAGTAGCCTTTATTATTTTGTATTGTAGGTGGGAATTACTTGTTTCTTTAGGCTTTGAGCTCTTGGGGAACAGAATATGGCTTTATCTCTGTATGCACAACACTGACTTCACTGCCTGTCATGGAGCAGGAGTTCAATAAATCGTTAATTAAATCAAAATTAAACACTGACTAATGAAGAACATATGCCCCTTATTTCTAGAGAAAGATGTGCCAGGTGGAGGATATCTTGGATGAGCTGAATGAGGAGTTGTTCCAGCTCACTGCTCAAGCCCTAGAGCTCCGGAAAGAGGAAGACAAACCAGACAAACTCCTCCCAAGTGAAGGCATTATGCTTGTGGCAAGTCCAGCAGACTAATATCTCAGGTCCTCAAAGTATCACAAGAAGCTGGGCCTTGGGGTTTGGGACCAATGAAGTCACTGCCATTTCCACACAAATGGGTAGGACCAGAACTACCATGTCTGGCTCTAAAGTCCACAGACAAATCTAGCTTTTCATGTTTGGTTTGGCAAATGGAAGGCATATGCAGGAAGACTGAGTGCTGGGTTCTAGAGCCAGGGGAGCACACTTAGCCTGGGGTTTAAGGTCTCTAAGTAAATTGAATGCCTAGAAAGACTGAAGGAGGTCAAGAAAAGGGAATAATAAAAGTAGATTTATCTACTAGCAAGGATTCTGCAAAGAAACAAAAATGACAATGTGTGTGTATATATATGTATACGTATATGCACATGTATAAATGTAAATATTAAGAGGTTGAGTACCAGAATCTGCTCACATAACTGTGGAGATTGGTAAGTCTGAGCTCCACAGAGCAGGCTGCAAGTTGAGAACTCTGATGAAGATGTCAACAAAATCCCCTGGAGAAGCTGGCTGGCTGAGTGACTGAACATCAGTTCTCTCTTTAAGGCCTTCAACTGATGAGATGAGACTTTTCTCATTGCTGAAGGCAATCTCCTTTGCTGTTTATACATATAATCAGCCATAGGTGCAAGCAACTGATTAATAATTTAAATCCATGAAATGCTCTCACAATAACAATCTATCACTTACTTGACCAAACAATTGAATGCCATGACGTACCCAAGTTGAGAGGTGAACTTAAACATGAAGTTGACAGCCTTCTCCACTTGGCACACATACACATTTCCTTAAACTATACTAAATCTATAAATAAATTCAATAGCAGTCATATTTTCACCTAACACCATTCAACTGCCCACATACAATCAGAAACGCAATAACCCTTTCCCCAGGAGAGGATGCAAGTCCTTGGGTAATATTCACTCTTAAGCTTGATATCCTACAACTTAAATACTATGACATAACATTAATACAACATATACTCTATGATAAGGGGATAAGATAGGGAAGAAAACAAAATTATTTGCTTTGTGTACATGTATAAACATATTCATAACAAAACAAGGAAGAAATACTCATAATGGTTACAGTCCTCATTTCTGCAACTGGTCATAGCTTGTATTGATAGCTACCTTCTTCTACTACCCATTTCATATTCACTTTACTTTCAGCAAGTGCCTCAGCTGGTCATTATTCCTTGTTCCTCACCTGGTGGGATAACCCAAACCTTCATTCCTAAAGATTCTGGGCCATTAGTAGTCCTGTCTGGATTAGGTTGTTGCAGTTTTCCATTGACTTTAAACATAAGGCAGCATAGCACTAAGACACATCCTAAAGGATCTCTTGTTATTCCAGGCAAACTCTTCATTACCTCCATTGCATAGTAGCTGTCCTATTTCCCCTTGATAACAAGGTTGAATCACACAAGCTAGTATGGTAATTCCTGTCTTTGCCTGTTGATTCAGAGGCATGGATAGCCCAAAGTAGCTGGGTAGCCATCTTAACTTCCAGTTAAATGGAATCATTTTTGTGTCTTCTGGTAGAAGCACTCTTTTCTTTCTTTCTTTCGTTCTTTTTTTTTTTTTTTTTTTTTTTTGGAACTTAAACTTGTAGATCAGTAGAACTTAAGGTCATGGGGAAAAGAAGCAAAGTGTTTTCTGGTGGATCACTAAGGATGATAGTGAATGGGACCACTCCCATTTCTACCCTTGGCTATGGGAGAAACATCACCATAGGGTGGATGCTTATGTAGAGCATCTAAATCCTCCTGGAGAACATTTTCCTATGCCTACAAGTTATTGCCACTCAGTTGGTGCTCTGATTGAGTCTTAAAAGTCCATTCCAACATTCTATCAATCCAGCTGCTTCAGAATGATGGGGAACATAGTAAGAGCAGTGAATTCCATGAGCATGTGCCCATTCTTGTACTTCATTTGCCATGAAGAGGGTTCTTTGATCAGAATCAATGCCACATAGAACACCATGATGGTGGATAAGGCATTCTATAAGTCTACAGATGGTTTTGCACAAGCACTGTGTGCAAGGAAGGCAAATTCATATCTGAAGTATGTGTCTATTCCAGTAAGAACAAAATGCTGCCTCTACCATGATGTAAGTGCTACACTGTAATCTACCTGCCACCAGGTAGTGGGTTGATCACCTTAAGGAATGGTGCCATATCAAGAACTGAGTGTTGGTCTCTGCTTCTGGAAGACTGAGCACTCAGCAATGGCTGTAGCCAGGTCAGCCTTGGTTAGAGGTCCATGTTGCTAAGCCCATGTAAAACCTACAAAACTGCATGGCCACTTTGTTTATAAGCCCACTGGGCAATGAAAGCAGTGGCTAGGGAAAGAGGCTGACTAGTATCCACAAAATCGGTCACCCTATCCACTTGATTATTAAAATCCTCCTCTGCTGCAGTCACTCTCTGGTGAACATTCACATGGGCCACAAATACCTTTATGATTTTTCCCCATTCAGCAAGTTCTGTCCACATACCTCTGTCTCCAATTTTCCAATCATGTTCCTTCTAAGTCCCTGACCAAACCATTAAACATATCCCATGAATCACTATACAAAATGCACCTCTAGCCATTTCTCCTTCCAAGCAAAATGAACAAGCAGGTGATCTGCTCAAAGTTCTTCCCACTGTAAGCATTTCCCTTCACCATTGTCCTTCAGGGATGTCCCAGAAAGGGGCTTCAGTGCTGCAGCTGTCCACTTTCAGGTGTTACCTGTATATCATGCATGACTGATTGTAAACCAGGTCCAAATTTCCTCTTTCTTAGTCACATTGATCATAGGGATCTTGCAACAAGGCCATAGCTGTGGTCTGGGAAAGAGAAGGTAATGTGGCAGGAGTGGGGGCTGTGGGCATTTGGGCCACTTCCTTATGTAACTTACTTTCAGGGCCTCCTCAGGCCTGATCTCATATTTACCACTTTCATTTGATGATGGAGTGCTGCTATGCATGCCCAACTTTGTGGTTTGGTGGGTCAGACAATACCCAGTTCATGATGGGCAACTCAGGTCTCATGGTAACTCAGTGACCCATAGTTAAGTTTTGGCTCTACCAAGGTCCACTGGTAGGTCAAAAGCTTTTTGTCAAAATGAGAGTAGTTACCTGCAGAGAATGGCAAGGCTTTGCTCCAAAATCCTGATGGCAGGGTCTGCAGGGTCATTCTCCTCTAGAGGCCTGACACAGGCTTGAAACAGCATCTCTTCAGAGTAGCACACCCAAAAGAGGAGTATGTTGCCTTCAAATAAAAAAGGTCAGCTAGAGGCAGGGAAAAATGGTGGATTGGTGAGCTGTATGTTTTAGTTACTCCTCCAGGAAGGTAGGTAGAAAGCCAGGAACTGTGTAGACTGGACATCACAGAGCAATTTGACTTTGGGCATACTTCATACAACACTCATGAACACGTCGAACTGCTGAGATCAGTGAAATCTGTAAGTTTTTGTGGCCAGGGGACCCATGCCCCTCACTGCCAGGCTCAGTCACATGGGAGGAGGGGCCGCCAGCGCTGGGAAGGAGAAGGGAGAACTGCAGTGGAAGCTCTTATTGGAAACTCATTCTACTGATCCAAACTCCAACCATGGATAGACTGAGACCAGACACCAGAGAATCTGAGAGCAGCCAGCCCAGCAGAGAGGAGACAGGCATAGAAAAAAACAGCATGAAAAACTCCAAAACAAAAGCGGAGGATTTTTAGAGTTCTGGTGAACATAGAAAGGGGAAGGGCAGAGCTCAAGACCTGAGGCTCATATGCAAATCCCGAAGAAAATCTGATTTCTCTGACCACTGGATCTTTCCTTAATGGCCCTAATTGCTTTGTCTCTTAGCATTTCAATAACCCATTAGATCTGCCAGGAGGGCTTTCTTTTTTTTTAATCTTTTTTTTTCTGTTTCTAAAACAATTACTCTAAGAAGCCCAATACAGAAAGCCTCAAAGACTTGCAACTTGGGCAGGTCAAGACAAGAGCAGAACTAAGAGAGCTCTGAGACAAAAGGCAATAATCCAGTGGCTGAGAAAATTCACTAAACAGCACAACTTCCCAAGAAAAGGGGGGTGTCTGCTCACAGCCATCATCCTGGTGGACAGGAAACACTCCTGCCGATTGCCAGCCCCATAGCCCAGAGCTGCCGCAGACAACCCAGTATGATGGAAGTGCTTCAAATATCACGCACACACCACAAAACTGGGTGTGGACATTAGCCTTCCCTGCACCCTCAGCTGGTTGTCCCAGAGTTGGGAAGGTGGAGCAGTGTGAATTAACAAAGCCCCATTCAGCCATCATTTCAGCAGACTGGGAGCCCCCCTACACAGCCCAGCAGCCCAGAACTTCCCTGGGGGGATGGCACCCACCTGTGACATAGCACAGTCATCTCTCAACAGAGGACCAGGGGGTGCACGACCTGGAAGAGGGACCCACTAGCAAGTCTCAGGAGCCATACCCCTGAGGGTCAGTGGCAGAGACAAACAGTGGCAGGACTGAACTGAAGGATTAGACTATTGCAGCAGCTTTAAAACTCCAGGAACACCAGGGAGATTTGATTGTTAGAGCCACCACCACCCCTCCCTGACTGCCCAGACACACGCCCCATATACAGGGTGAGCAACACCAACTAAACATGCAAGCTTGGTACACCAATTGGACCCCACAAGACTCCCTCACTCACCACAAAAGCAAAGCAGGGGAGAACTGGCTTGTGGAGAACAGGTGGCTCATGGACACCACCTGCTGGTTAGTTAGAGTAAGTGTACTCCACAAAGCTATAGATCTGATAAATTAGAGCTAAGGACTTCAATTGGTCTACAAATCTTAAAAGAACCCTATCAAGTTAAGCAAATGCCAAGAGGCCAAAAACAACAGAAAATTATAAAGCATATGAAAAAACCAGACGATATGGGTAACCCAAGCCCAAGCACCCAAATCAAAAGATCAGAAGAGACACAGTACCTAGAGCAACTAGTCAAAGAACCAAAGATGAACAATGAGACCATAGTATGAGATACAAAGGATATCAAGAAGACCCTAGAAGAGCATAAGGAAGACATTGCAAGACTAAATAAAAAAATAGATGATCTTATGGAAATTAAAGAAACTGTTCACCAAATTAAAAAAGATTCTGCATACTCATAGTACAAGACTAGAGGAATTTGAACAACAAATCAGTGACCTGGAAGATGACAGAATGGAAAATGAAAACACAAAAGAAAGAATGGGGGAAAAAATTGAAAAAATTGAAATGGACCTCAGGGATATGATAGATAATATAAAACATCCAAATATATGACTCATTGGTGGTCCAGAAGGGGAAGAAAAGGGTAAAGGTCTAGGAAGAGTATTCAAAGAAATTGTTGGAAAAACTACCCAAATCTTCTAAACACCATAAATACACAAATCATAAATGCCCAGCAAACTCCAAATAGAATATATCCAAATAAACCCACTCCGAGACATATTCTGATCACACTGTCAAACACAGAAGAGAAGGAGCAAGTTCTGAAAGCAGCAAGAGAAAAGCAATTCACCACATGCAAAGGAAACAGCATAAGACTAAGTAGTGACTACTCAGCAGCCACCATGGAGGCGAGAAGGCAGTGGCACGATATATTTAAAATTCTGAGTGAGAAAAATTTCCAACCAAGAATACTTTACCCAGCAAAGCTCACCTTCAAATTTGAGGGAGAGCTAAAATTTTTCACAGACAAACAAATGCTGAGAGAATTTGCTAACAAGAGACCTGCCCTACTGGAGATACTAAAAGAAGCCCTACAGACAGAGAAACAAAGAAAGGAGAGAGAGACTTGGAGAAAGGTTCAGTACTAAAGAGATAAAGTATGGGTACATTAAAGGATATTAATAGAGAGAGGGGAAAAATGTATGTGACAAACATAAACCAAAGGATAAGATGGCTGATTCAAGAAATACTTTGACGGTTATAACATTGAATGTAAATGGACTAAATTCCCCAATTAAAAGATACAGATTCACAGAATGGATTAAAGAAAATGAACCACCAATATGTTGCATACAAGAGACTCATCTTAGACACAAGAACACAAAGAAATTGAAAGTGAAGGGATGGAAAAAAATATTTCATGCAAGCTACAGCCAAAAGAAAGCAGGTGTAGCAATATTAATCTCAGATAAAATAGACTTTAAATGCAGGGATGCTTTGAGAGACAAAGAAGGCGACTACATACTAATAAAAGGGGCAATTCAACAAGAAAAAATAACAATCATAAATATTTATTCACCCAATCAAGGTGCCACAAAATACATGAGGGAAACACTGGCAAAACTAAAGGAAGCAATTGATGTTTCCATAATTGTCGGAGGCTTCAACACATCACTCTTGCCTATAGATAGATCAACCAGACAGAAGACCAATAAGGAAATTGAGAACCTAAACAATCTGATAAATGAATTAGATTTGACAGACATGCATAGAACATTACATCCCAAATCACCAGGATACACATACTTCTTTAGTGCTCACAGAACTTTCTCCAGAATAGATCATATGCTGGGACATAAAACAAGGCTCAATAAATTTAAAAAGTTTGAAATTATTCAAAGCACATTCTCTGACCACAATGGAATACAATTAGAAGTCAATAACCATCAGAGACTTAGAAAATTCACAAATACCTGGAGGTTAAACAACACACTCCTAAACAATCAGTGGGTTAAAAAAGAATAGCAAGAGAAATTGCTAAATATACAGAGAAGAATGAAAATGAGAACACAACATACCAAAATGTATGGGATGCAGCAAAAGTAGTACTGAAGGGGAAATTTATAACAATAAATGCATATATTAAAAAGGAGGAAAGAGCCCAAATCAAAGAACTAATGGATCAACTAAAGAAGCTAGAATATGAACAGCAAACCAATCCTAAACCAAGTAGAAGAAAAGAAATAACAAGGATTAAAGCAGAAAGAAATGACATACAAAACAAAAAAACAATAGAGAGGATAAATATCAGCAGAAGTTGGTTCTTTGAGAAGATCAACAAGATTGACAAGCCCCTAGCTAGACTGACAAAATCAAAAAGACAGAAGACCCATATAAACAAAATAATGAATGAAAAGGGTGACATAACTGCAGAACCCAAAGAAACTAAAAAAATTATAAGAGGACTATGAACAACTCTATGGCAACAAACTGGATAATGTAGAGGAAATGGACAATTTCCTGGAAACATATGAACAATCTAGACTAACCAGAGAAGAAATAGAAGACCTCAACCAACCCACCACAAGCAAAGAGATCCAATCAGTCATCAAAAAGCTTCCCACAAATAAATGCCCAGGGCCAGATGGCTTCACAGGGGAATTCTACCAAATTTTCCAAAAAGAACTGACACCAATCTTACTTAAACTCTTTCAAAACATTGAAGAAAATGGAACACTACCTAACTCATCAATCTAATACCAAAACCAGGCAAAGATGCTACAAAAAAGGAAAACTACTGGCCAATCTCCTTAATGTAGATGCAAAAATCCTCAACAAAATACTTGCAAATCAAATCCAAAGACAGATTTAAAAAATCATACACCATGACCAGGTGGGGTTCATTCCAGGCATGCAAGGATGGTTCAACATAAGAAAATCAATCAATGTATTACAACACATTAACAAGTCAAAAGGGAAAAATCAATTGATCATCTCAATAGATGCTGAAAAAGCATTTGACAAAATCCAACATCCCTTTTTGACAAAAACCCTTCAAAAGGTAGGAATTGAAGGAAACTTCCTCAATATGATAAAGAGCATATATGAAAAACCCACAGCCAGCATAATACTCAATGGTGAGAGTCTTGAAGCCTTCTCTCTAAGATCAGGAACAAGACAAGGATGCCCGCTGTCACCACTGTTATTCAACATTGTGCTGGAAGTGCTAGCCAGGGCAATCCAGCAAGACAAAGAATTAAAAGGCATCCAAATTGGAAAAGAAGAAGTAAAACTGTCATTGTTTGCAGATGATATGATCTTATATCTGGAAAACCCTGAGAAATCAATGATACAGCTACTAGAGCTAGTAAACAAATTTAGCAAAGTAGCAGGATACAAGATTAATGCACATGAGTTAGTAATCTTTCTATATGCTAGAAATGAACAAACTGAAGAGACACTCAAGAAAAAGACCATTTTCAATAGCCACTAAAAAAATCAAGTATCTAGGAATAAACTTAACCAAAGATGTAAAAAACCTATACAAAGAAAACTACATAACTCTACTAAAGGAAACAGAAGGGGACCTTAAAAGATGGAAAAATATTCCTTGTTCATGGATAGGAAGGCTAAATGTCGTTAAGATGTCAATTCTACCCAAACTCATCTACAGATTCAATGCAATCACAATCAAAATTCCAACAACCTACTTTGCAGACTTTGAAAAGCTAGTTATCAAATTTATTTGGAAAGGGAAGATGCCTCGAATTGCTAAAGACTCTCTAAAAAAGAAAAACGAAGTGGGAGGACTTACACTCCCTGACTTTGAAGCTTATTATAAAGCCACAGTTGTCAAAGCAGCATGGTACTGGCACAAAGATAGACATATAGATCAATGGAATCGGATTGAGAATTCGGAGATAGACCCCCAGATCTATGGCCGACTGATCTTTGATAAGGCCCCCAAAGTCACTGAACTGGGTCATAATGGTCTTTTCAACAAATGGGGCTGGGAGAGCTGGATATCCATATCCAAAAGAATGAAAAAGGACCCCTACCTCACACCCTACATAAAAATTAACTCAAAATGGATGAAAGATCTCAATATAAAAGAAAGTACCATAAAACTCCTAGAAGATAATGTAGGAAAACATCTTCAAGACCTTGTATTAGGCGGCCACTTCCTAGACTTTGCACCCAAAGCACAAGCAACAAAAGAAAAAATAGATAAATGGGAACTCCTCAAGCTTAGAAGTTTCTGTACCTCAAAGGAATTTCTCAAAAAGAAAAAGAGGCAGCCAATTCAATGGGAAAAATTTTTTGAAAACCATGTATCTGACAAAAGACTGATATCTTGCATATATAAAGAAATCCTACAACTCAATGACAATAGTACAGACGGCCCAATTATAAAATGGGCAAAAGATATGAGAAGACAGTTCTCTGAAGAGGAAATACAAATGGCCAAGAAACACATGAAAAAATGTTCAGCTTCACTAGCTATTAGAGAGATGCAAATTAAGACCACAATGAGATACCATCTAACACCGATTAGAATGGCTGCCATTAAACAAACAGAAAACTACAAACACTGGAGGGGATGTGGAGAAATTGGAACTCTTTTTCATTGTTGGTGGGACTGCATAATGGTTCAGCCACTCTGGAAGTCAGTCTGGCAGTTCCTTAGAAAACTAGATATAGAGTTGCCGTTTGATCCAGCGATTGCACTTCTCACTATATACCCGGAAGATCGGAAAGCAGTGACACGAACAGATATCTGCACGCCAATGTTCATAGCAGCATTATTCACAATTGCCAAGAGATGGAAACAACCCAAATGTCCTTCAACAGATGAGTGGATAAATAAAATGTAGTATATACACACGATGGAATACTACACGGCAGTAAGAAGGAACGATGTTGTGAAAGATGGCAACATGGATGAACTTTGAAGACATAATGCTGAGCGAAATAAGCCAGGCACAAAAAGAGAAATATTATATGCTACCACTAATGTGAACTTTGAAAAATGTAAAACAAATGGTTTATAATGTAGAATGTAGGGGAACTAGCAATAGAGAGCAATTAGGGAAGGGGGAACAATAATCCAAGAAGAACAGATAAGCAATCATGGGTAAATTTAACGTTCTGGGAATGCCCAGGAATGACTATGGTCTGTTAATTTCTGATGGGTATAGTAGGAACAAGTTCACAGAAATGTTGCTATATTAGGTAACTTTCTTGGGGTAGAGTAGGAACATGTTGGAAGTAAAGTAGTTATCTTAGGTTAATTGTCTTTTTCTTACTCCCTTGTTATGGTCTCTTTGAAATGTTCTTGTATGTTTTTTTTAATTATTTTTATTTTTTTATTTTTCATACAGTTGATTAAAAAAAAAGTTAAAAAAAAAACAAGGAAAAAATATGTAGAGCCCCCTTGAGGAGCCTATGGAGAATGCAGGGGTATTGGCCTACCCCACCTCGATGGTTGCTAACATGACCACAGACATAGGGGACTGGTGGTTTGATGGGTTGAGCCCTCTACCACAGGATTTACCCTTGGGAAGACTGTTGCTGCAAAGGAGAGGCTAGGCCTCCCTATGGTTGTGCCTAAGAGCCTCCTCCCGAATGCCTCTTTGTTGCTCAGATGTGGCCCTCTCTCTCTAGCTAAGCCAACTTGAAAGGTGACATCACTGCTCTCCCTCCTACATGGGATCAGACACCCAGGGGAATGAATCTCCCTGGCAACGTGGAATATGACTCCCGGGGAGGAATCTAGACCCAGTATCGTGGGATGGAGAACATCTTCTTGACCAAAAGGGGGATGTGAAAGGAAATGAAATAAGCTTCAGTGGCAGAGAGATTCCAAAAGGAGCTGAGAGGTCACTCTGGTGGGCACTCTTATGCACAATTTAGACGACACTTTTTAAGTTCTAAAGAATTGGGGTAGCTGGTGGTAGATACCTGAAACTATCCAACTACAACTCAGAACCCATGAATCTCAAAGACAATTGTATAAAAATGTAGCTTATGAGGGGTGACAATGCGATTGGGAAAGCCATAAGGACCACATTCCACTTCGTCTAGTTTATGGATGGATGAGTAGAAAAATAGGGAAAGGAAACAAACAAACAGACAAAGGCACCCAGTGTTCTTTTTTACTTTAATTGCTCTTTTTCACTTTAATTATTATTCTTGTTATTTTTGTGTGTGTGCTAATGAAGGTGTCAGGGATTGATTTGGGTGATGAATGTACAACTATGTAATGGTACTGTGAACAAGCGAATGTACGTTTTGTTTTGTATGACTGCATGGTATGTGAATATATCTCAATAAAATGAAGATTTAAAAAAAAAAGGCCAACTAGGCATTGTGCCTCTGTTTTGGTTGTAGGAGAGATCAGATACAAGAATTCATTTTTCCTACACCAGTAGATGCTTAAAAATTTCATTGAGGTGGAAGGTCCCTATTCCGGTTTGCTAATGCTGCCATTATGCAAATACCAGAAATGGATTGGCTTTTATAAAGGGGTTTATTTGGTCACATGGTCTTAAGGCCATAAAGTGTCCAAGGTAAGGCATCAACAACAGGGTGCCTTCACTGAAGGATGGCCATTGGTGTCCTTCTATTAGCTCAGAAGACACATGGCTGGCATCTGCTTGCTCCCAGGTTGCATTTTAAAATGGCATTCTCCAAAATGTTGCTCTTGGGGCATTTTGTCCTCTCTTAGCTGCAGCTCTGAGATCCTTCTGTTTGTGAGCTCATTTATAGGATTCCAGTGAACTAATCAAGACCCACACTGAATGGGTGGGGCCACACTTCCATGGAAATAAATATTCAATCAGATTACACCCTAACCAAAGGTGTCACTCGCAGTTGGATGGGTCACATCCCCATGGAAACAACTTAATCCCAATATCCCACAAGATTGGATTAAGAGATTATGGCTTTTTCTTGGGGGACATAATATATTCAAACTGTAACATTCCACCCTCTGGACCCCAGAAAAACATGATCTCTCAATATACAAAATACATTCATCCCATCACAGTACCACAGAAAATCATTTCAGTAACAATAGGTAAGTACAAGATCCCATCAAAATCATTTACAGGCATGGTCTGTCCTAAGGGATAATTCCCATCTGGCTGTGGACCTGTGAAACTCAGAACAACTAATCTGCTGCCAATGTGCAAAGGAGGGACAGTCATAGGATAAACATTCCCATTGCCATAAGAAGAAACAGTGAGCACATGAGCAAAAGTTTATGATGACAGACTAGCCAGTGGTGGGCACTGGCATTCATCCATTTATAGCTGGCTGTCTGTATTCTGATTGGAAATGCTGGGATCATTTTCATCATGCCAACAGTGGTAGTAATGGATGTATCACTCTCCATGAACTGACCCGTGTCTGTTGAGGGGTCCGAGAAATAACAGCACAGGAATCTAGCACCCCATGGTTTGACGATGCTGTGTGAGCACATGGCTACAAATTACAAGCTTGAGTTTACAATCCTGATGGTCTTTTCATTGCTCTGGGAGCTGATGGTCCCCTTCACAAGAGATTATAACACCCTACAGGAAGCCCTAAGTAATATGGATGATTATGACAAAACCTGCTTGGAGTCTGCATTAGTCGATGTTTGCAACATCATTCAGCAAGAATGGGTGGTGCAATTCCTTTCCAGGTTGTCCTGGTGACAGCTGGCTCTCTTGGCATTGATAGAGGATCACTGTGGCATTCTCTTGCTACTCACAATCAGCAAAGTGAGAGCAACAGGTTTCCACTACCCTTTCCTTTCCTAAGTTATATATCATGTGCATGGCAAACTTGGAGGAGCTTCAGAGCACTGATTCCTTGGATTGCCTTGAAGCTCTCATAGATTTAAACAATGGTGAAGGGCAGATTTTTACCATCAATGGCCCTTGTGCTCAAAAACTGTATAGTCTATGTTTGGAAAACTGATAGATCTGGCATATACACCTTTTCATGCTGTTCTCAAGTGTGGCCTCCTAACTGCTGATGTGCAAGTCTTCCCCAGGCCAGAACCTTTTGTTGTAAATGAGGAAATTGATCCTGTTCCTATAGTCATTAACACAGATTTGAACATAGTGGGATGTATTGATATAGCTGATATTTCAAGTCCCCCAATTCTGTCCAGACATCTGGTCTTACCTATAGCACTCAACAAAGCAATAAAGTCAGTACTGGCAACACCAATAACAATGAAGATGAAAATTCAGCCAATCAGATTGCAGGGAAAGTACCCAACTTTTGTGTCCTGCTCCTTGGCAGCCTAAAAGTAGAAGGAATGGTGGCAATTGTTCCATTAGGTCCTGAATGGCATGGAATGCTCTACTCCCAAGCTGACAGCAAGAAGAAATCAAACCTCATAATGTCTGTCTTTGAGCCTGGCCCAGAACCTCTCCCATGGCTAGGGAAAATGGCACAGTTGGGTCCTATTTCAGATGCTAAAGAGAACCCTTATGGTGATGATGACAATAAGAGTCCATTCCCCCTGCAGCCCTAAAACAAACACAGCTATGCCCAGAATGTGACTGTATCAAACCCAGTGGCCTGCAGACAGATGTACAGAAGATTTCAAGAAATGCAAGGAAACTACCTGAGAAAACACAGACATTCTACAAGGAGCTGAACCATTTATGAAAGGCTGCCCTGGCCTTCTCTTTCTTGGACCTGCTCAAAGGGCTGGCTGACATGCTGGAAAGGGAGTGCACACCGCTGCCTGACACAGCCCACCCTGATGCTGCCTTCCAGCTGACCCATGCTGCCTGGCATCTCAAGCTGGCCAGCACAAGCACCTCTGAGTATGCTGCTTATGACCACAACCTCACACCTCTGCAGGCAGACTTCTCTGGGAGCAGCACAGAATGTGAAGATGACTTTTGGAGACTTCTTTCTTTTTCATTTCCAGAGTGAAAGTAATTTAGGGTAAATACCTTTCCAGTCTGCTCATCTCTGGAATAGCTACACAAAGACCACCCTAAAGCTACTCAGAAGCACCACTTACTGGCTTGAATGACTCTACCACATTCTCAAAAGGGTTTTGAAGGGTGGTGGCTGGTTGGGCTTTAATTTTTACTCTCTGGGACTTGGAGTTTTTAGGCCCCAAATGACAGCTCTTGCTCCCATGATATGGGCACATCTGAGAAGCTTTGAATGACTGGCAAGCACAGAGCTCCTGTTGTCCTCAGGAAAACTGTCTAGCAAGGACTCTCTGGCTTCCTGAAAGGCATCATCTCATCTCTCCCATTTTATATTTCAACCATAAGGACATTTTAAAGCTTCTGTTTTGAAATGAGCAACCCAGACCATCTGGGGCCAGACAAAACCAACACCACTAAGTTTCAGAACTTTCCTTAGAACTTGGGCAAAATGTAGTGGTAACCCTTTGGTGCTTTTGGTATACCTTGAGATACAGTCTTTTAAACAGCAACCACATATGTGGAAAATGATTCCTGTTTCTTCAAGTTTTGTTCTCTTTAACGAAAATAAAATATTTGATTTCCTATAAAAAAAGAAGAGAGTAAGGAAACAGGTTTCACAGGACCAAAACAGTTCCTAAAACCTGCCCAACAAACTTCATTAGATTTCAAAGTCTGAGAGTCATTTACAGAATGATGTTTTATCCTTGGGGCTTGAAGAGCAGGAGTCCAACACTTCCTAAGGGACTTTTCAGCAGCTCTTTTCTCTCCAAATGCTGGGGTGAGTGTTACAACATATTCACACATTGGAGAGACCATCTTCTCAGCACCACCCTCCTCAAACATTGGGACAGCACCCAGATTCTCTTCCATCTCTGGGGCACACACTCAACCCCTTCATAACAGTGGGGTAGTGGCCAGGATATCCCCAATCCCTGGAGAATGTGCTCCACCCTCTCTGGGACTTGTGGTGGCAGCACTCTTCCTGAGCATTGAGGCGGAAGGCCTACCCTCAACCTCTGGGACAAACTCACCCTTTCCACATGTGTGGCTGCTTGTTTCTCTCTGCCCAATACCTCTTGACTCCAGACTTCAACCTCTATGGCTCTGTCTATGAAGAAATATTTCCCTAAATTTGTCCCTTCTCTGTCTCCTCCAGTCCACACCACCAGTGGTTCTGTTTATACAGATTTCACAAAAATTCTGTAGGCTTGGCATGCAGTTTGCAGGGGTCAAAACCATCAGACAATAGGACTTTCCACAAATCCTTTCTGGATAAGTCCATCTCCAATCCTGGCTTGTGCTGAAATGATAATTGGATTCCGTGTTTGGTTAAATCCTGACATGGGGCTGTAGCCTCTGGGGTCTCACTTTCTGAAAGCCTGGAATTTTCCAAATTATCAGTTTCTGGCTTATTTGTACCCAAGAGTTCATTTCTCAGCTTATCTCTGTCCTGTCACATTTTACTATAAGCTGCAAGGAGAAGCCAGGATACATCCTCCACACATAGTCTGGAGATCTCCTCAGCTAAGTACCCAGCTCATTGCTTTCAAATTCTGCCTTCCATCAGATGCCAGGACTCAATTTGGCTAAATTCTCTGCCATTTTAAAACAAGGATCACCTTTCTTCCAGTTCATAACACATTCATCATTTCTGTCTAAAGCCTCACTGGAAGTAACTTCATAGTCCATATTTCCACCCACGGTCTCTTCAAAGCAGTCTAGGCCTTTTCTATCAAGCTCCTTGCAATTTTTCCAGAATCTTCCCCTTATCCATTTAAAAAGCCATTCCAACATGTTTGGTATTTGCAAACTCAACAGCACCCCACTTCTGGTACCAAAATCTGTTCCAGTTTGCTAATGCTGCCATCATGCAAAATACCAGAAATGGATTGGCTTTTATGAAGGGAATTTATTTGGTTATAAAGTTACAGTCTGAAGGCCATGAAAATGTCCAAATGAAGGCATCAACACAAGTATACCTCCACTGAAGGAAGGCCAATGGCATCCAGAAAACCTCTGTTAGCTGGGAAGTCACATGGGTGGTGTCTGCTGATCCCAGGTTGTGTTCCAGCTACACTTTAAGCTCCTGTGCATTCTTCAAAGTGTCTCTCTTGGCTGCAGTAACTCCTTTTGTCTGTGAACTTTTTTATAGGACTCCAGTGATTCAATTAAGACCCACCCTGAATGGGTGGGTTAATGCCTCCATTGAAATTATCCCATCAAAGGTCTTGCCCACAATTGATTGAGTCACATCTCCAAGGAGAAACTCAGTCAAAGGATTCTAGCACTAATATGTCTGCCCCCACAAGATTGCATCAAAGAACATGGCATTTTGGGGAGACATAATATATCCAAACCGTCAAAGTCCCTGGATTTTTGTTGGATTTATCTCTCACCCTTTGACATGGAAAATGCTTTACCAATAAGTCTAGACTTCTTGCTCCCTAGGCCCAATCAGCATAATGTCATCAATATAATGGACTAGTGTGATACCTTGTGGAGGGGAAAGGCAATCAAGGTCCCTGCAGACAAAATTATAACGTAACATAGGGCTGGAGATTTGACATATTCGTGAGGTAGGAAAGTGAAAGTATGTTGCTGGCCCTGAAAACTGAAAACAAACTCATTCTGGTGGCCTTTATTAACAGGTATTGAGAGAAAAGCATTTGCCAGATCAATAGCTGCACACCAGGTACCAAGAGATATGTTGATTTGCTCAAGTAATGTTAGCACATCTGTAACAAGCAGTTGTGATTGGAGTCACCAGTTGGTTAAGTTTATGATAATATACTGTCATCTTCCAAGGTCCACCTGTTTTCTGCACAAGCGAAATATGAGAATTGAAGGGTGATGTGGTGAGAATTACCACCCCTGAATGTTCAAGTCCTTGATGGTGACACTAATATCTGCAATCCCTCCAGGAATGTGATATTTCTTATAGTTTTAGTGTCTTCTGGCTAAAGACAGTTCTAATAGCTTCCCCTTGGCCCTTCCTACCATAATAGTCCTTAGTCTAGTAGCTAAGGAACCAAATGGGAATTCTGCCAGTTTCTGAGTATGTCTATTTCAATTATGCATTCCTAAACTGGGAAAATAACCACAGAATGGGTTTTGGGATATCCTGAACCCACTCTTGAGATGGATTTATCTCTCACCTAAAACTCCATTGATCACCTAAACACCATAATCCCCTACTCTGACTGGTGGACCACAGTGACAAAAAAAATCTCTGGAATTAATGTCTGTTCTGACTCAGTGTCTAGAAGTCCCTGAAATTCCTGATCGTTTCCTTGTCCCCAATGTCCAGTCACCTAGTAAAAGGCTGTAAGTCCTTTTGTGAAAGGCTGAAAGGAAGATTAGCAGTATAAATTTTTGGCAGTGTACCAAGTTCCTTCCCCAAGGGGACCTGGCCTTCCCCTCATTCAAGGGATTCTGGGTCTGTAAACTGTCTCAAATCTGGGAAATGATGGACCATGACTCTTTTCATTATTTGTTCACATGTCCTAGAATTCTTTCACATATACAGAAAAAAATAAGAATTTATTAATCCATCATCTATTTCACTTCTAGGTACACCATGATCAACTAACTATAGATCTAGCCATAGGTCTCTGAAGTTAGACTATTTTAATTATTACTTGGAGTCTGATGCTATTATGATATATATGCCCACCTTGTCTTTGGCAATTAAGTGCTGCCACCTGGATCCTGCCAACCTGGGATACAATAATCTCCATTGTGTTTAAGGATCCAAGTTCACCGGCAGCAGTTCCCACAGGAATATCTGACCTACAGGAAAGAGCAGCCACAGAGCTCTTCAGAGGTGATGGAGCTGCTTTGAAAGGTGTGTCCCCTGAACATTCATAGAGTGGGTGAGGAGGCCTTACATGATAAATCCACTCTAACATACCAATCTCTCTTAGCCTTTGGATCCCCTTATCTACATTGTGCCAGGGAAGTTCTAGAATTTCAACCTCAGGTAATGTAGGCCAAACTTTGGTCCATTCTTCAGACTATCACTTGAATAATCTGTTAGAGTCCTTTCAATTCCTCAAGCACAACACTGAATCTGAAATCTCTACTTAGTTGGCCCATATCAATAAATTCATCTTGATCCATCTTTTGTTCCATTTTCCCACACCCTTAACATCCATTCCCATACATATTCTCCTATTTTCAGTCTGTATTAGTTATAAACATTATGCAGTTCATTTGAAGAGTAGTGCGCCTCTTCATGGGGCACATTTGTACCTTCCTTACATGGCCTTTGGGGCTTCAGTCCCACTATAGGTCTAGAAGAAAAGAGGGGCATTGAGATTGGATAGAAGGAAGAATTAACAATATCTTGCACACAAACTACTTCACAGCATTCCATTGCAGTTTTATCTGTTAAAACAGGATTAAGCTCCTCAGACATAAGTATATGGGCTCTTTCCTCAGGGAAGGAAGTTGCAGGTTTGTCAGGCACAACAGGGCTAATCCGTTCAGATGGTGGTTGGATGGCTGATTTCTCAGAATAGACTGGAGGTTCTGTGGCTGATTCCTCAAATTAACATCACAGATTTATCTTTCAAAGACTCAGCAGAATCTAGGGTTTCAGTTTTCCCTCTGTCATCACCAGGCCATATGTTGCCATTCCAATTTTCATGATCATGTTCCTCCAATGTCCCCATTTTAACAGCAGACATGCTGCAAGTTTGAGAATTCATTTTGCATTTTAATTCAGTCACTCACACAGTACAACTCTGTCTGGTTTTCAGAAATCTTGATCTGCAGCTACAATAAGTAAGAGTATCTTTCCCGGCATACATAGGAACTTTCATGTTCTTCATGCAGTGCTTGAGCTGGGAATCTGAAGCTTTGAATTATTCACTTTCTTCAGCAAATGTATCCAGAATATTCAGGAAGAACCAGCCAACAGCACTGTGTACTTTTAAACTCCACAGAACTCTGTAAAGTTATCAAATAAACTGTCACCCAGAGCCTTGCCTGTAATAAGCATTTGACTAGCAGTAACCAATGGTGATATTTTGTGGATCTCTAATGCCAATTCATGCCATGGGCTATCAGTGACCCCTTGATCATTGGACATAGAGTCATTGGTGACTTTTCATTTAATCAGATTAGAGAACCAATTCTAAAACCCCCAGAACCAACTCAGAAATCCCATAATTAAGGTTATGTTTCTCAAGAACCATTAGTACTCAAGTACTAATACTGAAATCTGTATTTTGCAGGATTTGTGTGTGTGTGTACAAAATAATAAATTCCTTATAACAAATGTTTTGTGTGACCAGCAGAGCTTGGAAAATCCAAATTCTGTATAGCAGGCCACAAGTGGGGAACTCTGGTGAAGGTTTCAATGAATACCCGAAGCTAGGTGGCTGAAGTAGAGATAGAAATTCTTCTTTCTGATTGAAATCATCAGTTCTCTTTTTAAGACCTTCCACTGATTGGATGAGACTTTTCTCATTATAAAAGAAATCTCCTTTGTTGATTATAGATGCAATCAGCCATAGATGGAGTCAACTGGCTACTACTTTAAATCCACAAGATACCCTCACAGTAAGAATCAGGCCAGTGCTTTCTTGACCAAACAACTGGACACCATACCTAGCCAGGTTGACACATGAACTTGACCATTTCTATGTATCAGATGAAGTATAACAAATAGCACATGGTTGCAGATCTGCAATAATAAATTTTCCATGGAATGCATCTTCCAAACCAGAGAATATTTGCTTAACCTAACTCAGGAAGTGTGGAGTAAAAAAGAGATTAGTCTGGTTTGTGGTGAGCCCAGTACAAGTTTAGGTACAAAAACAGGCATCTTGCCAGTGGTTCTTAGTTTCCTGATTTGATTTTTTAAATATTGCATGCTGCATATATGTTGATGACTGAGATTTTGACATCCCTTTAAGTTTTGCATCTGAGGTTTGCCTCACTCACCTCATACTAGCCCCAGACTTGCTGAACGGCTAAACTGGGACAAGACCCTGTGAGATGGAGAACCTAGGAAGGGAGCACCTTCTCTCCTCAGGATTCCACTAGAGGGGAGGTGTCTGAACCAAATACCATGTGCCACCATGGAAATTCCTTCTTCTTGGGTCACTGTGGGTGTGGTTGCCAAGGGACAATGGATCTTGTGTAGGGGGAACCAGGAGAGGCCTGAGGAGGGGATAGTTTTCCTTTGATTTTTAAACACAGAAGAAAAAACTCTGATGCTTCCTCCAAGAACATTGCCTGTGTCCTGGGGTTTGATGTTGGCAGGTCTGTAATATTGTTTCTTCTTAGTTAAACTGACTTTTCTCTTAAGACAAAAATTTCATGAAAGGGTACCCAGTCTGGTAACAACTGTGGGAAAATATAGTTTTTATGCAAATGAGGCAAGGTGGGGTCCATGAAACAGCCATGATATGTAAAGAAGTCTTCCCCACTGGGGCTGTAGGAAAGGTGTCTCCTGTGGATTCAAAGGGCTCCTGAAGTCTCAAGGTGGGTTCCTCCCAGGAAACCCAAATGCAGATGTTTGCTTTTAATCAATAATATTCTCTCTTCAAATGCTTCTATTGTTCTTTCCTACATTTTATTGGGATTTAACTTCTCCCCAAGAATGAATGCTAAGCACAAGTGTCTGAACCTCTTTAAACACCCACTGAGCCAGGCAGCAATGAAGACAATTCTGCTGTTTGGATACCAGGGGCAGGGTATTGGTGTGGGCTGTATGAGGGGTTCAGAAGGTACTGATTTGGTAAGGATAG
The DNA here is from genome assembly GCF_015220235.1 of Choloepus didactylus. Lineage (NCBI taxonomy): Eukaryota > Metazoa > Chordata > Mammalia > Pilosa > Megalonychidae > Choloepus > Choloepus didactylus. The sequence goes on from NC_051314.1 coordinate 145,535,489, forward strand.
AGTAAGAAAAAAGTTTATTATTCTGTGAGATTTAATAATTCAATAATTGCTACCTTAATGCAGCAACATAAACTGAGGCCTGTCCCAGAGGTAGGCTGTTTGCATCTTTGCAAGGGTTCAGATGGGCATTGAAGCACAAGGAACATAGGAGAGGGAAGGGTCACGCCCATGGCCACACAGGGAGTACACACCAAGTGCACTCAGAACTCCCAGAGGCTGTGTCTACCCTTTTCAAGGGGCTGAAAGCATCTTGCCTTCTGTATGGCAGGAAGACAGACCCAACACAATGGACTTGGTTGACTCAGATGGAAAGAGCCTGGGAACCTGGGCCCTGGAGAATGATGAGGCCCTGATGCTGGAGGTCAGGAGACTCTACCTGGCCCATAGGATCGAAGACCTGGAGTGGGAGCTGTCCCTTCTCCTTGGGGTGGCCAAGAGCAGTGGCATGCCAGATGACTGCAGCCCAGCTGACACAACGTTCTGCAGGGACAGCCTTCTCCACCCAGACACAGTCAGGCTGATTTGCTCATTCCTGACTCTCCTGGAAGGAGGAAGGGGAGTCTGAGGAGTGTGGCTGCAGGGCCTGGAGAGTTGATTTTTACAATATGTTCTTTCAGACCCTGGAACTTGGTTTGTGCTGATTATTGTCTTGAATCCTCTGAAGTGGGAGAAAAAAATGTTAAACAGGTTGAGAACATTAAAGTGTGCTCCCATCCCTGTGTCTGTTCCCTCAATTCTCTTGTCCAAGGCACCAATCATCCAGGCTGAAGCCCACTAAGAGCTTTACCTGGGGCACCTGGCTTCAGGAGTGAGAACTTGTTGGTTTCAGCAGCACTGACCCTCCCTGCCCCTATCTGTCACCATCTCTCTGCTGAGTTCTCTTGGGCCCTGGATGTCACATGTGGGGGATCCCTAGAGGGTCATGACCCCTTCCTGGCTCCTGCACTAGATGTGTGCACAACAGAGGCTGAGTGATCTCCACCAGGGCCCAGCTCCAAGGCAGGCCCTGTTAACAACAGTTCAGTCCCACCAAGGGCCAGCAACACCAGGGCAGACACTGAACAGCATTCCCAGCCTGAGTCCTGTGCACATGGAGCTCTCTCCATTTACCTGAAGCAGCCTGTCTCTCCCCCAGCTGAGCCTTTGCTCAGGTAGTTCTCTCCTGCCACTGCCTGTCACTCCAGCTGAGGCTTTCTTCATCCTTTAGGACCTGTCCTTGACATCTCTCTGTCCATAAAGCTCCTACTGATCCCTTTCCTGATCATGCCTTCCTGTGACTTGTCGTGTTATTTTGTCTCTATCATTTGTCTGATTCCAACCTTAGTCACTATAGTAAAGTCGCTGGTGCCACACTTTATCCTCCCTTCTAGACTGTAGGTGCCTTAAAGGCAGAATGTGTACCTCACTCATTTGGAATCACCCTTTCTCTCTCTCTTACACACACACACACACACAAATACCATTGAGCATACTGCTGTACACATATATGGTATTAGTTGACCACAAAAGTCACATGAATTTAGTTGCTCATCAGAACACAGTATCTACACTGAGAGGTCACAGAGGGAGGCTGCACCAGGGTGTGTGAGACTGAACAAAGGACAGTGCAGAATAAAGTGCCAAGCCCAGTGCCCAAACAAGAGTGGACAGATGCATCCAGAGTGAGGGGAATTGTGCACAGTGCCAGAGCCTCAGGGAAACTGTGACAGGGAGTGGAAACTGATCCAAGCTTTCAAGGAGGGGTAAGTGGGGTAGTAAGAAATGGGCAGGGAGAAGAAAAAAATTCAGACTGGAATGAGAGAGAAAGAGAAAGAGAAGGATGGAGAGCACATGGTATTGGCAAAAAGGAATTAGGGTAGAAGCAGTGTGGGAAGAGGAAACCGCAATAGGAAGTAGGGGGTGGAAATAATCCTGTTGCACCAGGAATCCCAGCTCACCTGTCATTCCCTCTTGCCCAAGCTTGCCTCTACTCCCCTCCTTGTTGCACAGGTAACACTCTTTGGCCCACTGCCAAGCCACTGCTGGAACTGTATCCAGCATCTCCTAACAGCTGCTCTTTAGGAGTTTGGTCCTCACAGCTACAGGATCAAGTCACATCAGGACTTTACTATGTTGTCAGCTTGATCTAGCTTTTGCAGGGCCATTCAAGCATCCAGGCAAATGTTGATTCAGTGCCTGCAGAAGCAGATGGCTTCCCCTTCTCCTGCTGCCTGCTGGAGTGTCATGTGATGAGCGAACCCACAGCCTTCTCTCTCTGTCTCTGTCTCTGTCTCTGTCTCTGTCTCTCTCTCTCTCTGAAACACTCCAGGAGGGAATTTTTGGACCCAAAGTTCTCCTCCCTGGGTCTCTATGGTCTCTTCCATCGATGAGATTCCATAGTTCAGAATTTGAAGAATCTTAGGAAAGGACAAGTTGCTGCTGGGATTCTAAGTGCCCAGATTAAGCTCTCCCTGGTGGACACGGGATAAAAGGAGGTAGCCTGCTGACCTCCAGCTGGTGTTTGCTTTTTTGTTTGACAGAACTTCTCAGAAATGTTCGTAACTGTTCCCTATGGAAGTGAGTGACCCAGTCACTCTTAGTATCAGCAAGTCCCTGGGCTGTCACAGAAGAAATGTTTCCCCGAGATAAAGAGAAAAAGAAAGAAAATAAAAAGGAAAGAAAAGAAAGGAAAGGAAAAGAAAAGAAAAGAAAAGAAAAGAGAAAAAAGAATGTAAAATGCTATCTACTGCTGGCCCCCTGAACTTCTAAGCAGCTCTTTGTTTACTGGAGCTTTTATCAGTCTCCTTTGGGATTTACATTGCTGTCCCAGAAAGGACCTAGAAATCCTGTTTCCCCACCACTATCAAAACACAGCCCAGACTGTATGGCAGTGGCAGTCAGGCTGTACTCACTGATGGACACTGATTTAGGCCCAAAAGGGAGCTGAGAGGTGAGAGTGACCTGGTCCCTAGAGACAACTCTTTGTGCAGGTCATGGACCCTCAGGGTCAAGATTCTGTGAGAAGAGTCCTTCCTATGAGGTCTCAGAAGCAGCCAGAAAAGAGCCCACATGCTGGGCCTCCCACTATACGGGGAGCAACTCTTTTCTGGGACTACCATGTCCCTCCAGACCATAGCTCCAGGCTAGCTCTATTGGGACACAAACCTAGTCAGAATAGCGAGATTCTTAACAGATATAGTGTCCAACCTTGGTTTTCCCCTCTGGGAATCCAGAAAGGCCAGGGGGGCAGCTGGTCCAGCCTTTCATTACCAGTCAATGCTGGGCCCATGCTGGACCCTGGACCCCTGGCACACTGCTCAGTGATAGTGACCACAGGGGCCTATTCTAGAAGTCCTTCACCCTGATGGGCTGCCCTTTGGGTCCCCTGATTCCTTCTTGGACACAGACCCCACTACCTTCTGGGAGACCTTTCTGCCCACCTCACCCTCAGGCCTGCTGTGCCGTCTAGGTACTGTCTGGAACAAGCATCTCAGACCTTGGGATTCCTGGACTGGTCTTCCCCAGCCTAGCCTTGGCCTGGCCCAGGCTGACCCTGCCTGTGTGTGCTGCTTCTTAAGACTCTGGAGCCAGCAGAGTCTGTGGTGAAGAATCCCATGGCTGAGTCTCCATCTTTGCATGGCCAACCAACCATGTGTCTGGCAGTCAGCCCTAGGACACTTCCTTTTGCAACCCAAGAGAAGGCCCTTTTCAACCCCCATTTCAGAACGGAGGTTCTGCTAGATAGCACTGAGTGCCATGGTGGCAATGGGACAAGAAGTAAGCAAAGATTCCTCACACAGATCTGCTATCACCTTCTCCATCTTGATGTTCCTGGAAAGACTAACTTCACAGAAGCTGGGTGGGCCCCAGCTAGGCAAAAATACATGGGCCCTGACCAAAGAGAAAGTATGAGGATCAGCTGTGGTAGAGATGCAGTTTTCATCAACACTCCATCTCTTTACTCCTGCCAAGCATGAGCCAAGTCCTCTCAGCTCAAAGGGCCTTTCTTGTGGAAGAATCCCAGAGTCTAGATGTATTTTGGCAGAATTCAGCATTAGGTAATCCTGAAGATCTGCTGAGGTACCCTGAGATGCTGGATCAATCATGAGGAGGTGCAAGCCCCAGGTCCCTCCAGATTTGTGTCTCCTCATCCCTGACACTCTCCCTCTGTTGGCTGCAGAGAAGATGGAGCTGGCTGACCAGTTACTGATGCAGAACCTGATCCAGCATTCCAGGATCTATGCCTCAAAGCTGATAAACCACAGAAAGGCCTATATTTCCCTCATAATCCAACCCAGCAGCATCACCTCCAAACCACCATGGGGGATAGGTTTGAGGAAGTGTCCTAGTTCATCCTCAAACCCAAGGGCCTGGACCAGAAGTAGAACCAAAGGAAATCCTCTCCCATATCCCTGTCCCTGGGTGGGGCCACATCCAAACTGCCCAAGCACTGAGCAGCTATCCAATGTTGGTCCATTTTGGATGGAAAACCCACACAACCCTAGTTTCACTCTGGGCCACTGCTCTGGTATTTCCAACATGCTTTACCCCCTGGGATTATTCCTCAGCTATAGTATTATTTGAGGAATTTGTTAATTAATGACTTGCAAGAGGCTGATTAAGTGAATGATAGCCTTCGTTCCAAGGGAACTTGAGTGTTCCTGAAAGCAGATGTTCATGCCCCTAGTGAAGGATGATGAAGCTATTGACCATGGGGTAAGTTATATCCCTGAGCATTCCAGATAGTTGGATAAATAAGTAAAATGAAGCTGTGATTACTTAACCTAGAGAAGTGATTGATAAGTGGACAGTTATGGATACTCCCAAGCCATAGATTTTGACAGAGCAGTTTCGTTTCTTCCATAAGTGGAGTGTTCTAGTTTGCTAATGCTGCCAGAAGGTAAAACACCAGAAATGGATCAGCTTTTATATAGGGGGTTTATTTGGTTATAAAGTTACAGTCTTAAGGCCATAAAGTGTCCAAGGGAATGCATCAACAATCTGGTACCTTCACTGGAGGATGGCCAATGGTGTCTGGAAAACCTCTGTTAGCTGGGAAGGCATGTGGCTGGTGTCTGCTCCAAGTTCTGGTTTCAAAATGGCTTTCTCCTAGGATGTTCCTCTCTAGGCCGCAGTTCCTCAAAAATGTCACTCTTAGTTGCTCCTGGGGTGTTTGTCCTCTCTTAGCTTCTCCAAACTGTCTCTCATCGGCAGCTCCTCTCTCAGCTTGTGTGCATTCTTCAAAGTGTCCCTCTTGGCTGTAGCAAGTGTGCTCCTTCTGTCTGAGCTTATATAGTGTTCCAATAAACTAATCAAGGCCCATGCTGAATGGGTGGGGCCACACCTCCATGGAAATTATCCAATGAAAGATCTCACCCACAGTTGAATGATCACATCTCCGCAGAAACATCCAATCAAAAGTCTGCAACCTGATCAACACCAATACATTTCCTGCCCACACAAGACTGCATCAAAGATAATGGCATTTTAGGGGATATAATACATCCAAACCAGCACAAGGAGATTTTCTGACAATGGTAGCTATAAACCTCAAGAGGTGGAAGGAGGGCAAGATTGCTAAAACCCTTCTTTATCATGGATTTTTCCTCATTTCTAGAGGATGGTGACAATAAGCACACGGAGGTGGGTTTGAAGGCTTTGTCTGTTTCCATGCAAGTGAAGGATTAGATAGTCTCCTCCTGTCTTATGGACGGCTCCACTGTCAGTATCAGGAGATGATCAATCTTAAATCTGGAAAAAATAATCCTAACCCCTCATAACACTGGACTATATTTTGAAATCCATAAGGGTAAATTCAGAAATCAGAGCAGCATTCCAGGTGGGCCATCCCTGATGCAGCTTTCCTTTCCTCTCCTGCAGAATCCATGTGGATCCTGCATGGGCTTGTGCAGAGGAAGGAAGAGTGGGTGAGAATGTTCTGTTAAATAGGATTCAAAAGTGAGAAACCTACCATTAATCCAAGCCCTGAGTAGTATTCCTGCCAACACTAGACAATAAGTACTTGATCATCCATTCATCCACACTGTTTTAAGAGCCTCCTGTATGCCAAACACCATTACTGAGTCTAGGAGTGGATCAATGAACAAGGTAGAAAATATCCTAGTAGATGGAGTGGCACATTGCGGGACACTGTTATCGAGTTCCGACTTGGCGGGCCTGGGCCAGGGGAACTGATCAGCCCCTAGGAAAGGTAGTGGGGCACGGGTGGTAGCGCCCTCCACGGCCCCCCGGGCCTGAGAAAGTGGAGCCGAATGCAGGCCCCATTTCCTCACCCCAAAGTACAACCGTTGGGGAGGGCTTGCCGGAGAAAACCCCCCCCCACCCCGTGCCTTACCCGCACCCTCCACCCTCTTCATTACCGGAGCAACTCCCGCCCCTTTTCAAACAGCCTCCGTGCCCTCTCAGAATCAATCCAAGCCTTTAACCCCTACAGCTACCCCGCCCTCTAAACCGCCCGATATAAGCTTGTACTCTCCCCTAATAAACTCTCTTGGCTTCCTCACCCTAAAAGAAACGTGTCCCGCCTGTTCCTTTCTCGCCGCCCTCCACACCTTGCACGCCACCGCCGGGGACCGGGCCCAGTCCCCCGCCTCGCCCTCACCTCCGGGAAAGAGCCCCCGCCGCCGGTACCCTCCGAGCAATCCCGAGAGCATAGGATTTAGCAACCGGCCGCCACCCCCCCCCAGAAGAGTCAATAACGACCGCAACTGGCGCCCAACGTGGGGCCCGAACCCACGACCCTGGGATTAAAAGTCCTCTCCACGCAGCGGTCCAGTAAAACCACCCGCTCGCCCAGACGCCTCTCCAACTCCCCTTCTCCTCGCCTGCAAGGTAAGGGCCGCCTCTCCCTCGCCGCTCCACGTCCGGAGCCACCTCTCCCACGCCGCTCCGCGCCCGGGCCGCTCTTCCTTTCCCGCATTAACCTGGCTCTTGCCCCCGACTACCTTTCGTCTTCTCTTCCTATGTCCCCCATTCCTCCTGACACTCTTCCTCCAGTAGCTCTCCCTCTTCCCCTCCATTACTTTGCTGTAGTCCTTTGTGTCTTTGTTTCTTTGTTTAGCGCCGTGTGCCTCTTTGCAACCGCCCCCTCAGACTGCTCCAAAATGGCGAACTTCCTCCTTCTTCTTCTACTGAGGGGAGGAAGTGCTCTAGTGATGACGTCAGCCCTAAGCTGGGCCGGAAACCGCATGCGCTTTACCCCGCCCTTTCACAGGGCGGAGCTAGTCCGCCATCTTATGCCTTAGGCCCCGCCCTTTCACAGGGCGGAGCTAGTCCACCATCTTATGCCTTAGGCCCCGCCCTTTCACAGGGCGGAGTTAGTCTCCCATCTTATGCCTTAGGCCCCGCCCTTTCATGGGGCGGAGCTAGTCCACCATCTTGTGTCTTAGCCACGCCTACCGCGCCGCCATCTTGTGACGCTTGGGGCCTCCCACTTCCGCCTCCCCCTTAGACAAGCTCCCCCTCGGAGCCGCTACCGGCAGCTGCCGCCGCCTCTGGGGCAGTGCTTACCACGCAGCCCCCCCAATAATGTGCGCCACTGCTCGTTTCACCCTGCTATGAGTGGAGCAGTGGCCCCTTCCCACGCACAAATTAGTTGCACTCCAAGCCCTTGTCCAAGAACAATTGGACACAAGCCACATAGAACCTTCTACTAGTCCCTATAATTCGCCAGTGTTTGTTATTCATAAAAAAGCCACAGGGAAATTTAGGCTCCTCCATGATCTGCGGGAGATCAATAAGCATATTCTTCCCATGGGTTCCCCGCAGCCTGCACAACCCCCCTCCTTTTCTTTTAATGCCTCTGAACTGTTTCTTCCCGAAACCTTTCCCCCGCCAATAGCGATTCTGGTAGTTCTAAAAGGGGAGGCCGAGTTGGAGTACGCAGTAACAAAAATCTAGACCAGTATTACATGTGCCCATCCTCAAATCCTGGAAAATCGTACTGCAATTCCCCCAACGAGTACTACTGTGCATACTGGGGGTGTGAAACATTAGCCACTAATTGGAAGCCTCCTGTTCCTGATCAATACCTTACCTTAAAGTGGGCCCCTACAGGGTGCAAACTCCCCACAGTTAACTGGCTCGGCCAAAAAAGCGAGGGATCCTGCACACATCTTAATCTTACAGTGCAGCTCCCCACTGATCCCTCCTGGTTACTCGGTCGAACTTGGGGCTTCAGAATCTATGAGAAAGGAGCCGACCAAGGATCACTTATTCTCATAAAAAAGGAGGCTGTACTAAAAAACCCCTCTGCCATTGGTCCCAATAAAGTCATTAACCCCCTTTTTCCACAGCCCTCCAGCCGCACCTCAGCTCCAACCAGCCGCACCTCAGCTGCAAACAACGCATCGCCAACCCCACCACCCCAACCTTTTCTGCCCCCCTCTCGTTACTCCTCTCCTCTCTTCGGCCTTATCCAAGCGACCTTCACCTCACTAAATGTCTCCTACCCCAATCTTACCTCCTCTTGTTGGCTTTGCCTCTCCACCTCTTCCTCACTGTATGAGCCTGTCGCCTCCAACCTCTCCTTTTCAGAAAATGCAGAGGACAGCCCCTCGGAATGCAATTGGAATACCTCTGCCGTCCCCCTAACCTTTCATTCAGTCTCCTTTACAGGAAAGTGCATCCGCCCTCGCTCAAGTAACTCTCCCAACCTCACAGCTTGTGCCAACTACTCATCTCCCAGCAGCTCTGCCAAGTTTCTTATTCCCCACAACTCCTCCCAATGGCTCTGCTCCTCTACAGGACTTACCCCCTGCCTTAATGTGCAAACCCTCAATACAACTAATGAAACTTGCCTCCTAATTGTCCTTATCCCTAGGGTCCTATACCACAGCGAGGAAGACTTCTTCCTCCGCCTGGAAAGAACTGCAGCTTCTGCCCCACTGCAAAAGCGAGAGCCCATCACCGTCCTCACAATTGCCTCCCTCCTAGGTCTTGCAGGCGCTGGCACCGGAATCGCTGCATTAGCCAGTCAAGGCTCCGCCCTAACTCACCTCCGGGCGGCTGTTGACGAGGACATTCGTCACCTACAAGACGCTATTTCCCATCTTAAAAATTCTGTCAACTCCCTCTCTGAGGTCGTGCTCCAAAACCGCCGAGGTCTCGACCTTCTCCTCCTCAAAGAAGGAGGCCTTTGCGCCGCCCTAGAAGAGTGCTGTGTATATGCCAATTCCACAGGTCTCGCCGAAGACAGCCTAAAGAAGGTCCGAGAGGGACTGGAACAACGCAAAAGGGACCGTGAAGCCACCAACTATTGGTCCCACATCTTTACCCCCCTCCTCCCATACCTCCTCCCTCTCCTCGGCCCCCTACTAATGATTATTCTAGCTCTCACCCTAGGGCCCTGCATTATCCGCAGAATTGTCCAGCTTGCTAAGAACCAAGCCAATGCTGTCTTTTCATCATTTGTGCAAGTCCAGTATCAACAACTTGCCTCCACTGAAGAGGCTGACCCTCCGCAGCGTCGCCACCCTCGTCCATCCCGCAAGCAGCGAGGCCCCTCTCGAACGCCCGGGCGCCACACCAACATCGAGCTCCAGCCTCTCTGACTACCATCTACCCCTATCCCTTCCCCCACCTCCCCTTTCCCTCATCCCTTGGCGGATCTCTCCGGTAAGCTTCTTCCTCTAATTAGAAAAGAAGGGGGAAATGCGGGACACTGTTATCGAGTTCCGACTTGGCGGGCCTGGGCCAGGGGAACTGATCAGCCCCTAGGAAGGGTAGTGGGGCACGGGTGGTTGCGCCCTCCACGGCCCCCCGGGCCTGAGAAAGTGGAGCCGAATGCAGGCCCCATTTCCTCACCCCAAAGTACAACCGTTGGGGAGGGCTTGCCGGAGAAACCCCCCCCCCCCCCCCCCGTGCCTTACCCGCACCCTCCACCCTCTTCGTTACCGGAGCAACTCCCGCCCCTTTTCAAACAACCTCCGCGCCCTCTCAGAACCAATCCAAGCCTTCAACCCCTACAGCTACCCCGCCCTCTAAACCGCCCGATATAAGCTTGTACTCTCCCCTAATAAACTCTCTTGGCTTCCTCACCCTAAAAGAAACGTGTCCCGCCTGTTTCTTCTCGCCGCCCTCCACACCTTGCACGCCACCGCCGGGGACCGGGCCCAGTCCCCCGCCTCGCCCTCGCCTCCGGGAAAGAGCCCCCGCCGCCGGTACCCTCCGAGCAATCCCGAGAGCATAGGATTTAGCAACCGGCCGCCACCCCCCCCCCAGAAGAGTCAATAACGACCGCAGCACATGATGTAAATAAACAAATCAATAGCTGACAGAGATGATCACCTCAAAGTTAAACAAAAGGAAGTAGGAGAGAGACTGAATGAAGTGGCTGCAGAGTGAATAGCTAGAGCAGCCTCTTCAAGGAGGTTTCATTGGAATGAGAAACTTGAGATGAGAAGGAACACCAAGGACAAAGCTCTAATTTTTTGTGGTGGTGGTGGGGTGGGGGCACGGTGGGCTGAAGGAATGACCCAAGGCAAGTGGATCTGGAACTCCTGGAGCCCTGGAGCCTAGAGGAGCCTGATGCCGGAGGAGGTCAGAGCAAGAAGTAGGGTCAGGGATCTCCAAACTTAATGTGCACAAGGATCACTCAGAAATCATGTTGAAATGCAGATTCTAATTCATTCTAATTCAGAGCCTGAGCTTTTGCATGTCTGACATCATCTCAGGGGATGTGAGTGCTTCTCTGATGCAATGTGATCAGGCCTGGAATGGAAACTGGATTTGCTTTAAAGGACAATGAAAAGTTATTGAAGGGTTTCACCGGAGAATACAGCAGGTTTGAGAGAGCCAAGAAGATCCAGAACTTTATTTGTACCTGATTTTGAACTGCCTATGAGGCATCCAAATCTGATATTAGGGGGCAACTGAACATATGAATCTGGGTCAGGCAATATTGCAGCTGTCATATGAGAACCTGGAAGGAGTACCACCATCCTTGAATCCACCCCTAGTCCCCAGCAGCAACACAGCACCCAATCCCAAGGAGCAGACCTAAAAGGGTTACTCTCACTCCCTGTTGTACCTATTTTTTAAATGCCAAGACATGTACCAAAAGCTTTAAGTATATTGTCATTTAATCCTCACAAGACTTGTATTTGTTAGGTGTTACCATTCCTGCTCAAAAATGAGGAAACAAATGATTACCTGACCAGCAAGTGGCAGGTAAAAATTCTGACCCATGTTTGTTGACAAAAAATCCCCTACCTTAACCACCATATCAGACAGGTGCCTAAACATCGATCCTCTGATGAATATTATGAATTCTAGGAGTGACTGGTAATCAACACATAACAATACAGAGAAAATATCAAATAAAAACACCAAAATAGCAAAAAAAAAAAAAAATTAAAATAAGTAAAATATTTATTTTACTTATAAAAGAGCTCAAGTTATTAATGCTATCTTTGACTATCTGATGTTGCTCAAAAAAATGGAGTTCTTCCTGTGCTAGTGTTACAAGGGTCAACAAGGATTTGAGTTGGCATACATATTTTACATATAATCTTTTAAGTATTTCTGAAAATAAGAATTAAGAAAATACATTCAAATATATAATGGTCAGCATATTAATACTTCAGAGATCACCAAAGTTCTAACTTCAACTTCTAGATTACTGTGGATTTAGGTAAAGTCAAAAATAAAATAACTTTCCTGACTCTCAGTTTAATTTTAAAATATACTGAAATTGCAAAGTAAAATATTTCAAAACCTTTTGGCATTTATAACAATCTATAAGATTCTAGGTTTTTCTCTATAATGTGCCACAAAAATAACATAAAGTATTGGGATATTGCATGGAAATCAATGAAGAACAGACAATTGAGAACAAATTGTATTTATTCAGAGCTTGCTATAGCTAGGAAAGTCAACAATGGTCACCTCTGCTTGACAAAGACTCAAAGGCAGGCATTGGAGTGGGAAAGGTTAGTAAGTCAAGATAATGTGTTTCACTCAGTTTCTGAAACAGTTACACAGGTGGCTCATAGCTCTCTAAGGAAAACTTGCATGTCAACAGTGGTAGTAAGTCAAGATAAGTGCATAGAAGTGAGTTAAACATGCATATTACTCAGTTTCTGAACCAGAGTCACATAGATGATTCACAGGTTTCTAAGAGAAACTTGGATGTTGAAAATATTAGTAGGTCAAAATAAGTGCATAGAAGTGAGTGAAATGTGAATTCAGTTTCTGAAAGGCAGTCACATAGGTGATTCAGAGACATCTAACAAAAACATCATTTCAACCCTAACCTAACCCTAACCCTAACACAGACCCTAACCTAAGCCTAACCCTAACAATACTAGCCATAAACCATAACCCTAAACCTAACTCCAAGTTAACCCTAAAACTCACCTAAACCCTAATCCTAAACCCTAATACCAGCCCCAACACTAACTCTAACTCTAAACCCTAATTCTAGCCCTAAACCTAACATAAAACCTAACTCAAAGTGTAACATTAACACTAACCCGTGCATGTCCACAGTGTAAGTCAAGATAAGTGTATCAAAGTAACTGAAATAAGCATTTCACCTAGTTTCAGAAACTAAGTCACAAAGGTGAGTCACAGCTCTCTAAGAAAAATTTGCCTGTCAACATTGTTAAAATGTCAAGATAGAGAAGACTGTGGGAAGTTGGTGGAATAGGGAGTTCCAGGAGTCAGTCCTCCCACTGGAACTATTAAACAGGTTGGAACTGTCTGAAACAACTATTTTGAAACTCCAGAGTCCAGTAGAATACTGAACAGTATCAAGGGAAGAGCAGATGGAAGAGTCTGGTAAATTATGGTAAAGACTAGTAAATTGTTCTCTCTGGTGGCTACTGATGCTGCTGGGGTGGTGATCCAGCCACAGGCTAGCTTGCTGGAGACAGAAAGGGACATCTAGCCCCAGGATGAGGGGTGGACCTAGTTGGTCACTGATCAAGGCTTTTGACTAGTGACTTGGGATTTTGGGGGGCTGACTCTGAGGGTGGCAATTGTTCCAACCAGTCCCAGACAAAGGTGGATGAGGAGACTTAAAGATGCCATGCTTTCTCCAGGCTGCATTTGCTGGGCAGGTCAAAAAATCATAGCTTTGAGAAGCCATGGAAGAAGCTCCTGATTTCCTTCCAGATACACTCCCCAAGGCAGTTTGTAGCCAGTTTGTGCCCCCTTCATGGGTTTCTGGCCTTGTTCTGTCTGGGAAAGACTTATCTTAGGAAACTCCTCTCTGGCATGACCCCTTCCAGAATTTGCCCTCCAGATGAAAGCAGCCTGACACAACAAAAGGAGGGAATGAAACTAATGAGGCAGATAGCCTGGGGCAAAGGTTTACCTGCTTTAAACACCTGGGGAAGGGAGTATGTGTCCTGGGAAATACAGGGGGCATTCAAACTCCTGTAAACAGGGGAAATCCAAAACAACTAACAAGACAAGACACAGGCACTGAAAAGACAGAGAGGACCAGGAACTTTACAATCCCCCTGGATAAACCTTCATGATAGGAAGTTGATGACCAAGAAAATCTCTATCACCAGCCGGTTATAAAATCGAGAAACACGCATCACAGGGAATAAATCCCAGGGTCAACATCTTAAAATATTAAAATATACAGTATACAACAAAAAAGTATATGACAAACAGCAAATGATGGCCTATCCAAAAGAAGAGAATAAAATCCAGGAAAAACCAATTAAGAAGACCAGAAGTGGACATACCAAACAAAGACTTCAAAAGTCATAAAAATGATTAAGGAGATGAAAGAAAATACAGAGAACTAAAGTACATCAGGAAACAATGGATAAGAAATATGAGAATAGTAGGAAAAAGATATAAATTTTAAAAAGGAACCAAACAGAATAACTGGACACCACAATAACTGAAATGAAGTATTACCAGGGGGGTTTCAACAGCAGATTGGAACCAGCAGAAGAAAAATCAGAGAAATGTGAAGACAAGACAATTGAAATGAATCAGAAGCATTTCTGAGGAACAGAAGGAAAAGAGAATTATAAAAATTGAAAATAGCCTGAGAACTCTGTCACACCATCAAGCACACCAATATATGCATTATGGAGTCCCAGAAGGAAAAGGAGAGAAAGAGACAGAAGGAATAGCCAAAGAAATAATGGCAGAGAACTTCACAAACTTAGCAAAAGATGTGAACATGCATGTCCAAGAATCCCAGAGAATTCCAAACAGTATAAACATGAAGAAAAATGCTCCTTGTCATATATTGATCACAGTGTTAAATGCAGAGGACAAGGAGAGAGTTCTGAAAGCTGCAAGAGAAAAGCAATGTGTTATTTACCAGGGAGTCCAGATTAAAGTGAGTGCAGATTTTTCAGAAGAAACTCACACAGGCAAGAAGGCAGCAGATTGAAATACTTGAAGTGGTGAAAGAAAACAACTGCTAACCAAGAATTTATATCTGGGGAGAATTTCTTTAAAAAGGAGGGAGAGATTAAGGCATTCCCAGATAAACAAAAACTGAGGGAATTCATCACCACAAGGACTGCCCTACAAGCAGAATTAAAAGGAGTTCTTCAGACTGAAAGGAAAGGACACTAGAGAGTGGTTTGAAGTGGCAAGTAAAAAAGAAAGACCTCCAGTAAAGATAGCCATTTTGGCAGTTATAATTAACAGCACTATTGTTTTTTGGTGTGTAATTCTGCTTAATACTTCATACAGTTGCCAAAATACAATTGCATAAAAATAATGATAAATCTATGGTTTTGAACATACAAAATACAACTGCTAACAAGAACATAAAAAGATGAGGGGATGGAAGGGTATAGGAAAAGTGTGTGTATGTGTGTATTATCGAAATCAAGTTAGTATTAAACTGTGGTGGTCTGGAACTGTATGTACCCCCAGAGAAGAATGTTCTTAAAATAAATCCATTCCTGTCATTATGGACTCACTGTAAATAGGATTTTCTGATGAGGCTACTGCAGTTAAAGTGTGTCCCATCCAGGGTGGCCAGGACACTATGCCTCTGCCCCTCCGGCTAGTGCCGCACGCATGTCAGGCATCTTCTTCCCACGGCTGACTCCCCCCCAATTTTTTATTTTTTTTTTTTTTTTTTTTTTTTTTTTTTTTTTTGGCGTGTCTGAGAGTCTGAAGCGGACCCTTCTGGTCGTTGACCTCGCCAGGGACCGCCGAGCCTGTGTGCCCCATGAACGAAGAGGTGGCGTTGTGCTCTGCCTGGCCTAAGCCTTGCAAGGCGATGGACGGACGTTCCAGGTCACCCCGGCCGCTGTCCTGGCTCTGTCCGCGGGCACCTCACCTCCTCCCGGCCGCCCGTTTGAGGTGCGAGGGCGGCAGGGAGCGGATCCGGCCCGACCCCGCTCGCGTGTCCGCGGCGCCGGTCGCAGTCGGGGTTTTCGGATCAAGTGGTCATCCTTCGTTTGCCTCTCCCGGCTCGGTTTCACTCGCTGCCCCGTTCTGCGGCAGGAAGGGGCCGCTTCGTTGCCGCGGCACGCGTGCGGGTGCCCTTGGAGCGCTCCAGGCAGTCCCGCGGGCGTCCGGTTCGCAGCGTCCCCCCCGCAGCCGCCGCAAGTGTCTTTGGCGTGTGCGGGACAAGCGGGGTGTCGAGGAGGTAAGAGGCACTCCTCCGCACCGGAGGATGTCCGTGTGCGCTCTGGCCCACCCTGGGCCGGCTTTTGAGCGGCTGCGAGGGCCCTTCCGTTTCACCAAAGTTTGGAGGAGGGGGCCGCGGCGCCCTGTTGTTTGCCCAAACCCTAAGTGAGTCTTTCCGGAGGGGGGCTATGCGAGGGCCACCAGGGGCTGTGTGCTGCGTCCAGGGGTGCTGGGAGGGCGCCCTTGGGGTGTTCCTATGGTAATCCAGCCCGCAGCATCGGGTGGCGCGGCGCTCGGGGAGAGTCGGGGAATGGCCTGGCTCGAGGCGAATACACACATTAGCGATGTGCCCCGACGTTGAAAGGCTTTGATTGTGTCAGGCACTGGAGCCGGCAATGGAAATGCGCGTATTCGCGGGGCGCGGTTTGAGCACCAAGAGATGTGCTTTTCTCTCTCCTCCCCTCCGTGTTGCCGCGGGATCTGCGCTCCCTTGTTGCAGGAGAAAATTTTCTTCAGCGTGTAGTGGGCAAAGACCGAGCGGCAAACAAGGAGGCTGATAAAGGCAGACGGGAGTGCCTTGGGCCTGAGAGGTGGGCAGCAGGTTCCGGCCCTGGCTAGAGTGCTCACGACATGAGGATTCCTGCCTTACCATGACTCAGAAACCTCGCCCCCTGCCTGGTGGGTGTCTCTGAGCCAGGGCCGGTGTCGAAGCGGTGGCCTGTTCCTTTCGCCCGCCGCCCCGTCCAGGTACGTAGCGCGTTCCGGGGCGGAGATTTAAAGATCCTTGGGGGTCGCCCGTCGGCTCTTGGTGTGTGGGCGAGTGGGACCCAGGGGAATCCGAGGCCGGCCCTGTCTCCCCCACACTTGGACCCCCCAGGTCTGGTGGCCAACAGAGAGGGGGAACCCGGCGGCCGGCTCTGTGCGTGGGTCTGGAGCTCGGCGCTGTTGGGGGGTGGGAGACCCCCCCCTGGCAGCTGTGGGGGGTGTCCTCTACACCCGCCCTTCCGGGCGCCGGCGAGGGCGTGGCGGGGTGGGGGTTACTGGCCTTTCCAACCCCATTCAGAGACTGGTCTCTTCTCTGGTCAGCAAGAGACTCCCCTGCTTGGGAGGGTGGGCATGGGGGGACATGCCGTTGGCAGGTGGGTAAAGAAACTCCGAAACTCGTGTGACTCTTAGCATTGAAACAAGGCTTATAGTCTATACTCCGATGTTTTCATATGTCCCAATATTTTCCCTTTGAGCCTTTTCTCTTCCGGTGCTAGATCCCATTCAGGATCATTTATTGCATTTAATTGTCATTGTCTTTTTCTTTTTTTTTCTATAATTGTGGTAATACATATTCAGTAAAAACTTTCCCATCTCAACCATTGGCAAACACAATACTGAGTAGGATTAATCACATTTGCAACATTGTGACACCTCACCACCTTCCACTACTAAAACTTTCCCATATCCCTAAACAGAAACCCTATGCCATTATGCTTTAATTCCCCATCTCCCCTTGCCTCAAGCCCCTGGCAACCTGTTCAATAATTACTGTCTCCATGAGCTTGCATATTCTCCAATTTTTTGTGTGTGTTTACAATGGGGCTTAAATGTAACATCCTAAATTTGTGCCAATCTTGTTTACTTTGATATCAACTTCAGTACTACACACAAACTGTGTTCCTATAACCCCCCCACCTTCCCACCTTGTGACAAATTACATACTTATACATTATGAGTCCCAAACCACTTCTTTGTGACATTTTATGCATCTGCCTTTTAGATACTATAGGAAGTAAAAAGTGGAGATAGTTCTGGAACATGGTTGCATAGAGAGGAGTGGAAGCTATTTAGTCCCCCTGGAACAACTAATAAACAACCAGGAACAACTAGTAAATAATCTGGAATAATTGCAGGGGGACAAACGTGACCATGCACTCATCATACTCCAACCTGAATTGGGAGGAATGCCTGAGATTGAAGCATAAAATCTGTAAATAAAAACTGTGGACCTGAACTGTGGACCCTCCCCCCCACAACCCAAACTGCAAAGCCTCCTTGTGATAGAGAGCAGCACTCTCCCAGCAAGCTAATATAGCTCAGCTGAGCTCCAACTGGGGTTTTAACTAACAAGCATGGACTGCATAATACAAGCTATGAATTCCCAACAAGCAGACAGAGGCTTTTGGTGATGACTGATCTTGGAGATCTGGAGGACTTCTCTGGGAGAGAGGGGGAGCCCATAGGACTGGGTGCTGTCTATGGCCAATGGGTAAAACTGAGGGTGGCCTTGGACTGGCCCTGAAGGGGGCTTTCTGTCCCTGTTTCAGCTCAGTGGAGAAATCCTCAGCCATTTTCTGTTCCCAGTGCTCTGACCCAGACAAGGGTGGAGATAGCACAGGCAGAGAGACTATTCAAATGATAATGACTTCTCCCTAGGGGGTGTATCTTCCCTAAGAGGAAAAAATTGGTGCCAAGCTCTACTACATGCCTTCCATTCAGAGCCAGACAACAGCACCTGGGGGAAAACAGCCATGGCCCACACCTTCTTATACCAGTCTGGAGCTACAGGCTGACAGGCACCACCTGCTGGACAGAAAAGCACAGTGACTTGATGCCTCACAGGATGTACCAGCTTTCTAAGACAAACTCTCAGGGGGATGTGATACCATTGCCTCCTTCTGAGACCTATGCCCATTCTGGTCTGGGAAAACCTGAGTGGGATAACTGAGGAAACCAGATGCCTAGACAACAGAAAACTACAACCTACACTAAGAAAAACAAAGTTATGGCCTAAAGGAACAAACTTACACTTCAGTTGAGATAAAGGAATTGAAACAATGAATACTAAATCAATTCAAAAAGTTTAGAGAAGATATGGCAAAAGAGATGAAGCATATAATGAAAATACTGGGTGTACATAAGGTAGAAAGTGAAAGTTTGAAAAAAAAACTGGCAGGATTTATGGAAATGAAAGGCACAACACAAGAGATGAAAGACACAATGGAGACATACAACAGATCTCAAGAGGCAGAAGAAAATACTCAGGAACTGGAGAACAAGACATGTAGAAGCCTACACACAAAAGAACAGATAGAGAAAAAAATGGAAAAATATGAGCAATGTCTCCAAGAACTGAATGACTACATGAAACACAGGAATGTATGTGTTATGGGTGTCCCAGAAGGAGAAGAGAAGGGAAAAGGAGCAGAAGCAATGGAAATTTCCCATCTCTTATGAAAAACATAACATTACAGATCCAAGAAGTACAGCATACCCCAAACAGAATAGATCTGAATAGGCCTACAACAAGACAGTTAATAATCAGATTATCAAAGGTCAAAGATAAAGAGAGAATCCTGAAAGCAGCAAGAGAAAAGCAATCTGTCACATACAAAAGAAGCTTGATAAGACTATGTGCATATTTCTCAATAGAAACCATGGAGGCAAGAAGGAAGTGGAGTGATATATTTAAGATACTGAAAGAGGAAAACCACCAACCAAGAATCCTATATTCAGCAAAACTGTCCTTCAAATATGAGGGAGAGCTTAAAATATTCTCTGACAAACAGACAATGACAGAGTTGGTGAACAAGATACCTGCTTTACAGGAAACACTAAAGGGAACACTACAGACCAAAAGAAAAAGACAGGAGTGAGAGGTTTGGAACTGGAAACTGGTTAAAATCTTTCCAGTTTACAACTTGTATCTGACTCTATCAGCAGTGAGTGGGAGCTTTAACAAAGCTTCACTCTGAAAACACCTTACTCTTTCAGCAGAACGTACCATTTAAAATCATGGGCCCTGGTGTCAGACTGGTCTAGGTTCAAGCTGTAATTGCCATTTTTTAACCTGTGAGATTTTCAGGCCATTTCCCTAAATAAAAAGCACTTGCACAGAGTGGCATGGAATTAGAACTCAATAAATATTGGCTGCTGTGTCATCATTGTTGTTTATTGTCATGAGAGGATGTTGAATTTGTCAAAAGCCTTTTCTGCGCCATTAAGATAACCATATGGTTTTTCTTCCTTGGTTTGTTAATATGGTGCATTACCATTAATTTATTTTCAAATATTAAATCAATCTTACATTTTAGGGATAAATTCCAATAAGTCACATTTTGTCATCTTTTTTATATGTTGCTGAATTTGGCTTCCTAATACTTTCTTAAAGACTTTTTTGTATCTGTGTTCATGAAGGTTATTAGTTTGTAATATTTTTCTTGTGATGTCTTTTCCTGGCTTTGTTTTCAGGGTAATACTGGCCTTAAAGAATGAGTTAGGCAGTCTTTCCTCTGAAAATGTTTGCATAAGATTGGTATTATCTATTATTTAAATATTTGATAAAATTGACCAATAAAGCCCTAGGCTTTTGTTTGTGGGAATATTTTTAATTGCTAATTCAACACCTTTACTTGTCTTTCTTCTTGAGAATTTGTGTCATTCTATGAATTTGTCTATTTCATATAAGTTGTCTAGTTTGTTGACATAAATGTATCCATAATATCACCTTATCATCCTTTTAATTTCTCTTGGGTTATTAGTGATATCCCCCCTCTCATTCCTGATTTTTGTAAATTTTGTCTGTTCTCTCCTTTTTTTCCACTTGGACCATCTCACCTAACAATATCTTTGATCTTTTCAAAGAGCACTTTTAATTTCATTAATTTTTCTCTATTATCTTACTGTTTTGTATGTTATTGATTCACCTCTACTCATTATTATTTCCTTCCTTCTACTTCTTTGGTGTTAATTTACTATTATTTTTGTAGATCTTAGGGTGAAATCTTGTTTTACTCTCATCAGACTTTTCTAACATAGGTTTTTAAAGCTATACATTTCTCTCTCAACCCTGCTTTAGCTGCATTTTATCTGGTTATGTTTCGTTTTTGTTCTCACTCAGTTCAAAATAATTTCTAATTTCTCCTGTGATTTCTTTTTTGACTCATAGGTTATATAGATGTAAGTTGTTTAATTTCCAAATGTTTGGGGATTTCCCTAATTCCTTTCTGTTATTGATTCCTAATTTGATTCCACTGCATTTAGAGAACATACTCAACTATCTTAAATTTTGCTGAGAACATTTCATGGCTTGGCATATTGTCTGTCTTGAACAGCTTTCAATGTGTGTTAAAAACAAAAGTACCCTCCAATGTGTGGATTGTTCTAGAAATGTCAGTTAATCAAGTTGCTTGGTAGTGTTTTTCATGTCTTCTATATTCTGCTGAATTTTTGTCTAGTTGTTATTAGTTATTGAGAGTGAGATATTAAAACCTCTGCAATTGTTGAATTGTTTATTTCTGTTTTCAATTCTGTCAGTTTTTGCTTCATGATTTAGGGCTCCACGGTAAGGTGCATACACTTATAATTGTTACTTCTTCCTGATGAATCATCCGTTTTATCATTATGAGTTTCCATTTTTTCTCCAGTAATATTTCTTGCCTTAAAGTCAACTTTGTCTGATATTGATTATAGTTACCCCAGCTATGAGTTACTGTTTGCAAGGCATATATTTTTCTATCATTTTACTTTCAACTTATTTATGTTGTTGAATCTAAGGTGTCTCTTTCATAAACATGTAGTTAGAGTTTACTTATCTATTCTGACAATATCTGCCTTTTGATTGGAGTGGGAGTCCATTCATATTTAATGTAATTATGATAAATGGGTGCAGTTATGGTTTTCATTTGCTATTTTTCCCTTCTATCTCATAGTTGTGTGTGTGTCTGTGTGTCTGTGTATGTGTGTGTGTTTGTTCCTCTGTTCCTCCTTTCTGCCTTCTTTTGTGTTAAATGAGTATTTTATTTCAGTTTACCATTTCAATACCGCTGTTAATTTGTTACCTATATATTATTTAGTTTCTTAATGGTTACTCTGGAATTACAATATTAATTTTAATTTATCACATTCTACTTCAGGCTAATCCTGAAATTTTATGTCTTTTAAAGAAATTAAGAAAAAAAGAAAAAAAATTGTATATGCCATCTTTTATATTTACCCACAGAGTTACCATTTTTATTGCTCTTCTTTCTTTCAATGGATTTAAGTTACTCTCTGTTATCATTTCCTTTCAAGTTGAAGGAATTCCTTTAGTAATTCTTGTAAGACAAATCTGCTAACAATGGATTCTCTTAGGTTTTGTTTCGTAGATTAGTGGTCTTGAATAGGAATGCCTTTGATAGCAACCATGGAACAAGCAGTGTCTCCATAATTATTTTCAGGGAGAAATTTTATTCAGTGATCAGTTGGCTGCTATGTAAATGACATTCTTAAGAAATAAGAAACATGTCTTCATGCCAGTACAGATTTTAAACTATTATTGCTTATGGATAACAAAATCCAGATCTGCCTGTGTGTTGTTTGTGAAACTTTTACATTAGGTTGAACATGTGGCTTATTCAGTAACTGCCTTCTCTGCTTTGTGTTGTTAGCCCTAGAATTTGATCAGGACATCTCATACACAATCCCTTCTTTCCCATAAATAATCCCACATATTGATCGATTCATGTTTTGAGGATGAAGTATAGGGTGAACCATTTATGCCAATAAATTCCAGGCTGCAAATTAAACAAAAGGATGATATACATGACATGCCTACTTTGGGTATGAATCCAAACCAGAAAGTCACTTGAAATACCAATCTAAACATCTTGAAATCTGAAATGATTTGACTCAGTCAAATGACATTAGTTTAGGCATTTTCCAAATTGTGATTGCTGAAATACCAAAATAGTTTATTATTTGCTCCAAAGAAGTGGCATAATTTAGGAAGGTAGCCAGAGGTTTGAGTTGTTTTGAGATTTATCTATTTAAAATGAAAATATTTGTAATTATTTTTGATAGCTGTCTTAACCAGTTTAGACTCAAAGTTGATCTGCATTTTGTTTACCATTAGGGCAATCATACAATTTAAAATCCTTCTTGACAATTCCAACATCTGTGTAATCTTAGAGTTGTCTTCTATTGATTGACTTCTCCCATTCATGTTGAAATTTTCTGAGTTCTTGGTATAACAAGTAATTTTCCATTGTACCCTGGACACTGGGTGCTATGTTATGTGACCCTAGATTCTATTGCTACTTCTCTTTTCCTGCAGTCACCCTGTTGAAGTGTAGTACACAGGTCCAGTGGGAGGAAGATGTTCAGCTCCCTGCTGGGCTTACCTGACACCACCCCATCACAAAATAGAGCCCTGGGTGGTCCCACCTCTCCTCACCCTGCCTGAACCCCATCTAGTAGCTGACACGTGGGATGGAATGTTCTCTCCTGGTTGGTCGTGCTGATACCAGGGAGGAAGTACAAAGGCCTGACTAGCAGTGCCTTGCCCTGAGTCATTCCACCTCGTTGCTGTGTGAGGGTGGAAGTTCAGCTCCCCAATGGGACCTGCTGACACCACCCCTTCAAAGGCAGAGCCTCAACTCCTGCCTCCTCACTCTGGTTTGTTGCTGCTAGCTGGGATGGACATTCAGCTCCCTGTTCACCCCTGCTGGCAACTTGGGCAGACTTTCCTTTGGTGTTCAGGCATGTGGGTATTATAAGAAATGTTTTTGTTGTTCCTTTTCTTGGTCATTTGGTGAGAGGAGCAGACCTCCTTGTCTGCACCCATGGTTTCTGGGTTGTGGGTTTCTCCAGCACCACACTTGGAATACGTGGGAGGCGCCATGAACTCATCACCACATTTCCCCTCAAGTCCTGAGGTCCCTCCCAGCTCATCTTTTTCCTTACAATATTTGTGTGTTGTATGATGTCTGAGGTTTTTTGTTGTAAGAGGGAGGACTACTGAGGAATGGGGCTACTCCACCTTGATTGGAACCATAAGTGTGATAGTTGAATTTATCAGAGAAATTGGGCCCCTTTTGAGAGTAAAAGAGTGTGATGTCTGGATGTCTGAGCAACAAAACAGAACACATGGTCACCACATCTATAGTCCTTGTTCCTGGCTAATCTGAAAGAGGACTCACTTTGTCACTTTCACTCAAGTTGAGCCCAACTTTTTAAGGACCCAACACTACCAGATGGTTTTGAGGGTCTTGCTTTATTCTCTGGGGCACAAACTATGAGATTTCCATTTAGCACCTGTCCTCATTTCTGGTTAAAGCACCCAAGAAGAGCCATGTATGCTTCTGACCACAGATCTCTTGTCTTCCAGGGCTCAGAAATTTCTCTTAAATTTTTTAAGCCTTACCTCCCTATTCCCTAACCCCAATCCACCCCCCACCCCCCATTAAACTATATTCTAGATTCTTATTTTATGTCTGACTTGCTTCACGCAACATGATGTCTTCAGGGTTCATCTATGTTGTGACAATATCAGAACTTCATTCCTTTTTATGACAGCATAATATTCCATTGAGTGTAGGTATCACATTTTAAATTAACTTAGGTTTAATTTACATACAGTAAAATGCACCTTTTTTGGTGTATGATCTGACATTAACAGATGCCAACAGTCATGAAACCAGCACTACAATAAAGATAGAAAAATTTTAATTAACTCCAAAATTTCCCTTGTTCCTCAATATGATTGCCTGATTTTGATTATTACAGTTATGCCATCTCATAAAATTAGTTCTGAAGTATTCCCTCCTCTTATTTCTCTGAAATGGTTGGGGATCATGGTCATAATTTTTCTCTTACATGTTTCATGGATTTCAGCACAGAAATCATTTGGTCCTGGTGTTTTCCATATGAACATTTTTTTAATTACAAATTTAATTCCTTCATAAAATGATTGAGATTATTGGTTTCTTCTGTCAGTTTTGGTAATTTGTGTATTTTAAGGAAATTTTCCATTTTGTTTAAATGGTTCATTTAGCATCATGCATTTTTCTTTCCTTTTAATGGCTTTATGTCTAGTTATGTTCCTTTCTGTCATCAATATTGTAATTGTGTTTCCTATCTTCTTAATTTGTCCAGCTAGATGTTTATAATTTTATTCATTTTTCAAAGAACCAACTTTAAATTCTTTTTCTACTTTTATTTCAATGAATTCCACAATTGTTGGTATTATTTCCTTTCTTCGATTTATTTAAATTAAATTAGCTTTGCTCTTTCTATTTCCTAATGACTGCCAGGGGCACACTCATTCTCCCTGCCCCACCCCTCCGGGTCATTGGCACAGGGTTTTCAGCTCAGCAGGGTTTGCTGCGGGGGAGGGAGGCGCCCACTGGCTGGGGAGGGGTCTTCCGGGCCGGGCTCTGCCTCCGGCGCCTTCAAGCTTCAGCCACGCGTCCATGGGCGCCCCCGGCTGTGCCGGGCACTGTGGCGTGGACCGCGTCAGCCTGGGTGCCCCGGACAAGGCCAGTGACCTCTGGGGTGGAGGCGGCTCACAGCTTCTGCCTGCTCAGAGCCAAAGGAGGGTCCTGGAGGGTCCAGTCTCCCGCATCTGCCTGGGGGAGGTGAGTCTTTCTTTAACGTAAGCATTTGATGCTGTAACATTTCCTCTCAGCGCTGCCTTTGATGTAACCCAGAAGTTTGGTACTTGTGTTTTCATTATCATTGTCTGAAGATACTTCCTGATTTCCCCTGTGATTTCTTCTTTTAGCCATTGTTTATTTAAGAGTTTATTTCCACATATTTGTGAATTTTCCAGTTCTCCCTCCCTGATTGATTTCTAGCTTCATTTCATTGTGGTTAGAGAAGGTGCTTTATGTGATTTCTATATTTTTGGGTTTGTTGACACTTGATTTTTGATCAAACATACAGACTATCCTGGAGATGACCCATGTGCACTAGAGAAGAATGTGTATTGTGCTGCTGTTGGGAAAAGTGTTCTCTCTGTATATTTATATGTATCTGTTAGGGTTAGTTGGTTTATAATATCTTCCCAGTCTTCTATTTCCTTATTGTTTTCTGTCTTGATATCCTATCCTTTTTGAAAGTGGGGTATTAAACTCTCCTATTAATGTTTACTTATTTCTGTCTTCAGATCTCTCAATATTCACATCATATAGTTTGGGGCACTGCCCTTAAGTGCATATATATGTGGAATTAAGTCTTCTTGTTGAATTAATGCCTTTATTGTGTATAGTAACATTCTTTGTTCTTCATAACAGTTTTAATCTGATAATAGTATAGCTACTCCATCTCTCTTTTGGTTCCTGTTTGTGTGTTGTATTTTTCTTTTATCCTTTCACCTTCTACCCACTTGTGTCTTTCAATTTAAGGTGAGTGTCTTGTAAACAGTGTTTAGTTAGTCATGCTTTCTCATTCATTCTGCCAGTCTCTACCTTTTGACTGGGGAGTTTAATTCATTTACACTGAAAGTAACTACTGATAATGCAGAACTTTAAACTGCTACTTCGCTATTTCCTGTTTGTAAGTCAGATATCTCCCCTCCCCATTCTTTCCTTAATGACTTCTTTCATATTTATTTGGTTTTTTGTTTTGTGTCATTTGGCACCCCTTCTCATTTTTTTTCTGTTTGTATTTATCATGTATTTTCTTTGTGATTTCCAGCAGGCTAAATGTAATCTCATAAATCTATAACAATAATGTTTAATTACAAACTTAATTTTTTTATTTAAACATTTTATTGTGAAATATATTGAGAGAAAAATGATGACTTTAAAGTACAGTTTAAAAAGTGGTTATAGACCATATGACAACTGTTGAAAAAACTGAAAAAGAGTTCTGATATCAACTAGAGACATTAAAAAGGTGGATCTGGTTAGGACTAAGGTAAATCAGGCCCAAGGGTAAATGATGATACTGACTGGGTTTTAAAACTACAACTTTTGTGTGAGACCAAGGGAGAAGGTGTTTATTTGGTGCAGGATCTATATTTTCTGTAGCATGCTAGATAATTTAACTTGTACAATCGGTTTGTTCGAACACCATAGGTGCATGGAGCTGTGAATGGGAAGTGGGATTTGGTGAGTTTGTACAGGCTGGGGTGAAATACCAAAACATTCCAGAGTGATTGGGCAAAGAGTAAAAGTATATTTGTGGGACCCCCCAAGGAACTGGGAGAAATGCAGAAACATTGGACTTCTCCACCTGGATTATTGCTGATTTTCCCACAAACAATGAGAACTGCCAATTTAGTGGGCCGAGCCTTCAATCTGGGGGCTTTCCCTTGTGAAGCTAGTTACTGCAAGGGAAAGGCTAAGCCTACTTCTAATTGTGCCTAGGAGTCTCCCCCAGTGAGTCTCTTTTTTGCTCAGATGTGGCCCCCTCTCTCTCTAAACCCACTTGACAGGTGAACTCACTACCCTCCCCCGCTACATGGGACATGAAACCCAGGTGTGTGAATCCCCCTGGCAACACAGGAAATGACTCCTGGGAATGAGCCTGGATCCAGCACTGTGGGATTGAGATCTTCTTGATCAAAAGGGGGAAGAGAGATGAAACAAAATAAGGTTCTAGTGGCTGAGGGATTTCAAATGGAGTTGAGAGGTCTCTCTGGAGGGTATTTTCATGCTCTATATAGATATCACCTTGCAGTGTTTTGTGTGTTGGAATGGCTAGAGGGAAATACCTGAAGCTGTTTAACTGCAACCCAGTGACCTCAATTCTTGAAAATGATTGTATAACTGTGTAGCTTGCACAGTGTGACTGTGTGATTGTGAAAACCTTGTGGCTTGCACTCACTTTATCCATTGTATGGACAGATGAGTGGAAAAATGGAACAAAAATTAGATGAAGAATAGAGTGGAATGGAGAGGATGGAAAGATTTAGGTGTCCTTTTTTGCTTTTATTCCTATTTTGGAGTAAGGAAAAGGTTCAAAAATTGATTCTGGTGATGTACGCACAAATGTATGGTGGTGCTGTGAATAATTGGTTGTACACTATGGATGACTGTATGGTGTGTGAATATATCTCAGTGAAACTGTATTTTTTAAAAAGTAAATGAATGATGGGAGGGAGGAGGAGAATGGGATGTTTTAGAAGTTCTTTTTTATTTTAATTTTTATCTTATTTTTTGGAATAATGAAAATGTTCAGAGATTGATTGTGGTGATGAATTCACAACTATATGACAATACTGTGAACAACTGATTGTACACTTCGAATGATTGTATGTTATATGAATATATCTCAATAAAATTGCATTAAAAAAACTGGCTATTGGTATGGGTTACAGTTCCACAATTTCAATTATTTCCTTCTAGCTGTTCTAGTATGCTAGAGACTGAAAAAAAAAAACTATATAATGATTCAGAAATCATAATCCTTTGTTAAATCCTATCTTGTGTGTTGCTGATCCTCCCTCTCATTTGATTACTGTCTCAATCTTTAGGGATATCTAGGCAGTGACCACCCTAACTTGTTCATATTGAAAAGGGGTGTTGATATTATGGGAGGGTGGATGCAGCTGGTTGGTGTTCTTTAAGAGACTGTTGCCTTGTGTTTTGGGACTTATCCGGCATTGGAACACTCTGAAGGATGTGTTTCTGAAAAATAAACTTGGTGAGTGAAACTTTGAGAAAGCCTCAGGTAGATACCTGGGTATTCTTTAGGGTTTTCAGGAATACTGTGGGTTGGGGCTTGGCATACTGTGGCCATTTGGAATATCTACCTGAAGCTTGCATAAGAGTAATCTCCAGAATAGTCTCTCAACCCTATTTGAAATCCCTTAGCCACTGAAGCCTTATATTGTTGCATTTCTTTTCCCCCTTTTGGTCAAGAAGGCATTCTCAATCCCATGATGCCAGGGCCAAGCTCATCACTGGGAGTCATGTACCATGTCTCCAAGGAGATTCACACCCCTGGGAGTCATGTCCTAAACAGGGTGGAGGGTAATAAATTTATTTGCAGAGTTGGCTTAGAAAGAGAGGCCACATCTGAGCAACAAAAGAGGTTCTCTGAAAGTGAGTCTTAAGCATAATTATAGGCAGGCTTAGCCTCCCCATTACTGATGTAAGTGTCATAAGAGCAAGTCTCAAGATTGAGTGCTTGACCCATTAAGTAGGAGGTCTCCAATTTCACATAGCATATACTCTGTTCAAAATAAACTCTCAGTGTCTCACATTATCCTCACTTAGTTGTACAATTATCATCATTCTCAATTGTAAACAAAATTTATTTTAAACAAAACATCCCATAACCCTTATTGCCCACACTGTTGTTAACTCTTTTACAAGTGTCATACATTTGAAGTAGATTATGCAAGAATTTATTTATATTTGTAGTGCTGATCTGTGAGATACATGACTTTAAACAACTCTTACAAACATGTTCATATTCAATGCAGCACTGATACTTATAATACCATTAATGACCTATTGTAACCACTTTCCATTACCATACCTTGTTAACAAGTCTGTACATATTAAGTAATCACTCCCCCTTCTCTAGCTTCTGTCTATCTCTAGGTCCCCTGTATTCTACATGTTAAAACTCTGCCTTTACATTTTCTAGGGGGTTCATGTTAGTGATATCATACAATATCTCTCCATTTGTGTCTGACTTACTTCACTCAGCATTATGTCCTCAAGTTTCAACCATGCTGTCACATCTTTAAAGACCTCACTCCTTACAACTGCAGAATATTCCATTGTTTGTGTATACCACATTTTAGTTATCCATTCATCTGTTGAAGGACACTTGGATGGTTTCCATCCTTTGGGAACTGAATAATGCCACAATGAACATCGGTGTGCAAATGTCTGTTTGTGTCACTGCCTTTAGGTCTTCTGGGTATATACTGAGTAATGGAATTGCCTGGTCATGGGGCAACTTAATATTTAGTTTTCTGAGGAGCCACCAAACTCTTTTCCACAGCAGCAGCACCATTATACATTCCCACAAGCAGTGAATAAGAGTTCCAATTTCTCTACACCCTCTCCAGAGTAGCAGCCATTCTTATTGGTATGTGATGATATCTCATTGTGGTTTGATTTTCATTTCCCAAACAGCTAATGAAGATGAACACTTTTCCACGTGCTTTTTAACAACTTGTATTTCCTCTTCAGAAATATGTCTCTACATACCTTAGCCCATTTTATAATTGGGTTGTTTGTACTTTTGTCATTGAGTTGTAGGATCTCTTTATATATACTAGATATCAGTCCCTTATCAGATATATGGCTTCCAAATACTTTGTCCCATAGAGTTGGCTGCCTCTTCACCATTTTGAGAAAGACCTTTGATGCACAGAAACATTTGATTTTGAGGAATTACCATTTGTCTATTTTTTTCTTTCCTTGCCTGTGCCCAGGGTGTAAGGTCTAAGAAGTTACCTCCTATTACTAGGTCTCTTTTAATTCAATTTTATTGAGATGTATTCACATTCCATACAATCATCTATGGTGTACAATCAGTTGTTCACAGTATCATTATATTGTTGTGCATTCACCCCCACAATAAATTTTTTTCATTTTTACCACACACAAAAAAGAATAAGAATTAAAGTTAAAGTAAAAAAGAACACCCAAAACATCCCATACCCCCACCCCACCCTAATATTCATTTACTTTTGTCCTCATTTTTCCATTCATCTGTCCATACTGTATATAAAGTAGTGGGAGAACAGGGTATTCACAATAACACAGTCACACAGTGTAAGCTATATAGGTATACAATCATCTTCAAGAATAAAGACTACTGGGTTGCAGTTCAACAGTTTCAGGTGTTTCTCTCCAGATATTCCAATACATTAAAACTAAAAAGGAATGTCTCTATAATGCATAAGAATAACTTCCAGAATGACCTTTCAAATCTATTTGAGATCTCTCAGCCCCTAAAACTTTATTTTGCTTCATTTGTCTTCCCATTTTTGTCCAAGAAGGCTTTCTCAATCCCATGATGCCAGGGCCAAGCTCATCACCATGAGTCATAGCCAGCATTGCCAAGGAGAGCTACACACCTGGGAATCATGGCCCATGTAGGGGTAAGTGCAGTGAGTGTATATGCAGAGTTGGCTGAGAGAGAGAGGGGCCACATCTGAGCTACAAAAGAGGTTCTCTGGGGGTGACCCTTAGGCCCTGGCACCATTTTAAGTAGGCTTAGCAACAAACTTCATAAAGGCAAGCCCAAAGATCAGGGGCTCAGACTTTCAAATTGGAAGTTCACAATGCTTTTGAGAATATCAACTCCCAAGTGGGGAAATTTAATATTTCTGCATTTTTCCCAGTCCCTCAAATGGGGCTTTGCAAATACATTTTTATTCTCTGCCCAAATTACTCTGGGATGTACTGGGCTTCACATTAGCCTGTACAAACCAACCAGATTTCACTCCCTATTCAACATTACATGTAATTATGTCATTTGAATAAACTGACCATACAAGTTAAATCATATAGTGTGTTACAAACAATATAGATTTTGCACCTAATGAATGTCTCTTCCTTTGGTCTCACACAGAAGTTGAAATTTAAAAACCCTTTAGTTTGATTTACCTTAGTCTTAACCAAGTCCATGTTGTTCATTTCTCTAATTGGAGACTGAACACTTTTTGTTTTCAGAATCCTAAACACGGGGTAATGCTGAAATTCGTAGCTGCCAGACTGGCTCTGAGTATCAGGTGTCACAAAGATACCCAAAATTCCAGGGACTGACCAGGTTATACACAAAGAGTTCAGCATCTCAGAATTTAGAAATAACCATTACATCTCAGGAATAGATGTAACTGTTGTAAGAGCTTACAGTCTAGGAACTTTTACAATAAGCCTTCTCCTGATATCCTATGCTCTCAGGCTCAGGTCTCAGAGTTTGCACATTATAGTTAGTCCATATTAATGAGACATTGTAATGTTTTTCTTTTCATTTCTCATTTATTTCATCCAACATACTGTCCTCAATGTCCACTCACCTCACAACTTCACTTCTTCTTATAGCAGCTCAATATTCCATTGTATGTGTACACCACAGTTCACCGTTCATTCATCAGTTGATGAAACCTTAAGCCACCTCTATCCACTGCACATCCTGAATACTCAACATAACCCCCACTGTGCAAATGTCCATTCATGTCCCTGTTTTCCATTCTTCCAAGTAAATGCCCAATAACCAGGTTGCAGAACCATATGCAACCCCATGCTTAGCTTCCTGTGGAGCCAAAACACTACCCTTCAGATGGGCTGCACCATTCTACCTCCCCACCAGTGGTGGGAAGTACATCCCTTTCTCCACATTTTCTGCAGCACTTGTATCCCTCTGTTTATTTTCAGATGGTTTTGTTTATGCACCGTACATTCCATCCTAAGTAAACAATCAGTGGTTCCCTGTATAATCACAGTTATGCGTTCACCACCACTACCTATATAAAGACATTTCCATTTCTTCTGCAAAGATGAAGAGGTAAAAAAAGTAAAAAGAAAAAAGAAAAAAAAAGAATGACAACTAAAAAGCAACAAAAGAAAAGATAAAATTAAAATAAAATACAAGAAAAAGTCAGAAAACAACACCAATGTCAAGGATCCGATACTCTACCCTTATATCCCCCCATTTGGCATTTAGCTGTGGTATATTGCCTTCCTTACAATTAAAAGAAGCATATTACAATGTTTCTGTTAACAATATACTGTGGCTTGAATTGGTTGTATTTTCCCCAAACCACTCCCTTTTTAACACTTTACAATGTTGACATTCCTTTGTTCTCCCACATGTAAAAGCATATTTGTACATTTTATCACAATCATTGATTGTTCTAGGTTTCACTAAGTTAAGTTAAGATAAAGTCCTAGTCTTTATCTTCTATCTTTCCTTCTGGTGTCCTACATGCCCCTAAACCTTTTCTTTCACCATACTCATAGTCATCTTTATTCATTGGACTTACATTATTGTGATACCATCACCCAAAATTCTGCTCCAGATCTCTCTTTCCTGTTTTTTCTTATCTATCTGTAGTGCTCCCTTTAGTATTTCCCACAGAGGAGGTATCTTGTTCACAAACTCTCTTGTGGTCTCTTTGAGACTATTTTAAACTCTCACTCATACTTGAAGGACAGTTTTGCTGAATATAAAATTCTTGGTGGTTTTTCTCTTTGAGTATCTTAAATATATCATACCACCGCCTACTCACCTCCATTATTTCTACTGAGAAATCCACATAAAGTCTTATTGAGTGTCCCTCATATGTAATGGATCACTTTTCTCTTGCTGCTTCCAGAATTCTCTTTGCCTTTGACATTTGAGAATCTGATGATGAAGTGTCTTGGCAAAGGTCTATTCAAACCTATACTGTTTGGTGTAGGCTGTGCTTCTTGGATCTGTAATTTTATGTCTTTCATAAGAGATGGGAAAATTTCAGTGATTATTTCCTCCATTATTGCTTCTGCCCCTTTTCCCTTCTTTTCTCCTTCCAGGACACCATGACATGGACATTCATGTGTCTCATGTTGTCATTCAGTTCTCTGAGACTTTGCTCATATTTTTCCATTCTTTTCCTTATCTGTTCTTCTGTGTGTAGGTTTTCAGATGTCCTATTCTCCAGTTCATGAATCTTTTCTTCTGCCTCTTCAGATCTGCTGTTGTATATCTCCCTTGTGTTTTTCATGTCTTGTATTGTGCCTTTCATTCCCATAAGTTCTGCCAATTGTTTTTTTTTTCAAATTTTTGAGATCTTCCTTATCTTTGCCCAATGTCTTCTTTATATCCTTGATCCCTTTTGCCATATCTTCCTTCAACTCACTGATTTGATTTTTGAGTTGATTTAGCATATTTGTTTGAAGATCTTTAATAAGCTGTTACTATTCCTGTATCTAAGTTGAAGTTTAAGTTTCTTCCTTTGGGTCATATCTTCATTTTTCCTACTGTGATTTGTAATTTTCTGTTGTCTAGGCATCTGGTTTCCTTGATTACCTCAATCATATTTTCCCAGACAAAATGGGCTTAGGTCTCAGGAGAAGGCTGTAGTCAGTACCAGGTTTCCCTGATGGTGAGTCCTAGAAAATTGACTTCCCTGTGAACCCCCTAGATTCAGAGCTTTTCCTATCCTGTCCAGCAAGTGGCAGTTGTCATCCCACAGCATCCCACTGGTGTAAAAATGTGCAGTCTCTTTAATTCTCAGTGGACCCTGTCCTGGCCAAGTTAGAATCCAAGTTTAAGAGGGATCCAAGATGGTGGATTAGGAGAGACAGAGCCAAATTCTCCTGTATGAAAAACAGTAGATAAAAGACATAAAGTGCTCCAGAATAGTGGTTCCAGGGCTCCACCAGCTGGGCAGGGACCTCTACATTCATAGTGACTGTGTGCTTGGAGAAGCCAAGAGACTATTCAGAGTCATGTAAGTGTTCTGTCTGGACAGCTGCCAGGGAAACATAGCAACAGTCATGGTTGAGTGATGGGAAAAATCTGTGAGACTGTGTTCAGAGGTGGGTTGGTGTCTGACTCAGGGAGTTGGTTGTGGGAGCTGCAACTGAGCATGGTGGAGAATGCCTTCCACACCCTGGGCACCCACCTCAGTACCTGGAGTGGGTGATAGCCCTTCATACACCGGTAGCTAAGAGCCCATAAACCAGGTTTGGGCCACTGCAGCAGGAGGATGATCAGGGAAGTGGGTAGTTCCCATGCTCCATACAGCCATCTTTGCAGCAGCCTGGGAGATGCCCGTTCACAGAACCATGGCACTGATGCATACTCCTGCTCTGTGGAAGCCTACAGTGTGCACAGTCTAGAAACAGGGGGCTGTGAAGAAGTTCCAGGAGCCTTACACCAATCCCAGGGACTAATGGGCCCATGGAAGACAGGGAGTGTGGGGAATTTGAGCTGAAGAATTAGACACATTCTGACACCCAAGGGTATTCCAGTGACAGTCCCAGGAATGGCTGGGAGTACTGGGCCTTAGAGTCATCTTCACTACCAAACTGCCCAGGGCACACCCTCCACCCACAGGGATGGTGGTCCCCACTGCACACAGAAAATTGGTGCACTGACTGAACTCCATGTGGTTTGGGCCCCTACATGCTGCATAAATGAAGTTGGGGAGAACTGGCTGGAGAATAAGAGGGGCCTTGGGAGTGCAATGTGCTAGTAAGTCAGGTAAAGTGCACTCCACCAAGCTGTAGCTCTGTTAAATTATAAATAATTTTTAAATAAGCCTGCATATCCTAAAAGAAACCTATCAAGATAAGCAAATGAGAAGAGGCCAAAAGAAAAAACAGAAAGCTGTAGTCAGTATCAGGTTTCCATGATGGTGAGTCCTAGAAAATTGATAGATTTTCCTGTGAGGCCTCTAGATTAAAAAAAGTAAATTAAAAAATAGCAGCTCTTATGGAAATAAAAGCATCTGTTGATCAAATTGAAAAGATTCTTGAGTCACATAGCGCTATATTTGAAGAAATGGGGGAGAGAATAAGCGAACTCGAAGATAATGTGTCAGAAGGTGAAAGCATAAATGAATGAATGGTGAAAAGTTTTGAAAATTTTGAAATGGAGCACAGGGAAATGATGGACAGCATGAAGTGCACAAATATAAGAATCACTGGTGTTCCAGAAAGGGAAGAGGATAAAGGACTCAGAAGAGTATTCAAAGACATTGTTGGGGAAAACTTCCCAACCTGTCTAAATGACATAAATATGCAAATCATAGATGCCCAATGAACTCCAAATAGAATAAATCCAAATAAACCCACTCTGAGACAGATTCTGATCAGATTGTCAAATGCTGTAGAGAAGGAGAAAGTTTTGAAAGCAGCAAGAGAGAAGTGATTCACCACATAAAAGGAAAACGACGTAAGACTAAGTAATGACTACTCAGCAGCCACCATGGAGATGAGAAGGCAGTGATATGACATATTTAAAATTCTGAAGGACAAATATTGCCAAACAAAAATTCTTTATCCAGCAAAGCTCTCCCGCAAATTTGAGGGACAGCTTAAAATTTTCACAGACAAACAAATGCTGAGAGAATTTGCTAGCAAGAGACCTGCCCTACAGGAAATACTAAAGGGAGCCATACTGGCTGAAAAAAAAGAAAGGAGAGAGACATATGGATAAGGGCACAGAACTAAAGAGTTTTAGGAATGGTACATTAAAGGAAATAAAGAGAGGCAGGAAAATATATATCTGACAAATAAAAACCAAAGGATGTGATGGCTGATTCAAGAACTGCTTTCACAATAATAACATTAAATGTGAATGGATTAAACTCCCTAATTAAAAGATATAGATGGGCAGAATGAATTAAAAAATAAGAACCATCAATATGTTGCTTATAAGAGACTCAAGTTACACCCAGAAACAAAAAGAAATTGAAAGTTAAAGGGTGGGAAAAATTATTCCATGTAAGCTACAACCAAAAAAAGCAGGTGTAGCAATATTAATTGCAGATAAAATAGACTTTAAATGCAAGGATGTCATAAGAGACAAAGAAGGACACTATATGCTAATAAAAGGGACAATTCAACAAGAAGAAATAACAATCATAAATGTCTGTGCACACAATCAAAGAGCGCCAAAGTACATGAGGCAAACATTGGCAAAACTGAAGGAGGCAATAGATGTTTCCACAATAATTGTGGGAGACTTCAGTACATCAGTCTCTCATATAGAAAGATCAACCAGACAGATGATCAATAAGTAAATTGAAAATCTAAACAATGTGATAAATGAATTTGACTTAACAGACATTATAGAGCATTAAATCCCAAATCACAAGGATACACATTCTTCTCTAGTGTTAATGGCATATTCTCCAGCATAGATCATAAATTTAAATTTTAAAGATTTAAATTATTCAAAGCATATTCTATTATCACAATGGAATTCAACTAGAAGTCAATAACCCTCAAAAATCTAGAATATTTGCAAATATCTGGAGGTTAAACAACACCTCCTAAACAATCAGTGGGTTAAAGAAGAAATTGCAAGAGAAATTGCTAAATATCTTGAGATGAATGAAAACAAGAGCACAACACATCAAAACTTATGGGAGGCAATGAAGGTGGTAATGAGGGAGAAATTTGTAGCTTTAAATGTATACATTAAAAAGGAAGAAAGAGCTAAAATCAAAGAACTAATGGAACAACTGAAAAAGCTAGAAAATGAACAGCAAACAAATCCTAAACCAAGTAGGAGAAAAAGAAATAACAATGATTAAAGCAGAAATAAATGACATAGAGAACAACAACAAAAATAGTGAGGATAAATAAAATGAAAAATTCATTCTTTGAAGAATTCTCAATCAACAAATTGGCAAACCCTTAGCGAGACTGAAAATGTCAAAAAGAGACATTACTGTGGAACCTGCAGAAATTTAAAATATATATATATATATGTATATATATATATATAAAAGAGGATACTATGAAAAAATCTGCACCAAAAAAACTAGATAATTTAGAGGAAATGGACAATTTCCTGGAAACACGTCAACAACCTAGACTGACCAGAGAAGAAACAGAAGACTTCAACAAACCAATCACATGCCAATAGATCCAATCAGTCATCAAACAGCTTCCCACAAATGAAAGTCCATTGTCAGTTGGCTTCATGGAGGAATTCCACCAGACTTTCCAAAGAGAACTGACACCAATATTACTTAAACTCTTTCAAAAAACTGAAGAAAATGGAACATTGCCTAACTCATTCTATGAAGCTAACATCACTCTAATACCAAAACCAGGTAAAGATGCTACAAGAAAGGAAAAATACAGGCCAATCTGCTTCATGAATATAGACACAAAAATTCTCAGAAAAATACTTGCAAACCAAATCCAAAGTCATATGAAAAAAAAAAATTGTACACAATGACCAAGTGGGGTTCATTCCAGGTATGCAAGCATGGTTCAACATAAGAAAATCAATGTAATACAATACATTAACAAATCGAATGGGAAAAATCAAATGATCATCTCATTAGATGCTGAAAAAGCATTCAACAAAATCCACCATCTTTTTTTTTTGATAAAAACACTTCAAAAGGTAGGAATTGAAGGTAACTTCTCCAATATGATAAAGGGCATATATTAGAGACCCTCTGCCAGCATAGTAGTCAATGGTGAGAGACTGAAAGCTTTCCTTCTAAGATTCAGGAATGAAACAAGGATGCCTACTGTCACCAGTGTTATTCGGCATTGTGCTAGAAGTGCTACCAAGAGCAATCTGGAAAGACAGAAAAAATAAAAGGCATCCAAATTGGAAAGGAAGAAGTAAAACTGTCCTTATTTGCAGATGATATGATCTTATATTTGGAAAACCCTGAGACATCAACAACACAGCTACATGAGCTAATAAACAAAGATAGCAAAGTAGCAGGATACAAGATTAATGCACATAAGTCAGTAGTGTTTCTATACACCAGAAATGGCCTAACTGAAGAGACACTCAAGAAAAAGATTCCATTTTAATAGTAACTAAAAAAATCAAGTACCTAGGAGTAAACTTAACCAAGGATGTAAAAGACCTCTACATAGACAATTACATAACTTTACTAAAATAAATAGAAGGGGACCTAAAAAGATGGAAAAATATTCCATGTTCATGGATAGGGAGGCTAAATGGCATTGATGTCAATTCTACCCAAACTTATCTACAGATTCAATGAAATTCCAGTCAAAATTCCAGCAACATACATTGCAGACTTGGAAAAGCTAGTTATCAAATTTATTTGAAAGGAAAAGATGCTTCAAATTGCTAAAAATATTCTAAAAATGAACAATGAAGCAGGAGTAGTCACACTTCCTGACTTTGAAGCTTACTATAAAGCCACAGTAGTCAAAGCAGCATGGTATTGGCACAAAGATAGACATACTGATCAATGGAATCAAATTGAGAACTCAGAAATAGCCCCCCAGATCAACAGTTGACTGATCTTTGATAAGGCCCTGAAACCCTCTGAAATGGGACATAGCAGTCTCTTCAAAAGAATGAAAGAGGACCCCTAGTTCACACCCTAGACAAAAATTAACTCAAAGTGGATAGAAGACTTCAATATAAGAGACAGTACCATGAAACTCCAAGAAGATAATGTAGGGAAATGTCTTCAAGACCTTGTATTAGGAGGTCGCTTCATAGACCTTACATCCAACGTACAAGCAGAAAAAGAAAAAAAATAGATAAAATGTGAACTCCTCAAAATTGAAAGCTTCTGTACCTCAAAGGAATTTGTCAAAAGGGTGAAGAGGCAGCCAAGTCAATGGGAAAAAGTATTTGGAAACCATGCATGTGATAAAAGACTGATATCAAGCATTTATGTAGAAATCCTACAACACAACAACAATAGTACAAACAACCCAATTATAAAATGGGCAAAATATATGAAAAGACACTTCTCTGAAGAGGAAATACAAATGGCTAAAAACACATGAAAAATTCATCTTCACTGGCTATTAGGGAGATGCAAGTTAAGACCAAAATGAAATATCATCTCAAACCAATGACACTGGCTGCCATTAAACAAACAGGAAACTACAAATGCTGGAGAGGATGTGGAGAAATTGGAACTTTTATTCATTGCTGGTGGGACTGTATAATGGTACAGCCACTCTGGAGGACAATCTGGTGGTTCCTTAGAAAACTAGATATCGAGTTACCCTTCAATCCAGAAATTTCGCTTCTCAGTATATACCCAGAAGATCTGAAAGCAGTGACATGAACAGATATTTGCACATCAATGTTCATAGCAGCATTTTTCACAATTGCCAAGAGATGGAAACCATCCAAATGTCCTTCAACAGATGAGTGGATAAACAAAATGTGGTATATACACACAGTGGAATACTACACAGAAGTAAGAAGGAATGAGGTCATGACACATATGACAACATGAATGAACCTTGAAGACATAGTGCTGAGTGAAATTAGCCAGACACAAAAAGAGAGATATTGTATGTTACCACTAATGTGAACTTAGTGAAAAATGTAAAATAAATGTTTTATATTTTAGAATGTAGGGCAACTAGAGATAGCAACTATTGAAGGGTGAATGATAATCTAGTAACAGATTAGCTATTGAGGGTAATCTTAATATAGGAATGCTCAGGAATGATTATGCTTTGTAAATTTTCTTCGGTATGGTAGGAATATGTTGGAAGCAATGTAGCTATTTTAGGTTGCTTTTCTTATTCCTTTGTTTTGTTATGGTTTGTTAATTTTCTTGTGATGTGGTAGGAACATGTTGGAAGCTATGTAGTTAATTTAGGTTATTTGTTTTTCTTATTCCTTTGCTTTGTTTGAAATTTGTTTTTTTCATTTTTTGATAAAGTTAAGAAAAAGAAAAAAAAAAGAAGCCAAGCTTAAGTTGTTTCTGGCTTTTTTGTTTCCCCCAGACCCTAGGGTCTGAATTCTCTGAGGGATAGCAGCCTCTTAAGCTGGGACCCACCCCCTTTTCTTAGGGAAGTTACACCCTTTAGGGAGTTGTCTTCTATACTTGAATTCCTCCTTTGTCTCTCTGACTCTCTTAACTTCACCTTTGCCTGGGTCAGGGGTGACTGTTGAAAATGCCTGAGGCTTTCTCTAATAAGCTGCTTAGAATGAGAGAAAAAAAGGAAAAAGAGGAAAAGCTCCTTTTCACAGCCAGTCCCCAGTCCCCCAGTTTCACTGGTCGACCAGTGTTGGTATACAGTTCTCTGTGCCCCTTTTCTTAGAACACAGCCCTTTTCCAGTATTCTGAGCTTAGCCATCTCCCAAAGCCTCTGTTTTTATTTATTTATGCATTTTTTTCCCATCAGCCCTGCCTCCTCTCTGGTGGGAGGAACCTCGGATTACTTTCCTATTTTGTCCAGGATTATCTGTGCTTGTAGCTTGCATTCAGTAGTCCAAATTTATTAATTAAAACTGCAGTTGGAGCTTGGTTGAGTTACTTTCCCTGTAACCTGACCCCCCCCTCCCCCCGCAACAGGGAAGTGTTGCAGCTCAGCCTGCCATGTTGGTGGGGGAGGGGTGACAGCTCCACAATTTGAGGAGGTTTACTTACAATTCTGTGCTGTGATCTCAGCCATTCCACCATTCCAGGGTGGTGTGCAATGTGTTCTCAGTCACAGATGTCTTCCAACAGTTGTTTCAGATTATTTACTAGTTATTCCTGGTTATTTACTAGTTACAGAGGACTAACTAAATTCCACATCCCTCTATGCTGCCTTCTTGCCCTGTCTCCCTATTACTATGTCTTGAAGATGTTTCCCTATATTATCTTCTAGGAGTTTTATGGTACTGGCTCTTATATTGAGGTCTTTGATCCATGCTGAGTTATTTTCTATAGGGTGTGAGGCAAGGGTCCGCTTTCATTCTTTTGGATATGGATATCCAGTTCTCCCTGCCCCATTTGTTGAACAGACTATTCTGTCCCAGTCCAGTGGCTTTGCAGTCCTTGTCAAAATCAATTGATCATACATCTGAGGTACTATTTCTGAACTTTCAGTTTGATTCCACTGATCAATATGTCTTTGTGCCAGTACTGTGCTGTTTTGACTACTGTGGTTTCAGAGTAGGGGTTAAAGTCAAGAAGTGTAAGCCCTCCCACTTTGTTCTTCTTTCGAGGGTGTTTTTGGAAATTTGAAGCCTCTTTCCCTTCCAAATAAATTTGATAACTAGCTTTTCCTAGTCTGCAAAGTAGGTTGTTGGAATTTTTGTAGGAATTGCGTTGAATCTGTAGTTCAATCTGGGTAGAATTGACAAGTTAACGATGTTTAGCCTTCCTATCCATGAACACAGAATATCTTTTCACCTATTAAGGTCTTCTTTGATTTCTTTTAGCAATGTTTTGGAATTTTCTGTGAGGCTTTTACATCTTTGGTTAAGTTTATTCCTATGTGTGCCGGTTTGAATGTATTATGTCACCCAGAAAAAGCCATATTCTTTGATGCAAACTTGTGGGGCAGACAGAATAGTGGGGATTAAGTTGGAACGTTTGAATTAGGTTGTTTGCATGGAGATGCGCCCCACCCAACTGTAGATGATAACTGATGGGATATTTCCATGGAGGCGTGGCCCCACCCATTCAGGGTGGGCCTTGATCAGTGGAGCCATATAAACGCGCTGACTCAAAGAGATGGAACTCAGTGCAGCTGTGAGTGACGTTTTGAAGAGAAGCAAGCTTGCTAGAGAGGAATGTCCTGGGAGAAAGCCATTTTGAAACCAGAACTTTGGAGCAGACGCCAGCCACGTGCCTTCCCAGCTAACAGAGGTTTTCCGGACGCCATTTGCCATCCTCCAGTGAAGGTACCTGATTACTGATGTGTTACTTGGACACTTTATGGCCTTAAGACTGTAACTGTATAGCCAAATAAACCCCCTTTTTATAAAAGCCAATCCTTCTCTGGTGTTTTGCATTCCGCAGCATTAGCAAACTGAAACACTATGTTACAGTAAAGTACTTCCAGTGAGGAATCTGGGAATGAAAACACTGATTCTTCACCCAGTAAGCATCAGGAAACTGAGGAACCTTGTTTTCCTAATATATCACCAGATGTTTTTTATTCTGATAGCAAATAACTGTTCATAATCATATCCTCCAATATTGAGGCACATTTATCTGAACATTTATCTAAGAATACCAAAATAATATTCCCTAAAAATGATAAATGGAAAGGCCTCAGAATAATTACTAGAAAAAATGACTCATTCCCCCTGAGTCCTATATCAGAGAATATCCCAATTATAACAGAGTAAGACAAAACTAGGGAGAAAAGAAGTAATTATGTAGAGGCTGAGAAAAGCTTGGAAAGTATAAAAGTAAAAAAAGTAAAACAAGAAGAACCTCCCCAGTATTGCCAAACACAGAAAATAAAAGACTTTCCTGCTGTTTTTGATATGAGTCATAGTTAGTTACAAGATTATGAATACATTCTTAACCAATTACATGCTTGCTAAATGATATAATGCTTTTATTTAAGACTAATGATTAATCCAGAAATACATATGTCTATCTTTGTTTACCTAAGTTTTAGTATGAACCACAGGACACTTCCTTTTTTGATTAAGGTTGAACTAAGACTGTATTGTTTGCTAAATATAAAAAAAAGAAGTGTGACTTGTATTATTAAGTTGAAGTTTTAGGTAAAACCCCTCTTCTAGTTTGCTAATGCTTAACCAGAAA
Organism: Choloepus didactylus; assembly: GCF_015220235.1. Lineage (NCBI taxonomy): Eukaryota > Metazoa > Chordata > Mammalia > Pilosa > Megalonychidae > Choloepus > Choloepus didactylus. The sequence continues at coordinate 145,577,958 of NC_051314.1, forward strand.
TGGATCAGCTTTTATAAGGGGTTTTATTTGGTTACACAGTTACAGTCTTAAGGCCATAAACTGTCCAAGGTAATGCATCAACATCAGGTACCTTCACTGGAGGGTGGCCAATGGCATCTGGAAAACCTCTGTTGGCTGGGAAGGCACGTGGCTGGCATCTGCTCCAGAGTTCTGGTTTCAAAATGGCTTTCTCCCAGGATGTTCCTCTCTAGGCTGCAGCTCCTCAAAACTGTCACTCTTAGTTGCTCTTGGGGTGTTTTTTTCTCTCTTAGCGTCTCTGGAGCACAAGTCTGCTTTCAATGGCTGTCTTCAAACTGTCTTTCATTGGCATCTCCTCTCTCTCTGAGCTCCTGTGCATTCTTCGAAGTGTTGCTCTTGGCTGTAGCAAGTTTGCTCCTTCTGTCTGAGCTTATACAGTGCTCCAGTAAACTAATCAAGGCCCATGCTGGATGGTTGGGGCCATACCTCCATGGAAACTATCCAGAGTCATCACCCACAGTTGGGTGGGTCCCATCTCCATGGAAACAAAGAATTACAATCTAATTAACTCTGATACATCTGCCCACACAAGATTACATCAAAGATAATGGTGTTTTGGGGAACATAATTCATTCAGACTGGCACATCCCCCAATCCCTATGCCAGATAAAAGATGCAAACTTTATCATTTATAATATAAATACCCTGTGCAAAGAATGTACAGGAACTTTCTTCACATATTCAGCTGACACTGGAGAGACTAGAGTTCCCAGTCTTGGTAATGTATTAATTTATATTTGCTTTGTAAACCAGTTCCCTTTACCTTAAGTGCTCCTTTAGTAAATATATATAGAATTTTAATTCTTGTCCTGAGTGTTCTTTACTTTAAAATTATTGTCCCCCCAATACTCTTATTTGAGTGGGAGGTTGCTTGAAGTCTAAACTTACTGAATTACAAACAAATAAAGTTTAGACCTTTTATAAAAGTGATCACCAGCTTGAGATGTAAAAAGATGAACCTGTGACACTACATACTTGATTCTTTTAGTAGATATTGTGAACGGGCTTTTTTTTTTTCTTGATTGCCTCTTCAGTTAGGTCATTACTAGTGTATAGGAACATTACTGATTTTTGCATGTTAATATTGTATCCTGTCACATTGCTGGATTTGTTTATTGGCTCAAGTAGCTTTGTCATCAATTTTTCAGGATTTTCCAAGTATAGGATCATATCATCTGCAAATAATGAATGTTTAACTTCTTCCTTTCCAATTTGGATGTCTTTTACTTCTTTTTCTTGCCTAACTGCTCTGGCTAGAACTTCTATTACAATGTTGAATAGCAGTGGTGACAGTGGGCATCCTTGTCTCATTCCCGATCTTAAATGGAAGGCTTTCAAGTCTCTCACTATTAAGTACGATGCTACTTCTGGGTTTTTCATATATGCCCTTTATCGTATTGAGGAAGTTTCCTTTTGTTCTCACCTTTTGAGTTGTTTTTATCAAAAAAGGATGCTGAAATTTTTCAGATGCTTTTTCAGCGTCTATTGAGATGGTCATTTCATTTTTCCCATTTGTTTTGTTAATGTGTTGTATTACATTGATTGATTTTATGTTGGACCACCCTTGATTTCCTGGAATGCAACCCAAATTGGTCATGATGTATAAAGATTTTAATATGCCTTTGGATTCAATTTTCAGTTATTTTGTTGAGAATTTTTGCATTGATATTCATTAGGGAGATTGGCCTGTAGTTTTCTTTTCTTGTACTGTCTTTATTTGGTATCGGTATTTGAGTGATATTAGCTTCATAAAATGAATTAGGTAGTGATCTATTTTTCTTCAGTTTTTTGAAAGAGTTTGAACAGGAGTGGTATTACTTCTTTTTGGAATGTTTGGTAAAGTTCCCCTGTGAAGCAATCTGGCCCTGGGCTCTTTTGGTATGAAGATTTTTGATGACTTATTGGATCTCTTTACTTGTGATTGGGTTCTTGAGGTCTTCTATTACTTCTTGAGTCATTCTAGGTCAGGCATGTGTTTCAGGAAATTGAACACTTCTCTAAGTTGTCTAATTTTTTGGTGTATGGTTTTTCATAGTATCTAGCCTCATGATTTTTTAAAATTTCTTTGGGATCCATATTAATGACCCTCTCTTATTTCTGATTTTGTCTATTTGGGTCTTCTCTCTTTTTCGCTTTCTCAGTCTGCCTAAGGATTTGACAATCTTGTTGATCTCAAAGAAACAACTTTTGGTTTTATTTATTGTCTCTATTTTTTTTTTCTCTAGATCACTTATTTCTGCTTTAATTTTTGTTATTTTTTTCTTCTACTTAGTTTAGGGTTAGTTTGCTGTTTTTTTCTGTAGTTTTTTCAGTTCTTCATTTAGGTCTTTGCTTTTAGATACTTTTTCCTTTATACTGTAGGTGTTTAGAGGTATAAATTCCCTGTCAGCACAACCTTCACTGCATCCCATAGGTTTTGATATATTGTGTTCTCATTTTCATTCATCCCTAGATAATTTACAGTTTCTCTTGCTATTTCTTCTTTGACCCACTGATTGTTTAGGAGTGCATTATTTAACCTCCACATATTTTTGAAAGTTATGATTCTTTGGTAGTTATTGATTTCCAGCTTCATTCCATTATGGCCAGAGGAAGTGCTTTGAATAATTTCATCTTTATAAATTCACTGAGACCTGTTTGTGCCCCAGCATTTGATCTATCCTGGAGAATGTTCCACGAGTGCTAGAGAGGAATGTCCTGGTGTTTTGGGGTGCAATGATCTAAATATGTCTGTTCAGGTCTAATTCATTCATCACATTGTTTAGGTTCTCAATTTTCTTTTTGGTCCTTTGAATAGTTGTTCAGTCTAAGAAGAGAGTGGTATATTGAAGTCTCCCACTATTGTAGAAATGTCTGTTGCTCCCTTCAGTTTTGCCAATGTTTGTATCATGTACTTTTGAGCTCCTTGATTGGGTACATAAACATTTGTGATTATTTCTTCTTGTGGATTGTCTTTTATTAATAGTGTCCTTCTTTGTCTCTTATGACATTTTTGTATTTAAAGTCTATTTTGTATATTTGTATAGCTACCCATGCTTTCTTTTGTTACAGCTTGCATAGAATTTTTTTCCCATCCTTCCACTTTCAATCTCTTTGTGTTACTGGATCTAAGGTATGTCTCTTGTAAATAGTATATTAATGGATCATACTTTTAAATCCATTCTGCCAGTCTGTATCTTTTAAGTTGGGAGTTTAATCCATTCACATCCAAAGTTATTACTTTGTAGGCAGCTCTTGAATCAACCATCTTATCTTTGGCTTCTTTTTTTCTTTTGTCAGATCTATTTTTCCCTATCTTTTTTTTCCATTTAGTCACCCTTAGTAAAACTCTTTAGTTCTGTGACCTCCTCCAGAAAACTCTCTCCTGTCTTTTTTTTCAGCTGGTAGAACTCCCTTCAGTGTTTCTTGCAGTTCAGGTCTCTTGTTAACAAATTCTCCCAGCATTTGTGAATTTTCAACTCTCGCTCACTTTTGAGGGACAGCTGTCCCAGATAAAGAATTCTTGGCTGGTGATTTTTCTCTTTAGAATTGTTAATATGTCATACCCCTGCCTACCTCTCTCTGTGGTGATCATTCAGTGGTCAGTAGTTAGTCTTATGTGCTTTCCCTTGTATGTGGTGAATTACTTCTCTCTTGCTGCTTTCAGGACTTCCTTCTTCTCTTCAGTGTTTGACTATCTGGTGTGTGTCTCAGAGTGGGTCTATTTGGATTTATTCTATTTGGAGTTCATTGGGCTTATTCAATATACACATTTATGTCTTTTATAAGGGTTGGGAAGTGTTCCTCAACTATCTTCTCAAGTACCCTTCCTAGTCCTTTACTCTTCTCTTCTCCTGGGATGCCATTGATTCTTATATTTGTGAGCTTCATGTTGCCATCATTTCCCTAAAATCCATGTCAAATTTTTCAATTTTTTTTACCATTTGTTCTTTTGTGCTTTTGCATTCAATTGGTCTGTTCTCTAGTTCACTTATTCTTTTTTTTATTAAATTCAGTTTTATTGAAATACATTCACACACCATACAATCATCCATGATATACAATCCACTGTCCACAGTATGATAACATAGTTATGCGTTCATCACCACAATCTGTCTCTGAACATTTTCCTTACATCAGGAAGAACCAGAACAAGAATAAAAAATAAAAGTGAAAAAAGAACACCCAAATCATCCCCCCATCCCACCCCATTTGTCCTTTAGTTTTTATCCCCATTCCTCCACTCATCCATACACTAGATAAAGGGGGTGTGATCCACAAGGTCTTCACAATCACACTGTCACCCCTTGTAACCAACATTATTATATAATTGTCTTCAGGAGTCCAGACTGCTGGGTTGGAGTTTGGTAGTTTCAGGTATTTACTTCTAGCTATTCCAATACATTAAAGCCTAAGAAGTGTTATCTATATAGTGCATAAGAATGTCCACCAGAGTGACCTCTCGACTCCATTTGGAATCTCTCAGCACTGAAACTATTTCATCTCATTTTGCATCCCCCTTTTGGTCAAGAAGATACTCTCAGTCCCACAATGCCGGGTCCACATTCATCCCTGGGAGTCATACTCTGCATTGCCAGGGAGATTTACACCCCTGGGAGTTGGGTCCCACGTAGGGGGGAGGGCAGCGAGTTCACCTGTTGAGATGGCTCAGTTAGAGAGAGAGAGGGCCACATCTGAGCAACAAAGAGGTACTCAGGGGGAGACTCTTAGGCACCATGACATACAAGTTTAGACTCTCCTTTGTGATAATGAACTTCGTAAGGGCAAGTCCCATGCTCAAGGGCTCAGCACATCAAACCGCCAGTCCCAATGTTTGTGACAACATCAACACCAGTCCAGGTGAGGATGTCCAAGACATCTGCACCTTCCCCCAGATCCTCGGGGCTGGGGAGGGGGAGGCTGTAAATATATTTTTTATTATCTGCCCAAATTACTCTAGGATGTGTCACTATTTCACTCCAGCCTATACTAACCTACCGTATCTCACTTCCTATTCAAAGTTCCATGCAATTGTGGTGTTTGAACAAATCGACTGTAGAGTTGTACCGTTTAGAAAATTTAGATCCTGTACCAAATAGATATCTATTCCCTTGGTCTCATATGAAAGTTGAAGTTTTAAAACACAATCAGTTTCAACCTTTATCCTTTGGCCTGGCTTGCCCTGGTCTTAACCAGACCTGCTTCATTCATATCACTAATTGAAATCTGGGCTCTTTTTCAGCTTTTTTTTTTTTACAGTGGCTGTATGCACTAATACTGACATTCATATCCACCGAGCTCTAGCTCTGAGTTTCAGGTGTCTCAGAGATATGCATTGTTCCAGAGACCAATCAGGTTATACGCTAGGGGATCAGCATCTCAAAGTTTAGAGATAGGCCTTACAATTCAGGGATAGAGTTAACTGCTGTAAGAGCTTACAATCTAGGGACTATTACAATTATTGTGTCCACGTTAGGCTAAGTTCTAAGATTCAATTCTGAGTTTACAGATTGTAGTTAGTCCTTATTGGTGAGGCATCATCCCTCTCACCATGTTTTCTCCAACACTTTTACTCCTATATATATATTTTCCTACAATTTTATAGAGTTATATTCACATACCATACATTTATCCACAGTGTACAATCAGTTGTTCATGGTATCATTATAAAGTTGCACATTTATCACCACAGTCAGCACTTCAACATACTGATTACTACAAAGAAAAATTGTTTTTTTTAGCAATAAGAAAAAATGATAAAAAGAAAAATAACATGTCATACAATACAATATACTACTAAGGACAGCAAATAACACCACTACCAAGAATCCCATATTACTCCCCTATATCCCCCTCTCATATACATTTAGCATTGGCGTATTGCCTTTGTTACATTTAATGGAGGTATATTACAATGTTACTGTTCACCATAGACTCCAGTTTGCTTTGATTATGTTTTTTCCTGAATACCATCCCTTTTTCAAATTTCTACATGGTTCACATTCATTTGCTTTCCCACATGCAAAAACATTTTTATATTTGTATATTTAGTAACAGTCATTGGCCACTCCAGTTTTTGCCACGTTATACAGTCCCAGTCTTTATCATGTATCTTTACCTCTGGTGTCATACATTCTCCTATCCCACCTCTTTCAGCTTTACTCACAGACATCTTTGTTCAGTGTACTTACAATACCGTGCTACCATCACACCGTATTATGCTATCTATTTCTGGATCTATGCAATCAATCCTAAACATTCTGTAGTTCTTCAGCGTCAAATGGCTGATCTCTGCCCTCTTTCTATCTCCTGGTCGCCTGTGTTGTCAGCTTTTAACTCCCAAAGTTTGTTCATTAATGTCTGTTCATATTAGTGAGACCATACAGAATCTGTCCTTTTGTTTCTGGCTAACTTCACTCAACATAATGTCCTCAAGGTTCATCCACATTATTACATGATCCATGTCTTTGTTCTGTCTTACAGCTGCAAAATATTCCATCATGTGTATATACTACAGTTTGTTTATCCACTCGTCCTTTGATGGACATTTGGGCTGTTTCCATCTCTTGGCAATTGTGAATAATGCTGCAATAAACATTGGTTTACAAATGTCTGTTTGTGTCTTAAGTTTCAGTTCCTCGGAGTATATACCCAGCAATGGAATAGCTGGGTCATATGGCAAATCTATATTTACCTTCCTGAGGAACCTCCATACTGTCTTCCAGAGTGGTTGCACCATTCTACGTTCCCACCAACAATGAATAAGTGTGCCTCTTTCTCCACATCCTCTCCAGCACTTGTCATTTTCTGTTTTTTGGGTAATGGCCATTCTGGTAGGTGTGAGATGATATCTCATTGTGGTTTTAATTGGCATTTCCTTAATAGCCAGTGAAGTTGAGCATTTTTTCATATGCTTTTGAGTCATTTATATTTCCTCTTCAGAAAAATGTCTGTTCATGTCTTTTGCCCATTTTTTAATTGGATTGTTTGTCTTTCTGTTATTGAGATTCAGGATTCCTTTATATATTCAGGATATTAAACCCTTATCTGATATGTGGTTTCCAAATATCATCTCCCATTGTGTAGGTTGCCTTTTGACTTTTCTGACAAAGTCCTTTGATGTACAAAAGTGTTTAATTTTGAGGAGATCCCATTTGTCTCTTTGTTCTTTGGTTGCTCGTGCCTTGGGTGTGAGGTCTAAGAAACCACCTCCTTTCACAAGATCTTTAAGATATTACCCTACATTTTCTTCTAAGAGTTTTATGATCTTGGCACTAATGTTTAGGTCTTTGATCCACTTTGAGTTAATTTTGGTATAAGGTGTGAGATGGACATCCTCTTTCATTCTTTTGGAAATGGATATTCAGTTCTCCAAACACCATTTATTGAACAGGCTGCTCTTTCCCAGTTGCTTCGGCTTCACTGCCTTATCAAAGATCAGTTGTCCAATCCGTTTTTGATAAAAACACTTCAAAAGGTACGAATTGAAGGAAACTACCTCAACATGATAAAGAGCATATATGAAAAACCCACAGCCAGCATAGTACTCAATGGTGAGAGACTGAAACCTTTCCCTCTAAGATCGGGAACAAGACAAGGATGCCCGCTGTCACCACTGTTATTCAACATTGTGCTGGAAGTGCTAGCCAGGGCAATCTGGCAAGACAAAGAAATAAAAGGCATCGAAATTGGAAAAGAAGAAGTAAAACTGTCATTGTTTGCAGATAATATGATCTTATATCTAGAAAACCCTGAGAAATCGACGATACAGCTACTAGAGCTAATAAACAAATTTAGCAAAGTAGCGGGATACAAGATTAATGCACATAAGTCAGTAATGTTTCTATATGCTAGAAATGAACAAACTGAAGAGACACTCAAGAAAAAGATACCATTTTCAATAGCAACTAAAAAAATCAAGTACCTAGGAATAAACTTAACCAAGGATGTAAAAGACCTATACAAAGAAAACTACATAACTCTACTAAAAGAAATAGAAGGGGACCTTAAAAGATGGAAAAATATTCCATGTTCATGGATAGGAAGACTAAATGTCATTAAGATGTCAATTCTACCCAAACTCATCTACAGATTCAATGCAATCACAATCAAAATTCCAACAACCTACTTTGCAGACTTGGAAAAGCTAGTTATCAAATTTGTTTGGAAAGGGAAGATGCCTGGAATTGCTAAAGACACTCTAAAAAAGAAAAACGAAGTGGGAGGACTTACACTCCCTGACTTTGAAGCTTATTATAAAGCCACAGTTGCCAAAACAGCATGGTACTGGCACAAAGATAGACATATAGATCAATGGAATCGAATTGAGAATTCAGAGATAGACCCTCAGATCTATGGCCGACTGATCTTTGATAAGGCCCCCAGAGTCACTGAACTGAGTCATAATGGTCTTTTCAACAAATGGGGCTGGGAGAGTTGGATATCCATATCCAAAAGAATGAAAGAGGACCCCTACCTCACCCCCTACACAAAAATTAACTCAAAATGGACCAAAGATCTCAATATAAAAGAAAGTACCATAAAACTCCTAGAAGATAATGTAGGAAAACATCTTCAAGACCTTGTATTAGGCGGCCACTTCCTAGACTTTACACCCAAAGCACAAGCAACAAAAGAGAAAATAGATAAATGGGAACTCCTCAAGCTTAGAAGTTTCTGCACCTCAAAGGAATTTCTCAAAAAGGTAAAGAGGCAGCCAACTCAATGGGAAAAAATTTTTGGAAACCATGTATCTGACAAAAGACTGATATCTTGCATGTATAAAGAAAGCCTACAACTCAATGACAATAGTACAGACAGCCCAATTATAAAATGGGCAAAAGATATGAAAAGACAGTTCTCTGAAGAGGAAATACAAATGGCCAAGAAACACATGAAAAAATGTTCAGCTTCACTAGCTATTAGAGAGATGCAAATTAAGACCACAATGAGATACCATCTAACACCGATTAGAATGGCTGCCATTAAACAAACAGGAAACTACAAATGCTGGAGGGGATGTGGAGAAATTGGAACTCTTATTCATTGTTGGTGGGACTGTATAATGGTTCAGCCACTCTGGAAGTCAGTCTGGCAGTTCCTTAGAAAACTAGATATAGAGTTACCATTCGATCCAGCAATTGCACTTCTCGGTGTATACCCGGAAGATCGGAAAGCAGTGACACGAACAGATATCTGCACGCCAATGTTCATAGCAGCATTATTCACAATTGCCAAGAGATGGAAACAACCCAAATGTCCTTCAACAGATGAGTGGATAAATAAAATGTGGTATATACACACGATGGAATACTATGCAGCAGTAAGAAAGAACAATCTTGTGAAACATATGACAACAAGGATGAACCTTGAAGACATAATACTGAACGAAATAAGCCAGGCACAAAAAGAGAAATATTATATGCTACCACTAATGTGAACTTTGAAAAATGTAAAACAAATGGTTTATAATGTAGAATATAGGGGAACTAGCAATAGAGAGCAATTAAGGAAGGGGGAACAATAATCCAAGAAGAACAGATAAGCTGTTTAACGTTCTGGGGATGCCCAGGAATGACTATGGTCTGTTAATTTCTGATGGATATAGTAGGAAGAAGTTCACAGAAATGTTGCTATATTAGGTAACTTTCTTGGGGTAAAGTAGGAACATGTTGGAAGTTAAGCAGTTATCTTAGGTTAGTTGTCTTTTTCTTACTCCCTTGTTATGGTCTCTTTGAAATGTTCTTTTATTGTATGTTTGTTTTCTTTTTAACTTTTTTTCATACAGTTGATTTAAAAAAGAAGGGAAAGTTAAAAAAAAAAAACCAAAAACAAGGAAAAAAAGATGTAGTGCCCCCTTGAGGAGCCTGTGGAGAATGCAGGGGTATTGGCCTACCCCACCTCGATGGTTGCTAACATGACCACAGACAAAGGGGACTGGTGGTTTGATGGGTTGAGCCCTCTACCATAGGTTTTACCCTTTGGAAGACAGTTGCTGCAAAGGAGAGGCTAGGCCTCCCTATAATTGTGCCTAAGAGCCTCCTCCCGAATGCCTCTTTGTTGCTCAGATGTGGCCCTCTCTCTCTGGCTAAGCCAACTTGAAAGGTGAAATCACTGCCCTCCCCTCTAAGTGGGATCAGACACCCAGGGGAGGGAATCTCCCTGGCAACGTGGAATATGACTCCCGGGGAGGAATGTAGACCTGGCATCGTGGGACGGAGAACATCTTCTTGACCAAAAGGGGGATGTGAAAGGAAATGAAATAAGCTTCAGTAGCAGAGAGATTCCAAAAGGAGCCCAGAGGTCACTCTGGTGGGCACTCTTACGCACACTTTAGACAACCCTTTTTAGGTTCTGAAGAATTGGGGTAGCTGGTGGTGGATACCTGAAACTATCAAACTACAACCCAGAACCCATGAATCTCGAAGACAGTTGTATAAAAATGTAGCTTATGAGGGGTGACAATGGGATTGGGAAAGCCATAAGGACCACACTCCACTTTGTCTAGTTTATGGATGGATGAGTAGAAAAATAGGGGAAGGAAACAAACAAAGGTACCCAGTGTTCTTTTTTACTTCAATTGCTCTTTTTCACTCTAATTATTATTCTTGTTATTTTTGTGTGTGTGCTAATGAAGGTGTCAGGGATTGATTTAGGTGATGAATGTACAACTATGTAATGGTACTGTGAACAATCGAAAGTACGGTTTGTTTTGTATGACTGCGTGGTATGTGAATATATCTCAATAAAATGAAGATAAAAAAAGTGATATATATATTATTTTTATTCTTCCTCTGGTTAGCTAAAACTTTAAAAATCTATTTTTATGTTGTTTGTTTCCCACCAACTTCAAAAATGTATTAAAGGCCATAGCTCTCTCTAAAATATACAATCCTCCATCCTTCTGCAAGCTCTGTACCTCTATCCATTAGATTATACATAATGTATGTTATTTATCTTTATATTTATGATTGTTCCTGGATTTCTTTTGGGGAGAATAGCTTGGGGGAAGGGAAATTGTGGCCTAGGAGATATGGTAGCCAGGAATGTTTTATCATTTTCTCCATTTTAAATGTTATTGCCTAGAGATTTATTATCCATTTATAAATTATAGAAATTTTAAAATGTTTGCATATGAAATGACTAAATTATATAACTAGTAATAATCCAAATACAATTATTTTATTTTAGTTTTAGAGACTTCATTTTTTCCATCTGTCTTTTGCTCATCTGTAATGTAAATACTCTTGTCTCAGTTTAGCTAGATAAAATGAATATTTTTATTTTATATTAGCAAATTAATTTATTCCATTTTCTGTTTAATTTTATTTTTAATTAAACTATGTTTTAGCTGTGTCCTGGGGTGGATATTACTATTAATAAATTATTTATTTACATATAGCTTGTAGTTAGTAGTGTCATATAATTAAAGTTGGTGTTTTAATATTTTTGTTGAAGCTTAAAAATAGTTTTAAATTAGAAGTGTAAATTTCATATAGGATCTTGTTAAGGCACAGGTTAATCTAACAGAGAAAGATGAAATATCCAGCACAAGATTATCTGTATCTATTAACAGACAAAATCTATTCTTCCTAAGACTGTGTGTCAACATCTATTTCCATACTTACTGACATAATCATTAAAGCAAAAATCTCTTTAGAGCTTAACTTAGTTCTGCACACTAAAAAGTACCATGTAGTTGTCTCACCGCCACTACAGACCCCATTTCTTCATGACTTTTTCCCCCAGTGAACTTAATTGACTCACCTAACTAAGTAACCTAATCGTATATATTTTATTTATAATAAAATTATGATTTTTAAGCTATAATATGTTTTGTTATATGTTGTATTATTATATTATGTTGCTGATAATCATTTTCCAAACATTTGTTTGTTTTACTTTAAGGGAATCTGTACATTGAATTGCAGTTTTTATTTCATTCTCTATTTATAAATTTGCTTAGTGTTCATGGGATTTTTACAATACATAAAAGGGTGAGCTATGAATCTCACATTTTGGCTGTAAATTCTCACAACAGGCAACATTTCGCTGTTGTACACATTAAATACCAGAAAGGTTTCCATGTGATAAACTTATCAATGTGTAAAACCCACAATGAAATTTGGCTTTTTTCCCTTAAAAATGTGCATCACTCAATGTTATTGAGAACTTTCATTACTGATAATTTTTCATTTATATGCTAGTCTTTGATAATGTTTAAAATGTTTTAATATTCTCAGGTTATTGTAATCTAAATTTCTCTTGTTACTAAATTTAAGCATTAAGCAGTTAAAACTATATGTGTTGTTTGTACTTTTCAATCATAATTGTTTTCTGTTTTGATTTTAGTGATAATATAGTATCATTAAAATAAATTCAAACAATTTTTAAATAGCCAGAACATGACAAATACCTCAATTGTATGTGGTTATATGTAAGCAATACTAGGATATAAATTTCAATAGTATGTTGCTTAAAACACATTTTCTGCTTAAATAATATTAGCATTATTGAGAAAATACATACATGCTGTTATGGGTTGAATCATCACCCCAACAAAGACATATTCAATCTTAACCCCTGGTCTTATGGATGTGACCTGATTTGTAAATAGGAGGTTTGAAGATCCTAATAGTTCTAAGGTGCGGCCAAAGCGAATGGGGTGAGGCTTAATCCAGTATGACTGGAATCCTTATAAGCAAAGAAAATAAGGACATGGAGTTAGTAGGAGACAGTAGACAGACAGTTATGTGAGGGAGGTAAAGAATAAATTCCGGATTGCTGGCAAGCCACTGCCAGACTAGCATAGTTTTTGGACAACTCATCATCCTGCTTACACTCCAAAACTGTGAGACAATAAATTCCTTTTGTTTAAGCCAACCAGTTTGTAGTATTTGTTATAAAAAGCCCTGACAAATTAAAACAAATGCACTGGAGAGTGTTTGTAACAAACTTTGGAGTGCACATCTTGTATGTAGTAGGGCTGATTACCATGAAAACAATATATTATGAAAGTAGGAATATGATAATTAGCAGTTTTGAGGTAGATTTTAGTCTTTCAAGGATTATTTATGACCTTACAAAACACTTGTAAGAATGAGCCTCATTACCAATCTACTGACTTTACTTGTGATCACTGTATAGGATAAACAATTTGGGATTAAAAAAAAGAAAGGTACCTATACCATCATCCTTTGAGAGAAAAAAAAATCTTGCCTGGATATTCCTTGTTTTTGAAAAACAGAAAATGTCATTGTAAGAAATTGTATCAAATATATATCCAAATGCTAAAAAAAAAAAAGATCAGTTGTCCATAGATGTAAGGGTCTACTTCTGAACACTCAATTCAATTCCAGTGATCAGTATATCTGTCCTTATGCCAGTACCATGCTGTTTTGAGCACTGTAGCTTTGTAATATGCTTCAAAGTCAGGTAGTGTGAGACCTCCCACTTCACTCCTCTTTCTCAAGAGATTTTTGGCTATTCGGGGCACCTTACCCTTCCAAATAAATTTAGTTATTGGTTTTTCTATTTCTCTAAAGTAAGTTGTTGGGATTTGAATTGGTATTGCATTGAATCTGTAAATCAGTTTAGGTAAAATTGCCATCTTAACTATATTTAGTCTTCCAATCCATGTATGAGTGGAATGTTCTTCCATTTTTTCAGGTCTTGTTCAATTTCTTTTAGCAGTTTCTTATAGTTTTCTATGTAAAGGTCTTTTGTGTCCTTGGTTAAGTTTATTCCTAAATACTTGATTCTTTTGGTTGCCATTGTAAATGGGATTTTTTTCTTGATTTCCTCCTCTTGTTGCACATTACTTGTGTATAGGAACACTACAGATTTTTGTGTGTTGATCTTGTAGCCTGCTACTTTGCTGTATTCATTGACTAGTTCTAGTAGCTTTGCTGTAGATTTTTCCGGATTTCCTACATATAGAATCATGTCATCTGCAAATAGTGAAAGTTTTACTTCTTCCTCTCCAATTTGGATGCCTTTTATTTCTTTTTCTTGCCTAATTGCTCTAGCTAGAACTTCCAGCACAATGTTGAATAGCAGTGGTGATAGTGGGCATCCCTGTCTTGTTCCTGATCTTAGAGGAAAAGCTTTCAGTCTCTCCCCATTGAGTGTGATGTTAGCTGTGGGTTTTTCATATATTGCCTTTATCATATTGAAAAAGTTCCCTTCTATTCCTATCCTTTGAAGTGTTTTCATCAGGAAAGGATGTTGAATTTTGTCAAATGCCTTTTCTGCATCAATCGAGATGATCATGTGGTTCTTCTGCTTTGATTTATTGATGTGGTGTATTACATTAATTGATTTTCTTGTGTTGAACCAGCCTTGCATACCTGGAATAAATCCCACCTGGTCATGGTGTATAATTCTTTTAATGTGCTGCTGGATTTGATTTGCGAGTATTTTGTTGAGGATTTTTGTGTCTATATTCATTAAAGAAATTGGTCTATAATTTTCTTTTTTTGTAGTATCTTTGCCTGGTTTTGGTATTAGGGTGATGATGGCTTCATAGAAAGAGTTACGTAGCTTTCCCTCTTCAATTTTTTTGAAGAGATTGAGCAGGATTGGTTCTAAGTCGTTCTTGAATGCTTGGTAGAATTCACATGTGAAACCATCTGGTCCTGGGCTTTTCCTTTTTGGGAGCTTTTTGATGACTGACTCAATCTCTTTACTTGTGATTGGTTTGTTGAGGTCATCTATTTCTTCTTGAGTTAATGTTGGTTGTTTATGCTTTTCTAGGAAGTTGTCCATTTCATCTAAGTTGTCTAGTTTATTAGCATATAGTTGCTCATAGTATCTTCTCATTATCTCCTTAATTTCTGCAGGGTCGGTCGTTATATTTCCTTTCCCATTTCTGATTGCATTTATTTGCATCTGCTCTCTCTTTTTTTTCTATTAGCCTAGCCAGTGGTCCATCGATTTTATTGATTTTCTCAAAGAACCAACTTCTGGTTTTGTTGAACCTCTCTATTGTTTTCCTGTTCTCAATTGCATTTATTTCTGCTCTAATCTTTGTTATGTCTTCCCTTCTGCTTGCTTTGGGGTTAGTTTGCTGTTCTTTCTCTAATTCCTCCAGGTGAGCAGTTAACTCTTCAATTTTTGCTCTCTCTTCTCTTTTAATATAGGCATTTAGGGCAATAAATTTCCCTCTCAGCACCGCCTTTGCTGCATCCCATAAGTTTTGATAAGTTGTGTTTTCATTGTCATTTGCCTCGAGGTATTTACTAATTTCTCTTGTAATTTCTTCCTCTGCCCACTGGTTTTCTAAGAGGGTGTTGTTTAGCCTCCATATGTTTGTGAATTTTATGACCTTCTGCCTTTTATTTATTTCCAACTTCATTCCATTGTAGTCGGAGAAAGTGTTTTGTATAATATCAATATTTTTAAATTTGTTGAGACTTGCTTTGTGACCCAACATGTGGTCTATCCTAGAGAATGTTCCATGAGCACTTGAGAAAATAGTGTATCCTGCTGTTGTTGGATGTAGTGTTCTATAAATGTCTGTCAAGTCTAGTTCATTTATCATGCAATTCAACATCTCTGTTTCTTTAGTGATCCTCTGTCTAGATGTTCTATCCATTGATAAGAGTGGTGTATTGAAGTCTCCAACTAGTATTGTAGAGGTATCTATTTCTCCTTTCAGTGATTGCAGTGTTTGCCTCATGAATTTTGGGGCATTCTGGTTTGGTGCATAAATATTTATGACTGTTATGTTTTCTTGATGAATTGACCCTTTTATTAATATATAGTGTCCTTCTTTGTCTCTTTTAATTGTTTCGCTTTTGAAGTCTAACTTGTCTGATATTAATATAGTTACTCCCGCTTTTTTCTGATTGTTGTTTGCATGAAATATCTTTTTCCAACCTTTCACTTTCAGTCTATGTTTGTCCTTGTGTCGAAAGTGAGTTTCTTGTAGACAGCATATAGATGGGTCCTGTTTTTTAATCCATTCTGCCAGTCTGTGTCTTTTTATTGGGGAGTTTAATCCATTTACATTTAGTGTTATTACTGTAAGGGCAGTACTTTCTACTACCATTTTGTTTTCTGGAATTTATATGTCATATCTTATTTTTTCCTTTCCTTTTACCTTTCCTGATAATCTTCATTTCTGCACTCTTCTCCAACTCTGTCTCTCCTGTCTTTTCCTATCAGCCTGTAGCACTCCCTTTAGTAGTTCTTGTAGTGCCGGTCTCTTATTCACAAACTCTCTCAGTGTCTGTTTGTCTGAAAATGTTTTAATCTCTCCCTCATTTTTGAAGGAAAGTTTTGCTGGATATAGAATTCTTGGTTGGCAGTTTTTCTCTTTCAGTATCTTAAATATATCATGCCACTGTCTTCTTGCCTCCATGGTTTCTGCAGAGAAATCTGTACATAGTCTTATTGACTTTCCCTTGTATGTGATGCATTGCTTTTCTCTTGCTGCCTTTAGAATCCTCTCTTTGTCTTTGACATTGGACAATCTGACCAGTAAGTGTCTTGGAGTAGGTCTATTGGGATCTATTCTATTTGGGGTACGTTATACTTCTTGAATCTCTAATTTTCTGTCTTTTATAAGAGTTGGGAAATTTTCAGTGAATATGTCTTGTATTACTCTTTCTGCCCCCTTTCCCCTCTCTTCTCCTTCTGGGATACCCATAACATGTGTATTTGTGCGTTTCATGTTGTCACTCAGTTCCCTAAGACCCTGCTCATATTTTTCCATTTTTTTCACCCTCTGTTCTTTTGTGTGTATGAATTCAAATGACCTGTCTTCCAGTTCACTGATCCTTTCTTCTGCCTGTTCAAATCTACTATTGTGTCCCTCCATTGTGTTTTTCATCTCCTCCATTGTGGCCTTCATTCCCATGAGTTCTGCCATTTGTTTTTTTAAGTTTATGAATTCTTCTTTATGGTCAGCCAGTGTCTTCTTTATATCCTTCAGCTCTTTTGCTATATCTTCCTTCATTTCATCAAATTTATTTAGCATTAGTTGCCTCCACTCCTGTGTCTCAGCTCAGCTGTTAGTTTGTTCCTTTGGCTGGTCCATGTTTTCATGTTTCCTGGTATGGCTTGTTATCTTAAGTTGTCTAGGCATCTGATTTTCTTGATTAGTTTATTTTGGAGCTTGTTTTCTGTCTTTTACCTAGTGGTTTTCTTGTTGGTTGGCTTTGTTGTCTGGCCTCTGTTATTTAGTTCAACTTATTCTAGACCTCTAACTTAGGTTCTATTTAGTTGATCAGAATTTTTCCTCTCTTGTTTTTTCTGTTTCTTGCTGTGCCTCTATGTAACCTTTTTGTGAGTGGGTCTCCTCAGATATGATTGACCCTAGTCAGATTTTCCCAGTCTAGTGAGGCCCAGGTCTCATTGGGAGGGTATGGAGTTTTCCTGAGAATGAGACCCTCCTATGAGGCCTTTAGAATTGGTGCTTTTCCTCTCCTGTCCAGCAGGTGGCGCTGGCCAGCCCACAGCTCCCCCACCAGTGTAAGGAGGTATGGAGCCTTTAGTTCTCCTGGTGACTCTGATCCTGTCAGGGGCGTGGCTGACTGAAGCCGGAATCTGAATTCCAGCCCCTGGGGTCTGAATTCCCAGAAGGAGGACTGCCAGTTGAGCTGGACCTCCCTCCACTCTCCCAATCCTCAGAACTCCAGTTGTCTCTCAGGGGCACTATTCCCTTCTCCTCTCTCCTCTTTGGGGCCTCTCCAGGTAGATTCCTTGGTCAGCCTGAGTTGCCAATTAAAGACGGGGGTGGAGATCTTCAGTAGTGAATACGGAATTCAAAGACACTGTGGGTATTCTGTCTCCCGCAAGCCCAGCCTAGTCCCTCAACCTGGGCTTTCCGATAGAGAATAACCACATATATTACTTTCAGATTTTTTAAAAAAACGTAGAAAAGAAATCAAGAAAAAGAAAAAAGGAAAAAAAAAAAGTCTCTTTTAAAAGTCTTTCCCCAGCCTGGAAGTTTTGTCAGTGTCAGAATAGAGCATTTAAAGATATGCTTTGGGCTATTGTCTGATAATTACTCTCCAACTGCTTCAGTTCCACCCCTGCCAGGGGCTATTGAAATGCAAAAAGATAAGGGATCAGTGAGAAGCCAGAAGGGACAAAATGTAGGGGGAAAAAATGGCTTTTTTGGAGTCTGGGAATGGGTGCCCGCTTTTACCTGCCCCCACTTCTCGGAGCCCAGCCCTTCTTTAGCACCCCAGCTCCCAAAGTTAGTTAATTAATTCTGCAGTTGAGGCTGGGTTGAGCCTCCCTTCTTGCCCTCAGCAGATTGCTGTTTTTTGGTGCCCCCCCCCTTTCAGGGAGCCGGCAGCAAGACAGTCTGTGAGGTCTGGGTGGGGAGGGGCGCCAGACCCCTGGTCCGGGGAACTTACAATGTTCGCTGTGATCTCAGCTTGTCCTCCAATTCCAAACTTGTGTCCAATGTGTGACTGGTTACTGGAGACCCCGAAAACACTGTTTCATATAGTTCTTGGGTAATTGCCAGCTGCTCTTTGCAGTGTCTCCAGAGGGCAGAAGTCATCCCCCAGCCTACACCTGCTGAAGCAAGTAGCAGTGCTGTTCAGCGCCAAGGCATCAAAGTGGTTGCCGATGCTGCTCCAGGCAGGCATTTCTCGGAGACTCCAGTTATTCTGTGGAACTTTCCAAACCTGCAAATGTCCACAAAGGCCACATCTGCTTTTGTATGTCTCTAGTATATTTTAATTTGATCTATAGTATCTTTTATTTCCATAAGATCTGCTAATTTTTGTATTTTCTCTTTCAAATTCTTCTTTTGGCTCTTCTAGTGTCTTTTTATGTAGTTTTATTGAGATATATTCTCACACCATATAATTATCCAAAGTGTACAATCAATTGTTCACAGAATCATTATACACTTGTGCATTCATCACAATCAATTTTTGAACATTTTCATTACTCCAAAAAATAAAACTAAAAATAAGATTAAAACTAAAAATAGAAGTAAAAAAAAAACCACGCAAAACATCTCATACTCCTTTTTCCCCATCATTCATTTACCTTTTGTCCCCCTTTTTTCTACTTATCTGTTCACACAATGAACAAAGAGAGTGTGAACAAGATTTTCACAATCACACAGTCATACCATAAAAGCTATGTAGTTATATGATCATCTTCAAGAATCAGGGATACTGGATTGCAGTTCAACAGTTACAGGTAAATCCTTCTAGCTCTTCTAATACACTAAAAACTAAATAGGGATGTCTATAAGAATAACCTCCAGAATGACTTCTCAACTACATTTGAGATCTCTCAGCTGAAACTGAAACTTTATTTTGTTTCATTTATCTTCCCCCTTTTCATCAGGAAGGCTTTCTCAATTCCATGATGCTAGGGTCAGGCTCATCCCTCAGAGTCCTGTCCCCACATAGGGGGGAGGGTAGTCAGTTTACCTGCTGAGTGGGCTTAGGGAAATACAGGCCACATCTAATCAACAGAAGAGATTCTCAGCATAACTCATAGGCACAATTATAAGTAGGCTTAGCCTCTCCTTTCCAGTAACAAGCTTCAAAAGCAGAAGTCCTAACATCAAGAAATTGGCCTACTACAATGGTTGTCCCCAGTGCTTGGGAGAATATCAGAAATACCCCAGGAGGGGATGTTTAAAGTTTCCACATTTTCCCCAGGCCCTCAAGGGGGCTCTGTAAATACTTTTTATTCTCTGCCCAAATTACTCTGGGATTTGTTGAGGTTTTACGCTAACCTGTACAAACCAACCAGTTCTCACCCCCTATTCAATGTTCCATGTAATTATGGTATTTGAATAAACTAACCATTCAAGTTAACTTATATAGTGTGCTACAGAAAATATAGATTTTGCACCAAATAAACATCTCCTCTTTTGGTCTCACACAGAAGTTGATGTTTTAAAACACAGTCGATATCATCCTTTTCCCTTTAGTCTGGTTTAATTTAGTACTAATCAAGTCCATTTCATTCATACCTCTAATTGAATCTGATCTCTTTTTCAGCTTCTTTAACATTTGCTATATGGCGTATTGCTGAAATTCATAGCTGCTGAACTGTGGCTTTGAGTCTCAAGTGTCACACAGGTACCGGAAGTTTCAGAGCTCAACAAGGTTATACACAAACAGCTCAGCATCTCAGATTTTAGAGACAACCATTAAAACTCATGAATATATGTGAGAGCTGTAAGAGCACATAATCTAGGAACCATAAGCCTTCCCTTGATAACCTATGCTCTCATATTCAATTCTGAGTTTGTGTCATTAAAGATAGTCCATATTAGTGAGGTATTATAATGTTTGTGTTTTTGATTCTGGCTTATTTCACTCAACATATTGTCTTCAAGATCTATTCACCTAGTTGTAGGCCTAACAACTTCATTTCTTCTTTCTGCCACTCAGTATTCCATTTATTATACACCATAGTTCACCATTTATCAGTTGATGTATACTTGGGTCACCTCCACCTATTACAAATTGTGAATTCTGTTACCATAAACACTAGTGTGAAATGTCCACTTATGTCCTTGCTCTCAGTTATTCTAAGTCTGTATCCAATAATGGGGTTGCAGGACCCATGGCACCCCCACAGTTAGCTTCTTGTGGAACCACCACATTGCCTTCCATTCTACCACCCTACCAATAGGGAATAAGTACATCCCCCGTCCACATTATTACTGCTCTGTACTCCCTGTTTCTATTTAAACAGTTTTATTTACACACCATGCAATCCACCCTAAGTAAACAATTAATGATTCTCAGTATTATCACATAATTACGCATTCACCACCACAATCTATATGAGGACATTTCCATTTCCTCCTCAAAGAAAGGGAAAGGAGGAAAAAAAATAAAGAATAAAAATACAAAAAGGTAGTAGAAAGGTAAAATACACTGTGAAGGTCAGACAACAACATAACCACCAAGAATCCCATATCACTCCCTTATATCCCCTTCTTATGTACATTTAGCTTTGGTATATTGCCTTTGTTACAACTAGTGGAAGCCTCTTACAATGTTACTGTTAACTATAAATTCCAGTTTTCATTGATTGTCTTTTCCCCTATACCGTCAAATTTCCAACACCTTGCAATGTTGTAATTCATTTGCTCTCCCTTATTTAAAAACATTCGTATATTTGCACATTTGCACATTTAAACATTTAAACATCATTGACCACTCTCACTTTTGCTGTTACACAATCCCAGGCTTTATCTTCTATCTTTCCTTCTGATGTCATACATGCCCTTAGGCTTCCTCTTTCAACCATATTCACACTCATTTTTGTTCATAGTACTTACAGTATTGTGTTTCCATCACACTACTATACGACCCATACCAATTCTGGATCTATACAGTCAATCCTATTGAACCTTCTGTACTCCTTCAGCATCAAATCTCTAACCTCTTTCTGTGTCCTGATAACATGTGTTCTCAATTCGCAAGTTTCACTCATCAGTGTTAGTCCATATTAGTGATACCATACAGTATTCTTAGTGGTAGTCTTCATTTTGACACTTTTCTCCAAACCTCTCTCTCCTGTCTTTTTCTATCTGTTTGTAGTTCTCCCTTTAGTATTTCCAATAGAGCAAGCATCTTATTCAAAACCTCTCTCAGTTCATGTTTGTCTGAAAATATTTTAAACACTCTCATTTTTTGAAGAACAGTTTTGCCAGACATAGAATTCTTGGTTGGTAGTTTTTCTTTTTCAGTATCTTAAGTATATCATACCACTGCCTTCTCACCTCCATGGTTTCTACTGAGGAATCTGCACATATAGTCTTATTGCGCTTCCTTTGTATGTGATGGTTCACTTCTCCTGCTACTTTCAGAATTCTCTTTGTCTTTGACATTTGGTAATCTGATTATTAAGTGTCTTGGAATCTGTCTACTTGGATCTATTCTGTTTGGGGTATGTTGCACTTCTTGAATCTGTAATTTTATGTCTTTCATAAGAGATGGGAAATTTTCTGTGCTTATTTCTTCCATTATTCTTTCTGCCCCCTTTGCCTCCTCTTCTCTTTCTGGGACACCCATCACATATATATTCATGTGCTTTGTGTTGTAATTCAATTCCCTGAGACTCTGATCATATTTTTCCATTCTTGTCCCTATCTGTTCTTTTATGTGAAGAATTTCAGATATCTTGTCCTCTAGTTCATGAATCCTTTCTTCTGCCTCTCCCAGTATGCTCTTAACTGTCTCAATTTTTTTTTTCTGTATACAAGACTTTACATCCCTGGTTAGATTTATTCTAGATATTTGATTCTTTTAGTTGCTATTGTAAATGGATTTTTAAATTTAATTTTAAATTTTAAATTTAAAATACCATACAATCATCCAGTGATCCAAAGTGCACAATCAATTGCCCAGGGTACCATCATACAGCTGTGCATTGATCACCACAATTAGTTGTTTTATACGTTTAGGACATTTTCATTACTCCATGCGGTCGCAGTTGATTCGTCTGGGGGGGGGGGGGTGGCGGCCGGTAGCTAATTCCTAGGCTCCCAGGCTTCCTCTGAAGGTACCGGCGGCGGGGGCTCTTTCCCGAAGGCGAAGGCGAGGCGGGGGGCTTGGCCAGGTCCCCGGCGGGGGGGGCGTGCAAGGTGTGGAGGGCGGCGAGAAGGAACAGGCAGGACACGGTTCTTTGAGGGAAGATGAAACCAAGAGAGAGAGAGCTTTATTTGGCGAGAGCACAAGCTTATATTGGGCGATTAGAGGGCGGGGTAGC
This sequence comes from Choloepus didactylus, assembly GCF_015220235.1. Taxonomy (NCBI): domain Eukaryota; kingdom Metazoa; phylum Chordata; class Mammalia; order Pilosa; family Megalonychidae; genus Choloepus; species Choloepus didactylus. The sequence continues at coordinate 145,600,689 of NC_051314.1, forward strand.
TGTAGAGGTCGAAGGCTTGGATTGGTTCAGAGAGGGCGCGGAGGTTGATAGACAAGGGGCGGGAGTAGTTTTGGTAACTGCGCATGCGCACTGACGGTGGGGGAGTTGCTCTGGCAATGGGGAGTGTCAGGGGCAAGATACGGGGGTGGGGAAAAGGCGGTTCCCTCCGGCAAGCCTCCCCTACGGTGGTATTTTGGGTGAGGAAATGGGGCCTGCCTCCGGCTCCACTTTCCCAGGCCTGGGGGGCTGTGGAGGGCGCTGTCGCCCGTGCCCACCACCCTCCCCAGGGGCTGATCAGGTCCCCCAGCCCAGGCCCGCCAAGTCAAAGCACGTAATCAGTGTCCCGCATTTCCCCCTTCTTTTCAAATTAAAGGAAGAAGCTTACCGGAGAGGTCCGCTAAGGGATGAGGGAAGGGGAAGGTTGGGGAGGGGAAAAAGGGTTGACGGTAGCTCAGCAAGGCTGGAGCTCAGCGTTGGTGTGGCACCCGGGTGCTCGACAGGAGCCTTGTTGCTTGCGGGATGGACGAGGATGGGAGGTTTAAAGTTGGAGGTTCAGATAAACTGGAGCTCGAGGTTGGTGTGATGTCCAGGCGATCGAGAAGGGCCTCGCGGTCGGCGGGTTGACCGGTGGCGGTGAGGTTGCGGAGGGTTGGTTGCTCTCTCGGAGTAGGGAGCGTTAGAGGTGGCGAGTCGCTGGTACTGGACTTGCACGAACGAGGAAAAAATAGCATCCGTTTGTTTCCTTACAAGCTGGACAATTCTGCGGATAATGCAGGGTCCTAAAGTGAGAGCTAGAATAATCATTAGTAGGGGGCCGAGGAGAGGAAGAAGGTAAGGAAGGAGGGGAGTAAAGATGTGGGACCAATAGCTGGTGGCTTCACGGTCTCTTCTACGTTGCTCCAGTCCCTCTCGAACCTTTTTTAGGCTGTCTTCGGCGAGACCTGTGGAATTGGCATAAACACAACACTCTTCTCCTAGGGCGGCGCAGAGGCCGCCTTCTTTGAGGAGGAGAAGGTCGAGACCTCGGCGGTTTTGAAGCACTACCTCAGAGAGGGAATTGACAGAATTTTTAAGATGGGAAATAGCGTCTTGTAGGTGACGAATGTCCTCGTCAACAGCCGCCCGGAGGTGAGTTAGGGCGGAGCTTTGACTGGCTAATGCAGCGATTCCGGTGCCAGCGCCTGCAAGACCTAGGAGGGAGGCAATCGTGAGAACGGTGATGGGCTCTCGCTTTTGCAGTGGGGCAGGAGCTGCAGTTGTTTCCAGGCGGAGGAAGAAGTCTTCCTCACTGTGGTATAGGACCCTAGGGACGAGGACAATCAAGAGGCAAGTTTCATGAGTTGTATTGAGGGTTTGTACATTAAGGCAGGGGGTAAGTCCTGTAGAGGAGCAGAGCCATTGGGAGGAGTTGTGGGGAATAAGAAACTTGGCAGAGCTGCTGGGAGAGGAGTAGTTGGCACAAGCTGTGAGGCTGGGAGAGCTACTCGAGCGAGGGCGGATGCACTTTCCTGTAAAGGAGACTGAATGAAAGGTTAAGGGGACGGCAGAGGTATTCCAATTGCATTCCGAAGGGCTGTCCTCTGTGTTTTCTGAAAAAGAGAGGTTGGAGGCGACCGGCTCATACAGGGGGGAGGAAGTGGAGAGGCAAAGCCAACAAGAGGAGGTAAGATTGGGGTTGGAGGAATTCACTGAGGTGAAGGCCGCTTGGATAAGGTCGAGGAGGGGAGAGGAGTAACGAGAGGGGGGTAGGAAAGGTTGGGGTGGTGGTGTTGGCGATGCGCTGTTTGTAGCTGAGGTGCGGTTTCCGGATGCGCTGCTTGTACTTGAAGTGCGGCTGGAGGGCTGTGGACTAAGAGGGTTAATGACTTTATTAGGACCAATGGCAGAGGGGTTTTTTAGTACAGCCTCCTTTTTTATCAAAATAAGGGAACCTGGGTCGACTCCTTCCAAATAGATTCTGAAGCCCCAGGTTCGACCGAATAGCCAAGAGGGATCAGTAGGGAGCTGTACAGTGAGATTTAGTTTTTGACAATTATATTTATCGTAATAAGGATTGATGGAATGGTCACGGGGCTTGCAACCAAAAGGGGCCCAATTTAAAGTTAGGTAACGATCAGGGGCGTAAGGCTTCCAAGTAGTGGCTAATGTTTCACACCCCCAGTATGCACAGTAGTATTGGTTGGGAGCATTGCAGTACTGTTTCCCGGGGTTTGAGGATGGGCACATGTAATATTGGGCTTGGTTAAGGCAAGGTGTGCCCTCCGGGAACAAGATTAGGTCGCAGGGGTAGATGACGAAGGAAGGGCGTCCTGCGGTAACGTGAGTTTGCACAATCTTGGAATCTTCCCACCGTGCCAAGGTCCATTTCCAAGGTTGGTGGGGGGAGTGGGGCTGAGAGATGGCCTGGGTAGAAGAGGCGAGAGCCAACATGATTGTAAGAAGAGAAGCAATACTAGGGTGAGGGTTGTGGAGGTGTAGGGGGCTGGCTTTCGCCTGCCTATAGAGGCGTATAATTTCTCTGATCTCTATTTTCTCTGGGGTCTCACTCGGGCTGGGGTCCAGGCTCAGGTGTACTGTTGTCATCTGGTGCACCAGGCTGCGGAGACGACGGCGTTCTCGTCTCGTTAGACGCTTGGTTGCTGGTGGCGGGCCGGATTGCCCTTCCTGGGATCCAGATTGGTTGTGCTGCATCATCTGGGAAAACACAAGCAAACCCACGCCCTTGGGCGAGGAGTGGGGAGGGACCCTTCCAGGCATTATTCTCTGGGTCCTTCCAGTAAACCATCGGGGCCTGGGTGGGCCTATACGAGGGCCCCCAGTGTCTATGTAGGGGCGAAAGTCCTTCTTTATTGAATGTGAGTAGATTAAGGTGAATAAGGGCTGCTATGATAAGGTCCCCTGGAGTTGCCTGGGGGAGCATTGCCCTTTCTTTTTCAATTTGTATTTTTAAGCGGCGATGGATTGCTTCCACAATGGCTTGCCCCTGTGGATTATAGGGGATGCCGAAATGATGGGTAATGTTATATAACTGAAGAAAGGCTGCAAAGGAGGCACTGCGATAGGCAGGCCCATTGTCTGTTTTTAGGTCCCAGGGAACTCCCATGAAGAGAATTCCTTGTCTTAGGGCCTTGATACAGTGTTTTGCCGTTTCCCCGGCAAGGGGGACTGCATAACACATGGCCGAGAAGGTGTCAATTATTACATGCACATATTTGAGGCGTCCAAAGGACGGAACGTGAGTGACGTCCATTTGCCATCTAGAATTGGGCTTTAGGCCTCGTGGGTTGACTCCCTGAGGTTGCAGGGGGCCAAGCGGCGCAAAGGGCGCACAAGTTGCACAATTGCGGACAAGATGTTTACAGGTGTCTAGGGGGAGGCCACATAGATGATGTAACGACGTAGCCGAAAAGTGAAACCTGGAATGCAATAACTTGGCCTGGTTAACAGCATCCCCCAGAGGGGCTGCCGTGTGGGTTAGCATAGCTTGGGTATTCTGAGCTGAGACCGCTTGATCTACTATACTATTGCCATTAGCCAGGGGCCCCGGAAGGCCTGAATGACTACGAATGTGGCTAATGAACCAAGGATCCTGTCGATGCTCCAGGATGCTTCTGAGGTTAGAAAGTGCTTTATCAATGGCCGAGTCTCCCGGGAAAAAGGTGGAAAACGCGAGGACTCGGCAGACCTGATACGTGTAGAGGCTGTCTGTGAAAATGTTTACTGGGTGGTTGCAGTGGGCGTTTAGCGCGTATGACACCGCCAGAATTTCCCCCACTTGAACTGAATGAAGGTTGACATAACTGAATAGGCGGGGTTCCGGGTGGTCCTGAGAATAAGAGAGGAAGGCAAAACGGGTTTTGGAGGCGTCAGTGAAGACGGTAGTGGCACCCGGGATGGGTGCAGAGGTGGGGAAAGGATGGAAGGGGCTGCGGAAGGGAAGCTTGGCGAGCCCCTGTAACAGTCGATGGCTAGGATAATGGCAGCTGAATTCCCCCTGAAATCCTTCCAAGAGGATTTGCATGTCCGGGTTGTCACGTATAAGCAGGCGGGTTTGGCCTGTGTCTAGGGGCCAAACAATTTTTTCTGGCGGCTCTCCGAATACATGAACAGCTAAGGTGACTAGATCTGAAGCTAGGTTGATCCAGAGCCGCACTGCGGGGCAAATTTTCCTAAGCCGGCTTTTAGCAGGGTGCACCCAAAGCAGAGGGCCTTCCTGCCACAGGCAGCCCATGGGTGTGCCGGGCGTAGGAAGGATGAGTGCTATGAGATTACCCTCTTTAGTGCTAAACCTGTTAAGACAACAGGCAGCAAGTGCCTTGTTAATAGCGGCAATGGCTTCCTTTGCCTCTAGGGTGAGTTTAATGTGCCGAGAGATTGCTAGCGGCGGGGTTTCAGGAACACTCAGCAGCATAAAAAGTGGTTGGAGCTGCGCGGTGGTGATCGGCAACGCAGAGCGGAGCCAATTGATCTGACCGCAGAGCTGTTGAAGCTCAGTGATGGTGACCCGATCCGGTATGTCCAGCTGGGGAGCGGACGGGGCAATGGTTTTATCAATACTAAACCCTAAGAAGGCTAATGGTGGCACAATTTGAACTTTATCAGGCTGAATCGTAAGGCCGAGGTCAGCTAAATTAGTGGTGAGGTCTTTAAGGATTAGAGGAAGTGCCTCGGCGTCCTCAGAGGCCACCAAGATGTCATCCATGTAATGGATGAGCATGGCCCGCTTTCGCAGGGGGGCCACTGCGTGATTAACATACATTTGGCAGATGGCCGGACTGTTACGCATCCCTTGAGGGAGGACTTTCCACTGGTACCTGCTAGCCGCGCCCGCGTGATTGGGGACGGGAACTGTAAAAGCAAAGCGCGGGCGGTCTTGCTCATGTAGCGGGATGGAAAAGAAACAGTCTTTGATATCAATGGTGGCTACATGATAATGGGCCGGGATGGCCACCGGATGGGGGAGGCCAGGCTGCGGGGAACCCATGGGAAGAATATGCTTATTGATTTCCCGCAGATCATTGAGGAGCCTAAATTTCCCTGTGGCCTTTTTATGAATAACAAACACTGGCGAATTATAGGGACTAGTAGAAGGCTCTATGTGGCCAGCGTCCAACTGCTCCTGGACAAGGGCTTGGAGTGCTACTAATTTATGCGTGGGAAGGGGCCACTGCTCCACCCATATAGGTTCCTCAGTATCCCACTGCAGAGGAACGGGCGCTGGAGGTGTTAAACGAGCAGTGGCGCACATTATTGGGGGGGCTGTGCGGTAAGCACTGCCCCAAAAGCAGCAAGGATATCACGGCCCCATAAAATTTGGTCTATGGTGTGCAGAAATAACGGGCGGAAGGTGCCTGAGTGGCCCTCTTCATCTTCCCACTTAATGGGTCTCATGGCCTGAAGAGAAGTAGAGGTACCGGTGGCTCCCACTACTGAGGGACCATCGAGAACCATGCACATGGTGGCATACTGAGCGGGCATGCAAGAGACTTCTGCCCCTGAATCAAGCGTGCCCGTGTACCATTGTCCCTCTATTCGTAACTTACGAGTAGGCTTTTCTGGAGTGATAGGGACTGTCCAGAGAAGCGCCTTACTGCCGGTGAAATGATTAATTTTATTAGAACCGGCTGGTACGCTGCCTCTTAGGGACGGGGCTGAGGCTCGCCCCGCTTGGAGTTTAAAGCGTGCTCAGTGCCCTGGCGCCGACTGCCATCAGGGCACCATGGATAATAGAAGTTTTTTAAGCTATCCTTGCTAAGATCTCTGGGCCTGCTCTTGCAATCGCGCGCCCAGTGATAGCCACGCTGGCAGCGTGGGCAGGGAGTGGGAGGGGGGCGCCCATTGCGCTGCATGAAAGACGGGCGGTTGACCTCCACATGGGGGCACTCCCGGGCAAAATGACCGCTCCGCCCGCACTTAAAGCAACCGGTGGTGGTGGCTAAGGCGGCAGTGACAGCGCCAGAGACAGCCTGGGCTAGGGACGCGGTAGCTGGGTCAAAGGCGCTGCAGGCGAGAACCCAGTCATTAAGAGTTTTTTCCCGCAAGGGGAGAATGGCTTGTTTACAGGGGGAGTTAGCCCCTTCTAGAATGAGTTCCCGGGTGAGCGCTAGCTGGGCTTGGGGGTTGGTAACTTTTCTAGCACAGGCTTCCTCAACCCTGGAAACAAAAGTGGCGAAAGGTTCGTTTGGCTCCTGGAGGAGCTTGGTAAAGTTGTCAGGTCGACGGGCAGAGCAGTTGGCAAACGCGCGTAATGCGATGCCTCTGAGGACAGTCCAGAAGGCAGCAGGGGCATTAATATAAGCAGATGCATTTAGAAACGCTCCAGTGCCCAAATAGGCTTCAGGGGGATGATAGACTCCAATGGCTGCATCTTGCTCACTTTGCTTAGCTGCTTCTGCCTGGAAGTGAGCACGCCAATCAACAAACTGACCGGGGTTAAAAATTGAACGGGCAAGCGAGGCCCAGTCTTGGGGGAGGCAATAGTTCATGGCTAGATCCTGCAGTATTTGGGAAGCATATGGGCTACCTAACCCGTCCTCCTTGACGGCCCTGCGAAGCTGCTTGACAGTATGTAAATCAATGGGATACCAGTCGTACGGTTTCTGTGGGGTGGGGGCAAGGTTAAGAGGAAAACAGCGAAAAGCACGAGAGAAAGGAGGACACGCTTGCAGAGGACTTGGCGCGGGAGTGGGGGTAGGGGGAGCGTTGCCCCAAGGGTTGCCTTGAGGTGTAGAAGGCAGCCAGGGGTTGTTAGTCGGCAGGGTGGGAGGGGCGGCGGCAGCTGCCGGCAGCGGCTCCGAGGGGGAGCTCGTCGAAGGGGGAGGTGGAAGTGGGAGGCCCCAAGCGTCGCAAGATGGCGGCGCGGTAGGCGTGGCCAAGGCACAAGATGGCGGACTAACTCCGCCCTGCGGAAGGGCGGGGTAAAGCACATGCGGCGTCTGACCCAGCTTAAGGCTGACGTCATCGCCGGAGCATTTCCTCCCCTCGAGAGAAGAAGAAGGAGGAAGTGCGCCATCTTGGCATGGCGCAGTGTTATTTTGTTTTTTGGGAGTCACGTCGAGCGCGTTGTTAAGCTGCTCGACCAAGGACTCCGTGTCCGAATCATGAGTGGAATTAGTATCGCTGTCTGAATCTGTTGGCTGGGTCGATAGGGCCTCCTTGGATTTAATGGGGCCCCGATCAGGGGGGAAAGAGCCTTGAAGGCAGGAGCGGATGGTTATTAAGGTGGGGAGCAAACCGGGAGGGAAGCGCTTGCCTTCATGTTCCATGGCGTTGGTGACCCGATCAATAAGGTGATCATAAGTAACAGGGTCCCAAAGATGGCAAGTGGTGAGCCATGGGTTAAAAGGCAGCAGGAGGTCCCAATATACTTGCAGCTGCCTGACAGACACTTTACAGCGATGAGTGTCTAGGAGACCCGCCAGAGCACGAACTTGGGGTGCCTGTCGTGCAGATAGACGATTACCCATAGCGGAGAAAGAAAAGAAGAAAAAAAAGAAGGGGAGTTGATTATCGAGTGTAGAAAACGAGGTAAATCGTAGCCGCGAGGCCGAAGGAGACAGCAAGAGCAGAAAGCAGGACCCTGTGACAGCGTGAACAATCTGGGGGGGCGGTTGCAAAGAGGCAGAGGGCGCCAAACAAAGAGAGAAAGGCACAAAGGACTACAGCAAAGTAATGGAGGGGAAGAGGGAGAGCGTTAGGAGGAATGGGGGTCATAGAAGAAAAGGACGAGAAACAGACGAAAGAATGGGTAGTGGGGAAGGGAGGAGCGGCTCCGGAGCGGCGAGGAAGAGGCGGCCCCCGATGCGGAGCGGCGAGGGAGAAGCGGCTCCGGGAGCGGCGAGGGAGAGGCGGCCCTTACCTTGCAGGCGAGGAAAAGAAGAGCTGGAGAGGCGTTCGGGCGAGCGGGTGGCGTCACTGGACCGCTGCGTGGAGAGGACGTCTAACTGCAGTAGCCCCACGTTGGGCGCCAGTTGCGGTCGCAGTTGATTCGTCGGGGGGGGGGGGGGGTGGCGGCCGGTAGCTAATTCCTAGGCTCCCAGGCTTCCTCTGAAGGTACCGGCGGCGGGGGCTCTTTCCCGAAGGCGAAGGCGAGGCGGGGGGCTTGGCCAGGTCCCCGGCGGGGGGGCGTGCAAGGTGTGGAGGGCGGCGAGAAGGAACAGGCAGGACACGGTTCTTTGAGGGAAGATGAAACCAAGAGAGAGAGAGCTTTATTTGGCGAGAGCACAAGCTTATATTGGGCGATTAGAGGGCGGGGTAGCTGTAGAGGTCGAAGGCTTGGATTGGTTCAGAGAGGGCGCGGAGGTTGATAGACAAGGGGCGGGAGTAGTTTTGGTAACTGCGCATGCGCACTGACGGTGGGGGAGTTGCTCTGGCAATGGGGAGTGTCAGGGGCAAGATACGGGGGTGGGGAAAAGGCGGTTCCCTCCGGCAAGCCTCCCCTACGGTGGTATTTTGGGTGAGGAAATGGGGCCTGCCTCCGGCTCCACTTTCCCAGGCCTGGGGGGCTGTGGAGGGCGCTGTCGCCCGTGCCCACCACCCTCCCCAGGGGCTGATCAGGTCCCCCAGCCCAGGCCCGCCAAGTCAAAGCACGTAATCAGTGTCCCGCAACTCCAGAAAGAAATAATAAAAAAAAAGAAAACTAAAATCCTCCTATACCCCGAACCACCACCAAACCCTCCATTATTGACTCATATGTTTGTTACTGTTGATGAAAGAATGTTAAAATACTACTAACTGTTTTACATAGTTTGCAGTAGGTATATTTTCCCTATATACCCCTCTATTATGAACTTGTAGGTGTAGTGTCATACATTTGTTCTAGCTCATGAAAGAGATTTCTAATATTTGTACAGTTAGTCACAGACATTGTCCACCACAAGATTCACTGTGTTATAGATTCCCATCTTTTGAACTCCAACTTTCCATCTGATGACATACATGACTCTAAGCTTCCTCTTTCCACCACATTCACACACCATTCAGCACTGTTAGTTATTCTCACAATAACATACTACCATCACCTCTGTCCATTTCCAAACACATAAGTTCAACTAGTTGAACATTCTGTTCATAATAAGGAATCACTATCCATTCTTTAGCCTCATTCTATGTCCTGGGCAACTTATATTTCATATCTATGAGTTTATGTATTCTAATTAGTTCATATCAGTGAGAACATACAATATTTGTACTTATGTGTCTGACTTATTTCACTCAATATTGTGCCCTCAAGATTTCTTCATCAACCGATTTTTTAAAATGGTTTTGTTCATACACCATACATTCCATCCTAAGTAAACAATCAGTGGTTCCCTGTATAGCCTTGTATTTATGTATTCACTACCATCTCCACTGTCTATATAAGGACATATCCATTTCTTCCTCAAAGGAGGAGGAACAGTCAAAGAAGGTAGAGAGACAAAAGAAAAAGAAAAAGAAAGAAAAAATAACAGCTAACAATCAACAGAAGGAAAGATAGAATTAAACTAAAGTAGAATAAAAGAGTCACACATCAACAATGCCAAGAGTCCCACACCCATCCCTTATATCCCCCTCTTATATGCATTTAGCTTTGGTATATTGCCTTTGTTACATTAAAGGAAGAATAATACAATGTTTCTGTCAACTGTAGTCTCTAGTTTGCATTGATTGTATTTTTTCACCAGTGCCACCCTATTTTTAACACTTTGCAATGTTGACATTCATTTGTTCTACCTCATGTAAAAACATATTTGTACATTTTACCACAATTTTTGAGCACTCTAGGTTTCACTGAATTAAACCATCCCAGTCTTTATCTTCCCTCTTTCCTTCTGGTGTCTCACATGCTCCTAACCTTGTGGAGAGCCGTCTCCCGGGACGGGCATAGCGCATGCGCTGTAAACCTGCTCCAAAGTCCCCCCGCCCATCGAGTGGTGCCAAGATGGCGCCCACATCCTGCTTCCGGCTTCTGATGTATGTAACCACCCGCTGTATTCACCAATCATGCTTGTGTGCGTGGCGTTAGCCCATTGGATATACGTAAGGTTTATAAGAAAGTTCCCGGGCAGAGCTCGGGGAGACAGCCCACAAGGAGCCGTACCTGACGGCCGCATCGAGGTTGTTCTCCCCCGAGGCGTCTTGCCCCGGGTGGAACCTGTAAAGATGATGATTGCCTAGTCCCATTAAAAGTTTATCTGCTTTACCACCGCGAGTCCTGAGTGATCACAAGTGCTCCGGGTAAGACGTTGTCCGCACCCTCTCTCCCCTTATCTCTCTGGTCCCCATCGCCGGCCGACCGAGGACTCGAGGCGGGGCGGAGAAGCGCCGGACAAGTGGTGGCCCGTACGGGGAACTCATTCGCGTTCCCCTCGACCCGACGGAGACGTGCTCCCGGGATCCGTGGTTTGACCTCCGCGACTGATCACCGCGAGAAGGTAAGCACCCCCCTTTCCATACGAGGACTAGGGCCCGTGGGCGTTCAGGTAGCCCCGGGGACTCGGAAGAGCTCTCCGAGTGATTAAGAGATAGTGCCGACTGCAAGCATGGGGCAGTCTGAAAGCTCACCCCTATTAACCCCCTTAAAGACCCTTTTGAAACAGCGGGGTATCTCAATTAAGAGAAGTTCTCTCCAGCGATTTCTTGATGATGTGGCCACTTTTGCCCCCTGGTTTCCTTGTTCTGGCAGCCTTAATCTGCCCTCTTGGATGAAACTTGGTCGTGATATAGACTGAGCGCGCCAAACGGGTGTCTGTTTGGACCCGACTCTAGTCCTTATATGGGAGACTGTTAAGGGCCATATCGCTCCCTCCACGTCACAGTGGAAAGGCCCTGACCCGGTGCTCGGCTGGGCCGGAGGCTCTGTTTGTGTTTTTCCCCAGGAACCAGGACGTCAACCAGTGTGGGTTCCGGAAAGACTGGTGGGAACCGTGGCATCACCTGGGGAGGCCGGGGAGCAGCTGTCAGAAACGCCAACGAATATACGGCCTGGGCCATTGGACCAAGCCTCCAGCCTTCAGGGACTTGAGAACATTAGGAAATTGAAGCCTGTTAGTTTCGACCTTTCCACACTGGGCGAGACTGTAAAAAATCTGTGGGACCAAGTCACCTCTTGGTTCTCTTGGCCCAATTTGACTAATTGGATTCTCTTGATGGTGGGACTATTGGTGGGATTAGTCATTGTTAAATCTTTGCTAGAACGCCTGTTTCAAGCGCGGCAGTACCGTGTTACCATTATGATGGCTATGTCCTCCACCTTTGATACCCCCAACAGCGACCATTCTGATGGCCATACCCCATCCTGGCCGCCTCGGGCGGGGCACTCGGGAGCGAGGTTTGTAGCTAAGCGCGCAGCTGTGTCCCGGGTATAACGGGCGACGCCAGCAGTCATAATTTTTGTCTCAGGTAGATCCCTAAGGCAGAGTCATAGTTGTGGCCAGACTTGACTCTAGCCAATGCATAGGGACGTCTAGTGACACCTCCGACTCTGGTTAATGCTATCCCTGCCCCCGCCTTTGTCCCCCAGTTGCAAAGCAAAGCACTGCAGGGAGAGTCATGTTGTTTCCAGCTCACGGACTCTCCTGTCTCCATATGAGGTGAGCATTCTGGTCGGTGCTAGAGGCTCCGCCGCTAAATGGCTGAGACCTAGTCCAGACTCCCCAAAGCACCGGAACAAATTGTGAGCCATCTGGGTTCACGGGAGCACACTCATCACTGGGGACACTGGGTCGATATAAATAATAAAGGGGGAGATGTGGAGAGCCGTCTCCCGGGACGGGCATAGCGCATGCGCTGTAAACCTGCTCCAAAGTCCCCCCGCCCATCGAGTGGTGCCAAGATGGCGCCCACATCCTGCTTCCGGCTTCTGATGTATGTAACCACCCGCTGTATTCACCAATCATGCTTGTGTGCGTGGCGTTAGCCCATTGGATATACGTAAGGTTTATAAGAAAGTTCCCGGGCAGAGCTCGGGGAGACAGCCCACAAGGAGCCGTACCTGACGGCCGCATCGAGGTTGTTCTCCCCCGAGGCGTCTTGCCCCGGGTGGAACCTGTAAAGATGATGATTGCCTAGTCCCATTAAAAGTTTATCTGCTTTACCACCGCGAGTCCTGAGTGATCACAAGTGCTCCGGGTAAGACGTTGTCCGCACCCTCTCTCCCCTTATCTCTCTGGTCCCCATCGCCGGCCGACCGAGGACTCGAGGCGGGGCGGAGAAGCGCCGGACATAACCTTCCTCTTTCAACCATACCCACAGTCATCTTTGTTCAGTGCACTTCCATTTCTATGCTAACATCACCCAAAATTGTGTTCCAAACCTCTCTCTCCTGTTTTTTCCTATCTGTCTGCAGTGCCCCCTTTAGTATTTCCTGTAGAACAGGTATCTTGTTCATAAACTTTCTCACTGTCTGTTTGTCAGAGAATATTTTAAAATCTCCCTCATATTTGAAGGACAGTTTTGCCAGATATAGGATTCTTGGTTGGTGGTTTTTCTCTTTCAGTATCTTAAATATATCACACCACTTTCTTCTTGCCTCCATGGTTTCTATTGAGAAATCTGCACACACTCTTATCAAGTTTCCTTTGTATGTGATGGATTGCTTTTCTCTTTCTGCTTTCAGGATTCTGTTTGTCTTTGGTGTTTGATAATCTGATTCAGTTTGTTGATGTGGGTTTATTCAGATTATTTTGTTTGGGATGCACTGTGCTTCTTGGATCTGTAATGTTATGTCTTTCATAAGAGATGGGAAATATTCATTGATTATTTCCTCTCTTATTGCTTCTGCCCCTTTCCCTTCTCTTCTCCTTCTGGGACATACATGACATATACATTTGAGAAGTACATATACTTCATGTAGTCATTCAATTCCTTGAAATGTTGCTCAAATTTTTCCATTTTTTTCCCTATCTGTTCTTTTGTGTGTAGGATTTCAGGTGTCTTGTTCTCCAGTTCCTGAGTGTTTTCTTCTGCCTTTTTACATCTTCTGTTGTATGTCTTCATTGTGTTTTTCATCTCTTATGTTGTACCTTTCATATCCATAGATTCTGCCAGTTTTGTTTTCAAACTTTCAATTTCTACCTTATGTTTCCCAGTGTTCTCTTTATATCCTTCATCTCTTTTGCCATGTCTTCCCTGAACTTGTTGATTTGGTTTTTTATTTAACTTAGCATATTTCTTTGAAAATCTTTGATTATTTCATTAAAATGAAACAGTATGTCAACTGTATCTTGTTTGAGGTATAATTTTGTTCCTTTGACTGGGCCATATCTCCACCCTTCCCAGTGTAGTTTGCAGTCCTCTGTTTTCTAGGCATCTGGTTTCCATGGTTACCCCAATCAGGTTTTCCTAGACTAGAATTGGTTCAGGTCTCAGAATGGGGTTATATTCAGTATCAGTTTTCCCTAAGGGTGTGTCTCAGAATATTGACAGACTTTCCTGTGAAGCCTCTGGTTGTGCTTTTTGTAACCTGCCCAGCAGGTGATACCTGTCAACCTGTCACTTCCTACTGATGTAAGGAGGTGTGGCCCCTGGTAGTTTCTGTTTCAGCTATTTTTCCAACAGACTCTGGGGTCTGAGTTCTGAAGGGTAGGCATCAGTAAAGCTGGGCCCTACTTACTTCCTCTCAGAGAAGATACACCCCCTAAGGAGTTATCTTCTGCATTTGAATTGTACTTTGTCTCTCTGACTTTATCTCCACTGCTGTCTGGGTGAGAGCACTGTGAACTGAAAATGACTGAGGCTTTCTCCACTGAGCCACTCAGGTTGAGAAACCAAAAAAGGGAATGAAAACCCTCTTTCAGAGTCAGTCCATGCCCTCCCTCCCCAAGTTTTGCCTATCAGCCAGAGATAGTACTTGGTCTTCTGGGCTCCCTTCCCCAGAAAAGAGTTTTTTGGCTCTTTAAGGTCTGTCTTCACCAAAAGCATCTGTCTGCTTGTTAGGGGGTTTGTCTATGTTTGTAGCTTGTGTCCAGCGGTCCACATTTGCTAATTAAAACACCAGTTGGAGCTGGGCTGAGCTGTGTATGCTCACTCCAGAACTGCTGTTCTCTCCAACAGCAAGGTTTTGCAGCTCAGCCTGCCCTGGGGGGAGGGGGCCCCCAGTGTGGTTCTGCAGTTTCTACTTACAGATTTTATGCTGCGATCTCATCCAATCCACCTAATCCAGGCTGGTGCACAATGTATGGACAGTCACAATTGTCCCCAGCAGTTATTCCAGATCATTTGCTAGTTGTTCATTGTGTTTACTTGCTTTAGGGACTAACTGAACTCCACTCCTATCTATGCCACCATCTTGCCCCTCCTCCTCTTTTGTGTTTTCATCTCTTCTGTTGCGCCTTTCATTCCCATAAGTTCTGTTTTTCCAACTTTCAAGTTCTTCCTTATGTTTGCCGACTGTCTTCTTTATTTTCTTCATCTCTTTTGCCATATCTACACACAACTCATTAATTTGATTTTTTTAAATTGATTTAGCATATTTGTTTGAAGATGTTTAATTAGTTGTTTCAGCTCCTCATCTGAATTGTAAGTTTGTTCCTTTGACTGGGCCATATCTTTGTGTTTCCTAGTGTGATTCATAATTTTTTGTTGTCTTGGCATCTGGTTTCCTTGATTGTCCCAATCAGAGTTTCTCAAACCAGACAGGCTCAGGTCTCCATAGGAGGCTGTATTCAGTATCAGGTTTCCCTGTGGGTGAGACAGTAGACTGTCAGACTTTCCTGTAAGACCTTTAGACTTGGTGCTTTTCCTATCCTGCCCAGCATGTGGTGCTTGTGAGTCTGTAGGTCCTCACTGGCATAACGAGATATTGTGTATTCAATTCTCAGTGGACCCTGTCCTGACCAAGGGCTGAAGGTGTCAGAAGACAAGATAAGCTGTTTCTGTTTCTTTCCCCCATCCCACACCCTGGGGTCTGAGGTCTCTGAGGGAGGGCTGCCACTTGAACTTAGCCCCTCCCTTTTCTTAGTGAAGATAAGCCCTTTCACTTGAGTTTTTCCTTTGACTCTATCCCAACTCCACCCCTGCCTGTGTCAGCACTGATAATTGAAAATGCCCGAGGCCCTCCCTAATGAGCCACTCAGAATGAGAGAAAAAAGGAACGAAGTCCCCTTTTCAGCCAGTCCCCAGCCCTCCAGTTCACCAGGAAAGAACCAGAGTTGGTACCCAGTTCTCTGCACCCCTCTTCCTGGGACACAGCCCTCCTCCAGCACTCTGAACTCAGCCGACTACAAAAGCCTATATTTTATTTATGTATTTTTTCCACCATCCCCACCTCCTCTCCTCCAGGAGAAACTTCCATGTTCCTTTCCTACTTCCTCTGGGCTTATCCATGCTCATAGCATGCATCCAGCAGTGCAAACTGGTTAATTAAAACCACAACTGGAGCTTGGTTGGGCATTCCCCCATTCCTGACAGGGACCACTTCTCTTTCCCACACTGCAGTTTTCCAATTCAGCCTCTTCTGCTGGTGGAGATGTGCACCAGCTCTGAAGTGTGGTGAGCTTTACTTACAGTTCTGTGCTGTGATCTCAGCCATTCCACCCATTCCAGACTGGTGTATGATGTGTGTTGGGTCATGGATGTACCCCCTTCCATCTTTCCAGAATATTTTGTAGTTATTCCTGGCTATTTACTAGTTTCTCTAGGGGCTAACTAAATACCACACCTCCATATACCACCATTTTACCCCACTTCCTCTCTATGTCTTCTTGATGTCCTTTATGTCTTTAGGCAACCCACTGAAGCTGTTTCTTTGATTAGTTGTTTCAAGTTGTCTTCTCTGGCTTTTAATTTGGTCATTTGGCTTGGGCATATCTTCTTGTATCTTCATATGCTTTGTGATTTTCTGTTGATTTCATGCAATTTGCTTTTCTTAATCAGGTTATGTTGGAAGGTGAAAGTCTGGACATCTGTGTAAAATTTGACTGAACCAGTTTGACAGGGTGCACTTTCCCTGTCTTCCCTGCAGATAGTGATCTTGGGTCCCCTGAAACCTGCTTTTCCCTGACTGCAGCTGTGGGATTGTTGTGGTTCAAACCTGGTGGGCATCCAATCAGCATAGCAATCCTCCATGCACACTGGAGACTGCCAGCCCTGTGGGTGGGGGTGGACACTGTGCAGTTCAGTCAAGAATCCACTTAAGGGCACAGTGGGTCTGGTGATTCCCAGGCCTCCAAGTGGAGCAATTTCAGACTTTCAGATTACAATTTTTATCTTCCCAAGCCCTCAGCCAGCTCAAAGGTGTACTTTTAGTCAGCCCACAATATCCTTGCCTGCCATGTGTCTGTGGGCCTCTGGTTTGGGGAAAGGGTTCTGATGCTTCCATGTGACACCCTGCCCTATCCCTGTCTCTCCACTCATGCACACTCTGGGTATCCATGGAGGAAGAGTAAAGTCAGTAGCACACAGACTGTCTCTCTCACCTGCTAATTGTCAGATCAGCTCTGCTCACCTCTGTGTACCCTCTTCCCTTGAAGGGAGGGTACACCAGTTCTCCCCAAAGCCAGGCCCTCACAGTGGACCACCTCAGAACTGAGGGGTGGGCACTACACACTGCACCAAGATTTTTGTGTGTGGCCAGCTCAGTTCTGCTTGTTCCCAAGTTTCCTCATGGGAGTATCCAGCTGTTGGACTGAGAAAGGTTATCTCCCCAACTGGTTGCTGAGATGGGAGTGTGGGAGTACAGAGCTCCTCCCTTTCCTGCTCCAGTCTGCCAGCCCTAGCAGCAGTCGTGATTGAATAAATGCACCCCATCCTTTCAGTTGTAATTTCTCCAGTTTTTCATCCAGGTCCCCACTGTATATTGTAGAGGTCCTTCTCTGGCTACTCGTACCCTGGAACCACTTTCCCAGTTGCTTTCTGCCTTTTCTCTGGTTCTTCCATGGGGGAGAAGTTTGCTCTGCCTCTCCTATTCCACCATCTTCCCAGAAGTCCTTTCTTGTTTGGACAGCAGGTCTTCTGCCATTTCTCTCTGGTTAATTGTATCTTGGATTCTTCTCCTTGGAGCCAACTCATCCACTGTGTCCTGGGACATTCCAGAAGGCAACATCATCCTTGTTTATTCCATTTCCCAGCAACAGCAGAATTGTATTCCTGAAGAATATTCCACTATATGCAGGTACCACAGTTTCTTTATCCATTCACCTATTGAAGCGCATTTTCAAATTTAATTTTAATAGCATGCACATGCACTGTTCCTATACCCCTCTTTATTCCTCTTTTTGTTTGTGTTTTACACATTACATCTTTACAGATTGTATGTCCCAAACCAGAAATTTACATTACTTTTTACACATTTGAATTATAGGTAGGACCTATAAAAAATAGGAAGTGGAGTTACATTCTAAAAAATACTGTTCCGTGATAGTGGCATTTTTACTTATCCATATGATTAGAGGATTTATTTCTTTGTGCTGTTTTGAACCACTGCTTAGTGTCCTTTCTTATCCATCTGAAAATCTCCCTTTAGCACTGCTTGTAGGGCAGATCTTATGGTGATGAATGCCTTAGCTTTTATTTTTTTTTTTTTCTTTTTGGTCTGGGAATGTCTTAATTTGTCCCTCATTATTTTAAAAACAGCAGTTTTAATGAGATTTATTCACATGCCATACAGTCCATCCAAGGTGTATATTCCAGGTATATAATCAGTGGCTTTTAATATAATCATGGAGTTGTCCATTTATCACCACCATCAATTTTAGAATATTTTCATTACTCCAAAAAGAAAAATCCCATGCCCCTTAGGAGTTAATTCTCAATCTCTCTATCCTTCCCTATCTGTAGATAATCACTAGTCTATTTCTGTCTCTATAGATTTAATTATATTTACATTTTATATAAATGGAATCATACAATATGTAGTACTTTGTGTCTGGTTTCTTTCATTTAGCATAATTTTTAAAATATTAATTTTCTTTTAACTAGAGGAGTTCTAGGCTAACCAAAAAGTCATGTAAAAATTACAACATTCCCATATACTCCCTATTGTTAACCCTTTGCATTAGAGTGGTACTTTTCTTACAATTGGTGAAAGAATATTGAAATAGTGCTATTAACCATAGTCCCTAGTTTACATTAGATGTTTTTTTCACAGAAACCCTATTATGAGCACCTTGTAATAGTGTCATACATTTGTTAGAATTCATTAAAGAACATTCTTATACTTGTACTATTAACCCCCAGTCCATCTTGCACAACAGGGTTCACTATGTTATATGATCATATTTTATCTTCTTTCATTCTAATAACATGTACAATGCAAAACTTCCCCTTTCAACCACAGTCACATGCATAGCTTGGTACTGTTAATTACACACAAACTAAATAGAAATTCTTTACAAATTAAGCATCAGCTCCCTTTTCCATATCTCAGTGTATCTCCTAGTAGCATATTTTCAAGATTGTATCTCAGGAGAACCTAAGATGGTGGCTAGGAGAGACAGGGCAAAAAAACACCTCCATGAAAAATACTAGATAAAAGCCAGAAAGTGACCCAGAACATCTATTCCAGTGATGCACCAGCTGGACAAGGTCTGTTAAATCCACAGGGACTGTGCACTTGGTGAAACTGGGAGTCTGCAATCTGAAGTGAGTGAGTAAGCCTGCTGAATATCCAGCAGCCATGCTGCAGTGTGGGGAAATCATGGGTTGGGGTTTGGAGGCAGACTAGCTCTTTTTAAAAAAAACCAAAAGTGGCTGCAGATACAGCAGCAAGAACTGCACAGTGAAGTGCGGCAGGAACAGGCTGCATGAATGCCTCAATACCTGGTGTGCAAGATAGCCTTTTGAACACCTACTGCTAATTGTCTCAGAGCAAGGAAAGCAGAGGTGAGCCAAAAGGGGAAAAAACCATGCCCCTTGCAGCCATCTTCCCAGCAGGCTGGGAATGCTCCTGCCCAATGTGGGTGCCACAGCCCAGAGCCACACCAAAAAACCCAGTGTGACAGGAAGTGTTTCCAGCAACACACACAGACCCCACAATATTGGGTGTGGACAATAGCCTTTTGCACACCCACAGCTAATTGTCCCAGAGCTGGGAAGGTGGAGCTGTGCAAAATGGGGGAAATTAACATGCCCCATTTAGCCATTCTTACAGCAGGCTAGGAATGCCTACACAGCCGAGCAGCCCAGAACTTCCCTTGAGGGATGGCATGAATTTCTGATGTAGCAAAACCTTCCCTCAGCAGAGGCCCTAGAAGGGCACAGCTTGGAAGAGGGACCCACACAGAAATCCCAGGGACCATATGCGAATACCAAGGACTTGTGGGTCAGCAGCAGAGACAATCTGTGGTGAGACTGAACTGAAGGTTTAGACTCTTGCAACAGCCTTAAATCTCCAAGAACACCTGGGAGGTTTGATTATTAAAGCTGCCCTCCCTCCCTAACCACTCAGATACACACCCCACATTCAGGGCAGACAGCACCAACAACACATCCAAACTTGGTGCACCAGTTAGACCCCACAAGAATCAGATCTCCACACACCACAAAGACAAAGTTGAGGAGAACTGACTTGAGGGGAATAGATGACTCACAGATGCCATCTGCTGGTTAAAGTGTACTCCACCAAGCTGTAAATCTGATAAATTAGAGATTAGTCTTTGAATAATTCTACATATCCTAAAAGAACTCTATCAAGTAAAGCAAATGCCAAGAGGCCAGAAACAACAGAAAATTTTAAAGTATATGAAAAAACAGAAGATATGGGTAACCCAAACACCAAAATCAAAAGATCAGAGGAGACACAGTACTTGGAGCAATTAATCAAAGAACAGTGAGAGCATGGCACAGGATATAAAAGACATGAAGAGCATGGCACAGGACATAAAGGACATGAAGAAGAGCATGGCACAGGATATAGAGAACATGAAGAAGAGCCTAGGAGAGCATGAAGAAGAAATTGCAAGAGTAAATAAAAAAATAGATCTTATGGAAATAAGAGAAACTGTTGACCAAATTAAAAAGATTCTGGATACTCTTAGTACAAGACTAGAGGAAGCTGAACAATGAATCAGTGACCTCGAGGACCACAGAATGGAAAATGAAAGAACAAAAGAAAGAATGGGGGAAAAAATAAAAAAATTGAAGTGGACCTCAGGGATATGATATACAAAATAAAACATCCAAATATAAGACTTATTGGTGTCCCAGAAGGGGAAGATAAGGGTAAAGGTCTAGAAAGAGTATTCAAAGAGATTGTTGGGGAAAACTTCCCAAACCTTCTACACAATATAAATACACAAAGCATAAATGCCCAGTGATCTCCAAATAGAATAAATCCAAATAAACCCACTCCAAGACATATTCTGATCAAACTGTCAAATACTGAAGAGAAGGAACAAGTTCTGAAAGCAGCAAGAGAAAAGCAATTCACCATATACAAAGGAAATAACATAAGACTAAGTAGTGACTACTCAGCAGCCACCATGGAGGTGAGACGGCAGTGGTATGACATATTTAAAATTCTGAGAGAGAAAAATTTCCAACTAAGAATACTTTATCCAGCAAACCTCTCCTTCAAGTTTGAGGTAGAGCTTAAATTTTTCACAGACAAATGCTGAGAGATTTTGATAATAAAAGACCTGCCCTACTTCAGATACTAAAGGGAGCCCTACTGACAGAGAAAAAAAGAGAGAGAGAGATGGAGAAAGGTTCAGTACTAAAGAGATTCAATATTGGTTCAGTAAAGGGCAATAAGAGAGAGAGGGAAAAGATATATTTGACAAACATAAACCAAACAATAGGATGGCTGACTCAAGGAGTGCCTTCACAGTAATAACATTGAAAGTAAATGGATTAAACTCCCCAATTAAAAGATACAGATTGGCAGAATAGATAAAAAAAAATATGAACCATCAATATGTTGCATGCAAGAGAAGCAGCATAGACACAGGGACACAAATAAATTGAAAGTGAAAGGATGGAAAAATATTTCATGCAAGCTACAGCCAAAAGAATGCAGGAGTAGCAATATTAATCTCAGATAAAATAGCCTTTAAATGCAAGGACATCATAAGAGTCAAAAAAGGCCATTACATACTTGTTCTAGTTTGCTAATGCTGTGGAATGCAAAACACCAGAGATGGATTGGCTTTTATAAAAAGGAGGTTTATTTGGCTACACAATTACAGTCTTAAGGCCATAAAGTGTCCAAGGTAACATATCAGTAATCGGGTACCTTCACTGGAGGATGGCCAATGGCGTCCAGAAAACCTCTGTTAGCTGGGAAGGCACGTGGCTGGCGTCTGCTCCAAGTTCTGGTTTCAAAATGGCTTTCTCCCAGGACGTTCCTCTCTAGCAAGCTTGCTCCTCTTCAAAACGTCACTCACAGCTGCACTCAGTTCCTTCTCTTTGAGCCAGCTCATTTATATGGCTCCACTGATCAAGGCCCACCCTGAATGGGTGGGGTCACACCTCCATGGAAATATCCCATCAGTTATCGTCTACAGTTGGGTTGGGTGCATCTCATGCAAACAACCTAATCCAAACGTTCCAACTTAATCCCCACTATTATGTCTGCCCCACAAGATTGCATCAAAGAATATGGCTTTTTCTGGGGGACATACTACATTCAAACTGGCACAATACTAATAAAAGGGGCAATTCAACAAGAAGAAATAACAATAATAAATGTTTATGCACCCAATCATGGTGCCACAAAATACATGAGACAAACACTGGCAAAACTAAAGGAAGCAATGGGTGGTTCCACAATAATTGTGGGAGACTTCAACACATCACTCTCTCATATAGATAGATCAACAGGACAGACCAACAAGGAAATTGATAACCTAAACAATCTGATAAATGAATTGGATTTAACAGACATGTTATAGAACATTACATCCCAAACCAGCAGGATACACATTCTTCTCTAGTGATCACAGATCTTTCTCCAGAATAGACCATATGCTGGGACATAAAACAAGCCTCAATAAATTTTTAAAAAATTGAAATTATTCAAAGCACATTCCCTGACCACAATGGAATACAATTAGAAGTCAATAACCATCAGAGATTTAGAAAAGTCACAAACACCTGGAGATTAAAAATGCGGGGGAGATGAAAACAGTCCCAGATAATCAAAAGCTAAGGGACTTCATCACCAGTAGAGCAATCCTATAAGAAATGCTAAAGGGAATTGTGCAGGCTGAAAGGAAGGGACTCTAAACAATCGACTGAAACCACATGAAGAAATAAAGATTTCCAGTAAAGATCACATGGTAAATATAAATAGCAATACTACTGTATTTTTGATTTGTAACTCCACTATTTACTTTCCACAGGAGGTGTAACGATAAATCGGTGGTTTTGGACTCAATGTAAAATATGTAATTTTTGACAAGAACTACGTAAATGTGGGGAAGTGGAGGAGTATAGGAACATAGTTTTTGTGTCCTATTGAAGTTAAGTTGGTAACCAAGTAAACAAGATTGTTATAGATTTAGGATGTTAAATTTAAGCCCCACAATAAACACAAAGTATCAGAGAATATGATCATAGAGATGGAAAGTAGAGTATGGGTTACAAGAAGTGGGGGAAGGGGCAATGGAGAGTTAATAAGAAATGAGTGTAGGGTTTCTGTTTGGGGTGAAGGGAAATTTCTAGTAATGGATGATGGGAAGGTGATGGCATTGCAACATTGTGAATGTGATTAATCCCACTAAATGGAATGCTTGGGAGGGGTTGGAATGGGAAGATTTTATGCTGTATGTATGTTTCCACAATTGAAAAAAAAGTCTAGATAGATAATGACAATTAAATGCCATAGATGATCCTGGATGAGATCTAAGAATAGGGGAGAAAAGTCTCAAAAGGACACAATTGGGACATAAGGAAAAAATGAAATATAGAATGTAAGCTTTATATCAATGTTAAATTTCTTGAGTTTCTTAACTACACTTAATGTGATTACATAATTGAATATTCTTGTTCTTTGGAAATGTATATGTGAATTATATTATTTGTTCAAGGATGTGTGCAACTTGCTCTCATATGTTCAGAAGACAGAGTAATAGATGATGGATGATAGGGAGGGAGGGAGGGAAAGAAATAAATGGTAAAGTGACAAAATATTAAAGTTGGTAGATCTGGTTATCAGTGGAGGGGGGTTAGGGTAGGCTGGAGTTATGTGTATGGGGTTTGTATAAGTTTTACAACTGTCCTGTAAGTTTGAATTTGTTTAAAAATAAAAAGTAAAAAAAAAAATTGTATCTCTATGGGTTTGCTTATTATAATTAGTTCATATTAGTGACATCATACAATATTGGTCTTTTTGTGCCTGGCATATTTCACTCAGTATAATGTTCTCAGAGTTTGTCTATGTTGTCATATTCATCAGGACTTCATTCCTTTTATGCTTGAATAATATTCCATTATGTATATATCACATTTTGTTTATTCATTGGTTGATGGCACTTGGCCTGCTTCCATCTTTTGGAAATTATAAATAATCCTGCTGTGAACACTGGTATGCAAATATCTGTTGAGACTGCAGAGGTGAGCAGGAGTGATGACAGAGTGCATTGTAGGACACGTGGAGGCTTGAGATGGCTGCTCAATATATTACTGTGGAATAAGAAAATGGATGAACACAGCCAAGCAGAAGTTATTCTTTTTCCCAGATTGGCATGACAGGGAGTCTCCATATCCTTTATCCAACTTAGAGTTCAGGATTGTACTCATCTTTCCTTCATTTCCTTAGGTAGCTTTTGAAAGGTCTTTTAGACTTTAACATTAAAATTTTGTAAATACATTCATTTTTAGTTACCATCATATTCCTTTGCACCATTTATTTGATCAAGGTTATAGAGTTTTCATAGAGGTCATGCTTAAAGAGAAAGGAAAAGTTCCCGTTGCATTTTGACATTTTTATTACTCCTTTTCCTAACCAATGTTTTATTGTTTGTATTATTTATCCACTTTTCCCAAACACTTTATCTTTAGGTATCTCCAAGTCCCTTACAATATTTACTGCATCTATAATATGAAGAGATATGTAAGAATAAGACACAGGTAGTTTATTTTCCTGCTGGTTTTCTCACAGTATGTTGTGGCCATTAAGAAAACAGTTGTGGTTGCCAGTTCTTCATCTGAAGGACATTAGTCATCTGTGACGGTTAGGTTCATGTGTCAACTTGGCCAAGTGATGGTACTCAGCAAAATCTGTTCTAGTTTGCTAAGGCTGCCAGAATGCAAAACATCAGAAATGGAATGGCTGTTATAAAGGGGGGTTATTTGGTTATAAAGTTACAATATTAAGGCCATAAAGTGTCCAAGGTAAGTCATCAACAATAGGGCACCTTCACTGGAGGATGGCCGATGGTGTCGGGGAAACCTCTGTTAACTGGGAAGGCACACGGCTAGCATCTGCTCCAGAGTTCTGGTTTCAAAAGGGTTTTCTCCCAGGATGTTCCTCTCTAGGCTTCAGCTTCTCTCCAAAATGTCACTCTCAGTTGCTCTTGGGGCATTTATCCTCTCTTAGCTTCTCTGGAGCAAAAGTCTGCTTTCAAAGGCTGTCTCCAAAATGTCACTGTAAACTGCACTTTCTCTCTCAGCTGTGCATTCTTCAAAGTGCCCGTATTGGCTGTAGCAAGCTCACTCCTTCTGTTTGAGCTTGTATAGTGCTCCAGTAAACTAATCAAGGCCCAAGCTGAATGGGCAGGGCCACACCTCCAGGGAAATTATCCAGTGAAAGATCTTGCCCACAGTTCAGTGATAACATCTCCACAGAAACATCCAATCAAAAGTCTCCAACCCAGTCAACACCAATGTTTCCTGCCCACACAAGACTGCATCAAAGGAAATGGCATTTTGGGGGACATAATACATCAAAATCAGCACATCATCCATCACAATACTCTCGGATTTTCTCAGAAGAGTGGGATTGCAACCAAGATTAGAAGTGAAGAACTAATGTTTGATTGTTTACAGTCACACTGTTATGAGCATGAATCTAATTCCAAAATAGACCACCCATTACAGAAACTACCATTAAATACAGTAACCTCAACCCTTGCCCAAACACCGTGGATTTTGGTTTAAGTACCAGACTTGTGCACAGGAGCACAGGTAACTGTAATGTAAGTTCACATAACATAAATTCCCCAAACTGTGCCCTGAAACAGGATCTCAGCATTGCCCTGAGAAGATTCAGATTTTTGAAATACAAAATGCAAAACTTATTTTCCAATATTCAGTCCAGTCTATTACCACACAACTTATCCTTATGATAAAGTCATTCTTTGCTCTTCAGTATGACTCCCAGTCCCTTTATGTCATGATCATTTCATCCTTGCAAGGTCATCATTCTAATGTTTGGTCACTTTTGGTCACATCAGTCCTTTGGGGCAGGGAGAAGGAGTTATTCTTTTCAAATGAAAGGTCGTGGAGACGGGGCAAGATGGCAGAGTGGTGAGGAGCAGAATTTTGTCTGTCCCCTACAGCAGCTGGCAATTACCCAAGAACTATATGAAACAGTGTTTTCAGGGTCTCCAGTAACCAGTCACACATTGGACGCAAGTTTGGAATTGGAGGAAAAGCTGAGATCACAGCGAACGTTGTAAGTTCCCCGGACCAGGGGTCTGACACCCCTCCCCACCCAGACCTCACAGACTGTCTTGCTGCCGGCTCCCTGAAAGGGGGGAAAAAAAAAACCAAGAAGCAGCGGTCTGCTGAGGGCAAGAGGGGGTGCTCAGCCCAGCCTCAACTGCAGAATTAATTAACAAATTCATTAACTAACTTTGGGAGCTGGGGTGCTGGGGAGGGGCTGGGCTCCAAGAAGTGGGGGCATGTAGGAGCCGGCACCCATTCCCAGACTCCAAAAAAGCCATTTTTTCCCCCCTACATTTTGTCCCTTCTGCCTTCTCACTGATCCCTTATCTTTTTGCATTTCAATAGCCCCCGGCAGGGATGGAACTGAAGCGTTGGAGAGTAATTATCAGACAATAGCCCAAAGCATATCTTTAAATACTCTATTCTGACACTGACAAAACTTCCAGGCTAGGGAAAGACTTTTAAAAGAGACTCTTTTTTTTTTTTTCCTTTTTTCTTTTTCTTGATTTCTTTTCTATTTTTTTTTTAATCTAAAAGTAATATATGTGGTTATTTTCTATCGGAAAGCCCAGGTTGAGGGACTAGGCTGGGCTTGGGGGAGACAGAATACCCACAGTGTCTTTGAATTCCGTATTCACTACTGAAGATCTCCACTCCCGTCTTTAATTGGGAACTCAGGCTGACCAAGGAATCTACCTGGAGAGGCCCCAAAGAGGAGAGAGGAGAAGGGAATAGTGCCCCTGAGAGACAACTGGAGTTCTGAGGATTGGGAGAGTGGAGGGAGGTCCAGCTCAACTGGCAGTCCTCCTTCTGGGAATTCAGACCCCAGGGGCTGGAATTCAGATTCCGGCTTCAGTCAGCCACGC
Source organism: Choloepus didactylus (assembly GCF_015220235.1). NCBI lineage: Eukaryota > Metazoa > Chordata > Mammalia > Pilosa > Megalonychidae > Choloepus > Choloepus didactylus. The sequence goes on from NC_051314.1 coordinate 145,627,082, forward strand.
CCCTGACAGGATCAGAGTCACCAGGAGAACTAAAGGCTCCATACCTCCTTACACTGGTGGGGGAGCTGTGGGCTGGCCAGCGCCACCTGCTGGACAGGAGAGGAAAAGCACCAATTCTAAAGGCCTCATAGGAGGGTCTCATTCTCAGGAAAACTCCATACCCTCCCAATGAGACCTGGGCCTCACTAGACTGGGAAAATCTGACTAGGGCGACCGTATCTAAGGAGACCCACTCACAAAAAGGTTACATAGAGGCAGAGCAAGAAACAGAAAAAACAACAGGGGAAAAATTCCGATCAACTAAATAGAACCTAAGTTAGAGGTCTAGAATAAGTTGAACTGAATAACAGAGGCCAGACAACAAAGCCAACCAACAAGAAAACCACTAGGTAAAAGACAGAAAACAAGCTCCAAAATAAACTAGTCAAGAAAATTAGATGCCTAGACAACTTAAGATAACAAGCCATACCAGGAAACACGAAAATATGGACCAGCCAAAGGAACAAACTAATAGTGAGCTGAGACACAGGGGTGGAGGCAACTAGTGCTAAATAAATTTGATGAAATGAAGGAAGATATAGCAAAAGAGCTGAAGGATACAAAGAAGACACTGGCTGACCATAAAGAAGAATTCATAAACTTAAAAAAACAAATGGCAGAACTCATGGGAATGAAGGCCACAATGGAGGAGATGAAAAACACAATGGAGGGACACAACAGTAGATTTGAACAGGCAGAAGAAAGGATCAGTGAACTGGAAGACAGGTCATTCGAATTCATACACACAAAAGAACAGAGGGTGAAAAAAAATGGAAAAATATGAGCAGGGTCTTAGGGAGCTGAGTGACAACATGAAACGCACAAATATACATGTTATGGGTATCCCAGAAGGAGAAGAGAGGGGAAAAGAGACAGAAAGAGTAATAGAAGACATATTCACTGAAAATTTCCCAACTCTTATAAAAGACAGAAAATTAGAGATTCAAGAAATATAACATACCCCAAATAGAATAGATCCCAATAGACCTACTCCAAGACACTTACTGGTCAGATTGTCCAATGTCAAAGACAAAGAGAGGATTCTGAAAGCAGCAAGGGAAAAGCAATCTATCACATACAAGGATGTACAGATTTCTCTGCAGAAACCATGGAGGCAAGAAGACAGTGGCATGATATATTTAAGATACTGAAAGAGAAAAACTGCCAACCAAGAATTCTATATCCAGCAAAACTTTCCTTCGAAAATGAGGGAGAGATTAAAACATTTTCAGACAAACAGACACTGAGAGAGTTTGTGAATAAGAGACCGGCACTACAAGAAATACTAAAGGGAGTGCTTACAGGCTGATAGGAACAGACAGGAGAGAGAGAGTTGGAGAAGAGTGCAGAAATGAAGATTATCAGGAAAGGTAAAAGGAGAGGAAAAAATAAGATATGACATATAAATTCCAGAAAACAAAATGGTAGTAGAAATTACTGCCCTTACAGTAATAACACTAAATGTAAATGGATTAAACTCCCCAATAAAAAGACACAGACTGGCAGAATGGATTAAAAAACAGGACCCATCTATATGCTGTCTACAAGAAACTCACTTTAGACACAAGGACAAACATAGACTGAAAATGAAAGGTTGGAAAAAGATATTTCATGCAAACAACAACCAGAAAAAAGCGGGAGTAGCTATATTAATATCAGACAAGTTAGACTTCAAAAGCGAAACAATTAGACAAAGAAGGACACTATATATTAATAAAAGGGTCAATTCATCAAGAAAGCATAACAGTCATAAATATTTATGCAGCAAACCAGAATGCCCCAAAATTCATGAGGCAAACACTGCGATCACTGAAAGGAGAAATAGATACCTCTACAATACTAGTTAGACTTCAATACACCACTCTCATCAATGGATAGAACATCTAGACAGAGGATCACTAAAGAAACAGAGATGTTGAAGTGTATGATAAATGAACTAGACTTGACAGACATTTATAGAACACTACATCCAACAACAGCAGGATACACTTTTTTCTCAAGTGCTCATGGAACATTCTCTAGGATAGACCACATGTTGGGTCACAAAGCAAGTCTCAATAAATTTAAAAATGTTGATATTACACAAAACAGTTTCTCAGACCACAATGGAATGAAGTTGGAAATAAATAAAAGGCAGAAGGTCATAAAATTCACAAACATATGGAAGCTAAACAACACCCTCTAAGAAAACCAGTGGGTAAAGGAAGAAATTACAAGAGAAATTAGTAAATACCTCAAATGAAAGGTCATAAGTGGTATCTTACCCTCAGCTTTCTCTCATTTCTGGTTCTTCTCATTTCAGGTTCTTCTCATTTCAGGGAAGGCTCCAGTGATATTTATTCTGGCCCAAAGAATGCCTTCTGCTGATTTAGGAATGTACTTTAAACTCCATGGCACAAGAAGGAAAAAGTGACTGACAAAATAGGATGGGCTGTGAGTAACTTTTCTCCAATCAAAAGACTGCCACTGTTCAGTCTTTTACCCCTTATTTCCTGAGCCATCTCATCCACCCTTCTCTTATGAATTTACTCATTGTTAACTAAAAGGCCCGAACTCCAAGACTTGAGGTTACAATCAAGTAAGATCAGGAGATATCTCCAAATGTGACCATAAAATGGACAAAACTGACCATGAAATCCAATTTGGCACTCTTTGAAGAGTTCAAAGGAATACAGTGGGCTTCATAGCACCTATGCTTCTTGGAATAGTGGGAGTCTGTGGCATCTGATCTGGGGTTGCTCCCACCCCTGTGCAGGAGATATATTTATATTTGTCCCCAACCAGCCTCAAAAAAACAATGCATGTGCCCCAAGCTGTAGACCCTAATGCCAAACCCCATGTCAGAAAACTAAAATTTTACCTTAGTTTCTGTTTCTTATAGCTTTCTACTCCGCCAGAACACAAAACATAAGACCAACAAATCATAGTCTACCAACTCCAATTTGCCCCATGTGTCCTGGCCCCTGTGGTTTGACATTGGCCAAATAAGGATAAATACCTTGAGGAGGTAAACAGAGTGATTTATACAACTAGCTTCATTGTTGGTTGTGAAAGCCCATCTATGTAAACCTGCCTTTCTACTTCCCAGTGGAGCTCCCCTTTTATTTCCTGGGTGGGATGCGCCTTGATTCATGAATCACTCAATAAAGCTGTGATATCCTATAGTTCATGTTTTTAAAAGTTTTTCTTTTTCTTACTGGTGATATTCATTTGGATCACTTCATTGTATGGTGTCTGCCAGGCTCCTCCATTGTAAAGTCATTTTTCTCTGTTGTGATTAACAAGAATTGTGTGGGGAGTTACTTTGAGGCTATGTAAACATTATGTTGCTCATCATACTTTAAAATTAGTTATTCATTTATTTATACTGCTATGGATTCATGAATTCCTATTTTATTCAATGGGTTATTTATTTTGATTCTCAAATCATTTCAGATTTCATAAGTCAGAGCCACTTCAAATTTTCTACTGTATCCTCTAGATAGGTGCCCCCAACATTGATTTCTGGCACAACCAGATGTTCAAGGCTCATCTTGTATTTTCTTTGCCCCATCCCTGTAATCAGTGAATGCTCCTAAGAGCATAGGGTCCTTTTACTGGAGAAAGTTATCTAGAAACCAAGGTGTGGTTACTAGGTGAGCTCATTCCTATTGGAGTGTCACAGCTTCTAGGTCTTTTCATCAGTCATATCTAAGGAACATAAGAATATACATGCTCTGTAAATGTATACATTTGTATCTAGATTTATACATATATATGTATATGCATAAATATAATTACATCTATATTTACTTCTATACCTATGTATGTAATGAAATTATGAATTCACATCAAGACCAATTACATCATTTGCAGGATCCAGAGGAAAATGAAAATTGAGCTCTTGTTCTAAAAGCAAAAAAAGATAGTTTTAAAGATACCAAAATATAAAACTTTTTCCCCTGCAAACTCTCTCTCAAATAACAAGTGTTTTTATCTCCTATTTAACTTCATTTTCAGTAAATTAAAATGTAAATTATTGCATGGATTTTACTCTTCATCTTTATTTTTGTAATGTCAACTTTGAATGCAAATTTAAAAGAACTTAACTTGTAAGTGGAATCACTAAAATTACACAGTTCTTATTTCACAGGTCCCCATGAGTGTATTTCATTTTTACCGGAAGAATGGAAACCCTGCAGGAAACTCACTCAGCTGTGTTTACTTTGCCTCTTGATATGTGACTATTTCACCAACACTCTCTGCTTTTTACTTAGTGGTAAATAATAAAGGCCTTGGAAAGAAAGCAACTTATTAGTTGCCTTATCTTTCCCTTTCCTCTGTCAACAATTTCACTGGAAGTGGTTGACTTATACAGGGAAACATAAGTAAGAAGGGATATGATAGGGATCTCAGTCATTTTGCTTCATAGAAGACCAGTGACTTCTTTCTATATTGGTAGTAGGTTCCAGTTTGAAAGGAAAGTGTGGCCTCTCAGACCTGTCAGCAAATCCCATATTCAGTCATAGATGTAACAGTCTTACTTACATAGATGTAACAGCCACAGGGTCTGCCTGATTTGGGGGGAAGACTGGGGGCAGAGCCCATCTGAAAACTGTCTAGTGAAAGAAACATAGAGATCAAAGAAAACCAACAAGAAAACCAGAGGCAGAAGAGAGAAAACAATGTCCAGAATAAACTAATCAAGAAAATCAGATACCTAGACAGCAAAAAATCAAGAGCATCAGGAAACGTGAAGATATGGCCCAAAGGAACAAACTAACACCTCAACTGAGATTCAAGAGTTGGATCAACTAATTAAAAATGTTCACACAAATCTTCTAAATCAAATCAATGAGTTGAAAGAAAATATGACAAAAGAGATGAAGGATATAAAGAAGACACAGGGTGATCATAAGGAAGAATTTGTAAGCTTGAAAAACAGCAGAACTTACAGGAATGAAAGGCACAATAGAAGAGATGAAAAGCAGAATGAAGGCATACAACAGCAGACTTTTAAAGGTAGAAGAAAGGATTCAGGAACTAGAGGACAGGACATCTGAAATCCTACACACAAAAGAACAGATAGGAAAAATGGAAAAATATGAGCAGGAGCTCAGGGAACTGAATGACAACATGAAGTGCATGAATATGCATGTTACAGGTGTCCCAGAAGGAGATGATTAGGGAAAAGGACTCAATTTTGCCAAATTCTCCACCACTTAAAAACAAGGAGTGACTTTCTTCCAGTTGCCAATGACACATTATCATTTCTTTCTAAGGCCTCATCAGAAGTATCTTTAGAGTCCATATTTCTACCAGTAGTCTCTCCAAAGCAATCTAGGCCTTTCTTATGCTCCTCACAATTCTTGTAGAATTTTTCCCTTATACATTTGAAAAGCCATTCCAAAATTTTTGGTATTTCCAAAAACTCAACAGCACCACATTTCTCTGTTACCAAAATCTGTTCTGATTTGCTAGAGTTGCCATTATGCAAAATACCAGAAATGGATTGGCCTTTATTAAGGGGATTTATTAGGTTAAAAATTTACAGTTCTAAGGCCACAAAAGTGTCCATCAAAAAGAGGCATGAGACATCAACAAGAGGATACCTTCACTGAAGAATGGCTGATGGTGTCTGGAACACCTCTGTCAGCTGGGAAGGCATGTGGCTGGCATCTCCTGGTCCTTTGTTCCCAGGTTATGTTTCAAAATGGCTTTTTCCAAAATGTCTCTGTGATTCTGTCTTCACTCCTGTCTCTCAGCTCCTATGTGTCCTTGCTACTTTCTCCCAGGGCTTTTCTCTCTAAGTATCTGGGGGTCCTCTCTTAGCTTTTCTGGGGCAATCTCTGAGCTTCGTCTCTTATCTTAGCATCTACAAATGTCTTTCTGTCTGCATCTCCAAACATCTCCAAGGTTTAGCATCTGTGTCAGTTCAAGCTCTGTTTGGTACTCCAATGAACCAATCAAGACCCACCCTGAATGGATGGGGTCCACACTTCCATGGAAATAATTTAATCAAAATATCACCCACAGTTTGGTGAGTCACATCCCCATGGAAACAATCAAGAGATTCCACCCAAGAGTAAATTCAAAGATGATGGTTCTTCTGGGATCCATAACAGTTTCAAATCAGCACAAGGGACATAACTACAGACTTCACAGATGTAAAAGAGATGAGAAGATACTAAAACAACTATATGTTAACAAACTATAAAACTTAGATGAAATGGATAACTTTCTAGAAAAGATGTTTAAACAAATCTATAGGGATATTAAGTAGACACTAGGAAAACAAAGAATTTTAAATTATACATAGAAAAATAGATTTACAGAAATGAAAGACACAGTAGATGAAATTGAAAATGTACTGAAGACACACAATAGCAGATTTGAAGAGGTGGAAGAAACAATCAGCAAACCCCAATACAGAGCAACTGAATTCAAAAACACAAAAGAACAAATGGAGAAAAAAATGGAAAAATGTGAGCTGCATCTCAGTGAAATGATTGACAAGATAAAGAGCACAAGAGCAACTAGTAAACCACCAGGAACAACTAACAAATAGTCTGGAAAATGTGTTGGGGGACATCCATTGTTGAACACACATACACCAGGCTGGAATGGGTGGAATGACTGGGACCACAGCATAGAACTGGGTTCCTTACACCAACAGGGAACTGCAGTCTGACAAACACCACCTGCTGGAAAGTATAGGAAAAGCACAGACTCTAGAGGCCTCACAGGAAAGTCTGACAACCTTCTGGGTCTCATCCTCAGGGAAATTGGAAATTTCTTTGCATTTTTTTATTGTGAACTTTAACATACATAACAGTGATAACTTTCAACATACATTTCACAAGTAGTTAGAGAGCAAATCTCAAAGAATGTCATGGGTCACAAGTTCCACAACTTCAGCCATTTCCGTTATTGTAATATATAACATACATACAGAAAGGTCTCATCTCTCAATGTGCAGTTTAACAAGCAGTCATATAGGTAATTTCAAAAATTGTTATGGGTTATAGTTCCACACTTTCAGTTCTTTCCTTGTTATGCAATACAAGGTATATACAGAAAGGTGAAGACCTTCAAGGCACAATTCAACAAGCAGTTATGGAGCAAAGCCTAAGGGATGCCATAGGCTACAGTTCCACTGAGTCATTTACCTCCTTCCAGTCATTCCAACATCCCAGCATCCAAAAAAATATATAAAATTATATAAAGTTTCAGTATTAGTAGAGCATTGTTCAATCTTATCTTCTTTGTTGCTACTCCTTACTCCCAATCTCTTTCTCCATCTTCAGGGGTATCTAGGCAGTGAGCACCCTAACTTGTTCATATTAAAAGTGTGTGTTGACAAAATGGGGAAAGAGGCCACAACTGATAATTGATCTTAAAGAAGCTGTTGCCTCTGGGATTTAGGACTTGTCTGTTATAGGAACACTGGTGGATTTAAGTTTCTGAAAGTTAAAACATGGTGCATCTTTTATAGAATATCAAATAGGAACCTTTTGGTAAGGGCACAGCATGCTGTGGCCAATTGGAATGTCTAGCTGGAGCTTGCGTAAGAGAACTCTCCGCTATAGCCTCTCAACACTATTTGAGATCACCCAGCTTCTGTGACCTCAGTCTATTACCTTTCTTTCTTTCCCCCCACCCTTTGTTCATGTAGGCATTTTAAATACCTTGCTGCCAAGGCAGGGTCATCCCCTCAGGGAAACATGATACTGGATTGCACTTTCCTTCTGAGACCTGGGCCCATCTGGTCTGGGAAAATCTGATTGGGGTAATCAAGGAAACCAGATGCCTAGACAGCAAAAATTGAGTCCCATTAGGAAAACTGAAGATATAGCCCAGTCATAGAAACAGACTTACACTTCAAATGAGATACAGGAGCTGAAACAGCTAATTAAAGATATTCAAGCAATTCTTCTAAATCAGTGAAGTGAAGGAAAATGTGGCAAAAAAGATGAAGAATATAAAGACTCTGGGTGACCATAAAGAAGGATTCATAAGCTTGAAAACACAAATGGCAGAAATTATAGAAATGAAAGGCATAATAGAAGAGATGAAAAATTGAGACAAAAGCAGATTTGAAGAGGCAAAATAAAGAATTTGTGAACTTAAGGACAGATCATTTGAAGTCCTATGCACAAAAGAACAGATAGGGAAAAGAATGGAAAAATATGAGCAGTGTCTCAGAGAATTGAATGACAATATGAAGCACATGAACATATGTGTCATGGGTGTCCCAGAAGGGAAGGGAAAAGGGGTAGAAACAATAATGGAGGAAATAATCACTGAAAATTTTGCAACTTTTGTAAAAGACATAGAATTAAAGATCCAAGAGGTGCAGCATACCCCAAACAGAATAGATCCAAACAGGCTTATCTGAAGCCACTTAACAATCAGATTATCAAATGTCAGAGACAAAGAGAATTCTGAAAGCATCAAGAGAAGGGCAATCTATCACATACAAAAGAAGCTCAGTAAGACTATGTGTGGATTTCTCAGTAGAAGCCATGCAATTGATAAGGCAGTGGTATGATATATTTAAGGTAATGAAAGAGAAAAACTGCCAACTGAGGATTCCATTTCCAGCAAAAGTGTCCTTCAGAAATGTGGGAGAGTTTAAAATATTCTCAGACAGACACTGAGAGAGTTTGTGAACAAGATACCTGCTCTACAAGAAATACTAAAGGGTGCACTACAAGAAAATACAAAAATAGGAAAAGACAGGAGAGAGAAGTTTGGAGAAGAGTGTAGAAATGAAAACTACCAGTAAGGGTAAAAAGAGAGAGAAAAAACTAAAAATAAATAAATAAGATGACATATAAAATCCAAAAGACAAAATGATAGGAGAAATTGCATCAATTGAAATTAGCCAGAAACAAAAGGACAAATACTGTATGGTATCACTAATATGAACTAATATGAATGAGTGAGCCTTGAAAGTTTAAGCTGAGAACACAGGTTATCAGGAGATAGAGTGTAGACATCAGGCATCTGATACTAAAGGAGTACAAAATGTTCAACAGAATTCATTGTATAGATCCAGAAATAGATAACACAATACTATGTGATGGTAGCACAATGTTGTAAGTACTCTGAACAAAGATGAGTGTGAGTGTGGGTGACAGAGGAAGGCTAGGGGCATTTATGATACCAGAAAGCAAGAAGATAAAGACTGGAATTATATAATTTAGTGAAACTTAGAGTGTGTTAACATGAGAGGGAACAAATGAATGTCAACATTGCAAGGTATTGAAAACTGGATAGTATAGGAGAAAAATACAACCAGTGCAAATGAGTCTATAGTTAACAGTAAGATTGTAATATGCTTCCATTAATTATAACAAAGGCAATATGCCAAAACTAAAGGTCTATAAGAGGAGGATATAAGGGAGTGGTATGAGATTAATGGTGGTGTTGTATGACCTTTTCATTGTATTTTATTTTATTTTTTTCTTTTATCCCTTTTTATTCTTCATTTTTCTCCTCTTTCTCTTTCATTCTGGAGGGAATGGAAATATCCTCATATAATCTGTGGTGGTAAATGCATAACCATGTGATTATTTTAGGAATAATTGTTTACTTAATATGAATTGTATTAGGTGTGGATAAAACTGTTTTTAAAAAAAAATGAGCATAAACATACACATCATAGGTTTCCCAGAAGAAGAAGAGAAGGAAAAAGCACCAAGAAGAATATTTGAGGAAGTAATCACTCAAAATTTCCCAAACCTTATAAAACATATAAATATGCAAATCTAGGAATCCCAGTGCAATCTAAACAGAATAAATTTGAATAGACCCAATCTGAGACACATGCTAATCAGACTGTCAAATGCCAAAGAAAAGGAGAGACTTCTGAAAGCCAGAAGAGGAAATGTGATTCACCACATACAAGGGAAACCTCTTAAGACTAAATACTGATTGCTAATCAGATACCATGGAAGGAAGAAGGCAGTGGTATGATATTTGAAGATATTGATGGAGAAAAATTGCCATCCCAAAATTCTTTTTGCAGCAAAGCTGTCCTTCATAAATGAGGGACAGTATAAAATACTTACAGATATACAGAAGCTGAGGGAGTTAGTTAACAATAGACCTACCATACAGGAAATACTAAAAGGAGTGGCTGGCTGAAAAAAAAAGACAGTAGGGAGAGGCTTAGAAGAGAGTATAGAAATAAAGATTATCAGCAAGGGTAACTAAAAGGTAAATAGAGGGAAAAAATATCTGACAGATAAAAGCCAAAGGGTAAAATGGTTGTAGTAAGGACTGTTTTTAGAATAATAACATTGAATGAGGGGAGAGATCCAAGATGGTGGTTTAGGAAAGACAGAGCAAAATTTCCCAACATGAAAATCACTAAAGGACAGAAAGTGCTCCAGAATAGTGGCTCCAAGGTTATATTGGCTGGGCAGGGTCTCCTATACCCATAGTGACTGTGTACTTGAAGCCAAGAGACTGTGTTTGGAGATGGGTGAGTTTTGGGCCCAGAAAACTGCCAGGGAACAAGCAGCTGGAACCACATTTGAGAGCAGTGGGGAGAAACAGAGAGACTGTGATCAGAGACAAGTTAGTGTTCATCCTGGAATGCCAAGGGGAATGGGCAGCTGGAGCTGCAGTCGAGGGTGGCAGGGAGTATTTTCCATGCACCAGGCACCTGCCTTTACTCCTGGCATGGGTGATAACCTTTCATAGAACTGTGGCCAATAACCCCCATGCCAGGGCCTGGCCATTGCAGCAGGCAGTCAATCATGGAATAGAGTAACTTTTCACACCCTGAGCAGCCATCTTTGCAACTGGCTTGGAGATACCCCTTCACAGCACCACAGCCAAGACCCTCCTTGAGGGAATTTGGGATTCAGATGGCTCATGAGGGCACCCATTCTTCTTCCATGGAAGCCTGTGGTGTGCACAACCTAGAGGCAGGGGTGCCACATGGAAGTTTCAGGAACGCTCAACCAATGCCAGAGACTTGTGGGCCCATGGCAGACAGGGTCTGTGCAGAATCTGAGATGAAGGGTTAGACACATTCTGCAGCCCCAGGGTACTCCACTGACAGCCCCAGGAAATGATGGAAATACTGTGTCCTGGAGTGAACTCCATGCAAAACTGCACAGGACATGCCCCACACCTACAGTGTTGGCAATCCCCACTGCACACAGAAAATGGGTGCAGTTATTGGACCTCCACATGGTTTGGGCTCTCAATTCATACACAAAGTTGGGGAGAACTGGCTTGAGGGTAAGAGGTGGCTCAGGAACACCAGCTGTTTGTACGTCAGGGAAAGTGCATTCCACAAACTTGTAGCTCTGTGAAATTATAGATGATTGTTTAAATAAGTCTGCATGTCTAAAAGAACTCTATCAAGATAAGCAAATGCCAAGAGCCTCAAAACGACAGACAATTATAAAACATATGAAGAAACCAGAAGATATGGATAACCCAAATGCCCAAATTTAAAAATCAGAGGAGACACAGAACTTGGAGCAATCAAAGAAGTAACCACAAACAATGTCATGGCTCAGGATATAAAGGACATGAAGAAGACCCTAGAAGAGCATAAAGAAGAATTTGCAAGAGTAAATAAACAATCAGATCTTATGGAAATAAAAGATACTGCTGATTAAATTAAAAAGATCCATGAGACACATAACACCAGATTTAAAGAAGTAGAGGAATGAATAAACAAATTCAAAGATAGTGTCTTGGAAAGTGAAAACACAAAAGAATGAATGATGAAAAAAGTCAAAAAATCTGAAATGGTTCTCCGGGAAATGACAGACGACATGAAGCACACAAATATAAGAATCATTGGTGTTCCAGAAGGGGAAGAGAAGGGTAGAGGACTAGATAGAGTATTCAAAGAAATTGTTGGGGAAAACTTCCCAACCCTGTTAAATGACAGATGTGCAGATAAAAGATGCCCAACGAACTACACATAGAATAAATCCAAATAAACCCACTCTGAGATATATTCTGATTAGATTATCAAATGCTGAAGAGAAGGAGAAAGTTCTGAAAGCAGCAAGGGATAAGCAATTCACCACATACAACGGAAACAACTTAAGACTAAGAAGTAACTACTCACTGGGCACCATGGAGGCAAGAAGGCAGTGGTATGATATATTTAAAATACTGAATGAGAAAAATTGCCAGCCAAGAATTCTTTATCCAGCAAAAAATCTCCTTCAAAATTGAGGGAGAGGAGGCAGGGCAAGACGGCGGACTGGTGAGCTGTATGTTTTAGTTACTCCTCCAGGAAAGTAGGTAGAAAGCCAGGAACTGCGTGGACTGGACACCACAGAGCAATCTGACTTTGGGCATACTTCATACAACACTCATGAAAATGTGGAACTGCTGAGATCAGGAAAATCTGTAAGTTTTTGCGGCCAGGGGACCGGCGCGCCTCCCTGCCAGGCTCAGTCCCGTGGGAGGAGGGGCTGTCAGCCCCGGGAAGGAGAAGGGAGAACTGCAATGGCAGCCCTTATCGGAAACTCATTCTACTGATCCAAATCCAACCATAGATAGACTGAGACCAGACACCAGAGAATCTGAGAGCAGCCAGCCCAGCAGAGAGGAGACAGGCATAGAAAAAAACAACACGAAAAACTCCAAAATAAAAGCGGAGGATTTTTTGAGTTCTGGTGAACATAGAAAGGGGAAGGGCAGAGCTCAGGCCCTGAGGCGCATATGCAAATCCCGAAGAAAAGCTGATCTCTCTGCCCTGTGGACCTTTCCATAATGGCCCTGGTTGCTTTGTCTCTTAGCATTTAAATAACCCATTAGATCTCTGAGGAGGGCCCTTTTTTTTTTTTTTTTTAATCCTTTTTTCTTTTTCTAAAACAATTACTCTAAGAAGCCCAATACAGAAAGCTTCAAAGACTTGCAATTTGGGCAGGTCAAGTCAAGAGCAGAACTAAGAGAGCTCTGAGACAAAAGGCAATAATCCAGTGGCTGAGAAAATTCACTAAACACCACAACTTCCCAAGAAAAGGGGGGTGTCCGCTCACAGCCATCATCCTGGTGGACAGAAAACACTCCTGCCCATCGCCAGCCCCATAGCCCAGAGCTGCCCCAGACAACCCAGTGTGACGGAAGTGCTTCAAATAACAGGTATACACCACAAAACTGGGCATGGACATTAGCCTTCCCTGCAACCTCAGCTGATTGTCCCAGAGTTGGGAAGGTGGAACAGTGTGAATTAACAAAGCCCCATTCAGCCATCATTTCAGCAGACTGGGAGCCTCCCTACACAGCCCAGCAGCCCAGAACTGCCCTGGGGGGACGGCACTCACCTGTGACATAGCACAGTCATCCCTCAACAGAGGACCCGGGGTGCACAGCCTGGAAAAGGGGCCCACTGGCAAGTCTCAGGAGCCATACGCCAATACCAAGGACTTGTGGGTCAGTGGCAGAGACAAACCGTGGCAGGACTGAACTGAAGGATTAGACTATTGCAGCAGCTTTAAAACTCTAGGATCACCAGGGAGATTTGATTGTTAGAGCCACCCACCCTCCCTGACTGCCCAGAAACACGCCCCATATACAGGGCAGGCAACACCAACTACACACGCAAGCTTGGTACACCAACTGGACCCCAGAAGACTCACTCCCCCACTCACCAAAAAGGCTAAGCAGGGGAGAACTGGCTTGTGGAGAACAGGTGGCTCGTGGATGCCACCTACTGGTTAGTTAGAGAAAGTGTACTCCACGAAGCTGTAGATCTGATAAATTAGAGATAAGGACTTCAATTGGTCTACAAATCCTAAAAGAACCCTATCAAGTTCAGCAAATGCCACGAGGCCAGAAACAACAGAAAATTATAAAGCATATGAAAAAACCAGACAATATGGATAACCCAAGCCCAAGCACCCAAATCAAAAGATCAGAAGAGACACAGCACCTAGAGCAGCTACTCAAAGAACTAAAGGTGAACAGTGAGACCATAGTACGGGAGACAAAGGAAATCAAGAAGACCCTAGAAGAGCATAAACAAGACATTGCAAGACTAAATAAAAAAATGGATGATCTTATGGAAATTAAAGAAACTGTTGACCAAATTAAAAAGATTTTGGACACTCATAGTACAAGACTAGAGGAAGTTGAACAATGAATCAGTGACCTGGAAGATGACAGAATGGAAAATGAAAGCATAAAAGAAAGAACGGGGAAAAAAATTGAAAAAATCGAAATGGACCTCAGGGATATGATAGATAATATGAAACGTCCTAATATAAGACTCATTAGTGTCCCAGAAGGGGAAGAAAAGGGTAAAGGTCTAGGAAGAGTATTCAAAGAAATTGTTGGGGAAAACTTCCCAAATCTTCTAAACAACATAAATACACAAATCATAAATGCTCAGCGATCTCCAAATAGAATAAATCCAAATAAACCCACTCCGAGACATATACTGATCACACTGTCAAACACAGAAGAGAAGGAGCAAGTTCTGAAAGCAGCAAGAGAAAAGCCATTCACCACATACAAAGGAAACAGCATAAGACTAAGTAGTGACTACTCAGCAGCCACCATGGAGGCGAGAAGGCAGTGGCACGATATATTTAAAATTCTGAGTGAGAAAAATTTCCAGCCAAGAATACTTTATCCAGCAAAGCTCTCCTTCAAATTTGAGGGAGAGCTTAAATTTTTCACAGACAAACAAATGCTGAGAGAATTTGCTAACAAGAGACCTGCCCTACTGGAGATACTAAAGAGAGCCCTACAGACAGAGAAACAAAGAAAGGACAGAGAGACTTGGAGAAAGGTTCAGTACTAAAGAGATTCGGTATGGGTACAATAAAGGATATTAATAGACAGAGGGGAAAAATATGACAAACATAAACCAAAGGATAAGATGGCTGATTCAAGAAATGCCTTCACGGTTATAACTTTGAATGTAAATGGATTAAACTCCCCAATTAAAAGATATAGATTTGCAGAATGGATCAAAAAAAATGAACCATCAATATGTCGCATACAAGAGACTCATCTTAGACACAGGGACACAAAGAAACTGAAAGTGAAAGGATGGAAAAAAAATATTTCATGCAAGCTACAGCCAAAAGAAAGCAGGTGTAGCAATATTAATCTCAGATAAAATAGACTTCAAATGCAGGGATGTTTTGAGAGACAAAGAAGGCTACTACATACTAATAAAAGGGGCAATTCAGCAAGAAGAAATAACAATCGTAAATGTCTATGCACCCAACCAAGGTGCCACAAAATACATGAGAGAAACACTGGCAAAACTAAAGGAAGCAATTGATGTTTCCACAATAATTGTGGGAGACTTCAACACATCACTCTCTCCTATAGATAGATCAACCAGACAGAAGACCAATAAGGAAATTGAAAACCTAAACAATCTGATAAATGAATTAGATTTAACAGACATATACAGGACATTACATCCCAAATCACCAGGATACACATACTTTTCTAGTGCTCATGGAACTTTCTCCAGAATAGATCATATGCTGTGACATAAAACAAGCCTCAATAAATTTAAAAAGATTGAAATTATTCAAAGCACATTCTCTGACCACAATGGAATACAATTAGAAGTCAATAACCATCAGAGACTTAGAAAATTCAAAAATACCTGGAGGTTAAACAACACACTCCTAAACAATCAGTGGGTTAAAGAAGAAATAGCAAGAGAAATTGCTAAATATATAGAGACGAATGAAAATGAGAACACAACATACCAAAACCTATGGGATGCAGCAAAAGCAGTGCTAAGGGGAAAATTTATAGCACTAAACGCATATATTAAAAAGGAAGAAAGAGCCAAAATCAAAGAACTAATGGATCAACTGAAGAAGCTAGAAAATGGACAGCAAACCAATCCTAAACCAAGTAGAAGAAAAGAAATAACAAGGATTAAAGCAGAAATAAATGACATAGAGAACAAAAAACAATAGAGAGGATAAATATCACCAAAAGTTGGTTCTTTGAGAAGATCAACAAGATTGACATGCCCCTAGCTAGACTGACAAAATCAAAAAGAGAGAAGACCCATATAAACAAAATAATGAATGAAAAAGGTGACATACTGCAGATCCTGAAGAAACTAAAAAAAATTATAAGAGGATATTATGAACAACTGTATGGCAACAAACTGGATAATGTAGAAGAAATGGACAATTTCCTGGAAACATATGAACAACCTAGACTGACCAGAGAAGAAGTAGAAGACCTCAACCAACCCATCACAAGCAAAGAGATCCAATCAGTCATCAAAAATCTTCCCACAAACAAATGCCCAGGGCCAGATGGCTTCACAGGGGAATTCTACCAAACTTTCCAGAAAGAACTGACACCAATCTTACTCAAACTCTTTCAAAACATTGAAGAAAATGGAACACTACCTAACTCATTTTATGAAGCTAACATCAATCTAATACCAAAACCAGGCAAAGATGCTACAAAAAAAGGAAAACTACCGGCCAATCTCCCTAATGAATATAGATGCAAAAATCCTCAACAAAATACTTGCAAATCGAATCCAAAGACACATTAAAAAAATCACAGACCATGACCAAGTGGGGTTCATTCCAGGCATGCAAGGATGGTTCAACATAAGAAAATCAATCAATGTATTACAACACATTAACAAGTCAAAAGGGAAAAATCAATTGATCATCTCAATAGATGCTGAAAAAGCATTTCACAAAATCCAACATCCGTTTTTGATAAAAACACTTCAAAAGGTAGGAATTGAAGGAAACTTCCTCAACATGATAAAGAGCATATATTAAAAACCCACAGCCAGCATAGTACTCAATGGTGAGGGACTGAAAGCCTTACCTCGAAGATCAGGAACAAGACAAGGATGCCCGCTGTCACCACTGTTATTCAACATTGTGCTGGAAGTGCTAGCCAGGGGAATCTGGCAAGACAAAGAAATAAAAGGCATCCAAATTGGAAAAGAAGAAGTAAAACTGTCATTGTTTGCAGATGATATGATCTTATATCTAGAAAACCCTGAGAAATCGACAATACAGCTACTAGAGCTAATAAACAAATTTAGCAAGGTAGCGGGATACAAGATTAATGCACATAAGTCAGTAATGTTTCTATATGCTAGAAATGAAGAAACTGAAGACACACTCAAGAAAAAGATACCATTTTCAATAGCAAATAAAAAAATCAAGTACCTAGGAATAAACTTAACCAAAGATGTAAAAGACCTATACAAAGAAAACTACATAACTCTACTAAAAGAAATAGAAGGGGACCTTAAAAGATGGAAAAATATTCCATGTTCATGGATAGGAAGACTAAATGTCATTAAGATGTCAATTCTACCCAAACTCATCTACAGATTCAATGCAATCCCAATCAAAATTCCAACAACCTACTTTGCAGACTTTGAAAAGCTAGTTATCAAATTTATTTGGAAAGGGAAGATGCCTTGAATTACTAAAGACACTCTAAAAAAGGAAAATGAAGTGGGAGGACTTACACTCCCTGACTTTGAAGCTTATTATAAAGCCACAGTTGCCAAAACAGCATGGTACTGGCACAAAGATAGACATATAGATCAATGGAATCGAATTGAGAATTCAAACATAGACCCTCAGATCTATGGCCGACTCATCTTTGATAAGGCCCCCAAAGTCACTGAACTGAGTCATAATGGTCTTTTCAACAAATGGGGCTGGGAGAGTTGGATATCCATATCCAAAAGAATGAAAGAGGACCCCTACCTCACCCCCTACACAAAAATTAACTCAAAATGGACCAAAGATCTCAATATAAAAGAAAGTACCATCAAACTCCTAGAAGATAATGTAGGAAAACATCTTCAAGACCTTGTATTAGGCGGCCACTTCCTAGACTTTACACCCAAAGCACAAGCAACAAAAGAGAAAATAGATACATGGGAACTCCTCAAGCTTAGAAGTTTCTGCACCTCAAAGGAATTCCTCAAAAAGGTAAAGAGGCAGCCAACTCAACAGGAAAAAATTTTTGGAAACCATGTATCTGACAAAAGACTGATATCTTGCATATATAAAGAAATCCTACAACTCAATGACAATAGTACAAACGGCCCAATTATAAAATGGGCAAAGGATATGAAAAGACAGTTCTCTGAAGAGGAAATAAAAATGGCCAAGAAACACATGAAAAAATGTTCAGCTTCACTAGCTATTAGAGAGATGCAAATTAAGACCACAATGAGATACCATCTAACAGTGGTTAGAATGGCTGCCATTAAACAAACAGGAAACTATAAATGCTGGAGGGGATGTGGAGAAATTGGAACTCTTATTCATTGTTGGTGGGACTGTATAATGGTTCAGCCACTCTGGAAGTCAGTCTGGCAGTTCCTTAGAAAACTAGATATAGAGTTACCATTCGATCCAGCGATTGTACTTCTCGGTATATACCCGGAAGATCGGAAAGCAGTGACACGAACAGATATCTGCACGCCAATGTTCATAGCAGCATTATTCACAATTGCCAAGAGATGGAAACAACCCAAATGTCCTTCAACAGATGAGTGGATAAATAAAATGTGGTATATACACACGATGGAATACTACGCGGCAGTAAGAAGGAACGATCTCGTGAAACATATGACAACATGGATGAAACTTGAAGACATAATGCTGAGCGAAATAAGCCAGGCACAAAAAGAGAAATATTATATGCTACCACTAATGTGAACTTTGAAAAATGTAAAACAAATGGTTTATAATGTAGAATGTAGGGGAACTAGCAATAGAGAGCAATTAAGGAAGGGGGAACAATAATCCAAGAAGAACAGATAAGCTATTTAATGTTCTGGGGGTGCCCAGGAATGACTATGGTCTGTTAATTTCTGATGGATATAGTATGAGCAAGTTCACAGAAATGTTGCTATATTAGGTAACTTTCTTGGGGTAAAGTAGGAACATGTTGGAAGTTAAGCAGTTATCTTAGGTTAGTTGTCTTTTTCATACTCCCTTGTTATGGTCTCTTTGAAATGTTCTTTTATTGTATGTTTGTTTTATTTTTAACTTTTTTTTTCATACAGTTGATTTAAAAAAGAAGGGAAAGTTAAAAAAAAAAAGAAAAACAAGGAAAAAAAAAGATGTAGTGCCCCCTTGAGGAGCCTGTGGAGAATGCAGGGGTATTCGCCTACCCCACCTCCATGGTTGCTAACATGACCACAGACATAGGGGACTGGTGGTTGGATGGGTTGAGCCCTCTACCATAGGTTTTACCCTTGGGAAGACGGTTGCTGCAAAGGAGAGGCTAGGCCTCCCTATGGTTGTGCCTAAGAGCCTCCTCCTGAATGCCTCTTTGTTGCTCAGATGTGGCCCTCTCTCTCTGGCTAAGCCAACTTGAAAGGTGAAATCACTGCCCTCCCCCCTACGTGGGATCAGACACCCAGGGGAGTGAATCTCCCTGGCAACGTGGAATATGACTCCCGGGGAGGAATGTAGACCCGGCATTGTGGGACGGAGAACATCTTCTTGATCAAAAGGGGGATGTGAAAGGAAATGAAATAAGCTTCAGTGGCAGAGAGATTCCAAAAGGAGCCGAGTTGTCACTCTGGTGGGCACTCTTACGCACACTTTAGACAACCCTTTTTAGGTTCTGAAGAATTGGGGTAGCTGGTGGTGGATACCTGAAACTATCAAACTACAACCCAGAACCCATGAATCTCAAAGACAGTTGTATAAAAATGTAGCTTATGAGGGGTGACAATGGGATTGGGAAAGCCATAAGGACCACACTCCACTTTGTCTAGTTTATGGATGGATGAGCAGAAAAATAGGGGAAGGAAACAAACAAACAGACAAAGGTACCCAGTGTTCTTTTTTACTTCAATTGCTCTTTTTCACTCTAATTATTATTCTTGTTATTTTTGTGTGTGTGCTAATGAAGGTGTCAGGGATTGATTTAGGTGATGATTGTACAACTATGTAATGGTACTGTAAACAATCGAAAGTACGATTTGTTTTGTATGACTGCATGGTATGTGAATATATCTCAATAAAATGAAGATAAAAAAAATTGAGGGAGAGATTAAAATTTTCACAAACAGATGCTGAGAGAATTTCAAGAGACCTGCCCTACAAGACATAAAAAGGGTATGCTACCACCTGACAAAAAAAAGCAGAGAGGTCTGCAGAAGGGCACAGAATTGAAGAGTTTTAGTAAGGGTATCTTAAAGGAAATAAAGAGGGGTGGGGAAAATACATATGACATATAAAAAACCAAAGGATAAGATGGCTGATTCAAGAACTAGTTTCACAGTAATAACACTGAATGTGAATGGATTAAATTCTCTAATTAAAAGATATAGTTTAGCAGAATGGCTTAAAAATATGAAAGATCAATATGTTGCTTACAAGAGACTCATCTTAGACCCAGTGATGCAAAGAAATTGAAAGTGAAAGGATGGGAAAAAGTTTCATGAAAGCTATGGCCAAGAGACAGCAGGGGTACCAATATTGATTTCAGATAAAATGGACTTTAAATGCAAGAATGTCATAAGAGACAAAGAAGGACATTATATACTAATAAAAGGGACAAGTCACCAAGAAGAAATAACAATCATAAATGCTTATGCACCCAATCAAGGTGCTCCTAAGTACATGAGACAAACATTGACAAAAATGAAGGAAGCAATAGCTGTTTCCACAATTATTGTGGGAGACTTCAATACATCACTCTCTCCTATAGGTAGATCAACCAGACAGAAGGCCAATAATGAAATTGAGAACCTAAACAATGTGATAAATGAATTAGACTTAACAGACATATATAGAGCATTACATCCCAAATCACTAAGATACAGATTCTTCTGTAGTGCTCATGGAACTTTCACCAGAATAAATAATATGCAGGGGCATAAAACAAGCCTCAGTAAATTTAAAAGGATGGAAATTATTCAACACACATTCTCTGATCACAGGGGAATACAACTAGAAGTCAATAACCATAAAAGATCTAGATCATTCACAAATAACTGAAAGTTAAAGAACATACCTCTAAACAATCAGTAGGTCAAAGAAGGAATTGCAAGAGAAATTGCTAAATATCTAGAGACAAATAGAAATGAAATCACAACACATAAAAACTTATGGGAAGCAGTGAAGGTGGGGTATTGAGTGGGAAATTTATAGCTCTAAATGTGTACATTAAAAAGGAAGAAAGAGCTAAAATAAAAGAAGTAATGGAATAACTGAAGCTAGAAAATGAACAAATAACTAATTCTAAAGCAAGTAGAAGAAAAGAAATAAGGATTAAAACAGTAATAAAAGATATGAAAAAAAAAGAGAATAAATAAAACCAAAAGGTGGTTCTTTGAGAAGACCAATAAGATTGACAAGCCCTTAGCTAGACTGACAAAGTCAAAAGGAGACAAGACCCAAATAAACAAAATAATGAGAGAGGGAACATTACTGTGGAACCCAAACAAATTAAAAAAATTATAAGAGGATACTGTGAACAACTATAAACCAACAAACTAGATAATTTAGGGGAAATGGCTACTTTCTTGGAAACACATGAACAACATAGACTGACCAGAGAAGAAACAGAATACCTCAACAAACCAATCACAAGCAAAGAGAGCCAAGCAGTCATCAAAAAAGCTACCTGCAAATAAAAGCCCAGGGCCAGATGAATTCACAGGGGACTTTTACCAAGCATTCATGAAAGAACTGACAACAATCCTACATAAACTCTTTCAAAAAATTGAAGAAAAAGGAAAACTACCTAAATCATTTTATGAAACCAGCATCACTCCGATACCAAAACCAGATAAAGATGTTACAAGAAAGGAAAACTACAGGCCAATCTCCCTAATGAATATAGATGCAAAAATTCTCAACAAAATATTTGCAAATCGAATCCAAACACACATTTAAAAAATCATACACCATGACCAAGTGGGATTCATTCCAGGCATGCAAGAATGGTTCAACATAAGCAAATCAATGTGATATAACACATTAATAAATCAAAAGGGAAAAATCAAGTGATCATCTCAATACATGCTGAGATAGCACTCAACATAATTCAGCACCATTTTTTGATAAAAACACTTCAAATTGTAGGAATTGAGGAAGACTTCCTAAATATGATCAGGGGCATGTATGAGAAATCACAGCTAGCATAGTACTCAATGGCAAGAGAGAGAAATCCTTCCCTCTAAGATCAGGTATGAGACAAGGATGTCTGCTGTCACACTGTTATTCAACATTGTGCTAGAAGTTCTAGCCAGAGCAATCCAGCTAGACAAAGAAATAAAAGGTATCCAGATTGGAAAGGAAGAAGTAAACCTGTCATTATTTGCAAAATTTATGGTCTTATATTTAGAAAACCCTGAGAAATTGACAACACAGCTACTTGAGCTAATAAAAAAATTTAGCTAAGTGGTGGGATACAAGATTAACGCACAAAATTCAGTAATGTTCCTGTACACTAGAAATGACCTAATTGAAGAATCACTTAAATAAAAAGATTCTATTCTCAGTACCACTAAAAAAAAACAAGTACCTAGAAATAAACTTAACCTAGGATGTAAAACACTTTGGCACAGAAAGTTACACAATTTTACTAAAAGAAATAGAAGAAGACATAAACACATGGAAAAATATTCCATGTTCTTGGTTAGAAAGGCTAAATGTCATTAAGATATCAGTGCTACTCAAACTGATCTACAGATTCAATGCAATTCCAATAAAAATTCCAACAACCTACTTTGCAGAAATGGTAAGGCTAGATATCAAATTTGTTTGGAAGGAAAAGGTGCCTTGAATTGCTAGAAACATTCTTAAAAAATGAAGTGGGAGGGCTTACAGTTCCTGACTTTGAAGCTTACTATAAAGCCATGGTAGCCAAAACAGCATGGTCTTGGCACAAAGGTAGACATATTGATCAGTAGAATCAAATTGAGTACTCAGAAATAGACCACCAGATGTATGGTCAACTGATCTTTGATAAGGCCCCCAAATCCACTGAACTGCTACAGAACAATCTCTTCAACAAATAGGGTTGGTAGAACTGAATATCCATGTCCAAAAGAATGAAAGAAGACCCTACCTCACACCCTACACAAAAATTAACTCAAACTGGATCAAAGACCTCAATAAAAGAGACAGAACCATAAAAATACTAGAAGATAATGTAGGGAAACATCTTCAAGACCTAGTATTATTAGGTCACTTCTTAGACCTTATAACCAAAGCACAAGTAACAAAAGAAAAAAATTGATAAATGGAAACTCTTCAAAATCAAAAGCTTCTGTACCTCAAAGGAACCTGTCCAAAAGGTAAAAAGGCAAAGTGGGCAGAGCAAAATGGTGGCATAGAGAAGAGTGGAATTTAGTCCTCTAGATCAGCCTAGTATATAACCAGGAAAAACTAGCATATAATCTGGAAAAACTGTTGGGAGACATCCGTGAATGGACACACATTGTACACCAACCTGGAATGGGTGAAATGGCTCAGATTGTAGCACAGAATCATAAGAAAACTCTGCAAACCTGGAGATGGTGCCCCTCCCCCCTTGGACAGGGCACACTGAGCTGAAACACTGCTGTGTGGAAAAAAGAAACATTGCAGGGAAAGTAACTCAACCAAGCTCCAATTATGGTTTTAATTAACAAATTTGGACTACTGAATAGAAGCCATAAGCACAGGTCATCATAAGGAGCAGGAAGGGAAGCAGGTTCCTTCCACCAGGGAGGAGGCAAGGCTTACAGGAAAAAAATACATAAATAAAAACAGAGACTTTTGGAGGCAGCTGAGCTCAGAATACTGGAAAATGGCTGTGTCCCAAGAAAATGGGCACAGAGAACTGGGTACCAACTCCAGTAGATGGGTGAAACTTAGCGACTAGGGACTGGCAATGAAAAGGAACTTTTGCTGTTTTCCATTTTTCTCTCATTCTAAGCCCATCAGAGAAAGCCTCAGGCATGTTCAGTTCCCTACTGACCCAGGCAAGTGTGGGGTTAACAGAGCCAGAAATACAAAGAAGGAATTTCAATGGAGAAGGTAACTCCCTAGGGGGTGTATCCCTTAAGAAAAGGGGGGTGGGACCAGCTCAAGTGGCTGTCCTGTCTCAGAGAATTCAGACCTGGGGGAAAACAAACCAGAAACAACTTAAGTTTGGCTTCTGACACCTTTGGCCCCTTACCAGGTCAGTATCCACTGTGAATTAAAGGGACCAGCCCTATTCACACCAGTGGAGAGTTGCCAGCTGACAAGCACCACCTGCTGGTCTGGATAGGAAAAGCACAGAGTCTAGATGCCTCATGGGAAAGTCACTCAATCTTTGAGGACTCACCCTCAGGGAAACCTAATACTAAATACATCATCATCCTGAGACCTGAGCCCTTCTGGTCTTGGAAAATATGATTGGGAATATGAAGGAAATCAGATGCCTAGACAACAAAAAATGAAAAATCTTGCTTGGAAAAATGAAGATATGGCCCCATCAAAAGAACAAACTTACACTTCAACTGAAATAAAGGAATTGAAACAACTAATTATTAACCAAATTTCCTAAATCAATTAAAAAATCAATCCAAAAGTCAACTCAATGAGTTGAGGGAAGATATGGCAAAAGAGATGAAGGACATAAAGAAGACATTGTGCAAACACAAGGAAGAAATTGAAAGTTTGGGAAAACAATTGGCAGAACTCATGGGAATGAAAAGCACAACACAAGAGATGATGGACACAATGGTGACACGCAGCAGCAGATTTGAAGAGGCAGAAGAAAAGATTCATGAACCGGAGAACAGGACATCTGAAACCCTGCACACAAAAGAATAGATGGGGAAAAAATGGAGAAATATGAGCAACGTCTCAGGGAACTGAGTGACAACATGAAGTGCATGAATGTACGTGTCATGGGTGTCCCAGAAGGGGAAGAGAAGGGAAAAGGGACAGAGGCAATAATGGAGATTTCCTTCTCTTATGAAACATAAAGTTACAGATCCAATAACTGCAGTGAACTCCAAAGAGAATAGATCTGAATAGACTTAGGCCAAAAAACTTAATCATATTACCAAATGTCAAAGACAAATAGAGAATTCTGCAAGCAGCAAGAGAAAAGTGATCCATCACATACAAGGGACTATTAATAAGATCATTTGCAGATTTCCCAGTAGAAAACATGGAGGCAAGAAGGCAGTGGTATGATATATTTAAGATATTGAAAGAGAAAAACCACCAACCAAGGATTTTATATCTGGCAAAACTGGCCTTTAAATATGAGGGAGATTTTTAAATATTCTCAAACAGACAATGAGAGTTTGTGAACTAGATATCTGCTCTACAGGAAATACTAATGGAAGCACTACAGACAGATTGGGAAAGATAGGAGAGAGAGGTTTGGAGCACAATGTTGGGAGATGGTAGCACAATAATGTAAGTACACTGGACAAAGATGACTGTGAGTATGGTTAAAAGAGAAAGGTTAGGGGCATGTAGGACACCAGAAGGAAAGATAGAAGATAACAGCTGGGACTGTGTAGCTTAGTGAACCTTAGAGTGGTCAATGAGTGTGATAAAATATACAAATATGTTTTTGCATGAGGGAGAACAAATGAATGTCAATTTTGCAAGGTGTAAAAAAGGGGGTGGTATTAAGGGAAAATATACAATCAATGCAAACTAGAGTCTATAGTTAACAGTAACATTGCAATATGCTTTCTTTAATTGTAACAAAGGCAATACACCAAAGCTAAATGCCTATAAGAGGGGAACATAATGGAGGGGCATTGGATTCTTAACATTAGTGTTGTCTGTCTTTTTATTGTATTTTATTTTCTTTTTACCTTTTCTTTTCTATCTTCTTAGTTACCATTTTTTCTTTCTTTTCTTTTTCTTTTGTGTTTTTACTTTTTTCACCTCTTCCTCTTTCTTTGTGTTTGGATTTCATCTTATTTTTACTTTTCCTTTTATCATTTTTATTAATCTTTTGTTTCAGTTCTTTCTCTGAGTAATGAATGTATGTAAGTGCTAAATGTGGTGACAAATGCACAACTTCATGATGATACTGTAAACTATTGATTGTACACTGTGGGTGGTTGTATAGTATTTGAATATATCCCCATAAAATTGCAGGAAAAAATAGAGGGAAAAAAGTGCTGTTAGAGAACTTGGAGAGAGAGATGTATGTATTCATTCTGAGGGGAAATAGAATGCTGTAGCCTATCTGGAGGACAGTGTGGTGGTTCCACAAGAAGCTAGGTGTCATAAGGTCCTTCAACCCCACTATGGAGTATATAATTGGAAGATCTGAGAGCAGGGATGTGAATGGAGATTTGCATACAGGTGTTTATGGCAGCAGCATTCGTGATTTGCAATGGACAGAGGTCATCTAAGGGTACCTTGATGAACAGAATGTATGTGTATGCATACAATAGAATATTGAGCAGCTACAAGAAGGAATGAAGCTGTGAGACATGCAACTAGGTGAATGGACACACAAATGTATCATGGTGCTGTGAATAATCGATAGTACACTGTGGATGACAGTAGGGTGTTTCAATATATCTCAAAACTGTAGTTTAAAAAGTAAATGAACAAGGGGAGGGAGGAGGGGAAGGGGATGTTTTGTATATTCTTATTTAATTTTTATTTCATTTTTTTGAGTAATGAAAATGTTCAAAGATTATGGTGATGAATGCACAACTGTATGATGATAGTGTGAACAACTGATTGTACACTTTGAGTGATTGTATGTTATGTGAATATATCTCAACAAAATTGCATACAAAAGGGTAAAGAGGCAGTCAACTCAATGGGAAAAATATTTGGAAACTATATATCTGATAAGAGACTGACATCTTGCACATATAAAGAAATCCTACAACTCAATGATAATAGTACAAACAGCCCAATTATAAAATGGGTGGAAGATATGAAAAGACATTTCTCTGAAGAGGAAATACAAATGGCTGAAAAACACATGAAAAAATGTTCATTTTCACCAGCTACTAGGGAGATGCAAATCAAGACTACAATGAGATATCTCACACCAATTAGAATGGCTGCTGTTAAAGAAAAAGGAAACTACAAATGCTGGAGAGGATGTGGAGAAATTGGAACTCTTATTCATTGCTGGTGGGACTGTATAATGGTACTGCCAGTCTGGAGGACACTTTGGCAGTTCCTCAGAAGGCTAGATATCAAGTTACCTATGATCCAGCAATTTCACTTCTTGGTATATACCCAGAAGATCTGAAAGCAGTAACACAAACAGATATTTGCACACTGATGTTCATAGCAGCATTATTCACGATTGCCAAGAGATGGAAGTAATACAAATGTCCTTCAAGAGATGAGTGGATAAGCATAATGTGGTATATACACACAAGGGAACACTATGTGGTAGTCAGAAGGAATGAGGTCATGAAATATGTGACAACATGGATGAACCTTGAAGACATAATGCTGGATGAACTAAACCAGACACAAAAGGAGAAACATTGTACATTACCACTAATGTGGACTCTGTGAAAAATATAAAATAAGTATCTTAAAAAGTAGAATATAGGTGACATAGAGAGTCAGAACCTAGTGAAAGGGGAACAAAAATGTAATATGTACAGATGTGATAATAAGGGTGGTTTAGTGGCATGGGAATGGTAAGGGGTGACTACGGTATGTTAATTGGATTATAAGTAATTTTATATTGGTAAAACTGTCCCTTAAATATGAGTAAGAGTTTAAAAGTATTCTCAGACAATGAGAGTTTGTGAACAAGATACCCAGTCTGCACTACAGACAGATAGTAAAAGACAGGAGCACTAAAGACAGATAGTAAAAGGAGAGAGAGGATTGGAGCACAAATTTGGGAGATGGTAGCATAATAATGTAAGTAGACTGAACAAAGATGACTGTGAGTATGGTTAAAAGAGAAAAGTTAGGGGCATGTAGGACACCAGAAGGAAAGATAGAAGATAAAAACTGGGACTGTATAACTTAGTGAAACCTAGAGAGGTCAACAATAGTGATAAAATGTACAAATATGTTTTTGCATGAGGGAGTACAAATGAATGTCAACTTTGCAAGGTATTAAAAAGGGGGTGGTATTGGGGGAAAATATACAACCAATTCAAACTAGAATCTATAGTTAACAGTAACATTGTAATATGCTTCCTTTGATTGTAACAAAGGCAATATACCAATGCTATGTGCCTATAAGAAGGGGATACAAGGAAGGGGTATGGGATCCTTGGCATTGGTGTTGGCATCTGATTTTTTTTTATTGTATTTTATTTTAATTTTATCTATTATTTTGTTGCTTTTTAGTTGTTTTTCTTTCTTTTTTTTTTTTTACTTTTTTCACCTCTTTTTCTTTGTGGAAGAAATGGAAATGTCCTTAGATAGTGGTGGTGAATGCATAACTATGTGATTATACAGGGAACCATTCACTTAGTTCACTTAGGATGGAATATATGGTATGTGAATAAAACCATTTAAAAAATAAACAGAGGGACACAAGTGCTGGAGAAAGGGATGTATCTAACCACTGTTGATGGGGAAGTAGAATGCTGCATCCCATCTGGAGGGCAGTGTGGTGGTTCCACAGGAAGCTAAGCTTGGGGTTTATCATATGGGGTTGCAATGCAGTCCTGCAATCTGGTTATTGGGTATTTACTTGGATGAACAGAAAAGAGGGACACGAATGGACATTTGCACAGTGGTGTTTATGGTGTCAGTATTCACAATTTGCAGTGAATGGAGGTGGCCTAAGGATACACTGACTGATGACTGGAATGGCAAACTGTGGTGTATACATACAATGGAGCATTAAGCTGCTACAGGAAGGAGTGAAGTTGTGAGGTGAATGGACATTGAGGGCAGTATTTTGGGTGAAATAAACCAGAAATGAAAAGAAAAACATTATCATGTCTCACTAATATGGACTAACTATAAAGTGCACACTCTGAGACCTGAGCCTAAAAGCATAGGTTATGAGAGGAAGGCTTATTTTAAAGGTTCTTAGATTGTAGCTCTTACAGCAGTTACATCTATTCCTGAATTGTGATGGCTATTTCTAAATTCTGTAATGCTGAGCTCTTTCTGTATAACCTGGTTGGTTCCTATAACTTTGGGTATCTGTGTGACACCTGAGACTCAGAGAAGAGTCCAACAGCTATGAATGCCAACATTACCCCATATAGCAAATGTTAAGGTGTCTGAGAAAAGAGGTCAGACTTCAATTAGAGCTATGAACAAAATGGACTTTACTAGGATTAAGGTAAAGAACAATATTGACAGTGTTTTGAAAACTTTAACTTCTGTGTGAAACTAAAGGAAGAGACTTTTGTTAGGTACAAAATCTATATTGTTTGTAACACACTTTATGAATTAACTTGTATGGTCAGTTTATTCAAACAACATAATTACATGGAATGCTGAATAAGGAGTTGAATCTGGTTTGCTTGTACAGACTAGTGTGAAGCCCCAATACATCCTAGAGTAATTTGGGCAGAGGATTAAAATGTATTTGCAAAGCCCCCTTGAGAGACTGGGGGAAAATCTGGAAATATTGTTTCCCCACCATGGGAATTGATGATTTTCTCACAAGCATTGGGGACTGCCTATTTGGAAGGCCAAACCCTCAATCTTGGGGCTTGCCCTTATGAAGTGCTGCAAAGGAGAGGCTAAGCCTACTAAAAATAGTGCCTGAGTCATACCCAGAGAACCTCTTTTGTTGCTCAGATGTGGCCTCTCTAAGCCAACTCTGCAGGTAAACTACTGCACCCCCCCCCCCACAAGGGACATGACTCCCAGGGGTGTAAGTCTCCCTGGCAACATGGGATATGACATGCACAGATGAGCTTGGCCATAGCATCATGGAATTGAGAAGGCCTTCTTGGGCCAAAAGGGGAAAGACAAATGAAACAAAGTTTTGGTGGCTGTGCTGGTTTAAATGTATTATGTCCCCCAGAAAAAGCCATATTCTTTGATGCAATCTTGTGGGGAAGACATATTAGTGGGGATTAAGTTGGAACATTTGGATTAGGTTGTTTGCATGGAAATGTGCCCCACCCAACTGTAGGTGATAATTCTGATGAGCTATTTTCATGGAGGTGTGGCCCCACCCATCCAGGGTTGGCCTTGATTGGTGGAGTCATATAAATGAGCTGCCAAACAGAAGGAACTCAGTGCAGCTGAGAGCAACATTTTGAAGAGGAGTTACAGCCAAGAGGGACACTTTGAAGAAAGCACAAGAGCTGCAGATTGAGAGCCAGTATGAAGACAGCCATTGAAAGCAGACTCTTGCTCCAGAGAAGCTAAGAGAGGACAAACACCCCAAGAGCAACTAAGAGTGATATTTTTGAGGAACTGCAGCCTAGAGAGGTATGTCCTGGGAGAAAGCCATTTTGAAAACAGAACTTCGGAGCAGACACCAGCCACGTGCCCTTCCAGCTAACAGAGGTTTTCCGGACACCATTGGCCATCCTGCAGTGAAGGTACTTGATTGTTGATGACTTACCTTGGACACTTTATGGCCTTAAGACTGTAACTTTGTAACCAAATAAACCCCCTTTTATAAAAGCCAATCCATTTCTGGTGTTTTGCATTCCAGCAGCATTAGCAAACTAGTACAGTGGCTGAGAGATTTCAAATAGTCAAGAGTTCATCCTGGAGGTTATTCTTATGCATTATACAGATATCCCTTTTTAGTTTTTAGTGTATTTGTATAGCTGGAGGGAAATACCTGAAAATGTTGAAATGCAACCCAGTAGCCTTTATTTGAAAGTGATTGTATAACCATATAGCTTACACTGTGTGATTGTGTGCTTGTGAAATCTCTGTGGCTCTCCCTCCATTTATACATGGTATGGACAGATGAATAGAACAATGAGGACAAAAAGTTAATGAATAATAGGGAAGTATGGGGGATACGGGATTTTTGAGTGTTCTTCTTTACTTTAACTTTAATTCTTATTTTTTGCGTGTGTGGTAATGTAAATGTTCAAAAATTGATTGCAGTGATGTATGCACAACCATATAATAGTACTGTGGACAATTGTACACTGTTCTAGTTTGCTAATGCTGCCAGAATGCAAAACACCAGAAATGGATTGGCTTTTATAAAAGGGGGTTTATTTGGTTACAAAGCTACAGTCTTAAGGGCATAAAGTGTCCAAGGTAACACATCAGCGATCGGGTGCCTTCACTAGAGGATGGCCAATGGTGTCCAGGAAACCTCTGTTAGCTGGGAAGGCACATGGCTGGCATCTGCTCCAAAGTTCTGGTTTCAAAATGGCTTTCTTCCAGGACATTCCTCTCTAGGCTACAGTTCCTCAAAAATGTCACTCTTAGTTGCACTTGGGATATTTGTCCTCTCTCAGCTTCTCTGGAGCAAGAGTCTGCTTTCAATGGCTGTCTTCAAACTGTCTCTCATCTGCAGTTCCTATGCTTTCTTCAAAGTGTCCCTCTTGGCTGTAACTCCTCTTCAAAATGTCACTCTCAGCTGCATTTCACAATGTCATTCACAGCTGCACTGAGTTCCCTCTGCCTGTCAGCTCATTTATGTGGCTCCACTGATCAAGGCCCACCCTGAATGGGTGGGGCCACACCTCTATGGAAATATATCATCAGAGATACCACTTACAGCTGGGTGGGGTGCATTTCCATGCAAACAACCTAATCCAAACATTCCAACTTAATCCCCATTAATATGTCTGCCCCACAAGACTGCATCAAAGAATATGGCTTTTTCTGGGGGACATGATACATTCAAATCAGCATATACACTGTGGATGATTGTATAGTATGTGAATATAGCTCAATAAAATTGAGTTAAAAAAGAAAAGAATAGCTCAGGATCAGATGGCATCAAAGTTGAATTTTACCAAGCATTCCAACAAGAATTAATACCAATTCTGCTCAAACTCTTCCAAAAATTGAAGAGGAGGGAAAGATGCCTAACTCATTCTGTGAAGCCCAAATCATCCTAATACCAAAGACTGATAAAGATACTTCAAGAAAGGAAACTGACCACTCTTTCTAATGAATATTTATGCTAAATTCCTCAACAAAATACTTGCATATTGAATCCAACCACATATTAAAAGAATTATACCCCATGACTAAGGAGTTTTGATTCCAGTTATGCAAGGGTGGTGAAACAGAATGACATCAATTAATGTCTATAGCACAGTAACAAATTGAAAGTCAAAAATTGTATGATCATGTCAATTGATGTATAAAGGCAATTGACAAAATCCAGCATCATTTCCTGAAAAAAACCTTCAAAGGTTGGTATCGAAGGAAATGTCCTCAACATGGTAAAGAAGACGCATGAAAATTCCACAGCTAATATCAACTGAGAAACTGAAAGCTTTCCCTCTAAGATCAGCAACAGGTCCACAATGCCCATTGTCACCACTGTTATTAAACATTGTGCTTGAAGTTCTAGCAAGAGCAGTTAGGCAAGAAAAAGAAATAAAAGGCATCAAAATCTGAAAGAAAGAAGTAAAATTTACACTATTTGCAGATGACATGACATTATATTTAGAAAGCCTCAAAGAAATTATGACAAGTCTACTAGAGCTAATAAACAAGTTTAGGAAATTGGCAGAATACAAGATCAACACACAGTAGTTTTTAATATACTAGTAATGATCTATCTGAAGAGATAATTGAGAAAAATTCCATTTAAAATAGCAAATAAAAAGTATGAAATATCTAGGAATAAACTAAACCAAGGATGTAAAGGCCCAGAACACAGAAAATTTCAAAACATTGCTAAAAGAAATCAAAGAAGTCCAGAATAAATGGAAAGACATTCCGTGTTCATGGATTGGAAGGTTAAATGTCATTAAGATGTCAATCTCACCAAAATTGATTTACAGATCCAATGCAATACTAATCAAAATTCCAACAGACTACTTTGCAGAAATTGAAAAGCTAATTATCAATTTATTTGGAATGGTAAGTGCCCTGAATAGCCAAAAACATTTTGAAAAAGAAGAATGAAGTGGAAGGTTTCACACTTCCTGACTTTATATTATAAATCTAAAGTGGTCAAAACAGCATAGTACTAGAATGAAGATAGACGTATCAGTCAATGGAATTGAATCAAGAGTTTAGAAATAGACCCTCAGGTCTATGGGCAAATGATTTTTGACAAGAATCCTAAGTCTACTCAACTGGGACAGAACAGTCTTTTCAATAAATGGTACTGGGAGAACCAGATATCCATATCCAAAGGAATGAAAGAGGCCCTGTATCTCACTCCCTATATAAAAATTAACTGATAATTTATCAAAGACCTAAATATAAGAGACAGTATAATAAAATCCCTAGAAAGTAATGTAGGGAAACAACTTCATGATTTAGTGATAAGTGGTAGCTTCCTAGACCTTACATCCAAAGCGCAAGCAATGAAAAACAAAAATAGGTAAATGGGACCTCCTCAAAATCAAATACTTCACTGCTTCAAAGGACTTTGTCCAAAGGGTTAAAAGGCAGTGAATGAATGGGAGAAGATATTTTGAAATCACATATCTCACAAGGATTAGATACCCAGAATAAACAAAGAAATCCAACAACTCAATAATAAAAATTGACAAACAACCAAAATAAAAAAATGGGCAAAAGGCATGATAGACACTTTTCCAAAGAAGGAATAAAAGTGGATAAGAAATATGAAAAGATGCTCATCTTCACTAGCTGTTAAGGCAATTCAAATCTGAACTATGAGCTATCATTTCACAATTAAAGTGGATACTATTAACCAACAGGAATCTACAAGTGTTGAAGAGGATGTAGAGAAATACGGACACATTCACTGCTGGTTGA
Source organism: Choloepus didactylus (assembly GCF_015220235.1). Lineage (NCBI taxonomy): Eukaryota > Metazoa > Chordata > Mammalia > Pilosa > Megalonychidae > Choloepus > Choloepus didactylus. Next base: position 145,660,903 of record NC_051314.1, read on the forward strand.
AATGTAAGATGGCACAGCCACTGTGGAAGATCTGTTTGGCAGTTTCTCAGAAAGATAAGTATAGAGTTGCACTATGATTGGGCAGTCCTGCTCCTTGTATATATGCAGAAGAACTAAAAGCAGGATGCAAACATTTGCACAGTGATGTTCATAGTGTTATTATTCATAATTACCAAAGGATGGAAACAACTCAAGAATCTATAAATTGATCAATGGATAAACAAAATATGGTATATACTTACTACAGAATATTATTCAGCAGTAGGAATGAATGAAATCCTGAAGCATGTGACAACATGGATGTTCTAGTTTGCTAATGCTGCCAGAATGCAAAACACCAGAAATGGATTGACTTTGGTAAAGGGGGTTTATTTGGTTACACAGCTACAGTCTTAAGGCCATAAAGTGTCCAAGGTAACACATCAGCAATCGGGTACCTTCACTGGAGTATGGCCAATGGTGTTCTGAAAACCTCTGTTAGCTGGGAAGGCACGTGGCTGGCGTCTGCCCCAAAGTTCTGTTTTCCAAATGGCTTTCTCCCAGGACGTTCTTCTCTAGGTTGCAGTTCCACAAAAATGTCACTCTTAGTTGGACTTGGGGTATTTGTCTTCTCTTAGCTTCTCTGGAGCAAGAGTCTGCTTTCAAAGGCTGTCTTCAAACTGTCTCTCATCTACAGCTACTCTCTCAGCTTCTGCACATTCTTCAAAGTGTCCCTCTTGGCTGTAGCTCCTCTTCAAAATGTCACTCTCAGCTGCACTATGTTCCTCTGTCAGCTCATTTATATGGCTCTAGTGCTCAAGGCCCACCCTGAATGGGTGGGGCCACACCTCCATGGAAATATCTCATCAGAGTTATCACCTACAGTTGGGTGGGGCACATTTCCATGCAAACAACCTAATCCAAACGTTCCAACTTAAGCCCCACTAATATGTCTGCCTAACAAGATTACAACAAAGAATATGGCTTTTTCTGGGGAACATAATACATTCAAACTGGCATAATGGATGAAATTTTAGGACATTATGTTGAGTGAAATAAATCAGACACAAAAGGAAAAATAGTGTCATCTCACGGGTATGAAATAATATGTATGCTCATAGTCATAAAATCTAGAATATAAGTTACCAGGAGATAGAATGAGGCTAGAAATGGGGAGAAATTGCTTAATATGTGCATAATTTTAACTGCATTGAACTTAAATGTTTGGAATGGATAGAGGTGACAGCACATTCTTGTGAATATAATTAACAGTGTTGAATTTTGTGTGAATTTGCTTGATACAGGAAGTTTAGAGTCAGGTATGGCATCAGAAGGAAAGACAGAGGTTAAAACATGGGATTTATAACACAGGAAATCTTGTGGTGGTCAATGACTGTGATGAAGAGTACAAATATAAAAATTTTATTTCATGAACTAGTATTAATTTATGAACATTACAAGGAGTTAGTAGTAGAATGTTGACTTCTGAGAAGTTGGCAGATTAGGAGAGGCAGGGCAAACTTCTCTTTAAACAAAAAACTAGATAAAAGGCAGAAAGTGCCCCATAATAGCAGTTCCAACATGAGGCTGACTGGTCAAGGACTCCTGTGCCAGTTTGGATGTATTATTGCCCCCAAAATGCCATATTCTTTGATGCAGTCTTGTGGGAGCAGACATATTAGTGTTAATTAGATTGGAATTCTTTGAGTGTTCCCATGGAGATGTGACTCAACCAACTGTGAGTGAAATGTTTGATTGGATAATTTCCATGGAGGTGTTACCCTGCCCATTCAGGGTGGGTGGTATTTGGATCACTGGACTTGTATAAAGGAGTTCATAGACAGAGACCTCAGAGCACCTGAGAGTGATGTTTTGAAGAGAAGCTGCAGCTTAGGAGAGGACAAAACACCCCAAGAGCAACATTTTGGAGAACGGCAATTTTGAAATGCAATCTGGGAGCAAGCAGACCCCAGCCACGTGCCTTCCCAGCTAACAGAGGTTTTCTGGACACCAATGGCCATCCTTCAGTGGAGGTACCCAATTGTTGATGCCTTACCTTGGACACTTTACGGCCTTAAGACTGTAACTTTGTAACCAAATAAACCCCCTTTATAAAAGCCAATCCATTTCTGGTGTTTTGCAAAATGACCGCATTAGCAAACTGGAACAACTCCTAAAACACATAGTGGAGACTTGAATGGAGAGTCAGAAAGTCTGCACCTGAAGGGATGGTGTGAGCGTGTTCAGCCAGAATGGCAGCCAGGGACTTGTGGCTGGAGCAAGCCACTGAGTGCAGGAGGTAACAGCTTTCCATGCCCCATAAACCCATCTCAGCAGTTGGCTGGAGATATAACACTTCAGAACCCCATTGCCAGGAGTTCCCATGAGGCAACTCAGGATTTAATGGACTTGTGGTGACTACATTTATTCTTCCTCCATGGAATCCCATGGTTTGTGCAGGTGGGAGTTGGGGAGAAGCAGGGGTGCTGCAGGGAAGCACCAGAAGCATCTCCCCAACCACAGAGGCTCACAGGCACACAGTGGGCAGGGACTGCACTGCATTTGAGCTAGAGGGTGAGACATGGAAACCCACAGCCCCTGTGTGGTCCAACTGGAGTCCTGGGAATTGCCAGACCCACTCTGCCCTGGAGTGGGTTCCCTGCTGAACTGTACAGGGCCCACACCTACCCACAGGTGCACTGTTTGATTTCCACCCAGTTTGGATACTGCCCAGCATACAGGTAAAGTTGGAGAAGAGCTGACTTGAGGGTAAGTGGTGGCTGAAGAGCACATGCTGCTGGGAGAACAGAGCAAGTGCACTGCAACAAGCTGTAACTCTGCCAAATAAGACATAAACATTCAAATAATCTTGCATATCCAAAATAACCTTATTAAGATAAGCAAATGCCCTGGGGCCAACAGAATATTATAAAGCACATAAAGAAACAAGATATGTATGGACAAGCCAAAGGAGCAACTTAAAAAGCCAGAGGTGACACAGAAGTTGGAGCAATTAATCAAAGGTATACATGCAAATCTCAAAAACAACTTCAATGAGTTGTCTAAGAACATAAAGGAAATCAAGGAGGCTCTAGAAGAGCATAAAAAAGAATTTGAAAGAGTAAATTAAAAAAATAACAGATCTTATAGAAATGAGAGTTACTGTAGATCAAATTAAAAATATACTAGAAACACAGAACAGCAGATTTGAGATGCAAAAGAAAGAATAACTGAACTAGAGGACAAAACAATTGAATGCAAATGCATAAAAAACAAATAGTGAAAATATTGAAAAATTTGAAATAGATCTCAGGGAAATTATGGACAACATGCAGTGTACAAACATAAGTATCACTGGTGACCTGAAGGAGAGGAGAAAAGGTCTAGGAAAACTATTTGCAGACGTAATTGGGAAAAACTTCCCAACCTTTCTAAATGACATAATTTTGCAAATTAAAGTTGCCCAATAAACTCCAAGAAAAAATTCAAATAAACCCACTCCTAGGCATATACCTATCAGATTGCCAGATGCTGAAAAGGAGGTCTGAAAGCAGCAAGAGAGAAGCAATTCATCACATAAATGGGAAACCTGATAAGACTAAGTACTAACCACTCAGTGGCACCATGGAGGTGGGAAGACAGTGGTATGATAATTTAAGATTCTGAAAGAGATAATTTATCAGCCAAGAATTCTTTATCCAGCAAAGTTCTCCTTCAAAATCCAGGGAGAGTTTAAAATTTTCACAAAAAAATGCTGAGGGAATTTGTTAACAAGAGACCTGCCCTGCAAGAAATAAAAGTTCTACTGGTTGAGGAAAAAAGAAAGTAATAACATTGAATGTGAATAGATAAACTCTCCAATCAAAACATACAGATAAGCACAATGGATTTAAAAGTAAGATCAATTGATAAGCAATTTACAAGAGACTCATCTTAGGCCTGGTGACACAAAGAGATTGAAAGTGAAAGGATGGAAAAAATATTCCATGCAAGCTGCAGCCAAAAAAAAATCATGGGTGGCAATCCCAATTTCAGACAAAATAGACTTTAAATGCAGAGATGTCATAAGAGACAAAGATGGATGCTATATATTAATAAAGGGAAAAATTCACCAAGAAGAAATAAACCTAAATGTTTACACACCCAACCAAGGTGCTCCAAAGTCCATGAGCCAAACACTGGCAAAACTGAAGGGAGCAATAGACATTTCCACAATAATAGTGGGAGATTTCAATGCTCTGCTGTCTTCTATAGATAGAATAACCATACAGAAGGCCAAAAAGGAAATTGGGAACCTAAAGAATGTGGTAAATGAATTAGACTTAATAAACATATATAGAGCATTACATCCCAAAATGCCAGGATATACATTCTTCTCCAGCACTCATGGAATATTCTCCAGGATAGATCATATGCTTGGGCACAAAATCCTCATTACATTTTAAATGATTGAAACAATTCAAAGCATATTCTCTGATCATAGTGGAATGCAATTAGAAGTCAATAACCACCAAAGAGCAAGAACATTCACAAGTATGTGGAGTTAAACAACACACTCCTAAACAACCAGTGGGTCAAAGAAAAATTTGCAAGAGAAGTAGGTAAATATCTAGGAATGAATAAAAAAAGAACACAACATAGCAAAACCTACAGATTGTAGTGACGTTGTGAGGGAAAAAATTATAGCTTCAAATGCACTTATTTAAAAGGAAGAAAGTCCTCAAATCAAAGACCTAACTGAACAATTGAAGAAGCTAGGGAATGGTCAGCAAACTAACCATAAAGCAAGTACAAGAAAAGAAATAACAAGGATTAAAACAGAAATAAATGACATGGAGAATTAAAAAATAGAATAAATAAAACCAAAAGTTCATTCTTTGAGAACATCAAAAAGATTGACAAACCTTAACTACACTGACAAAGTCAAAAAGAGAGAAAACCCAAATAAAATCAGAAATGAGAGGAGGGACATTACTGTGGCACTCAAAGAAATTTTAAAAATCATAACAGGATACTATGAACAACTGTAAGCCAACAAACCAGGCAATTTAGTGGAAATGGATAATTTCCTGGAAACAGATGAACAGCCTAGACAGACCTGAGGAGAAATAGAAGACCTCTAGAAAACAATCACAAGTAAAGATATACAATCTGCCATCAAAAATCTTCCTACAAATAAAGCCCAGGGCCAGAAGAATTCACAGGGGAATTTTACGAAACTTTCTGAAAATAACTGACACCATTCCTGCTCAAATTATTTTGAAAGATTGAAGGAAAAGGAACATTACCTAACTCATTTTATGAAGCTAACATCACTCTAATACCAAACTCAGGTAAAGATTGTACAAGGAAGGAAAACTACAGGCCAATCTCCCCAATGATTATAGATTTAAAAATTCTCAACAAATTACCTGCAAATTGAATATGAAGACAAATTAAAAGAATCATACACCACAACCAAGTGGGCTTCATTCCAGGCATTCAAGGGTGGTTCAAAATAAGAAAATCAATCAATACAATACAACACATTAACAAATTGAAAGGAAAAAATCAAATGATCATCTCCTTAGATCCTGAAAAAGCAATTGACAAAATTCAGCATAATTTTCTGATAAAATAACTTCCTCAATATGATAAAGGGCATACATGAAAAACCCACATGCAGCACAGTACTCAATGGTGAGAGACTTGAAAGCCTTCCACCTAAGATCAGAAATGAGACAAGGATGCCTGCTGTCATCATATTATTCAACATTGTGATAGAAGTTCTAAGCAAAACAATCTGGCAAGAAAAAGAAATAAAAGGCATGCAAATTGGAAAGGAAGAAGTAAAACTGTCATTATTTTCAGATGAAATGTTTTATACTTGGAGAATCCTGGGAAATCAATGACAAAGCTCCTTGAGCTAATAAACAAATTCAGCAATGTGGAGGGATACAAGATTAATATGCAAAAGTCAGTAATGTTGCTGTGCACAAGAAATTATCTACTGAAGAGACACTCAGAAAAAAATTCCATTCACAGTAGCAACAAAAAATCAAGTACCTAGGAATAAACTTAACCAAGGACACAAAAGACCTCTACTAAAAAAAAATCAGAGGACCTAAATAAGTGCAAGGATACTCTGCCTTCATGAATATGAAGGCTAAACTCCATTAAGATGTCAATTCTAGCCTAACTGATATACAGATTCAATGCAATTCCAATCAAAATTCCAACAATCTATTTGAGGACTTGGAAAAGCTAGATATCAAATTTATTTGGAAGGGAAAGGGACCTAAAATTGTGAAAAACATTCTAAAATTGAAGAATGAAATGGGAATACTTACACTTCCTGACTTTAAAACCTACTTTAAAGCCACAGTAATCAAAACAGCATGGCCCTTGGAAGACCCGAGGGCAGGTATATGAATGGACATTTGCACACTAGTGTTTATGGAGGCAGTTTTCATGATTTGCAATAGGTGGAGGTGGCCTGAGAGTACATTGAATGAGGAACAGGATGGTGACTGTACTGCATGCATACAATGGAATATTGAGCAATTGTGAGAAGTGAAGCTGTGAGACATGCAACAAGGTGAATGCATCCTGTAGACAGCATTTTGAGTGAAGTAAGCCAGAAACAAAGGCAAACATTATATTGCCTCACCAATATGGACTAATTACAATCTGCAAACTCAAAATTGAATCTTACAGCACAGCTTATCAGGGGAATGCTTACTGTATTGGTCCCTAGATTGCAAGCTCTTACAGTAGTCATATCTATTCCTGAATTGTAATGGCTATCTCCAAATTCTGAGATGCTGTTCCCTTTGTGTATAACCTGATTGGTCTCTGGAACTTTGGGTATCTGTGTGATACCTGAAACTCAGAGCTAGAGCTTGGCAGATATGAATGTCAGTATTAGCACATACAGCAACTGTTTAAAAAGCTGAAAAAGAGTCCAGACTTCAATTAGAGATAAGAATGAAGCAGTTCTGTTTAGGATTAGGGCAAATTGGGCCAAAGGGTAAAGGACAATACTGACTGTGTTTTAAAACTTCAACTTCTATGAGAGACCAAGGGAAGAGATGTTTATTTGGTGCAGGATCTATATTTTCTGTAGTACACTAAACAATTTAACTTGTAGAGTCAGTTTGTTCAAACGTCATAATTACATGGAACTTTGAATAGGAAGTGAGATCTGGTAGGTTTGTACAGGTTAATGTGAAAGAGCAACCCATCCCAATGTAATTTGGGCAGAAAATAAAAATATATTTGCAGAGGAGGGGCAAGATGGCGGCATAGAGAGGAGTGGAAGCTAAGTAGTCCCCCTGGAACAACTACAAGAAACCAGAAACAACTAGTAAATAATCCAGAATAACTGCGGGGGGACAAACGAGACCATCCACTCAGCATACACCAACCTGAATTGGGAGGAATGCCCAAGAACACAGCATAAAATCTGTAAGTAAAACCTGCAGATCCAAGTCGTGAGACCCCCTCCCCCATAGCCCAAGCTGCAAAGCCTCGTGGTGCCAGAGAGAAGCTCTCTCCCAGCAAGCGAATATAGCTCAGCTGAGCTCCAACTGGGGTTTTAACTAGCGAGTGTGAACTGCTCACTACAGGTACGCATCCCCAAAAAACAGACAGAGGCTATGGGTGACGACTGACCTGGGAGAGCCAGAGGGTAGCCTTGGACTGGGTCTGAAGGGGACTATCTGTTTCTTTTCTGGCTCAGTGGAGAAAGCCCCAGTCATTTTCAGTTTCCAGGGCTGTGAAGCAGAGAAGGGTGGAGACAGCACAAGCAGAGAGTGAGACCACTGAAATGCTAATGACCTCCACCTGAGGGGTCTGTCTTCTCTAGGAGGAAAGGGGTGGGACCCCTTCCATTCAGAACCAGACCCCAGAGCCTGGGGGAACACGGCCATACCTCCTCACACCAGTCAAGAATTATAGGCTAACAGGTGTCACCTGCTGGGCAGAAAAGCACAGTGACCCGAGGCATCATAGGGTGGAGCAATTTTCTAAGACACACCCTCAGGGAAACCAGATACTGAATATTTCTTCCCTCTGGGACCTGAGCCTGTTCTGGTCTGGGAAAACCTGATTTGGATAACCAACGAAACCATGCCTAGACAACAGAAAATTACAACCTACATTAAGAAAAACAAAGTTATGGCCCAGTCAAAGGAACAAACGTACACTTCAACTGAGATACAGGAATTTAAACAACTAATGCTAAATCAATTCAAAAAGTTTAAAGAAGATATTGCAAAAGAGATAGAGGCTGTAAAGGAAGCACTGGACATGTATACGGCAGAAATCAAAAGTTCAGAAAAACAACTAGTAGAATCTATGGAAATGAAAGGCACAACACAAGAGATGAAAGACACAATGGAAACATACAACAGCAGATCTCAAGAGGCAGAAGAAAACACTCAGGAACTGGAGAACAAAACACCTGAAAGCCTACACGCAAAGGAGCAGATGGAGAAAAGAATGAAAAAATATGAGCAACGTCTCCGGGAACTCAAGGATGAAACAAAGTACAAGAATGTACGTATCATTGGTGTCCCAGAAGGAGAAGAGAGGGGAAAGGGGGCAGAAGCAATAATAGAGGGAATAATTAATGAAAATTTCCCATCTCTTATGAAAGACATAAAATTACAGATCCAAGAAGCGCAGCGTACTCCAAACAGAAGAGATATGAATAGGCCTACGCCAAGACACTTAACAATCAGATTATGAAATGTCAAGGACAAAGAGAGAATCCTGAAAGCAGCAAGAGAAAAGCGATCCATTACATACAAAGGAAGCTTAATAAGACTATGTGCGGATCTCTCAGCAGAAACAATGGAGGCAAGAAGGAAGTGGTGTGATATATTTAAGATACTGAAAGAGAAAAACCACCAACCAAGAATCCTGTATCCAGCAAAGCTGGCCTTCAAATATGAGGGAGAGCTCAAAATATTTTCTGACAAACAGACAATGAGAGACTTTGTGAACAAGACACCTGCCCTACAGGAAATACTAAAGGGAGCACTACAGGGTGATAGAAGACAGGAGTGTGTGGTTTGGAACACAGTTTGGGGAGATGGTAGCACAACAATGTAAGTACACTGAACAAAGGTAACTATGAATACGGTTGAGAGAGGAAGGTGGGGAGCATGTGAGGCACCACAAGAAAGGAGGAAAGATAAAGACTGGGACTGTGTAACTTGGTGAAATCTAGAGTACCCAACAATTGTGATAAAATGTACAAGTATGTTGTTTTACGAGGGAGAACAAGCAAATGTCAACCTTGCAAGGTGTTAAAAATGGGGAGGCATTGGGGGAGGGATGCAATCAGCATAAACTAGAGACCGTAACTAATAGAATCATTGTATTATGCTTCCTTTAATGTAGCAAAGGTGATATACCAAGGTGCATGCAGATAAGAGGGGGGGATAGGGGAGGCATGTTAGACACTTGACATTGGTGGTATTGTCTGATTCTTTATTCTACTTTGATTTAAGGTTATTTTTCCTTTTGCTGCTTCCTAGCTGTCTTTTTTTTTTTCCTCTTTCTTTTGCCTCTCTACCTTCTTTGACTCTCCCTCCTGCCTTGTGGAAGAAATGTAGATGCTCTTATATAGATAATGGTGAAGGTGGTGAACACATAAATGTATGACCATGCAGAAAACCATCGATTATTTATATGGGATGGAATGTATGGTGAGTGAACAAAACCATATTAAAAAAAAATGGGTTGATGACAAAACCTCAAGGGCAATATACTGAGTGAAATAAGCCAGACACATTAGGACAATTATTGCAGGGTCTCACTGATAGGAACTAATTATAATATGTAAACTCATAGACATGAAATATAAGGTACCAAGATATAGGACGAGGCTTAAGAATGGGGAGTGGTTGCTTAGTATGAGCAGAATGATCAATTAGGATGAACTTAAATGTTTGGAAATGAACAGGGGTGTTGATAGAAAGATGTGAGAATAACTAACAGCGCCGAATGGTGTGTGAATGAGGAGGAAAGGGGAAGCTCAGAGTCATATATGTCACCAGAAGGAAAGTTGGAGGTTAAAAGATGGGAATGTGTAAAACTGAATCCTATGGTGGGCAATGTCCATGATCAACTGTACAAATACTAGAAATCGCTTCCATGAACCAGAACAAATGTATGACAATACAATTAGAAGTTAATAATAGAGGGGAATATAGGGAAGAAATATATACCTATTACAAACTATATACTACAGTTAGTAGTATTTCAACATTTTTTCATAAACAGTAACAAATGTACTATATCAATACTACGAGTCAACAATTGAGGGGGGTTGGTTAGGGATAGGGGAGGATTAGAGTTTCCTTTTCTTTTTTTCTTTTTTCATCTTTCACTTTACTTCTTGTCTGGAGTAATGAAAAGTTTCTAAAAATTGAACAAAAATTAAGTGTGATGGATGCACAGCTGTATGAGGGTACCCAGGGGCAAGTGATTTTACACTTTGGATCTTTGGATAATTGTATGGTATCTGAACAATCTCAATAAAAATGAAAAAAAAATGTAATATGCTTCCAGTAAATGTAACAAAGGCAATATAGCAAAGCTAAATGTCTATGAGAAGGGGATATAAGATAGGAGTATGGGATTATTGTAGTGGTTTTGTTGTCTGAATTTATTATTATATTGTATTCTATGGCATTTCAATTTTTTAATCTTTTTTATTAGTACAGTTAACTTTTTTCATTTTTTTTAAGTAATGAATAAGTACAAGTGCTGACTGTGGTAATGAATGTACAACTATATGATCCTGTGAATTGATTGTACACTGTGGATGATTGCATGATATGTGAATATATCTGTAAAATTGCAGGGAAAAATATAAAGAGGTATAAATATATATAAATATATATATATATATTTGCAAAGGCTTCCTGAGGAGCTAGGGTGGAAATGTTGGACTACCTCACCTGGATTGCTGCTGATGTTCTCACAAACATTGAGGACTGATGGCTTGGCATGCTAAGCACTCTATTTGGAGCTTTCCCTTATGAAACTTGTTACTGCAAAGGAGAGGCCAAACCTGCTTATAATTGTGCCTAAGAGTCTCCCCCAAGTGCCTGTTTGTTGCTCAAATGTGGCCCTCTCTAGATAAGCCAACTCAGAAGGTGAACTCACTGCTGTCCCTCCCTTCATGGCACCTGACTCCAAGGTGTATAAATCTCCCTGGCAAGGCAGGATATGACTCCTGGGGATGAATCTGTACTGAGCATCATGGGATTATGAACATCTTGACCAAAAGGGGAAATTGAAATGAAACAAAATAAAGTTTCAGTGGCTGAGAGATTTCAAATGGAGTTGAGAGGTACTCTGGTGGGCATTTGTACGCACTATATAGAGATCCCTTTTCAGGTTTTAGTGTATTGGAATAGCTAGAAGTAAATACCTGAAACTATCAAACTGCAGCACAGTAGCCTTGACTCTTGAAGATGATTGTATAACTATGTAGCTTACAAGGCATGACAGTGTGATTGTGAAAACCTTGTGGCCCACACTCCCTTTATCCAGTGTATGGATGGATAAGTAGAAAAATGGGGAAAAAACTAAATGAAAAATAGGGTGGCATGGGGAGATGATTTGGATGTTCTTAAATTTTTTTATTCTTATTTTTATTCTTTCTGGTGTAAAGAAAATGTTAAAAAATAGATTGGGGTGATGAATGCACCACTATATGATGATACTGTGAACAGTTGATTGTACACCATGGATGATTGCATGGCATGTGAATATATCTCAATAAAATTGAATTTTAAAAATTCCTCAGTGATTCTCCAGGTTAATAAGGGGGCCTTATAAGGCCTTCATTCTTTGGTTTCCAGCCTTGCCTTCAGATTTTCCTCACTTTACTAATACTGCATTCCAATCAGAAGAATCCACATGCAGTTTCTCCAATGTACTGCAATGTTTCACCCTTAGGCATTTTTATCTGGCCCATCTACTGCCTACAGTGCCTTTCGCTACTTAGTGGTGGATTCATCCTTAAAGAATCTATATCTTCTGTGTGTAGTCTTTCCATAATAGCCAGGTATAAATAGGCATTCTTTCTTCAATGTTTCCTTGATACCATTATTGTTTTCCTAGCTTCATTGCCTTTATAGTAAAGAACAACTGTCTACTTACTTGTTCACATCATGTACTAGATTGATAGTTTCTTGAAGGTGGTGCCACTGCTCCTATTTGAATTCTCAGTGCCTATCACTTTGCTTAGGACACCATAGGAGCTTGATCATGTTTGTGGAATGAATATTGAAGTTAGGAAACATATCATATATTAGTAAAGACCTAATAGGACTCAAAAGGAATGACTATCCCAAAATCTGTGACATTTATTTTATTCAAGAAAATTCCACTCAGCAAATTCTTATTGAGCACTGCCTGGGCTGAAATGAACACACTGCTCCTTGATTTTTGGAAAACCCTGATGATTCAAGTAAAGATATTTATGGACCCCTTTTTCAGTGGTTTTCAAAGAGTGGTCTGGGGACCTCTGATGGTCTCTGAAATTCTTTTGGGGGGTCTGGGAGGTCAAAACTATTTTCATAAAAATACTAAGATGTGATTTGCCTTCTCACTCTCATCTCTTGTAAGTGTACAGTGGAGTTTCCCAGAGGCTACATAATGTATAATATCACAACAGATTGAACACAGAAGGAGATATAAAAATCCAGCTGTTGCCTATTAAGCCAGACACTAAAAAGATTTTCAAAAATGTAAAACAATTATGCTCATCTCACTATTTTCTTTTGGAAAAGTTACTTTTCATAAATACTGTTATTTATTGTTAACATATAATGGTTTTAATATTATTTTAACATGAATTAAATAAATATTTTAAAATTTATCAGTTTTACTATAGAACTGCAACCCAGTATCCTTGATTCATGAAGACAATTGTATCACTATGTAGCTTACATGGTATGACAGTGTGATTGTGTAAACCTTGTGGCTCACACTCCCTTTATCCAGTGTATGAATGGATGAGTAGAAAAAACTGGGGACAAAAACTAAAAGAAAAATAGGGTAATGTGGGGGGATGGAATTATTTGGGTGTTCCTTTTTACTTTTATTTTTTATTATTTTTATTCTTTTTGGTGTAAGGAAAGGTTAAAAAATGGGGTGATGAATTCACAACTATATGATGATGGTACTGTGAACAATTGATTGTACACAATAAATGTATGGTAGGGGAATATATCTAATAAAACTGAATAAAAAAAGTAAAATAAAAAAAAAAATCATGGCCCTGTCACAAACATAGACATATTGATCAATGGGAGTTGAATCAAGAGTTCAGAAAATGAACCCCCAGGTCTATAGTCAACTTGTTTTGATAGGACTCCAAAACCCACCGAACTGGGACAGAACAGTCTGGGGCTGGAAGAGCTGGATATCCACATTTAGAAGAATGACAGAGGACCTCTACTTCAAACTCTGTACAAAAGTTAACTCCAAGTTGGTCAAAGGCCTCAATATAATACACAGTACCATAAAACTACTAGGAGATAATGTAGGGAAAATCTTCAAGACATAGTATTAGGAGGTCACTTCTTAGACCTTACATCCAAAGCACAAGCAATGAAAGAAGAAATAGATAAATGGGGACTCCTCAAAATTAAAAGCTTCTGTGCCTCAAAGGCAGCCAACTCTTTGGGAGAAAATATTTGGAAGCCATATATATCTGATAAGAGACTGATATCAAGAATTTATAAGGAAATCCTACAACTCAACAATGGTACATACAGCCCAGTATAAATTAGGCAACAGATATGAAAAGACATTTTTTTTCCTTAGAGGAAATACAAATGGTTAAAAAAACACATGAAAAAATGTTCATTTTCACCAGCTATTAGGGAAATGCAAATCAAAACCACACTGAGGTATCACCTCAACAATTAGAATGGCTTCCATTAAACAAACGGGAAACTACAAATGCTGGAGAGGATGTGGAGAAATTGGAACTCTTGTTCATTGCTGGTGGGAAGGTATAATGATACAGCCACTGTGGAAGACAGTTTGGCAGTTCCTCAGAAAATGAGATATCGAGTTACCCTTCAATCCAGCAATTACACATCTTGGTATATATCCAGAGGATATGAAAGGAGTGATCAGCCATTCCCTCATCTCTCTCCCTCTCCTCAGGCCTCCCTATTCCCTGAAACACAACAATATTTTTTTTATTAAATTCAGTTTTATTGAAATACATTCACACACCATACAATCATCCATGATATACAATCCACTGTCCACAGTATGATAACATAGTTATGCGTTCATCACCACAATCTATCTCTGAACATTTTCCTTACATCAGAAAGAACCAGAACAAGAATAAAAAATAAAAGTGAAAAAAGAACACCCAAATCATCCCCCCATCCCACCCCATTTGTCCTTTAGTTTTTATCCCCATTTTTCTACTCATCCATACTCTAGATAAAGGGGGTGTGATCCACAAGGTCTTCACAATCACACTGTCACCCCTTGTAATCTACATTATTGTATAATTGTCTTCAGGAGTCCAGACTGCTGGTTTGGAGTTTGGTAGTTTCAGGTATTTACTTCTAGCTATTCCAATACATTAAAGCCTAAGAGGTGTTATCTATATAGTGCATAAGAACGTCCACCAGAGTGACCTCTCGACTCCATTTGGAATTTCTCAGCACTGGAACTATTTCGTCTCATTTTACATCCCCCTTTTGGTCAAGAAGATACTCTCAGTCCCACAATGCTGGGTCCACATTCATCCCCAGGAGTCATACTCTGCATTGCCAGGGAGATTTACACCCCTGGGAGTTGGGTCCCACATAGGGGGGAGGGCAGCGAGTTCACCTGTCGAGATGGCTCAGTTAGAGAGAGAGAGGGCCACATCTGAGCAACAAAGAGGTACTCAGGGGGAGACTCTTAGGCACCATTACATACAACTTTAGACTCTCCTTTGTGGTAATGAGCTTCATAAGGGCAAGTCCCATGCTCGAGGGCTCAGCACATCAAACCGCCAGTCCCAATGTTTGTGACAACATCAACACCAGTCCAGGTGAGGATGTCCAACACATCCGCACCTTCCCCCAGATCCTCAGGGCTGGGGAGGGAGAGGCTGTAAATATATTTTTTATTATCTGCTCAAATTACTCTAGGATGTGTCACTATTTCACTCCAGCCTATACTAACCTACTGTATCTCACTTCCTATTCAAAGTTCCATGCAATTGCGGTGTTTGAACAAATCGACTGTAGAGTTGTACCATTTAGAAAATTTAGATCTTGTACCAAATAGATATCTATTCCCTTGGTCTCATATGAAAGTTGAAGTTTTAAAACACAATCAGTTTCAACCTTTATCCTTTGGCCTGGCTTGCCCTGGTCTTAACCAGACCTGCTTCATTCATATCACTAATTGAAGTCTGGGCTCTTTTCCAGCTTTTTTTTTTTTTTTTTTTTTTTTTTTTTGACAGTGGCTGTATGCACTAATACTGACATTCATATCTGCCGAGCTCTAGCTCTGAGTTTCAGGTGTCTCAGAGATATGCATTGTTCCAGAGACCAATCAGGTGAAACACAACAATATTGATAACCATACAGTGGCCTTGAAGTGTTCAAATGAAAGGGTCACAAATATCTCACTTTAAATCAAAAGCTAGTAATGAAGCTTAGTGAGGAAGACATGTTGAATGCTGAGATAGGCCAAAAGTTAGGCCACTCATGTCACACAGTTAGCCAAACTGTGAATACAAAGGAAAAGGTCTTGAAGGAAATTAAACCTAATACTTCATTGAACACATTGTTCTAGTTTGCTAATGCTGCCGGAATGCAAAACACCAGAGATGGATTGGCTTTTATAAAAGGGTGTTTATTTGGTTACAAAGTTACAGTATTGAGGACATAAGGTAGCACATCAACAATGGGGTACATTTACTGGAGGATGGCCAATGGTGTCCAGAAAACCTCTGTTAGCTGGGAAGGCACGTGGCTGGCATCTGCTCCAAGTTCTGGTTTCAAAATGGCTTTCTCCCAGGACGTTCCTCTCTAAGCTGCAGTTCCTCAAAAATGTCAGTCTAAGTTGCTTTGGGGACATTTTTCCTGTCTTATTTTCTCTGGAGCAAAAGTCTGCTTTCAATGGCCTCCTTCAAAATGTCTCTGTAAACTGCAGCTCCTGTCTTCTCAGCCCCTGTGCATTATTCAAGGTGTCCCTCTTGGTTGTAGCCAGATTGCTCCTTCTGTCTCAGCTTATATAGTGCTCCAGTGAACTAATCAAGGCCCATGCTGAATGGGCAGGGCCATGCCTCCATGGAAATTATCCAGAGTTCCCACCTACAATTGGGTGGGGCATATTTCCATGGAAACAACCTAATCCAAACATTCAAACTTAATCCCCACTAATATGTCTGCCCCACAAGATTGCATCAAAGAATATGACTTTTCCTGGGGGACATAATATATTCAAACCAGCACATTCCACCCCCTGGACCCCAGAAAAACATATTCTTTCCAAATACAAAATACATTCACCCCATCACAATATCACAAAAAAAATCATTTCAGTAACAATAGGTAAGTACAAGATGCTATCAAAATCAGTCAGAGGCATGGTTTGTTCTAAGGCATAATTCCCCTCTAGCTGTGGACCTATAAAACTTAGAACAAGTTATGTACTTCCAGTATACAAAGGATAGACAGTTATAGGGTAAACATTCCCTATGCCATAAGGAGAAACTGAAAGGAAAACAGGGTTAATAGGACCAAAACAGTTCCTAAAACACACAGGGCAAACTCCATTAGATTTCAAAGTCTGAGAGTCATTTACAGAATGATGTTGCATCCTTGGGGCTTGACAGAGTGGGAGTCTAACCCTTCCTAAGGGCCTTTGCGACAGCCCTTTCCTCTCCAAATGCTGGGGTGAGTGCTCCAACATATCTACACACTGGGGAGACCACCTTCTTGGCCCCACCCACCTCAAACATCAGGGCAGCACCCAGATTCTCTTCCATCTCTGGGGCACATACTCAACCCCTTCAGAACAGTGGGGTGGCAGCCAGGCTCTCCTTGACCTCCAGGACAAACTCACCCTTTCCATGCATGTGGGCCACTGTGCTCTCCCAGCCTGAGACTTCAACTCCAGACCTCAACCTCCATGGCTCCATCTTTGAAGAAATTTTTCCTTCAATTTGTTCCTTGTCTAACTCCTCCAGTCCAGACCAGCAGCAGCTCTGTCTATAAAGATCTCACAAAAATTCTGTTGGCTTCACATGAAGCACACAGGGATCAAAGCCATTAAACAATAGGACCTTCCACAAATCCTTTCTCGATAACTCCTTCTCCAATCCTGGCTTATACTGAAATGGTGGCTGGGTTCCATGTTTGGTTAAACCCTCACACTGAGTTGTAGCTTCTGGGGTCTTTTTTGGAAATCCAGAATTCTCCAAATTATCAGTTTCTTGTTTCTTTGTACCCAAGTGTTCAGTTCTAAGTTTATCTCTGTCCTGTCGCATTTTACTATAAGCTACAAGTAGAATCCAGGCTACTTCTATATTTTGCTTAGAGTTCTCAACAGCTAAATGTTCCAGGTTGTTACTTTCAAATTCTGCCTTCCATCCAACACCAGGACACAATTTTGCCAAATTCTCTGCCACTTTAAAACAAGAATTGCCTTCCTTCCAGTTTGCAACAACACATTCATAATTTCTGCTCAAGGCCTTATCAGAAGTATCTTTAGAGTCCATATTTCCACAAACAATCTCTTCAAAGCAGTTTTGGCCTTTTCTATCAAGCTCCTCACAATTCTTCCAGAATCTTCCCCTTATCCATTTAAAAAGCTGTTCCAATATGTTTGGTATTTGCAAACTCAGCAGCACCAGCACCCCACTTCCAGTACCAAAATCTGTTCAAGTTTGCTAATGCTGCTAGAATGCAAAACAACAGAGATGGATTGGCTTTTATAAAGGGGGTATTCTAGTTTGCTAATGCTGCCAGGATGCAAAACACTGGAAATGGATTGGTTTTTTTAAAGGGGGTTTATTTGGTTACAAAGTTGCAGTCTTGAGGCCATAAAGTGTCCAAGGTAAGTCATCAACAATCAGATACCTTCACTGGAGGACGGGCAATGGTGTCTGGAAAACCTCTGCTAGCTGGGAAGGCGTGTGGCTGGCATCTGCTCCAAGTTCTGGTTTCAAAATGGCTTTCTCCCAGGACATTCCTCTCTAGGCTGCAGTTCCTCAAAAATGTCACTCTTAGTTGCTCTTGGGGCATTTGTTTTCCCTTAGTTTCTCCAGAGCAAAAGTGTGCTTTCAACAGCCATCTTCAAACTGTCATCTGCGGCTCCTCTCTCAGTTCCTGTGCATTCTTCAAAGTGTCCCTCTTGGCTGTAGCAAGCCTGCTCCTTCTTTCTCAGCTTATATAGTGCTCCAGTGAACTAATCAAGGCCCATGCTGAATGGGCAGGGCCACACCTCCATGGAAATTATCCAATCAGAATTACCACCCACAGTTGGTTGGGGCACAATTCCATGGAAACAACCTAATCTAAATGTTCCAACTTAATCCCCACTAATATGTCTACCCCACAAGATTGTATCAAAGAATATGACTTTTTCTGGGGGTCATAATACATTCACACCTTCACATACATGAATGATAAGAAAGTGAAACAGCCTTATTGCTTACTGGTCTGGATAGAAGATCAAATCAATCACAGCATTCTCTTAAATCAAAGCCTAATCCAGAGAAGTCCCTAAATCTCTCCCATTATATGGAGGTTGAGACAGATGAGGAAGCTGCAGGAGAAAAGTTGGAAGCTAGTAGTTTCATTCAGAGGATTAAGGAAAAAGCCATATCATAATAAAAATGTGCTAACATGAAGTAGGAAATGCTAATGTAGAAGCTGCAGCAACCTATCCAGAAGACCTGGCTAAGGTAGTTGATGAAGGTGGCTATGCCAGACAGATTTTCAATGTAGATGAAACCGTCTACATTGGCATATGGAAGAAGATGCCATCTAGGACTTTCATAGCTAGAGAGGAGAAACCAATTCTTTGCTTCAAAGCTTCAAAGGACAGACTAACTCTTCTTAGTGGCTAATGCTGCTGGTGATTTTAAGTTGAATCCAATGCTCATGTGCCAGTCTGAAAATCCTATGGCCTTTAAGGACTATGATAAATCTACTCTGCCTGTACTCTATAAATTGAACAAAGTCTGGATGGCAACACATCTGTTTACAACATGGTTTAATTAATATTTCAAGCCCACTGTTGAGACCTGTTCAGAATGGAGATTCCTTTAATATTATTCCTCATTTCCAATGCACCTGGTCACCCAAGAGTTCTGATGGAGATATACGAGATTATTTTTTGTTTTCATGCAGTCTGCAGCCCATAGATCAAGGAATGATTTCAATTTTCATGTCTTAAAAAATACATTCTGTATTGGAGGGGGCAAGATGGCAGCATAGAGAGGAGGAATTTAGTTAGTCCCCTGGAACAACTAATAAACAACCAGGAACAACTAGTAAATAATTGGAATAACTGCTGGGAGACAACTGTGAGTGTCCACACATCATACACCAACCTGGACTGGGAGAAATGCCTGAGATCACAGCATAAAATCTCTAAGTAAAAACTGCAGAACTGTGCTGGGGGACCCCTTTCCCCGTGGCAGGCTGAGCTGCAAAGCCCTGCTGCAGTAGAGAACAGCACTCTCTGAGTGAGTGGACATAGCTCAGCTGAGCTCCAGCTGGGGCTTTAACTAACAAATGTGGACAAGCTACAAAGCCCCAATAGGCAGGCAGAAGCTCTTAGTGATGACTGACCTTAAAGAACCAGAAGACTCCTTTGTCCTGGGAGGGGGAGTCCACAAGACCGGGTGTTACCTCTGGCTGATGAGAGAAACGTGGGGACCAGGTGCTGTCTCTAAATCTCTCTCTCTCTCTCTCAACATGAGTGGCTCAGAGGAGAGAGCCTCATCCATTTTCAGTTTAAAGCAATCTGACCCAGACATGGATGGAGATAACAGTCAGAGAGACAAAAGTTCAAATGCAGATAACTCCCTAGGGGGTGCATCTTCCCTAAAAGTAAGGAGGTGGGGCCCAGCAGTCTCTTCAAAACCAGACCCCAGAGCCTGGGGGAAAAAGGCCAAAACAGAAACTAAAGGGGCCACACCTCCTTACACCAGTTGGGAGTGATAGGCTGACAGGCTCCACATGCTGCACAGGCTAGGAAAAACACAGCAGCTAGAGACCTCAAAGGAAAGTCTTCAATCTCTAAAGCACACCCACAGGGAGACTTGAAACTGAATATAATCCCATTTGGAGATCTGAACCCATTATGGTCTGGGAAAATCTGATTGGGGTATCCAAGGAAACCAGATATCTAGACAACAGAAGACGACAATCTACACTAGGAAAAATGAAGATATGGCCCAAAGGAACAAACACCTCAATCAAGACACAGTTGATATATTATTTCACTTTAATGAAACAATCTATTAAAGATTTTCAAAGAAATATGCTAAATTAAATCAAAAACCAAATCAATGTGTTCAGGGAAGATGGGGCAAAAGAGATGAAGGCTATAAAGGAAACACTGGGTGAACATAAGGTAGAAATTGAAATTTTGAAAAAACAACTGGCAGAATCTATCACATACAATGGAAGCTTAATATGACTATGTGTGGATTTCTCAGTAGAAACCATGAAGATAATAAGGAATTGGTGTGATATATTTAAGATACTGAAAGAGAAGAACTGCCAACCAAGAATCCTACATCCAGCAAAACTGTCCTTCAAATATGAGGGAGAGTTTAAAATATTCTCTGACAAACAATGAAAGAGTTTGTGAACAAGATACCTGCTCTACAGGAAATACTAAAGGGAGTACTACAGACAGGAAAAGACAGGAGTGAGAGGTTTGGAACACAATTTTGGGTGATGGTAGCACAGCAATGTAAGTACACTGAACAAAGATGACTGTGAGTATGGTTGAAAGAGGAAGGTTAGGAGCATGTGGGACACCAGAAGGAAAGAGGAAAGATAAAGACTGGGACTGTAGACTCAGTGAAACCTAGAGTGCTCAAAAATTGTGATAAAATGTACAAATATGTTTTTACATGTGGGAGAACAAATGAATGTCAACCTTGCAAGGTGTTAAAAATAGTGTGATATTGGGGAAAAATACAATCAATGCAAACTAGAGACTATAGTTACCAGAAACATTGTATTATGCTTCCTTTAATGTAACAAAGGCCATATACCAAAACTAAATGCCTGTAAGAATGGGACATAACGGAGGGGTATTGGACTTCTGGCATTGGTGATGTTGTCTGACTTTTACTCTACTTAAGTTTAATTTTATCTTTCCTTTTGTTGCTTTTCAGCTGTCATGGTTTTTTTCTCTTTTTCTTTTTCTGTCTCTCTACCTTCTTTGACTTTTCCTCCTTTGTGGAAGAAATGGAGATGTCTTTATATAGACAGTGGTGATGGTGAATACATAAATATGTGACTATACAGGGAACCATTGATTTTTTTTTCTGTGACAAAGATGAAAACATTTATTACATATATTTCAGATATAACAATAAAACCATTACTAAGAAAGAATTCAAGCAGTAATAGATTTTCTTTTCAACAAAAGAAACTGTTTTGGCTCATAACAATTTTAAGACTCCATTTCATTGCATTTGGGGGAATCTACCAGAATGATAAAAGCACTCTGTGAAGAGCATCATTTTATGCTTGGATTATTCAGACTAATCTGTGATGTGTGCAGAGCTACTAGATCCCCATATGAGAGAAATGTTGTTAACTTCCTCTCACAACTGACATCCAACACAAACATAATCAGCCACTTTTTCATAATGTGAAAGTTCAATAGTTGAAATGTGAAAAGCAACATTACCACACAGCAACATCTCATGAGCTCAGACATTCTGCTTAAGAAATTTGTAATATATCTAATAGCTCAATCCAGACTTTATGAAGAAAGAGTTGGCTAATAGAGCAAAACAGCACTGCAAGAGGAAATCTTTAATCTGTTTGAGAATCACCTTTTTTCTTGCAGCTATCTGGTCAGAGAAAGCTGAAACTAAAAGGACCTTGGAGATCCTTCAGTCTGACTCCTTCAAGTTAAATCTGGGGACTGGGTACCCCACTGAGAAGGACTGATTGGAATAAAGCTTAACAATGAGCTGGGGAAGGCTGGGGCTCACTTCTGGGCTTCCTGCATACCTAGGTGCCACCTAAGTAACATTTAAGTTAAATCATTCATCTTTTCCCTTGCTCAAAGACAATGTCTCCTACTTATCTACTGAATAAAACTCAAATCTGGTTTCCAAGGTCCTGGTCTCACCTTCCTAACTTTATTTAACATTTCTTCAAACCTTTACACAGGGTCTTGAATTCCATGGCCCTTTGATTAGAGAAGCTCTCAAGAAACTGAGAACAAATGTGTTTATTACACATTTTTCTTGTCTGCTTATAAAAGCAGATCCAAGTGAAGGCTCAACTAACTGCATTCAATTCAATATATAGAATTAAAAGCCTACTTTCTTCTCACTTTTTCTCCCCAACATTTTATTATGAAAATTTCAAACTTAGAATAAAGTGTGTTTAAGGCCAGCTAGATTCTATGATTAACATTTTACTATAATTGCTTATCATGTCTATACATATATCCATTGTTCTATCCATCTATTCCATCTATGAATCCATCTTATCTTTTTTTAAATTCATTTTGAGATATATTCACATACCATGCAGTCATAAAAAACAAATTATACATTCAATTGTTCATAGTACCATTACATAGTTGTGCATTCATCACCAAAATCAATCCCTGACACCTTCATTACCACACACACAAAAATAACAAGAATAAAAACTGAAGTGAAAAAGAGCAATTAAAGTAAAAAAGAACACTGGGTGCCTTTGTCTGTTTGTTTGTTTGTTTCCTTCCCCCATTTTTCTACTCATCCATCCATAAACTAGACAAAGGGGAGTGTGGTCCTTATGGCTTTCCCAATCCCATTGTCTCCCCTCATAAGCTACATTTTTATACAATCATCTTCAAGATTCATGGGTTCTGGGTTGTAGTTTGATAGTTTCAGGTATCTACCACCAGCTACCCCGATTCATTAGAATATAAAAAGGGTTGTCTAAATTGTGCGTTAGAGTGCCCACCAGAGTGACCTCTCGGCTCCTTTTGGAATCTCTGTCACTGAAGCTTATTTCATTTCCTTTCACTTCCCCCTTTTGGTTGAGATGTTCTCCATCCCATGATGCTGGGTCTACATTCCTCCCCAGGAGTCATATTCAATGTTGCCAGGGAGATTCACTCCCCTGGGTGTCAGATCCCACGTAGGGGGGAGGGCAGTGATTTCACCTGCGAAATTGGCTTAGCCAGAGAGAAAGAGGGCCACATCTGAGCAACAAACAGGTGTTCGGGAGGAGACTCTTAGGCACAAATATAGGGAAGCCTAACCTCTCCTTTGCAGCAACAGTCTTCCCAAGGGCAAGTCCTGTGGTAGAGGCTCAACCCATCAAACCACCAGTCCTCTATGTCTGTGAGCACATTAGCAACCATTGAGGTGGGGAAGCCCAATACCCCTGCATTCACCACCAGCTCCTCAAGGGGGCTCTGCATATTTTTGTCTTTTTTTTTTTAAGTAACTCTTTTTTTTAAATCAACTATATAAAAAATTAAAAAACATACAAAAAAAAACCTTTTCAAACAGACCATAACAAGGGAGTAAGAAAAAGACAACTAACCTAAGATAACTACTTCCAACATGTTCCTACTCTACCCCAAGAAAGTAACCTAATAGAGCAAAATTTCTGTGAATTTGTTCCTACTATACCCATCAGAAATTACCAGACCATAGTCCTTTCTGGGCATTCCCAGAATGTTAAATTTACCCATGATAGCTTATCTGTTCTTGTTGGATTATCGTTCCCCCTTCCTTAATTGCTCTCTATTGCTAGTTCCCCTACATTCTACATTATAAACCATTTGTTTTATATTTTTCAAAGTTCACATTAGTGGTAGCATATAATATTTCTCTTTTTGTGCCTGGCTTATTTCCCTCAGCATTATGTCTTCAAGGTTCATCCATGTTGTCATATGTTTCACAAGATCGTTCCTTCTTACTGCCGTGTAGTATTCCATTGTGTGTATATACCACATTTTATTTTTCCACTCATCTGTTGAAGGACATTTGGGTTGTTTCCATCTCTTGGCAATTGTGAATAATGCTGCTATGAACATTGGCATGCAGATATCTGTTCATGTCACTCCTTTCAGATCTTCCGGGTATATACTGAGAAGTGCAATCACTGGATCGAAGGGTAACTCTATATCTAGAGTTCTAAGGAACTGCCAGACTGACTTCCAGAGTGGCTGAACCGTTATACAGTCCCACCAACAATGAATAAGAGTTCCAATTTCTCCACATCCTCTCCAGTATTTGCAGTTTCCTGTTTAATGGCACCCATTCTAATTGGTGTGAGATGGTATCTCATGATGGTCTTAATTTTCATCTCTGTAATAGCTAGTGAAGCTGAACATTTTTTTCATGTGTTTCTTGGCCATGTGTATTTCCTCTTCAGAGAACTGTTTTTTAATATCTTTTGCCCATTTTATAATTGGGGTGTCTGTACTATCGTCATTGAGTTGTAGAATTTCTTTATATATGCAAGATATCAGTCTTTTGTCAATATATGGTTTCCAAAAATTTTTTCCCTTTGAGTTGACTGCCTCTTTACCTTTTTGACAAATTCCTTTGAGGTACAGAAACTTCTAAGCTTGAGGAGTTCCCATTTATCTATTTTTTCTTTTGTTGCTTGTGCTTTGGCTGTAATGTCTAGGAAGTGGCCACCTAATACAAGATCTTGTAGACATTTCCCTACATTATCTTCTAAGAGTTTTATGGTTCTGTCTTTTATATTGAGATCTTTAATCCATTTTGAGTTAGTTTTTGTGTAGGCTGTGAGGTAGGGGTCATCTTTCATACTTTTGGATATGGATATCCAACTCTCCCAGCCCCATTTGTTGAAAAGACTATTATGTCCCAGGTCAGTGACTTTGGGTGCCTTATCATAGAGCAGTCGGTCATAGATCTGGGGGTCTATCTCCAAATTCTCAATTCAATTCCATTGATCAATATGTCTATCTTTGTGTCAGAACCATGCTGTTTTGACAACTGTGGCTTTATAATAAGTTTCAAAGTCAGGGATTGTAAGACCTCCCACTTCGTTTTTCTTTTTTAGAGTGTCTTTAGCAATGTGAAGGGTCTTCCCTTTCCAAATAAATTTGATTACTAGCTTTTCCAAGTCTGCAAAGTAGGTTGTTGGAATTTTGATTGGGATTGCATTGACTCTATAGATGAGTTTGGGTAGAATTGACATCTTAATGACATTTATCCTTCCTATCCATGAACATGGAATATTTTTCCATCTTTTAAGGTCCCCTTCTATTTCTTTTAGTAGAGTTATGTAGTTTTCTTTGTATAGGTCTTTTACATCTTTGGTTAAGTTTATTCCTAGGTACTTGATTTTTTTAGTAGCTATTGAAAATGGTATCTTTTTCTTGAGTGTCTCTTCAGTTCATTCATTTCTAGCATATAGAAACATTACTGACTTATGTGCATTAATCTTGTATCCTGCTACTTTGCTAAATTTCATTACTAGCTCTAGTAGCTGTCTCATCAATTTCTCAGGGTTTTCCAGGTATAAGATCATATCACCTTAACATTACATAGTTGTACATTCATCACCCAAATCAATCCCCGACACCTTCATTAGCACACACACAAGAATAACAAGAATAATAATTAGAGTGAAAAAGAGCAATTGAAGTAAAAAAGAACACCGGATACCTTTGTCTGTTTGTTTCCTTCCCCTATTTTTCTACTCAACCATCCATAAACTAGACAAAGTGGAGTGTGGTCCTTATGGCTTTCCCAATCCCCTTGTCACCCCTCATAAGCTACATTTTTATACAACTGTCTTCAAGATTCATGGGTTCTGGGTTGTAGTTTGATAGTTTCAGGTATCCACCACCAGCTACCCCAATTCTTTAGAACCTAAAAAGGGTTGTCTAAAGTGTGCGTAAGAGTGCCCACCAGAGTGACCTCTCGGCTCTTTTTGGATTCTCTCTGCCACTGAAGCTTATTTCATTTCCTTTCACCTCCCCCTTTTGGTCAAGAAGATGTTCTCCGTCCCACGATGCCAGGTCTACATTCCTCCCCGGGAGTCATATTCCACGTTGCCAGGGAGATTCACTCCCCTGGGTGTCTGATCCCACGTAGGGGGGAGGGCAGTGATTTCACCTTTCAAGTTGGCTTAGCTAGAGAGACAGGGCCACATCTGAGCAACAAAGAGGCATTCGGGAGGAGGCTCTTAGGCACAACCATAGGGAGGCCTAGCCTCTCCTTTGCAGCAACCGTCTTCCCAAGGGTAAAACCTGTGGTAGAGGGCTCAACCCATCAAACCACCAGTCCCCTATGTCTGTGGTCATGTTAGCAACCATGGAGGTGGGGTAGGCAAATACCCCTGCATTCTCCACAGGCTCCTCAAGGGGGCACTGCAACTTTTTTTTTTTTCCTTTTTTTTTTTTTTTTTTTTTTAACTTATGTAATGTTACTGTGAACAATCGAAAGTACGATTTGTTTTGTATGACTGCGTGGTATATGAATATATCTCAATGAAATGAAGATTAAAAAAAAAAACAAAAAAACAAAAAAAAGACATAATGCTGAGCAAAATAAGACAGGCACAAAAAGAGAGATATAGTATGTTACCACTACTGTGAATTCTGTGAAAAATGTACAATGTTTTATACTGTAGAATGTAGGGGACCTAGAGATACCAATTAGTGGAGGGGGAATGATAATCTAATAAGAGCAGATAAACTATGGAGGGTAATCTCAATGTTATGGGAATGCTCAGGAATGATTATGGTTTGTAAACTTTCTTGGATATAGTAAGATCATGTTGGAAGCAATAGAGTTATTTTAGGTTTTTTTTTCTCTTATTCCTTTGTTTTCTTAGGGGTTGTTAATTTTCTTGGGGTATGGTAGGAACATGTTGGAAGCAATGTAGTTATTTTAGATTATTTGTTTTTCTTACTCCTCTGTTTGGACATGGTTTATTAATTTTCTTGGGGTATGGTAGGAACATATTGGAAGCAAAGTAGTTATTTTAGCTTATTTGTTTTCCTTAATCCATTGCTTTGTTTGAAATGTTGTGGGGTTTTTTTGGTTGTTGTTTGCCTATTTGTTTTTAATTTTTTGATAAACAAAGTTAAAAAATTGAAAAAAAAATCAGTAGAAAAATGGGAGTAAAAACTAAATGACAAATAGGGTGGGATGGGGGGATGGTTTGGGTATTCTCTTTTCACTTTTATTTTTTATTCTTATTCTGATTCTTTCTGATGTAAGGAAAATGTTCAGAAATAGATTGTGGTGATGAACGCATAACTATATGATCATACTGTGAACAATTGATTGTATACCATGGATGACTGTATGGTTTGTGAATATATTTCAATAAAACTGAATTTAAAAAAAAAAAAAAAAAAAAAGATCATATCACCTGCAAATAATGACAGTTTTACTTCTTCTTTTCCAATTTGGATGCCTTTTATTTCTTTGTCTTGCTGGATTGCCCTGGCTAGCACTTGCAGCACAATGTTGGATAACAGTGGTGACAGCGGGCATCCTTGTCTTGTTCCTGATCTTAGAGGGAAGGCTTTCAGTCTCTCACCATTGAGTACTATGCTGGCTGTGGGTTTTTCATATATGCTCTTTATCATACTGAGGAAGTTTCCTTGAATTCCTACCTTTTGTAGTGTTTTTATCAAAAAGGGATGTTGGATTTTGTCAAATGCTTTTTCAGCATCTATTGAGATGATCATTTGATTTTTCTCTTTTGACTTGTTACTGTGTTATAATACGTTGATTGATTTTCTTATGTTGAACCATCCCTGCATGCCTGGAATGAACCCCACTTGGTCATGGTGTATGCTTTTTTTTAATGTGTCTTTGGATTCGATTTGCAAGTATTTTGTTGAGAATTTGTGCATCTATATTCATTAGGGAGATAGGCCTGTAGTTTTCCTTTTTTTGTAGCATCTTTGCCTGGTTTTGGTATTAGGTTGATGTTAGCTTCATAAAATGAGTCAGGTAGTGTTCCATTTTCTTTGATGTTTTGAAAGAGTTTAAGTAAAGTTGGTGTCAGTTCTTTTTGGAAAGTTTGGTAGAATTCCCCTGTGAAGCAATCTGACCCTGGGCATTCATTTGTGGGAAGCTTTTTGATGACTGATTGGATCTCTTTTCTTGTGATTGGTTGGTTGAAGTCTTCTGTTTCTTCTCTGGTCAGTCTAGGTTGTTCATATGTTTCCAGGAAGTTGTCCATTTCCTCTACATTATCCAGTTTGTTGGCAAACAGTTGTTCATACTATCCTCTTATAATTTTTTTAATTTCTTCAGGATCTGCAGTTATGTCACCTTTTTCATTCATTATTTTGTTTATATGGGTCTTCTCTCTTTTTGATTTTGTCAGTCTAGCTAGGGGCTTGTCAATCTTGTTGATCTTCTCAAAGAACCAACTTTTGGTGATATTTATCCTCTCTATTGTTTTTTTGTTCTCTATGTCATTTATTTCTGCTTTAATCCTTGTTATTTCTTTTCTTCTACTTGGTTTAGGATTGGTTTGCTGTTCATTTACTAGCTTCTTCAGTTGGTCCATTAGTTCTTTGATTTTGGCTCTTTCTTCTTTTTTAATATATGCATTTAGTGCTATAAATTTCCCCCAGTACTGTTTTGCTGCATCCCATAGGTTTTGGTATTTTGTGTTCTCATTTTCATTCATCTCCATATGTTTAGCAATTTTTCTTGCTATTTCTTCTTTAACCCACTGATTGTTTAGGGGCATGTTGTTTAACCTCCAGGTATTTGTGAATTTTCTAAGTCTCTGATGGTTATTGACTTCTAATTCTATTCCATTGTGGTCAGAGAATGTGCTTTGAATAATTTCAATTTTTTTAAATTTATTGAGCCTGTTTTATGTTCCAGCATATGATCTATTCTGGAGAAAGTTCTGTGAGCATAGAGAAGAATGTGTATCCTGGTGATCTGGGATGCAATGTTCTATATATGTCTGTTAAATCAAACTCATTTATCAGATTGTTTAGGTTTTCAGTTTCCTTATTGGTCTTCTGTCTGGTTGATCTATCTATAGGACAGAGTAATGTGTTGAATTCTCCCACAATTATTGTGGAAGCATCAATTGCTTCCTTTAGTTTTGCCAGTGTTTCTCTCATGTATTTTGTGGCACATTGATTGGGTGCTCAGACATTTATGATTGTTATTTTTTGTTGAATTGCCCCTTTTCATTAGTATGTAGGGGCCATCTTTGTCTCCCATAACATCTTTGCATTTAAAGTCTATTTTATCTGAGATTAATATTGCTACTCCTGCATTCTTTTGGCTGTAGCTTGCATGAAATATTTTTTTCCATCCCTTCACTTTCAATTTCTTTGTGTTCCTGTGTCAAAGATGAGTCTCTTGTATGCAACATATTGATGATTCGTTTTTTTATCCATTCTGTGAATCTATATCTTTTAATTGGGGAGTTTAATCCATTTACATTCAATGTTATAACCATGAAGGCATTTCTTAAATCAGCCATCTTATCCTTTGGTTTATGTTTGTCATATATATTTTTCCCTCTCTCTATTAATGTCCTTTAATGTACCCATACTGAATCTCTTTAGTACTGAACCTTTCTCCATGTCTCTCTCTCCTTTCTTTGTTTCTCTGTCAGTAGGGCTCCCTTTAGTATCTCCAGTAGGGCAGGTCTCTTGTTAGGAAATTCTCTCAGCATTTGTTTGTCTGTGAAAAATTTAAGCTCTCCCTCAAATTTGAAGGAGAGCTTTGCTGGATAAATAGTTCTTGGTTGGCATTTTTTCTCACTCAGAATTTTAAATATGTCATGCCACTGCCTTCTCACCTCCATGGTGGCTGCTGAGTAGTCACTACTTAGTCTTATGCTGTTTCCTTTGTATGTGGTGAATTGCTTTTCTCTTGCTGCTTTCTGAACTTGCTCCTTGTCTTCCGTATTTGACAGTGTGATCAGAATATGTCTCAGAGTGGGTTTATTTGGATTTATTCTATTTGGAGTTGGTTGGGCATTTATGATTTGTGTATTTATGGTGTTTAAAAGATTTGGGAAGTTTTCCCCAACAATTTCTTTGAATACTCTTCTTAGACCTTTATCTTTCTCTTTCCCTTCTGGAACATCAATGAGTCTTATATTTAGATGTCTTATATTATCTATCATATCCCTGAAGTCCATTACAATTTTTTTTATTTTTTCCCCCATTCTTTGTTTTGTTCTTTTGTTTTCCACTTTGTCATCTTCCAGGTCACTGATTCATTGTTCAACTTCCTCTAGTCTTGTACTATGAGTATACAGAATGTTTTTAATTTGGTCAACAATTTATTTAATTTCCATAAGATTGTCTTTTTTTTTTTTGTACTCTTGCAATTTCTTCTTTATGCTCTTGTAGGGTCTTCTTGATGTCCTTTATATCCTGTCCCATGCTCTTCTTCATGTTCTTTATATCCTGTGCTGTGGTCTTATTGTTCATCTTTAGTTCTTTGATTAATTTCTCAAAGTACCGTGTCTCCTTTGATCTTCTGATTTGGGTGCTTGGGCTTGGGTTATCCATATCATCTGGTTTTTTCATATGCTTTAAAATTTTTTGTTGTTTTTGGCCTCTTGGCATTTGCTTAACTTGATAGGGGTCTTTTAGGATTTGTAGACTGATTAAAACCCTTACCTCTAATTTGTCAGATGTACAGCTTCATGGAGTACACTTTAATTAGCAGGTGGTGTCCATGAGCCACCTATTCCTCTCAAGCCAGTTCCCCACTTTGTCTTTGTGGTGAGTGGGGGTAGGTGTGAGACTTGTGGGGTCCAATTGGTGTACCAAGCTTGCATGTGTAGTTGGTATTGCCCACCCTGTATATGGAGTGAGGGTCTGGGCAGTCAGAGATGGGGGGGTGGCTCTAACAATCAAATCTCCCTGGTGTTCCTGGTGTTCCTGGAGATTTAAAGCTGCTGCAATTGTCTAATCCTTCAGTTCAGTCCTTCTACAGTTTGTCTCTGCCTCTGATCCACAAGTCCTTGGTATTGCATATGACCCCTGAGACTTGCAATTGGGTCCCTCTTCCAGGCCATGCACCCCCAGGTCCTCTGTTGAGGGATGACTGTGCTATGTCACAGGTGAGTGCCATCCCCGCAGGGTGGTTCTGGGCTGTGTAGGAAGGCTCCCAGTCTGCTGAAAGGATGGCTGAATGGGGCATGTTAATTCACACTGCTCTGTCTTCCCAACTCTGGGACAACCAGGTGAGGGTGCAGGGAATGCTAATGTCCATGTGTGATTTTGTGGTGTATGCATGTGTTATTGGAAGCACTTCCCATCACACTGGGTTGTCTGGGGCAGCTCTGGGCTGTGGGGCTTGTGACAGGCAGGAATGTTCCCTATTCACTGGGAAGATGGCTGTGAGAGGATGCCCCCCTTTTCTTGGGAAGTTGTGGTGTTTAGTGAATTTTCTCAGCCACTGGACTTATTGCCTTGTGTCTCATAGCTCTCTTAGTTCTGTTCTTGTCTTGACTTGCCCAAATTGCAGGTCTTTGAGGCTTTCTGTATTGCGCTTCTTAGAGTAATTGTTTTAGAAAAAGAGACAATGATAAAAAAAGAAAAAGGGAAAGGCCCTCCTTGCAGATCTAATGCATTATTGAAATGCTAAGAGACAAGGCAATTGGGGCCATTAAGGAACTGTCCAGTGGGCAGATACTGGTTTTTCTTCTGGATTTGTATATGAGCCTGACTCTGCCTGAGCTCTGCCTTTCCCCATTCTATGTTCACCAGAACTCCAAAAAGCCTCTGCTTTTATTTTTGGTTTTTCCTTGCTGTTTTTGCTATCCCTATCTCCTCTCCACTGGGCTGGCTGCTCCCGGATTCTCTGGTGTCTGGTCTCTATCTATGATTGGAGTTTGGATCAGTAGAATGAGTTTCCAATAAAGGCCACAACTGCAGTTCTCCCTCCTCATTCCCAGCTCCGGTGGCCCCTCCTCCCATGGGGCTGAGCCTGGCAGAGAGGGGCACTGTTCCCCTGGCTGCAAAAACTTAACAGATTTCGCTGATCTCAGCAGTTCCACATGTTCATGAGTGTTGTATGAAGTATGCCCAAAGTCAAATTGCTCTGTGGTGTCCAGTGCACACATTTCCTGGCTTTCTACCTACTGCCTTGGAGGAATAACTAAAACATACACCTCACCACTCTGCCCTCTTACTCTATCCCCCAGAACCATTGATTCTTTACTTAGGATGGAAAGTATGGTGGGCAAACAAAACCATCTTATAAAAATGGGTTGATGAAGAAAACTTGAGGGCACTACATTGAGTGAAATAAATCAGACACATAAGGACAAATATTGCATGATCTCACTGATATGAACTAATTATAATATGTAAACTCATAGACATGAAATATAAATCACCTGGATATAGAACGAGGCTAAACAATGGTAAGCAGTTGCTTATTATGAGCAGAATGTTCAACCAGGTTGAACTTAAGTGTTTGTAAATGGACAGAGGTGATGGAGGCAGGTTATTGTGAGAATAAGTGCTGAATGGTGTGTGAATGTGGTGGAAAGGGGAAGCTTAGAGTCATGTATGTCACCAGAAGGAAAGCTGGAGGTTAAAAGAAGGGAATGTATAACACAGTGAATCTTGTGGTGAACAATGTCCATGATTAACTGTACAAATATTAGAAATCTCTTTCATGAACTAGAACAAATGTATTACACTATAACTAGAAGTTAATAATAGTATATAGGCAAAAATATTACTATTGCAAACTATGTACTACAGTTAGCAGTATTTTAATATTCTTTTATCAACATAACAAATGTTCTATACCAATATTGTGAGTGAATAATTGAGGGGGTGATGTTAGGGGTATGGGAGGACTTGAGTTTTCTTTTATTGTCTTTGTTTTTCTGGAGTAATGAAAATGTTCTAAAAATTGAAAGAAAAAATAATTGTGGTGATGGATGCACAGTTGTATGATGGTACCATGGGCAAGTCATTGTGTACCTTGGATCTTTGGATAATTGTATGGTATATGAACAATATCAATAACATTAAATTAAAAAATACACTCTGGAGATTTGAGTGGTGCCATCTCCCTTAAGGGTTTGCAGCAAATGTCTCCATGGGCTGCTGCCACCACTGTGACTCCATACTCCCAAATCAAGAGAAAATGGTCAATTGGAAGAGTACCATCACTGCTGGTGTATGCGGGGCTCTTTCATCAGGCACTGCACTTACTTTGACCACAAGAGATGGAGTGACCCTAATTTCAATAACAGGCTGAAAGAGCAAAGAAAGAAACAAAGTTGCCAAGGAGAGAGCTGGGCTTTCCAAGTTACCTGAATTTAAAGATGCTGAAGCTGTTCAGAAAAGTGTCCTTGAAGAAGGACAAGTTGGCAAAGAGCTACTAGCCCAAGGTCAATATGAGAAGGGCACGGATCATTTGACAAATGCAATTGCTGTTACTGCAAGTATTACAGCCATAGCAGTTACTGCAAGTATTACAGCAAACTCTTCCACCACCAGTGTTCCAGATGCTTCTGACTAAGCTCCCAACAATTAGAGAATTCAAAGTGCTTAGAGTTTGGCTGAAGATTATGTGCAATTAAAAACAAATGTCAGCATAATAAAATCTCAACTTTATATATTTAAATATTCTTAAGTCAGATGATGAACATCTCTGGGAAAATATGGGCAAATATGCTTGATACGGACTGTGTATCACACCGAAATCTACCAAAGTTAATTTTTACTTTGCATAGATTCATTTGTCTGTTTTATTTATTTTTCCCATTGAAAAGTGCATTTTGATGAGTATTTTTCATTTTATAAATACTCTGAGTTGCTGAAATATAGATTTTGCTTCTTCCTAAAATGTGCAATTATAATGTATGTGCATACAACATTACTTAGGTTAAAAATTCCCAGTGTTCAGTTTTGAAAGATAAGGCAAAAAATATATAGGAGAAAGTTGAAGAATGCACATTTTTCATAGCTAGTACATTTTGCTATATACATCAGAAAATTGTATGAAAACTTGATTGTTTATCAAAACTGAGCATTAATCTTTGAGATACATTTTTTCATTTAATCTTTTAAATATGTTTGTGAAACATGCTGCTGTGCTGTATTAACTCCACACCTTGTATCAGTCTTGAAATATTTTAAATCAGTGGGCTTAGTGAAACGATTTAAAATGGTCAGCTTAGTATGTTCTGAGTGTATTTTAGATATGTACCCTGTATTTTAGATATATATAGTTGCAAATAGCAGTAGCTGTGTGAGCTTCACCAATTCTTGTCTGCTCACTTTCCCAATAAGGGAACTGATCCACCGATCTCTGAGGCATCCTTTTCAGCTCCTTATATAGTTCTGTTCAGCATCTTCAAATCCACCTTCTCAGAAGTGTCTTTGGCCACCAGGCCTTGCATTGTTTTATACTCTGAATTTCACATGCTTGCTTGACTTAGCATTTCCAAATTGATCTTAAGTTTATTATGTTGATTTTCACTGACATAATATGGTTCTGTCACAATGCTGTAAATTAATTTGAAGTGTATCATTAAAGTAACTGGGATGACTTGTGTGCCGGTTTGGATGTATTATGTCCCCCCAAAATGCCATGTTCTTTAATGCAATCTTGTGGGGGAAGAAGTATTAGTGTTGATTAGGTTGGAATCCTTTGAGTGTTTCCATGGAGATAAGACTCAATCAACTGTGAGTGAGACCTTTGGATAATTTCCATGGAGGTGTTACCCCACCCATTCATGGTGGGTCTTAATTGAATCACTGGAATCCTATAAAAGAGTTCACAGACAGAAGGAGGTGGTGCAACTAAGAGAGACATGTTGAAGAACACACGGGAACTGAGAGTGGAGCTGGAACACAATCTCGGATCAGCAGACACCAGCCACGTGCCTTCCCAGCTAACAGTGTTTTCCCAGATGCCATTGCCCTTCAGTGAAAATATACTTGTGTTGATGCCTTTATTTGAACATTTTCATGGCCTTCAGACTGTAATATTGTAGCCAAATAAAACCCCTTTATAGAAGCCAATTCATTTCTGGTATTTTGCATAGTGGCAGCACTAGCAAACTAGAACAACTTGCTTTTAAAAAATGTTTGTTCCCTTTGCATTATGTTCAGTGTACTTTAATCCTAATTCAATTTGTTTCATTTACCTTGTGGAACACAGAGTAAGGTGTAACCTTGTGGCTGAAGACTGAAAAGAATGGAGCTAGTGGCATCTTTTATTCTCAAATGTTATCTGCAGTCACAGATGCAATTTCAGAACTGAGAATAAGAATCTTTGGTATTGTGTGACATCTGCTGAACTAAGCAGTATTTCTCATTGTACAAATTGGCTTTATACAGTCTAAAAGTCTGTGGAGAGATCCCAAAGTTTTTTCTATGTACTGGGCTTTTTATCTTGTCTGTTCTGGTTTGCTATTGCTGCCATTATGCAAAACACCAGAAATGGATTGACTTTTAAAAAGGGGATTAGGTTACAAATTTACAGTTCTAAGGAGATAAAAGTGTCCAAACTAAGGCATCAACAAGAGGGTATCTTCACTGAAGGACAGCCAATGATGTCCAGAACACCTCTATCTGCTGGGAGGCACGTGGATGGCATCTGCTGGTCCTTTGCTTTTGGGTTGCATTTCAAAATGGCTTTTTCCAAAATGGCTCTTGGTTTCTCCATAGCTTCTCTCAGCTTTCTACTTGGTTCTCCTAAGGATTTCTCTCTATGCATCTGGGAGTTCTCTTGTAGCTTCTCCAGGACAAACTCTGGGCATCATCTCTTAGCTTAGCATCTCCAGACATCCTTCTGTCTGTATCTCCCAGCATCTCCAAGTGTTTGGGCCTGTGTCACCTACTCAGCTTCTCTGAGCTCCGTCTCTCCAGGAGCTCTCTTAAAGGACTCCAGTGATCTAATTAAGAACCACATGGAATGGACAGGGTCACACCTCCATGGAAATAATCTAATCAAAAGTTCTCACCTACAGTTGGGTAGGTGACTTCTCCTTTGAAACAACATAATCAAAAGATTCCACCCTAATCAAGACTAGTAAGTCTGCCCCCACAAGAATGCATTAAAGAACATGGCTTTGTGGGGGCCATAGTAGATTCAAACCAGTTTACTTACAAACTTTTACCTTAACCTAGGGTTTTTTTTTGTTTTTTTTTTTTTCTTTTAATGTGTGTGGTATAGTGAAAAAGTGGAAACTTTTAATGGAGGCTGTGGTATAGTGGAAAAGTATGAAATACAGGTCTAGCTTCAACCTCTAGCCACATAGCCTTGGGCATGTCATATCACCTTTAGTATTATCACCTATAAGAACAGACTTGATGGTTCAAATATTTAAGGACTCTTCCTCCATGTACCTTCTAGGTTTGTGAGAACTCTTAACAGTATACTTTTGTTACTATTATGGCACTTTGCTTTTTGGTGGGATGACTAGTAGAGATGTGATGGTTGGTTGGTTTTACTAGTAGGATCCACAATTGAAAGCATCATAGTTTTGATTGGTCAGTTGACCATGCATCTAAGAAGCAATCTTCTCTCTTGCAATATTCTAGTATAGATTGAGGGGGTAAAGGGAGACTATAGGTGGGAAAAAAGAGCAAGGAGCAGTTTGGCAAGAAAGGAAGTGACCAAGAAAAACTAAGGATTGTCTGGAGGTGTGAGGGGTCAACTTAGATTTTGGGAGTGTAGAAAGCTAATTATATATGCCTTTGAAAATTTTAGTGCAATACAAGCTTGTTATCACTTGGCTTTCTGGAAAGTAATCCACTTTGATTTAAGCCTTGTTGAAAAGGCAATACTAGCTTTGCTTTAGAGCTAAGGCAAGTACATTCTATTTAAATGACAGGTTTGGTACTTTAAAATTAGGTCCCACTTTTGAAAGTATTACGTTAAAAAATCACCTTTTTTTTTTCCCACAAATGAAGTTTCCTGACTAAAGTTTTAACAGTGGTGATGAAACCAGAGGATTGTGATAGTACCAAGTAGGTAGGAATAAAACTCAAGACTACGTAAAACAGATTGACAGTTCCCATGTGCTAATGTTGCATGCTTGTACAAAATCTTGGGAAATGCAAATCATGTACTAGTGTTTGGGCAAAGATCTTTGTTAAATACAAAGTTTCTGTAATTTGTACTTAAAGTGAAAGCATTTAAAACACAGCCTTACCTGACAGTAGCATTTCCAATAGATAACTAGAACTTATGTTCACATTTAAATTACATAGTGTGTAAAACCTAGTACAGTGTGCCTAGTATGAAGACAGTAGATATTTTATTCTTCTGATCCCTCCTGATTACCATCTTCCTGCCTTTGTGACCTCACTGACAACCTATGGACGAGAGTGTTACTGAAATGTTATTGTGGAACACATTTTGAGAAAATTGGCATATCATGCAGCTACCATACAAAAATTTTTTTCTTGTAACATAAAAAAAATACAGTTTTTATTATTGCTTGTGCCTCAATGGTTTAAGTGAAAATTGAAGGGCTTGGAGAAAAAAAGTAACTGGTGGAAGGCTATAGCTATACTCCACTTATAGATCTGGGCAAAGTAAATGGAAAACCTCCTGGAAAGGATTCACCATTCTAGATGCTATTAAAAACATTTGTGATTCATAGGACAAAATATCAACATTAACAGTTTGGAAGTTTCTTCAAACCCTCATGGCTTCCTTCCTTTTAGTGCCAAAAGTAATTGCAGATGTATTGGAAATAGCAAGAGAACTAGAATTAGAATTGGAGACTGAAGATGTGATTGAATTGCAATCTCATAAAACTTGAATAAATGAGGAGTCATTTCTTATTGAATAAAATGGCTTCTTGAGGGGGAATCTACACCTGGTGAGGGTACTGTGAACTGTGTTGAAAAGACAACTAAAGATTTAGAATATTACAAAGCTTTGTTGATAATGCAGCAGCACAGTTTGAGAGGACTGAAATTTTGAGGTGTTCTATGGTAAAAATGCTATCAAACCTCATTGCATGCGACAGAGAAATATTTTGTGAATGAAGTCATCAATCAATGAAACTGACTTCATTGATGTCTTATTTTAAGAAATTGCCACAGCCACCCAACCTTCAGCAACCACCATCCTGGTCATTCAGCAGCTGTCAACTTTGAGGCAAGACCCATCACTAGCAAAAAGATGACTCACTAGAGGCTCATATGGTGGTGAGCATTTTTTAGCACATGCTATTGTATGCTTAATAGTCTACAGCATAGTATAAACATAACTTTTATATGTACTGGTGTGCCAGTTTGAATATATTGTGCCCCCCAAATGCCATTATCTTTGATGTATTCTTATGTGGGCAGACGTTAGCAGTGATTAGATTGTAATTCTTTGATGTTTCTGTTGAGATGCACCCCACCCAACTGTGGGTGATGACTCTGGATACTTTCCATGGAGGTGTTGCTCCACCCATTCTGGGTGGGTCTAAGTTGAGTCACTGGAGCCATATAAATGAGCTGACAGACGGGGAACTCAGTGCAGCTGAGAGTGAACTTTTTTAAGAGGAGCTACAGCCAAGAGGAACACTTTGAAGAAAGCACAGGAGCTGCAGATGAGAGACAGTTTGAAGACGGCCGTTGAAAGCAGACTCTTGCTCTGGAGAAGCTGAGAGAGGACAAATATCCCAAGTGCAACTAAGAGTGACATTTTTGAGGAACTGAAGCCTAGAGAGGAATGTCCTGCGAGAAAGCCATTTTGAAACCAGAACTTTGAAGCAGACACCAGCCATGTGCCTTCCCAGCTAACAGAGGTTTTCCAGACACCATTGGCCATTCTCCAATGAAGGTACCTGATTGCTGATGTGTTACCCTGGACACTTTATGGCCTTAAGACTGTAACTGTGTAACCAAATAAACCCCCTTTTATAAAAGCCAATCCATTTCTGGTGTTTTGCATTCTGGCAGCACTAGCAAACTAGAACTGGGAAACCAAAAAGTCATGTGACTCACTTTATTGTGATATTTGCTTTATTGTGGTGTTCTGGAACTGAACCCACAATATCTCCTAGGTATGCCTGTACCCCCCAAAAATTGAAAGCAGGCACTCCAACACATATTTGCACACCAATGTTCATAGCAGCATTACTCAAATTTCCCACAATGTAGAAGCAACCCAAGTGTCCATTAACTGATGAATGGATAAACAATGTGTTGTACATACACAAAATAGAATATTAATCAGACTTAAAAAGGAATGAAACATGATAACATAAATGAACCTTGAAGAGATTTTGTTGAGTGAAATAAGCAGACACAACAGGAAAAGTGTTGTATGATCTCATTGATAAGAAATAATTAGAATAAGCAAACTCTTAGAATCTAGAACATAGTTTGCCAGGAGATGTGTTGTGGGTAGATGAATATGGAGTTAATCCTTAAATTGTATACTTTCTATTTGGAATGATGGAAAAGTTTTGGTAATGGTGATTATAGCACCAAAGTGTGGAAATAATTGAAAGCACTGAATTATATATATGAATGTGGTTGTCAGGGGAAATTTTAGTTGTATATATGTTACCAGAATGAAAAAAAAATTAAAAATCAATCAGATGGTACAATACAAACAGTGAACCCAAAAGTAAGCCATGGACTACAGTTAATAGCACAATTATAAAAATGTGCTACTATCAGTTATAGCAAATGTACCACACAGTATTGCAAGTTGTTAATAACTGTGAAATGGGAACGCTGTCTTTCATGCATGATTTTCCTGTAAACCCATGTCTCCAAAAAGTGATACATATAAAAATATTATAAAGACATAATACATCAAACTTAAATAAGTTAGCAAATAACTGAAACAGCATGGGAAGAATGGGGAAAATATCATAAAGTAATAATTCCATATATATGAATAATGCCCTTGAAATCACTATGGAAATTTTGCATTATATGGTCAATTTGTTTAGAAAAAGTAAAATCTATTTGAGGAAAAACATATTTGGTTAAATTCCTGACATTCATCACTCACAATAAATTAAAATTCAAATGTAATGAAGAACAAAAAGTTAAAAACTACAACTGCAAAAGAAAATGTTGAACTCAAATACTGAAAGTGCTACAAACAGATTGAAAAATGGGACAATGGAGTGTTTTACAACTTATGTTCCCAAAATGCCAAAACAACTAAGAGATGGGAAATCATCTTATACCGGTTTCAACAAAGGGGGAAAGCAGATGTAATACAAAACCACCCCACAGATCGGTAAGAATGTAATGCATAGAAACATATGCATAAGTAATGCATAGAAATGTATCAGCACAAAAGTCACCAACATTGTCACAAACAATTCCTCTTCGGGAAATATCTATTTATTTTAATATAATTTAAAAACACTGTTGTGAATGTAAACACACTGTTCTACTTTTATTTATAATTCACATGCAGCAAAATTCACTTTTAGTGTACAGAATATCCTTTTGCCAAAGTGTACAGTCATGAAGCTACCGCCACCAAAAAGCCCCCTATTTCTTTGTCATCAACTGCTTCCCACACCCCAGCCCCTAGCAAGCACTAAGATATATTCTTGCCCTATCATTTTTCATTTGCCAGAATATCACCCAATGAGCTTGAGATCCTGATGAGACAGAGGCTGAGAATGATCCTATCAAAGAGGATGATAATGGACTTAACTTCAATGATACCCATGAAATAGCTGAATTTCCCGTAACTGCTTCTGCTGCTGGGTGGACCAACACTGAACTGGACATCAGTTCTGGCACCATGAAATCATGGGCCCAGGAAAAGGGATTACCTCTCAATAAATTTCTATATACTAGAAACTGAATTTTACTTTTACTTCAGATCCTGTGACATTCCTACACTTGATAATGGCCTCTAGTTTTGTTTTGCAAATATAACAGCTGTATGGGCCCAGGAACAGGGATCACCTCAATAAATTTCTAATATATAGAAATTGAATTTTACTTTTACTTCAGACCCCATGACATTCCTAGAATTGATAATGGCCTCTAATTTTCTTTTGCAAATATAAAAGTTGTTTCTATATACCCAAACATGCATTTTTCCCCCAAGTTTTCTGCTTTTTCTTACCACTCTTCAACAAATTACACTACATGAGTCCACTCTTATGCCTACATATAATGGAAGTTATGAGAGGACAACCTTTACTTGGTCTCTAGGGTAAAGCAATTAGTCTTTTAGTATTTATAAAATATGAGTAGTGATGAGAACAGAGATTCTTTTAGTGTCCCCAGTTTTAGTAGGAAAGCATTCACCACTCTTTTGAAAGTATGCTATTAGTGAAAATTTCTATATATGCATGCTCTGGATAATAACATTTTCAAAATTAACATTAAAGACTGGGTTTCCACATTTGGACCAACATAATAGCATTGCCTACGGGTCCTGTAGATCTTGGAATCTATTATCTCTTTGATTACTAATATAATTATTTCAGTGCGTTCAGACTGATAGTTCCTAATGGGCTAATAGAAAGGGGAAAATGGAATTATCTGGGCATCCACTTTACTCAGTGAACTACTGTGTGCAGGACCCTCTCACCCACTGATAATGTTGTTACTTAGATGAAGTTTAGTTCCCTCTAAGATCAGAAACAAAGTAAACATATCTGTTCCTAACCTTCAGATATTTAATCTCTGACCCAAAAAAATGTCCATCACTGATCCATTAGAGGGCAAGCATATAAGCATATTCATTTACTCTAGAAGACTCCCGAATCACAATCTTCACATTCTCTTATCCCCAAAACTAGAGCATTTCCAACACCAATCTCTATAACTCAGCCACTACCCAATAATTTGCCCAATCCCCTCAAACACTATTCCTCATAGATACAATAACTCATGCCCACAACCTCAATTTCTGAATAAATGATTTCCCAAGATTTCACACTGAATGCATTCTCCATCATGAAATTTCTGGATCTCTCCCAAGGGGATTCACATTGCTAATAAAGAATTTTATCTTATTTCATGTTTTCATAACTTTTCTCTCATTTCATATTTCTGTCATTATTCCTAAATTGAGTATTCTTTAGCATACAAAGTCTTGTGTTTCACTCAGTGACAGTGCACAAGAAGTACAGACCTAGTAATTCACTCCTATGGAGTTCACTCATTTTATTTAAAGGATAAATTACAAATTAAGGCACACCAATCTTTAGTACAAGCATAGAGTTCCTCATGTGCTCATTTCTCTGACTTGTCTATCTGAGTGGTAGATGAGGACTTTCCACTTCCATTATATTTCTATTGAGTTCTCTCATATGGTATATCATCAGCTCAACTACTAAGGGCTTTGCTACAAAGACGACATTCATTTTGTAAAAATTTCCTTATATTAACTAAAATAGTAATGATGACTAAAGAAACTATCATATTGATTACAAACAGTGTTTCTTCAGTATGTGAGTTCTCTGCTGTGTTTAAAGGTTGAAGACATGGATAAAACATCTTTCATATTCAAAACATGTGTACTGTGGGTTCTCATTCCATCTAAGGTCAGAATACTGACTGAAGGCTTTGATGACATTCATACATTTCCTCTCAAGTTTGAACAATTTCCTCTTGTCTAAGGATAGAAAATTAAGGTTTTCCCAGATAGGTGACACTCTTATGGCTTCTGTCCATTGTGTGTTCTCTCATGCTGCCTGAGGGCAGAACTATGAGCGAAAGCTTTCCCACATAGATGACATTCATGGGGTTTCTCTCCAGTGTGTGTTCTCTTATGTCGTCTGAGGGCAGAACAATCAATGAAGGCTTTCCCACATATATGGCATTCATAGGGTTTCTCTCCAGTGTGTGTTCTCTCATGTCGTCTAAGGGCAGAACAATCAATGAAGGCCTTCCCACATGTACGGCATTCATAGGGTTTCTCACCAGTGTGTATTCTCTCATGTCGTCTGAGGGCAGAACAATCAACAAAGGCTTTCTCACATAGACGGCATTCATAGGGTTTCTCTCCAGTGTGTGTTCTCTCATGTTGCTTAAGATGAGAACACTGACTGAAGGTTTTACCACATACATGGCATTCATACGGTTTCTCTCCAGTGTGAGTTCTCTCATGTTTTCTAAGAGAAGAGTACTGACTGAAGGTCTTCCCACATAGATGACATTCATGGGGTTTCTCTCCAGTGTGAGTCCTTTCATGATTTCTAAGAGAAGAGTACTGACTGAAGGTTTTCCCACATAGTTGACATTTATGTGGTTTCTCTCCAGTGTGAGTTCTCTCATGATTTCTAAGATGAGAATATTGACTGAAGGTTCTTCCACATAGATGACATTCATGGGGTTTCTCTCCCGTGTGAGTTCTCTCATGTCGTCTTAGGGCATAACAATCAATGAAGGCTTTCTCACATGTATGGCATTCGTAGGGTTTCTCTCCAGTGTGTTTTCTCACATGCTGTCTAAGATGAGAATATTGACTGAGGGCTTTGCCACATATATGGCATTCATAGGGATTACCTCCAGCATATGTTCTCTCAGGTTGTCTAAGATAAGAATATTGACTGAAGGTCTTCCCAAATAGATGACATTCACGTGGTTCCACAGCAGTGTGAGTTCTCACATGTTGTCTAAGATTAGAAAACTGACTGAAGGCTCCTCCACATACAGGGTTCACATCAATGAAGCTTACCAATGACATGAAGTCAGAATTGTCTTTCCTGCAGGTAAGTTGCATGAATATCATTTCTTGCTTATTACAGGCATTTTTCCTGCCTATAATTACTGGGGAAAAAAAGCACAATAAATTGTTAGAGTAGCGTTAGGGGAATGAAAATGTTGGAAAGTTCCAAATATCCCTGTCACTATGTTTCAAACATTGAGACTTGGTTGGAAAAGAATATCAAATTAAGGAATACTCTACAAAGAAGAAAACATTATAAGACATTAACAATCAGAGAAGATTTTGAGGGTTGAAATATGAGAAAAATAAGTTGCTGTGTCAAGGAGGGAGTAAGAGGGAAAATCTTCCAAGGCTAAGACTAAGACATAGTTCATTGTGTCAAAGTTTAATTCCAATAGTACATGAACATCCCTTTCCCAAAGTCAAAGAGACTTGAATACAGCTTGCTAAGTTTATAAAATAATGACCATATATGAAGATAATTTCTCCAATATCCTCTCCTGCAATTCAGAAATAATAACTCACTTAAGGAAACCTGAAGTTGGCATTTACAAGGACATATTA
The DNA here is from genome assembly GCF_015220235.1 of Choloepus didactylus. Taxonomy (NCBI): domain Eukaryota; kingdom Metazoa; phylum Chordata; class Mammalia; order Pilosa; family Megalonychidae; genus Choloepus; species Choloepus didactylus. The sequence continues at coordinate 145,705,274 of NC_051314.1, forward strand.
ACTGACAAAGTCCCCTCCACTACTGATGCACAGGTTCCTAGAGCTCACCTGGACTCTGGTTTTGGAGAAATCCCATTCCTTCTCTCCACACTTCCTCTCCTTGTGCCAACTGGGAAGGCACATCTGATTTGCAGACCTGACATCCTGTTTGTAGGAAAAAAAGACACCTGGAATTTAAGTGTTAATAGTGCATTATCAACTCCATAGCAGGCTATCAAAGAGAAAGGTAAGCACTGAAGTTCAGCAAGGAAAAATTAGTTTGAATACAGAACAATGACAATACTTCACCAGCAAAAGGGTAACACCTGACCTTGTTCTCATTAATGGGAACCTCTTGTTGTTGCTGCCCATGCACAAGTGCAAAGAGAGACTGCAGAATCTTCCGTATTCTGAATGGGGAGAAATTCTATGATTCTGCAGTTATTATTTTCAAAAATAATCCAATAAGCATAAACTTCACAAAAAAATCTAAATTCTATGTGGAAATTGATATATGTGGTGTTTTTACTATTGTCTTGTGAAGCATCAGCACAGCCATTACAGAATAATTATGTCAAAATGTATAGTCCATTATTTATCCATTCAAAAACTATTCATTGACTTCTCAGCACTGCTCTGAGTGTTGGAGACTGAGATTCAAGAAAGACATTAAGTTGTGGTCAAGAAGTTTAAATTATATGAGGGTGAACTAGATGTAAGCAAAAAGAGTAGAAAACATTTCATGCAAGTGGTTGTATGTGTTATATAAAATATAAAATAATTTAAATGTATTAGCATAAAATATAAAAATATAAAGATTATGAAAAGGTTATACAATAATATAGAGAAGCTAACCTAGATACTTAGGATAAATAAATAGAAGATAATACGATAGACACATAGGTAGATAAGATAGATTAGATAGATGATAGGTACCTATCAGTGATGGATAAGTTTTCAGAGACTCACCCACTGAGATCAGATGATTGATATTCTCCAGCATCACTTCTCTGAACAGCTCTCTCTGGGATGTGTCTAGCAATGCCCACTCTTCCTGAGTGAAGTCTACAGCCACATCTTTGAAGGTCATTAACTCCTAAAATATCAGACAAATTTGGGTTCACACAAGGCCATTCTTATTAAAGTCCTGAGTGTGGTGCTCAAAATGACAGCACTGAGGAAGCAGAGACTGAAAATGTTTGGAGTTCCACTAAGATCACTCTCAATGCTCAAATGCAGTTTGCTTTTCAGATAAACTCACAGACACATAGACATTTTGAATACATACAACTCTACTGTAAAGGAATATCACATGACATGTAGTGTGATATACGCATGGAAATTTCCCAATAGATTTGTCCTCATGCCTTTCTGATGTTGATTATAATACTTGCTCTAGACATCCATAGCTAAAATGATCTTTTCTACCATTTTCAGGTAAATCTACAGACTCATCATGAGGCAAAAAATATCTATTATTTATATCAGTTTTAAAAAATAATTAGGGTTGGATTATTCCCATATATGGATGACCTCACTTTCCTCTCACTTGTAAAAGTGTTTATGTTATGCATTTGAACAGATCCAATGCGCTAATGTGTGAAGTGCTTTCTATCTAAATTCAATTATATGGTCTATTATTTATTAATGTGGCAGGGAACTTTGAAGCAATACCTAGAATTCTGCAGAACTGAACAAGTTTCATACAGAACTCTGGGTCATTTAAGCGCTAACACCCTCAATTCTATGTAACTCAGCTGTTTGTGATAATGTTAAATACAGCTGGTTCAGGATCACGAGTCAGGGACCCTTCAGACTGAAAGATGGCCCTAGTCTGACCATTCCTGTGGTAGAAGACCTCCCATTCTCAACATTTTCTGGGGCCTATACCAGTTTTCATTGTCCCTCTTATGTATTCATCTCATCTGTCTGCTCCAGATTAAAAGAAGCCCCTTCATTGCTTCTGGTCTCTTCAAGTCTTATAATAATTTCACACTGCCATAAATTTTATTCTTCCTAAGGGAACAATATTTCCTATACTTTGAATCCATGCATAAAATTTGAATAAAGCTGATTTATAAAAAACAAAGATGGGAAATTAGGAACAACAGTTGTAAGGAAAATTTTAGTTTTCTGTTTTTGAATATTTCAAAATGTGCAAAATATATTCTGCCAACACTTTAAGAAAATTAAAATTTGGGAAAATAATTCCTCCTTTCCTTTTATTTCCCAAAATAAATGCTCCAGTCAACAACGCATAGTTTTAAATGTCAGCATGTGTAAAGCTGGACTGACTGAATGTATCTGCTGAAACATCAGCATCCCAACTGACTGTTAACTTCTGCTTTTACTCATTTATTTCACTTACGTTCACTGTAAGCCTAAGCCAACTTCAGGCACTGACATGATCTGACTGCATTATTTCTTCCAATGAGGCCATGAGTTGGTTGAGAAAAAGAAAAATCTCTCATGTCTTCAGAGAATACACAACCTTAAACAAGGCTAGAAGAAACTATTGTAATCTTGGGAAGGAGATTACCTATTGCTGAGCCCCAAATTACCATAACTATTCTAGAGTCTGGATAAACTAAACTGAAGCTCAGATCCTTGAATAGCTAATGAATAGACTCAAAATGTTTATGCCACTAGGAGAAACCTCCCCATCTGCTGGCAACAGTGGTAGAACTTCAGCTAAAGAATTCCCTACTCACCTGTGGTTGCATTGTCAATAGCTCAGCTGAGAACTGTCTTCCTTTGGATTTTCACTAAACCAGACAAGCAATAGGTGAGCAAAGCTGAGAGAGGAGATAGAAACCTTCAGACTCAAGTCTTGACCACAATTCTCAGAGCTGAAAGAAAACAATTTCCAACCAAGAAACTTTATATCTAGTAAGATTTTGTTTCAAATACAAGGGACAGAGTAAGGCATTCCCAGATAAAACATGAGGGAGTTAATTACCACTAAATCTGCTATATCATCAAGGGTAAAGGGAGGTCTTCAGACTGAAAGGAAAGGCCAAGATACAATGGATCAAAGTGTATAGCTCTGGAAAAGGTAATATTATGGTTGACTTAAAATACCAGTACTATAATATTGTATTTTTTGTTATATAACTCCACTTCTTACAGCTGCTAAGATGCAAATTCATAAAAAGCAATAACAAATCAATGGTTATGAAATTACAATGTACAAAAATATAATTTGTAACAAGTGCAAAATATGGGCGTAGAGAACTGTTCTTGTATAGTATTGAATATAAGTTGGTATCTGTGCTGGTTTGAATATATTATGTCCTCCAGAAAAAGTCATATTCTTTAATGCAATCTTGTAGGGGCAGATGTATTAGTGTTGATTAGATTGTAATCCTTTGATTGATTCCATGGAAATATGACTCAATCAACTGTGAAACTTCTGATTGGATAACTTCCATGGAAGTGTTACCCTGCCCATTCAGGGTGGGTGTTAACTGGATCACTGGAGTCATATAAAGGAAGTTAGAGACAGAAGGACCTCAGAGCAACTGAGAGTGACATTTTGAAGAGCAACTGCAGCTAAGAGAGGACAAAACGCCCTAAGAGCAACATTTTGGAGCATGCCATTTTGAACCACCACTTGGGAGTAAGCAGACACCAGCCACATGCCTTCCAAGCTAACAGAGGTTTTCTGGACACCAGTGGCCCTCCTTCAGGAGTACCCGATTGTTGATGCCTTACCTTGTACACTTTATGTTCTTCAGACTGTAAATTTGTAACCAAATAAACCCCCATTACAAAAGCCAATCCATTTTGGTATTTTACTTAATGGCAGCATTAACAAACTGGAACAGATTCTGGTACTGGAGAATTGGGGTGCTGCTGAGTTTGCAAATACCAAACATGCTGTAATGGATTTTTAAATGGATAAGGGTAAGATTCTGGAAGAATTGTGAGGATCTTGATAGAAAAGGCCTAGACTACTTTGAAGAGACTGTTGGTAGAAATATGGACTCTAAAAATACTTCTGACGAGGACTTGAACAGAAATGGTGAATGTGTCATTGCAAACTGGAACGAAGGCAAGCCTCATTTTAAAGTGGCAGAAAATTTGGCAAAATTGAGCCCTGATGTTGGATAGAAGGCAGAATTTGAAAACGAGCTGGAATACTAAGCTTGAAGAGATTTCAACACTAAATATCAAAAGTGTGGCCTGGCTTCTCCTTGCAGCTTGTAGTAAAATGCAAGAGAGGGATAAGCTGAGAAATGAACTCTTGGGTTCTAAGAAACCAGAAACTGATAGTCTGGAAAACTGGGTTTCCAAAATGAGACTCCAGAAGCTACAGACCAACGTGAGGATTTAACCAAACATGGAACCCAACTGACATTTCAGGACAAGCCAGGATTGGAGATGGAGTTATCCAGAAAGGATTTGTGGAAACTCCTGTTGTCTGACAGTTTTGACCCCCGTGTGCTTCATGCCACACCAACCAGATATTTGCAAGATCTGTATATATGGAGCCACTGCCAGTCTGGACTGGAAGGGACATAGAAGGAACAAATTGAAGGAAAATTTCTTCAAGGACAGAATCATGGAAATTGAGTTCTGGAGTCAAGAAATCCCAGGCAAGAAGAGCAGGGCAACCCAGGGACATGGAAAGGGCAAGTTTGCCCCAGAGGCAGAGTGCAGGCCTTCGGCCTTGATTCTCAGGAAGAGTGCTTGCCACCCCAGGCCCCAGAAGAGAGGGTGGAGCACATTCCCCAGGGATTGGGGAGAGCTTGGCTACCACCCCATTGTTCAGAGAGGGGAGAGCCTTTGCCCCAGAAAGGCAGAGTCCGGGGTGGCACCCTGATGTCTGAGGAGGGTGGGGCTGAAAAGGTGTTCTCCCCAATGTGTGGATATGTTGGAGCACTCACCCCAGTGTTTGGAGAGAAAAGGGCTGCAATGTAAGCCTTTGCAAAGTGTGCAACTGCTGCTCTCTAAAGCCTCGAGGATACATCATTCTATAAATGACTCTCAGACTTTGAAATCTAATGGTGTTTGCCCTATGGGTTTTAGGAATTGTTTTGGTCCCTTAAGCCCTGTTTTCCTTACTGTTGATCCTTATGGCAATGGGAACGTTTATCCTATGACTGTCCCTCCTTTGTATATTGGCAGTAGATAACTTTTTCTAAGTTTCACAGGTCCACAGTTAGAAGGGAATTTGGCTTTAGGACATACCAGGCCTGTAACTGATTTTCATGAGATCTTGTACTTACCTACTGTTACTGAAATAATTTAAGTTTTTGTGATACTGTGATGGGATAAATGTATTTTGTATTTGGAAAGAACATATTTTTCTGGGGTTCAGGGGGTGGAATGTGCTGGTATGAATATATTATGTCCCCAGAAAAAGCCATATTCTTTAATCCAGTCTTGTAGGGGCAGATGTATTAGTGTTAATTAGATTGTAATCCTTTGATTGTTTCCATGGAAATGTGACTCAATCACTGTGAGTGAAATGTTTGGATAATTTCCATGGAAGTGTTACCCTGCCCATTCAGGGTGGGTGGTAATTGGATCTCTGGAGTCATTCATATAAAGGAATTTACAGACAGAAGGACCTCAGAGCATCTGAGAGTGTTATTTTGAGGGAGAAGCTCCAGCTAAGAGAGGACAAAACACCCCAAGAGCAACATTTTGGAGAATGCCATTTTGAACTACCACCTGGGAGTAAGCAGATGCCAGCCACAAGCCTTGTGGGTGCCTTACCTTGGACACTTTATGGCCTTAAGACTGTAACTTTGTAACAAAATAAACCCCCTTCATAAAAGCCAATCCATTTCTGATATTTTGCTTAATGGCAGCATTAACAAACTGGAACAGTATCTTATCAAATATGATTGTTATAGATTTAGGATATTAAGTTTTAACACCATGGCAACCACAAAGAAAATACATGAAAAATATTTTCAGAGAAATGTGAAGGACTCAAAATGGTACAATACAAAAAAAAAAAAATCAGAAGGACACATGGAAATAGGCATTAACAGAAGAACAGAGGGTCAAAAGGATAAAACTCATAAAAGACAAAACAGCAAAACAGAAAAAGAAAGTACTTGTCATTAGTTACTTTCAATGTAAATGGATTCACTCTCCAGTCAAAAAGCAGAGATTAGGAGGACCGATTAAAAAAAGCAATTAATCTTAAATTCAAATAAATAAATAGGTTGAAAGTGAAAGCATGGAAAAAGTAGATACTATGCAAGTAACAAACAAAAGAGAGCTGGGGTAGCTATACGAGTATCAGATAAAATATACCTGAAGTGAAAAATCATTACAAGGGACAAAGAAGGCCATTATATACTGATAAATGGGTCAATATGATGAGACCTACCAAACAATTATAGATATATATGCACCTAACAGCAGAACCTCAGACTATATGGAGTATATATTGACAGATTTGAAGGGAGAAGTAGATGTTCTATAATACTAGAAGATTTCAACACAACACTTTCAATAACAGTCCATCCACATATGAATAAATAAAAACTATGTGGTATATACATGCAATGGAATATTATTCAGCTATAAAAAGGAATGAAATTCTGATTCATGTGATAACATGGATGAACCTGAAAACTTCATGCTGAGTGAAATAAGCTAGGCACAAAAGGACAAATAAGATATTATCTCTCTGATATGAAATAATTTCGGGTAACAAATTCAGAGTCAGAAATTAAAACTTAAAAATCAAAATAATAACACTGTACAACACAGTGAACCCTACTGTAAATAATGGACTATAGTTCATAGTAAAATTATTAAAATTTCCTCTTAAATTGTAACAAATGTACATTAATGCAAGGGATTAATAACAGAGTAGTATATGGGAACTCTGCATTTTCTGTATTTACTGTAAACCTATAATATCTCTAATAAAAAAAAGATTGGGGCAGGCTGAAGAATCTATATACTTAAAGATAATCCAGCTGAAATCAGCCAGTCTGAGAAGGAAGAAAAAGTGCAGAAAAGTGAAAAGAGCCTGAGGATCTTAAAGGAACAGTTGGTGGTTTGGAACTGTATGTACTGCAGAAAAATATTTTCTTAAAGGTAGTCCATTTCTGTGGGTGTGGACCCATTATAAGTATAACTTTTTGATGAGGCTATTCAATTAAGGTATGACCCAGCTCAGCTCATTCATCATGGGTCTTAATCCTCTTCTGGAGTCCTTTAAAAACTATCAGAGAGAGAGAGAGAGAGAGAGAGGGAGACGTGAGAGAGAAGGTGAAATCAGAAGTCAAAATAAATGAAACCTGGAAGAGAACGGAGACCAGCAGGTGCTGCCATGTATCTTACAATGTGGCATAGGAGCCAAGGAACACCAGCAGCCAGTCTTCAGGAAGAAAGCACCACCTCGAAGAAGCCTTGATTTGGACATTTTTTAAGACCTCAAAACTGTAGGCTTCTAAGCTAATAAATATGTGCTGTTTAAGCTGAATCATTTCATGGTATCGGTGCTGAGCAACCTAGGAAACTGAAACAGATTTTGGTGCCAAGAGTCAGGTGCTTCTACTGTAAACACCAAACATGCAGAAAAAGTTCTAGAGTTGGATAATGGACAGAGACTGTAATTGTGAACTGTTTGATTAAAAAAAAGGCTTACTTTGCTTTGAAGAGACTGTTGGAAGAAATATGGATGCTACAGGTACTTTTGATGAGGTCTTAGATGGAAATAATGCATGTGTTATTGAAACTGGAGAAAAGGTGATCCTTATTCTTAAATGGCAGAGAAATTTGTGAAATGGAGCTCTTATGCTGGATGGAAAACAAAACTTAAAAGTGATGAGCTTGGATATTTAGCTGAAGAAATTTTCAAGCTAAGTGTGAAAGTGCAGCCTGATTTCTCCCTTGCAGCTCATAGTAAAATGTGAGAGGAAAGGGATGAGCTGAGAACTGAAATACAAAGAAAGAAAGAACAAAGAAACCAAAAATTGATGGCTTGGAAAATAAGTTTCAGCAAGGTGAGTCCCCAGAGAACAGTGCTCAGTGTGAGGGTTTAAATGAACATGGATCCAGTCAGCCATTTCAGTGTAAATCAGGATAGGAGGTGCAGCTATCAAGAAAATAACTGGAAAATTTTACTGTCTGATGAATTGGACCCCTGTGTATTACATGCAAAACCAACAAGTTTCAGATGAGATCTGTATGAATGGGACCACTGTCAACCTGGACTACCAGGCTGGAAAAAAAGGGACAGAAAAGGACAGATGGAAGGAAAAATCACATCAAGGGCAGAACCATGGAGGCTAAAGCCTGATTCAAAGACATCTTTTCAAGCCAAGAAAGCCAAGATTGTGCTAATCTTGTTACTGGAGTCCTTTGTAAATGGAATGAATATACATAGAAAGATAAAGCAACAGATAGAAGCTGAAAGCAATAAAACCTGGAAAAGAAGGGAGAAACAAGCAGACACCACGGGTCATGACATGTGGCAGAGGAAACAAGCATCACTGGCAGTTGGCCCATGGTTTCAGAATCTAGGTGGCTTCCTTCTAGGGCCTGTTAGCTAATAAATCCCCATTGTTTAAGCTGAACCATTTCATGGTATCTGCTTTGAGAAGCTTAGGAAACTAAAAACAGACATCAAACATACCAATATATGCATTGTGGAAGTCAAAGAAGGAGAAGAAAGGAAAAGGCAGAGAGAATAGTCACAAAAATAATGGCTGAAAACTTCCCAAATTTAATGAAAGACTTGTATAAACACATCCAAGACGCTCAATGAATACCAAACAAGATACCAGATAGAACCATACCATGACATGCTATAGCCAAACTGTTGGATGCAATGATAAAGAGAAATGTTACCAAAGATATATATAAAAAGGAAAGAAACATAAAACTGTGAGAGCCCTAATGTGAACTATGGACTAGAGATAATAGTATACTTATAGTGATGTCATTTCATTAATTGTAATAAAAGAAAAACAATACCTTTGTTAAAAATAGGGTAATCATGTGAGGGGGTAGATGGAAACTACTTTCTGCATGATTTTTCTCTAAACCCACAATTTGTTGATTTAAAAATGCCAACTAAATATCCTGTATCTGGCACTACTGTCTTATATTCACAGATTAACAAAAGCTGAGTGATAAGAGATGCTAAAGAATAGACAATAGACAGCAGTCACCTGAAGAAATAAAGATCTCCAGTCAAGGTAACAACATGCATAAATACAAATGAGTATACTTCCAATTTGGTTTATAAATCCACTTTTTACTTCCTACCTGATCTAAAACACAGCTGCATAAAATATAATCACAATTCAGTGATGTTGGACACATAATGCATAAACATGTAATCTGTAACAATAACTACATGAAAGTTGAGGGATGCAGAAGTATAGGGAACATAGTTTGTGTATAATATTGAAGTTAATTTAGTATCACAGAAAATGAGATTTTCACAGATTTAGTATGTTAAATTTAAGCCCTCTGGTAACTACAAAGAAAATATGAGAATATGCAAGCTGATTAAAAGAGAAAAAAGAGTATGCCACCAGGGGTGGTGTTTCAGTTTGCTAAGGCTGCAGGAAGACCAGAAATGGATCAGCTTGTATAAAGAGGATTTATTAGGTAACAAATTTACAGTTCTAAGGCCATAAAAGTATCCAAACTAAGGCATCAACAAGAGGATACCTTCACTGAAGAAAGGACGATGGCATCCGGAGCACCTTTGTCAGCTGGGAAGGCATAGCTGGTGTCTGCTGGTCCTTTGCTCCTTGGTTGCATTGCTTTCAGCTTCTGATTCCAGCAGCTTTCTCTTTAAGAATCTGTGGGTTCTCACTTAGCTTCTCTGGGGGCAAACCCTGGGCTTCATCTCTTAGCTTAACATCTCCAAACATCTTTCTGTCTGCATCTCCAGGTGTCTGGGTTTGTGTCAACTCTGAGTTCTCTTAAGGACTCCAGTAAACTAAGATTCACATTGAATGGACAGGGTCTCATCTCTGTGGAAACAACCTTATCAAAAGAACTTACCCACAATAAGTCTGCACCCATGAGTCTGGAAAAAGAGCATGGTTTTTCTGGGGGTACATAACAGTTTCAAACCAGCACAGGTGGGAAGAATGGAAAGATGGGAAAGTTTTAGTAATGGAAGGTAGTCAGGGCACCACAATATTGTGAATGTGATTCATCCTACCCAATGCTATGCTTGGGAGTGTCTAACATGGGAAAGCTTATGTTGTACATACGTTTCTGCACAAAATACTTAAAAAAAAAGAGCAACCAAGTAGATGAGGACAATTAAACGCAATGTGATCTTGAATGTGATCTAACAAAGGAGGAGAAAACACTAAAAGAGAAATTACTAGGAAATATAATAATGGAATACAGACTGTAACATTTACTATCCATGTTAAATTTCTTTAATTTGATAACTACATTTAAGAAGATTATGTAAGTGAATATTCTATTTCTTAGGAAATGTACATGGCAGAATTAAGTCTTCAACAAGCATGATGTATACAACCTATACTTAACTGTTCAGAAAATGTATTAAATAGATAAACAGGCAATTGAATAAACAGGTAAGTAGATGGATTGATGGATGTAAAATATGGCAAAGTTGAAAAACTGTTAAATTAGTAGATCTGGGGATCTAGGGTGAAATAGGTGTGCTGGAGGTCTCTCTATTAGGTTTGTATCATTTTTGCAGCTGTGCTGTAAGTTTGAAAGTATTTCAGAATGAAAAGGGTTTTTTAAAAAATCACTTGGCCATAGATGTGAGGGTTTATTTCTGAACTCTCAATTGTATCCATTATATATTTCTCTATTTGTGCTGGTACCACATGGTTTTGATTTGTTGTAGCTTTGTAATATGTTTGAAATCAGGAAATGTGAGAACTCCAACTCAGTTCTTCTTCTACAGGACAGTTTTCACTATTCAGGACCATCTGCCTTTTCATATAAATTTGATAATTGACTTTTCCATTTATGCAAAGAAGGCTGTTGGAATTTTATTGTTATTGTAATACACCTGTATGTTCCTTGGGGTGGTACTGCCATCTTAACAATGTTAGGTTCTCCATGAAATGGGGTGTCTATTTATTTACTTCTTTTTTAATTCTTTCAGCAATTTTGTGTAGTTGACTTGCAAAAGTCCTTTACATCCCTTGGTTAAACTTAATCCTCTATTTTATTCTTTTAGTTGCTATTGTAAATGAATTTGTTTTCATACTCTCTTGGAATGTTCACTGATGGAAAATTAAAACACCCCAAATTTTGTGCTGAACTTGAACTTGAACCCACTGATTAGTTCAAGCAGCTTCCTTCTAGATTCTTTTTTATTTCTATACTTAGGATCATATCATCTGTGAATCAGGAGAGTTCAACTTCTTTTCCAATTTGCATGCATTTTATTTCCTTTTCTTTTCTAATTTTTCTGACTAGAACCTCCAGTAAAATTTTGAGAGGCAGTGGTGAAAAAGGGCATCCTTTTCTAGCTCCCAATCTAGGGGTAAGTTTTGCTGTCTTTCACTGTTCAGGATGTTACCTGTAGGTTTTTCATATATGCCTTTTATCATGTTGACGATTCCCATGGTTTTTCTAATTTTTTTGCATATTTTAATCTAGAAATGTTGCTAGATTTTATCAAATGCCTTTTCTGGATCAAATGACATGACCATCTCATTTATTCCATTCATTCTTTAATGTGGTTTATTGATTGTCTTATGTTGAGATATCATTCCCTTCCTGTCATCAAGTCAAGTTGGTGATAATGCATAATTTTAAAATGCAGTTGGATTTTGTTTGCTAGTATTTTGTTGAGGATTTTTACTTCTTATATTCACCAGCTATATTGGATTGTATTTTGTTTTTCCTGAGATGTCTTCTACCGACTTTGGTATTAGAATGATGATAGGCCCATAGACTGCATTAGGAAAAGTTACCTATTCTTCAAATTTGGAAGAATTTGAGAATTATAGATGTTAGTTAATCTTAGAATATTTAGGAAAATTCACTGGTGAACCCATATCTTCCAGGATTTCTCTTTGGAAACAGGATTTTTTTTTTCCTTATTAGGAACTTGTGGGTTTTCAGAACAATCATACATTAAATACAGGATTCCCATATACTGCCCTATTATTAACACTCTGCATTGGTGTAGAACACCTGTTACAACTGATGGTAGCATATTCTTATATCTGTACTATTAACTCTAGTCCATGGTTTATCTTTGGGTTCACTGTGTAGTGCAGTTCCATGAACTTATAAAAAATTTTTACTGTTACCATATATACAATATAAGATTTCCCCCTTTTAATTATATTCATATATATTTCAGTGCTGTTAACTGCATTCACAATGTGCTACCATTACCATCACTCATTATGAAAACATTTCCCATCATTCTAAATAGGCATCCTGTAAATGTTAAGCCTTAACTTCCCATTCCCTATCACTACCACTTCCTGTGGTAACCTATATTCTGGACTGTGGTTCTGAGTTTGCTTATTCTAATTGTATCAAATCAGTGAAACAATATAATATTTGTTCTTTTCTGTCTGGATAATTTCACTTAACATATCTTCAGGGTCCATACATGTTGTTAAATGTAATAGGATTTACATCTTAATATTCAGTCTTATAACCCATGAACATGGTATGTCCTTCCATTTCTTTTGGGCTTTGATTTGTTTTAGCAATATTTTGTAGTGTTCTTTAAAATCCTTTACATATTTGGTTAGACTTATTATATATATTTGATTCTTTAGTTGCAGTTGCAAATGGGATTTTTTTCTTGATTTCTTTAGCCAGTACCATAAACCTTCTAGAAGAAACTACAGAAAAACATCTCCAAGACCTAGTGATAGGAGATAGTTTCTTAGACCTTCTACCCAATGCACAAGTAACAAAATAAAAAATAGATAAATGGTACCTCCTCAAAACTGAATACTTCTGTGCTTCAAAGGACATTGTCAAAGGCTGAAAAAGCAATCTCAATGTGAGAAAATATTTGGAAGCCACATATCTGATAAGTGTTCAATATCTAGAAAATATAAAGAAATCCTACAGCTCGACAATAAAAAGAAAAACAACCCAATTAACAAATGGGCAAGAGATATGAATAGACATTTTTCCAAAGAGGAAATGCAAATGTTTAAAAAGCATCTTCACAAGCTAGTAGGGAAATGCAAATCAAAACCACAATGAGGTATCATTTCACACCCACTAGAATACCTGCTAATAAACAAGAAAATACAAGTGTTCTAGAGGATGTGGAGAAATAAGAACACTTATTCACTGCTGGTGGAAATATAAAATGGTACAGGCACTGTGGAGGATGGTTTGGCAATTCCTCAGAAAAGCTAAGTATGGAGTTGCCTTACGATACCAAAATCATGCTACTCGGTATACACACAGAAAATCTGAAAGCAGGGATGTGAACAGACACTTGAACAACAATGTTCACATCAGCTTTATTCACAATTCCCAAAGAATGGAAACAATCCAAGTGTCCATGAACGTAAGAATAAACAAAATGTAGAATATACCTATGATAGCATATTATTCAGTAGTTAAAAGGAATGAAGTTGTCAAGCATGTGAGAATATAGATGAACCTTGAGGACATTATCCTGCATGAAGTAAGTCAGATAGAAAAGGACACACATGATCTCACTAGTATGAGCTAATGATAAGTAAACTCAGTCATGAAATGTAGAATATAGGTTACCAGAAGATAGAATGAAGGTAGAGAATGGGGAACAATTGCTTAATAATTGCAGAATTTTTAAACCGGTTGAACTTAAATGTTTGGAAATGGACAGAGGTGACAGTAGCACACAATTGTGAGTATAATTAACAGTGCTGAGTTTTATGTGAATGTGTTTGAAAGTAGTAGTTTAGAATCATTTATGTCAACAGAGGGAAAGCTAGAGGTTAAAATATGGGAATGCATAAAATAGCGAACCTTGTGATCGATAATCACTACAATTACCAGTATGAATGTAAATAAACCATTTCATAAACCAGAAAAAATGTACAGCACTTTTAGATGGAGTTAATAACAGAGTGGTAAATGAGAAAAAAAATGTACCTATAGCAAACTATGGACAACAGTTAAAAATAATAGCATAATATTCTTGATGTCATCAACCGTAACAAATGTACCACACCAATACTTGGAATAAATAATAGGGGACAGAAGGGGTATGGCATGTTTCAGGTTTCCTTTTATATTTTTATTTTTTATTTTTCTATTTGGAGTAACAAAAACATTCTAAAATTGATTTTGGTCACGAATGCACACCTATTTGATGATACTGTGAGCCATGGATTTTATACTTTAGATAGATTATATAGTGTGTGAATATATCTCAATAAAACTACATTAAAAAAAACAAACAAAAAAGGGCCATACTTTAAATATATTGACAAAGAAAGGTCAAATCTAAAGGATGATATATACACATCATGAATACACTAACCTAAAGACAGCTTTTGTGGCTATATTAATTTCAGACAGTAGACTTTATATCAAGAAGCATTATTAGAATAAATACATTTTATAATAATAGAAGTGTCAATTAACAAGAAGATACAACAGTCCTAAGTTTATATAAACTTAATAACATAGCTTCAAATTTGCAAATTAAAAGACGACAGGAGTAAAAGGAAAAATAGACAAGCCCACAATTACACTGAGGTTTTAACACAACTGTTTCAATATCTGATAAAACAGACAAAAATAACCAGTAAAGACTTAGAAGATTTAATAACGTTATTAATCAACTTGACCTAAATGAGTTAGCTAGAGCTCTGTATCCAATAACTAAAGAAAACACATTCTTTTTAATTGCACATGAAACATTTACCAAAATATATCATATGCCAGGCTATAAAGCAAGTATCAAAATTTTTAGATTAAAATCATATTTAGTATGTTCTCTGACCCTGTGGTATTCAACTAGAAATCCAACCAAAACCATAACCAGATTTTCAAATATTTGGTAATGAAGTAGCATGCTTCTAAATAACCTACAGGTCAAAGAGGAAATTATAATGGAAATTAGAAAATATTGTTAAATAAATTATGAAAATGACATGTCAGACTCATGGGATGCAGCTAAAGCAAGGTTCACAGGTAAAGTTATACCCAAATGCATATATTAGTAAAGAAGAAATGTTGGAAAGTTAGTGACCTGTGATCTAAGTTACGATCTCAAGAATCTGGAAGAAGAAGACCAAATTGAATCCCAAGAAAGTAAAAGAACAGAAATAATAAAGATAAGACCAGAAATCAATAACTAGAAAATAAAAATACAAATAAGAGAAAATCAATAATGCCAAAAAACAATACTTTTGAAAAAACTTAGTAAAATCATTATACCCCTCATATGACAAATAAAAGAGAGAATGAAGAGATAGAGATGGAAGAAGGAAGAGAAAGCAAACTACCAATATCAGGAATGAAAATCTGAGGATAAATGAACAAGTTTATGCCAATAAATCTGACAATCTGGATGAAATGGACAAGTTCCTTGTAAAATGTTACTTACCAAAACTGTCACAAAAAGAAAATCTGAATTATCCCACACGTATTAAAGGGATTAAATCTGTAATTAAAAACCTTTCCAAAACATGTAAATACAGATAGCTTCATGGCTCAGTTCTCCTAATAATTAAAGGAGAAATAATATCATTCTTTAAAAATCATGAAGGAAGAGAGAGGGCACAGTTGCCAACTTGTTTTATGAGGATACTATAAGCAACATATTAAAATATTCTTTCAGGAATGCAAGGTAGTTTTAACATATGAAAATCAATGAAATTCAGTACATAAACAAAGAGGAAAAACCCTAGCATTATCTCACTAAAGGGAAATAAAATGGATAAAAATCAACACTTATCACACTAGGCATAGAAGGGTGCTTTCTTAATCTTATGAAGTGTATCTAAAGACATGTTCAGGGTTAAATTTGAATACTTTCCTTCTGAGATCAGGAACAAGTCAAAGGAGATTCATTATTATCATATCACCTCTTCTAGTCTACATTGTCCGAGAGGTTCTAGAAAGTGAAATAAGTCAAAAACAGAAATAAAAGGTATAAAGATGGAAAGGGAAGAAATGAAACTGTCAGTTAGTTTAGGTTATACCTAAACTATAATCCACAACCTTAACTGGAGGATTGTACATGAAGGAAATCCAAAAGAACCTACAATCTATTAAAATTAATGAATAAATTTAGCATGGTCCCTGAATACAAGGTAAGTATGTGAAAATCAATTGTGACTATAAACTAGCAACAAACGATTAGAAAATGAATTTTTTAAAATAACACTTAAAATAGAAAAAAGAATCACAAAATTGTGAAGGGTATATCTAACCAAAGATGTGCAAGACCTCTACATAGAACACTATAAAATATTATGGAGAAAAATTAAAGAAAACTTAGATAATTGCAAAGATATTCCGTGGTCATGGACTGGAAGCCAATATTGTAAAGATGCCTGTTCTTTCCAAGTTTAGCTATAGTTTCAGTGAAATCTCAACCAAAATCTCAGCAAAATTTTTATACACAATTTTTTTTAGCAGATTTAAAAATTTACGTGGAAATGCAGAGGAGGTATATTCTACATTTTGTTTATTCTTACGTTCATGGACACTTGGATTGTTTCCATTCTTTGGGAATTGTGAATAAAGCTGATGTGAACATTGTTGTTCAAGTGTCTGTTCACATCCCTGCTTTCAGATTTTCTGTGTGTATACCGAGTAGCATGATTTTGGTATCGTAAGGCAACTCCATACTTAGCTTTTCTGAGGAATTGCCAAAATGATTGTGAAAAAAAAGAACAAAATAGGAGGCCTTACGCTATTTTATTTCAAGGCTGCCTATCAAATTACAGGAAATAAGACAGTGTGTTATTGTGGTAATGACAGACATTTATCTCAATGGGACAGAACAGAGAGTCCAGAATGGATTACACTTACGAGGTAAATGGATTTTTGCCCAAGGAGTGCGCCAAAGCATTTCAATGGTGGAAAAAAAAGTCTTATCAATAAATAGTGCTGAAATAACTTGTTATTTATGTTGCAAAAAAGAAATCACAACCCATACCTCAGAGTATACAAAATGAGTTGAAGATGGACCATAAACTTAAAAGAATATAAAGCTTCTAGAAGAAAAAAAAAAATAGAATGTTCATGACTTTGAGGTAGGCAAAGGTTTCTTCAACAAGACACAAAAGCCTTAACCATAAAGGAAAAGACTGATATGCTGGGCTTTTAAAAGGATGAATCATTAAGAAAGTTTTCATAAATATGTACAAATTAATTGTTTTACACATATTTGTGGACTTTACTGTAAACAAGTTATACTTCAATTTAAAAAATAAAAAGTGGAAGAGGTAAAGAAAATAACAGTTTCCTACTATTAATATAGAACCATCAATTTCTCCCTTCAATTCTGACAGTAATTGTTTCATACATTTGGGGGATCTGCTGTTAGGCGCATATATTCTTACAATTGTATTTACCCCTGTGCTGTTTTGAGTGTGTTATGAACCCCATAAAAGACAAGATTCTTTTAAATCACTCTTGTGGGGGCAGACACATTGTGGGTGGGACCTTCTGATTAAGAGTGTTTCCACGGAGATGTCAGCCCACCCATTCAAGGTGGGTCTTAATGCTTTATTGAAGTCCTTTAAGAGTGCTCATGGAGAAAGCAAGCTTACAGAAAGTGGGACATTTTGGAGAGAAGCTAAGACATGTAATCCAGAGTTTGGCCCCTAGAGAAGCAAACAGAACTGACAGAAGCCAAGAAAAGCTAAGAGAGATGTTTAGAATGAAACACCCTGGGAGAAACAAGCAGATAGTTGAAAGAAGCTAAGGGAAACAGAATCCCAGTGACATTTTCGAGAAAGCCATTTTGGAATCAGGACCCAGAAGGACCAGCAGACATCACCCATGTGACAGAGGAGCCCCAGATACCATCAGCCTTTCTTCAGAGAAGGTATTGTCCTGTTGATGCCTTAATTGGGACATTTTCATGGTCTTAAAATTGTAAATCTGTGAATAAATCCCCACTGTAAAACCCAGTCCATTTCTGGCATATTGCATTTTGGTAGCTTTAGCAAACTGCAACAACCCCTTTATCAGTATATTATGAACACATTTGTCCCTTGTAACTGTTTTGGTCTTAAAGTTTTTTATATCTGTGACCAGTATAGCTACCCCAGCTCTCTTGATTACTAGTTGCATGGTATATTTTATATCTGTCCTTTCAATCTACTTGTATTTTTCATTTAAGGTTAATGATGAGCAGACAGCATATAATTTGGGCATGGTTTTTTATCCAGTCTGCCAATCTCTGCCTTTTGAGTGGAGAATTTAATGGATTCACATTTAAAATCACTACTGACAATGCAAAACTTTCTTCTTCCATTTTGCTATTTAGCCTTTGTAAGTCTTAGGATTTTTTTTTTTTGGGGGGGGGGGGCTCAATTCTGTTAATGCTTACATATATATTTACTTGATTTTTTTGTGTCACACTGTATTAAATGCCTTCTCTTTTCTGTCTGGGTCTATTTTTAATAGATTTTCCTTAAGGCTATCATGAGGTTAGGATTTAACATTGTAAGTATGTAACAATCATATTTGGTTTAATACCTACTTGACCTCAATAAAATACTTATCTACTTTTCCATTACCCCTCTGTCCCTCCACCTTTTTTAGTATTTGTTACAAATTATATCTTAGTACATTACATGTCAACATGCAAAGACATCATCCTTGTTTATTCACTCACATTTTAGCACCTGCTGGAAGTAAGATGTGGACTCATATATCCAACAATACGCTACAGTAGCATTAGCATTTATAATAACTGAATGGTTACTGTGCCAGTTTGGATGTATTATGTCCCCCAAAATGCCACGGTCTTTGATACAATCTTGTGGGGGCAGATTTATTAGTGTTGATTAGATTACAATTCTTTGAGTGTTTCCACGGAGATGTGACTCAATCAACTGTGAGCAAGATCTCTGATTGGATAATTTCCATGAAGGTGTTACCCCACCCATTCAGGGTGGGTCTGAATTAAATCACTGGAGCCATATAAAAAGCTGGCAAATAGAAGGAACTCAGAGCAATTGAGAGGCACATTTTGAAGAGGAGCTGCAGCCGAGACAGACACATTTTCAAGATGGCCATTGGAAGCTGACACTTACATTCTGGAGAATGTCATTTTGAAATGCAACCTGGGAGAAAGCAGATGCCAGCCACTGCACACAAAACCCGAACAGTTACCTTCACTGGAGATCTTTATTTCTTTATGCTCCTTTGAACAAATGTCTAGTGTTCTTTCCTTTCAGTCTGAAGAACTCCCATTAGACCTCCCTTTAGGTCTAATGGGTTGACTTCCCTCAGCTTTTATTTACTTTATTTATCTTAAAATGTATTACTTTCTCCTTCAGTTTTGAGATAAAGCATCACCAGGTATCAAATTCTTGGTTGGCAGTTGTTTTCTTTCAGCACTTAAAGTATTTCAACCCACTGCCTTCTTGCCTCCATGGTTTCTGATGGCAGATCAATGCACAATCTAATTGGAGCTCCCTTGTACATAACATGTTACATTTCTCTTGCAGCTTTCAGAATTCTTTCCTTGTCCCTTGCATTTGGTAGTGTCATTGTTCCAGTTTGCTAATGTCATTGTTCCAGTTTGCTAATGCTGCCCTTTTGTGAAATACCAGAAATAGATCGGTTTTTAAAAAGGGGATTTATTTGGTTACAAAGTTACAGTCTTAAGGCCATAAAGTGTCCACGGTAAGGCATCAACAAAGGGTACCTTCACTGGAGAAAGGCCATTGGCATCCAGAAAACCTCTGTTAGCTGGGAAGGCACGTGGCTGGCATCTGCTTGCTCCCAGGTTGTGTTCTAAAGTGTTACTCTTGGGGTGTTTTGTCCTCTCAACTGCAGCTGCTCCAAAATGTCACTCTCAGTTGCTTTGAATTCCTTCTGTCTGTGAACTCCTTTATACAACTCCAGTGATCCAATTAACACCCACCCTGAATGGGTGGGGTAACAACTCCATGGAAATTATCCAATCAAAGGTCTTGCCCACAGTTAATTTAGTCACATCTCCATGAAAACAATCAACAGGTTCTAACCTAATCAACATTAGTAAGTCTGCCCCCACAAGACTGCTTCATAGAATATGGCTTTTTCAGGGGGGGGACATAATATATACAAATGGCACAGTCATCAATATAAGACTAGCTGTATTTTTCTTCATGTTTATCATGTTTGCTATTCCCTGGGATTTTTTGGATGTGCACTTTCATGTCTTTAGGTAGGTTTAGGAAGTTCTCTGTCACTATTTGTTTGACTATGCCTTCTGCCCCTTTCTCTCTCTCTTCTCCTTCTGGGACTCTCATAATACACACGTTGATACACTTGATGGTGTCCAGGAAGTTTCCTAACCTATTTTCTCTTTCTATACTTTCTTCTTTCTTCTCGTCAGCCTGATTCATTTCAACTGTCTTGTCTTCAAGTTCACTGGTCCTACTTCTGCCAGTTCCAATCTGTTATTGAAACTCTCCTCAGAATCTTTCATTTCAGTTTTGTGATATTCAAGTATGGTACATCTGTTTGGTTCCTTTTTTTAAATTTCTATATCTTTACTAAGATTCTCATATTGCTCATTCATTGTTTTCCTGATATCCTTTAGTTCTATCTCTGCATTTCCTTTCATCTCGTTGAACATTTTTATGATCATTTCTTACAAGTCTGTTTGGTATGTCTACACTCTGGTTTTATTTATTGATGTTTCCTGGACTTTTATCTTCTTCCTGCATCACTACCACTTTTTTTTTTTTTTTTTTGATAAATGCTATTTTACTGAGCTATATTCATAAACCATATAATCAACCCAAAGTATACAATCACCGGCTCATAGAATCTTCATATAGTTGTGCATTCATCACCATAATCATAAAACATTTTCATTACACCAAAAAATAAAACAATGAAAAAAATAAAAAAGAAACCTAACAAGCTGTACCCCTTTACCTCCCCTATTATTTATATATTTTTGTGGTTATTTTATTACTCATCTGCCCATACACTGGATCCAGGGAGTGTCAGTCACAAGGTTTTCACAATCAACATGATCGCATGATAAAAGTTATAAAGTTATACAATCATCATCAAGAATCAAGGCTACTGGATTACAGCTCAACAGTTTCAGGTATTCTCTAGCTACTCTAATACACTGGAAACTTAAAGGAGTATCTAAAAAATGCAACCAGCCAAGAACTTCTGGGGCTCTCCAGCATCCAGTTGGGAACTCCTGGGGCTCATCAGCATCATCAAGCTTATTAAACTATTTAGCTGTACATGCTGACTAATCTTTGGATTCTTTCCTCTGTGTCAAGAACCCTCATGCCTCCAGCCCTTGCTTGAGGTCTTGATCTCTCCAAGATCTCCCGGGCCTCTCCTGCATCCAGCTTGGAGATCCTGGGGTTCTCCAACATCCAGCTGGAAAATCCCAGGGTTCTCAAGCATCCAGCCAGGAACTTCTGGGGCTCTCTAGCATCCAACAGGAAACTCCAGGGGCTCCAGCATCCAGCTGAGAACTTCTGGAGCACTCGGGCATCATCCAGCTTATTAAACTATTTGGCTGAACACACTGACTAGACCTTGAATTCTTTCCTGTGACTGAGTCAAGAACCCTCATAGTGCCAGACCTTGGTTGAGGTCTCGATTTGAGAACTACCGGGGCTCTCCAGTATCAGTAGGCTATCATGCAGTGCCCTGGCTGGCCCTGCGCCCACCCATCAACACTTCATGCCCAGCTGCTCATACACCAAGTGCAATTCCCTGATGAAGTTCTGGAGGAGTTACCCTTGTGAGTAACGAACTGGGGGTGTGTATGTCTGGTACAACTGGACAGGAGGCAGTGTGGCAGTCTGAACCAGGATACTCATCACAAACAGGCTTACTGTTTCAGAACTTACTCTATTATTGTGTGAGAGCAGACAAGTTGTGGCTGCCTGGGGCAAGGTTGCTAACTGTGGGACATAAAAGTCAGTGCTCAGGACCTAAAGGAAACTGTTTCCTAGGGCCACCCTGGCATGCCCAGGACAAGATGCATGCATAGAAAGGATCAGGGAGGTGCCAATGATTTGGCCTGGAGCTATTCTCTAAACTGACTATATGCATAAACCCTCAAGTAAAGCACTGAGTGTTTTTCTGTTTTCCTTTTTCTTTCTTATCTCCTGGCACTCAAGGAGGGCTCTGTGATAACACTAACTGGATACAAGCTTTCAGGAGCATGAACTGTTCTGGGAAGATGGTGGAACAGGTAAGGCACAGCAAACTTCTCCTCTATGAAAGAAATAATTGAAAGGCAGAAAACGCCCAGGACAGTGGTTTCAGGGCACCAGAGGCCAAAGAGGGAACTCTATAATATGTGGTGGGGACTTGGACGAAAAAGCAGAGATACTACATCTCAGAGGATGGGGTGAGTTTATTCAGTAGGGACTGCCATCAGGAACTGGCAGAAGTGAGATGGCTGCCAAGCAGGGGAAGGAGCAGCTCTCCACTGCTGGGCACATATCTAAGCAATTACTGAGAGAGAGAATCCTCCTCAGCCACATGGCTGGGAGCTCCCATGAGAACCCGGGAAACAGGGGACGGGTGTTGACCGCATATACTCTCCCTTGATGGAAGCCCATGGTGTGAATGGGTGAGAGGTGGGGATAGGTGAGGGCAATACACAGAAGCACCAAGAGGCTCGTGGGAGCACGGTGGGCAGGGAGCAGAGCAAGTGTGAGCTGCACAATGAGACACGCAGCCCCACATGCCAAGTAATGCACTCAGAGGCTTGGGAATCACCAGACCCAAGGTGCACTTAAGCAGACACACCACAGCAAACTGCACAGGGCCCACACTACAATCCCAGGGCTGTCAGCCCCCACTGGACACAGAGAACCAGTGTGCTGACTGGATTTCCACCTGGTTTGGACCCCACCCAGGGCACCACATACAAAGGAAACCAAGTAAGACTTAAGTACTGACTACACAGAGGGCACCATGGAGGCAAGAAGGCAGTAAGACATATTTAGAATTCTGAAAGAGAAAAATTGCCAGCCAAGAATTCTGTATCCAGGAAAGCTCTCCTTCAAAATTCAGGGAGAGTTTAAAATTTTCACAAATACTGAGAGAATCTGTTAACAAGAGACCTGCCCTGCAAGAAATATTAAAGGGAGTTCTACTGGCTGAGAAACAAAGAAAGGAGTGGAGAGATCTGGAGAAGGGCACAGCACTGAAGAGTATCAGCAAGGGTAACTTAAATGAAAAAAAGGGGGGGGGTGTAATAGATTTGACAAATAAAAACCAAAGATGGTTGGTTCAAGAACTGCCTTCACAGTAAAAACTTTGAATGGGAATGGATTAAACTCCCCAATTGAAAGATACATATTGGCAGAAGGGATTAAAAAGTATAATCCATCAATATGCCCATGACGAGAGACTTATCTCAGACCCAGTGACACAAAGAGATTGAAAGTGAAAGGATGGAAAAAAATATTCCATGCAAGATGCAGCCAAAACAAAGCAGGGGTAGCAATACTAATATCAGGCAAAGCAGACTTTATTTTCAAAGTGTCATAAGAGACAAAAAGACTGTATATTAATAAAAGGGACAATTCACAAAGAAGAAATAAGAATTATAAATGTTTATGCACCCAATCATGGTGCTCCAAAGTACATGAGACAAAAATAAATACATGAGAAAAACACTGGCAAAATTGAAGGGAGCAATCAACATTATACAATAATAGTGAACATTTCAATACACCATTCTCTTCTAAGATACAACAACCAGAAAGAGGACCAATAAGGAAACTGAGAATCTAAAAAATGTGATAAATGAATTAGACCTAACAGATATATATAGAGCATTATATCCCAAATTACTAGGATATATATTCTTCTATAGCACTCATGGAACATTTTCCAGGATAGCTTATATGCTGAGGCACAAAACAAGTCTTAATAAATTTAAAAAGATTGAAACTATTAAAAACCATTCTCTAACCATAATGGAATGCAACCAAAAACCAATAATCCCCAAAGAACCAGAGCATTCAAAATATGAGCAAGTTAAACAACACACTACTAAATAATTTGTGGGTCAAAGAAGAAATTGCAAGAGAAATCAGTAATTATCTACAGATGACTCTGAAAACAAGAACACAAATATCAAAACCTATTGATCACAATAAAGGCAGTGCTGAGGGTGAAATTTTTAGCTCTAAGTGGATATATTATAAAGAAAGAGCGAGCTCAAAGACCTAACTGAACAACTGAAGAAGCTAAAGAGTGATCAGCAAACTAACCCTAAATCAAGTAGAAGAAAACAAACAAGGATTAAGGCAGAAATAAATTATATGGAGAACAAAAAACAAAAGAGAGACTAAATAAAACCAAAAATTGGTTGAGAAGGTCAACAAGATTGATAAAGCCTTAGCTGGAAAAAGTCAAAAACAGAGAAAACCCAAATAAACAAATTCAGAAATGAGAGGGGGGTCATTACTATGGATCCCAAAGAAATTTTAAAAATCATAAAAGAGGATACTATGAACAACTGCATGCCAACAGACTAGACAATTTAGAGGAAATGGGAAACTTCCTGGAAACACATGAACAGTCTAGACTGAACCAAGAAGAAACACAAGATCTCAACAAACAAATCACAAATAAAGAGATCCTATCAGTCACCAAACATCTTCCTACAAATAAAAGCCCAGGGCCAGATGGCTTTACAGGGGAATTTTATCCAAAAATTCCAAAAAGAACACCACTCCTGTTCAAACTCTTCCAAAACACTGAAGAAAAGAAACACTACCTAATTCATTTTATGAAGCTAATATCACTGTAATACCAAAACCCAATAAAGGGGCTACAGGAAAGGAAAATTGGAGGCCAATCTCCCTTATGAACATAGAGGCAAAAATTCTCAACAAAATACTTGCAAATCGAATCCAAAGACACATTAAAAGAATCATACACCACGACTAAGTGGGCATCATTGCAGATATGCAAGGGTGGTTCAACATAAGAAAATCAATCAATGTGATACAACACATTAACAAATCAAAAGGGAAATATCAAATGATCTCAACAGATGATGAAAAAGCATTTGACAAAATTGATTCTTTTTTGATAAAATCACTTTAAAAGGTAGGCATTGAAGGAAACTTCCTCAATATGATAAAAGGCATGTATGAAAAACCCACAGCCAGCATAGTACTCAATGGTGAGAGACTGAAAGCCTTCTCCCTAAGACCAGGAATGAGACAAAGATGCCCAATGCCATGACTATCATTCAACATTGTGTTACAAGTTCTAGCCAGAGCAATCTGGCAAGACAATGACATAAAAGGCATCCAAATTGAAAAGGAAGATGTAAAACTGTCATTATTTGCAGATTATACTATCTTATATTTGGAAAATCCCGAGAAATCAACGACAAAGCTACTTGAGCTAATAAACATATTCAGGAACAAAGCAGAATACAAGACTAATGCAAAAAAGTCAGTAATGACACTCTACACTAGAAATGACCTAACTGAAGAGACACTCAAGAAAAAGTTTCCATTTTCAATAGCAACTAAAAAAATCAAGTACTAGGAATAAACTTAATGAGAAATTTACAAAAATTACAAAATTTTACTGAAAGAAATAAAAAAGGACCTAAAGAGGTGGAAAGATATTCCATTGTCATGGATAGGAATGCTAAATGTCTTAAGATGTCAATTCTACCCAAACTGATACACAACTTCAATGCAATTACAATCAAAATTCCAACAACCTACTTTAAAGACTCAGAAAGACTTGTTATCAAATTTATTTGGAAGGGAAAGGGGCCTTGAATTGCCAAAACATTCTAAAAAAGAAGAACAAAGTGGGAAGACTTATACTTCCTGAGTTCACAGCCTACTATAAAGCCACCTCCGTCAAAACAGCATGGTACTGGCAAAAAAATAGACATGTTGATTAACAGAATCAAATTGACAGCTTGGAAACAGACGGCCAGGTCTATGGTCGGCTGATTTTTGATAAGGACCCCAAGTCCACTGAGCTAGGACAGAATCTTCTCTTCAACAAATAGGGCTGGGAGAATTGGATATCAATATCCAAAAAATGAAAGAGGACCCCTACCTCACACACTATAAAAAAATTAACTCAAAGTGGATCAAAGACCTCAATATAAGAAACAGTACCATAAAACCCCTGAAAGATATATAGGGAGCTCATTAGACCTTACACCCAAAGCAGAAGCAATGAAAGAAAAAATAGAGGGGAACTCCTCAAAATCAAAAGCTTCTGAGCCTCCAATGACTCTGTCAAAAAGGCGAAGAGGTAGACAACTCAATGGGAGTAAATATTTGGAAACCATATATCTGATAAGAGACCGATATCCAACACATATAAAGAAATCCTAGAACTCAATGGCAATAGTATGAACAGCCCAGTTATAAAATGGGCAACAGATATGAAAAGACATTTTTTCCAAGAAGAAATACCAATGGCTAATAAACACACACACACACAAAATGTTCCTAGCTATCAGAAATATGTTTCTAGCTAATGAACTAGCTATTAGGGAAACACAAATCGAAACCACAATGAGACTTCATCTCACACCAATAAGAATGGTTGTCATTGA
The DNA here is from genome assembly GCF_015220235.1 of Choloepus didactylus. NCBI lineage: Eukaryota > Metazoa > Chordata > Mammalia > Pilosa > Megalonychidae > Choloepus > Choloepus didactylus. Next base: position 145,731,948 of record NC_051314.1, read on the forward strand.
ACAAACAGGAAACTACAAATACTGGAGAGGATGTGCAGAAATTGGAACTCTTATTCATTGCTGGTGAGAAGACATAATGGTACAGCTGCTGTGGAAGACAGTTTGGTGGTTGCTCAGAAAACTGACTATTGAGTTACCCTGTGATATGGCAATTTCACTTCTCAGTATATACCCAGAAGATCTGAAAGCAGGGACATGGAAAGTAATTTTCACACTGATTTTCATCGCAGCATTGTTCACAATTGCCAAGAGATGGAAATGATCCAAATGTCCTTCAACAAACGAGTGGGTAAACAAAATGAGGTATATACATACAATGGAATACTATGTAGCAGGGAGAGGGAATGATGTCCTGAAACATATGACAACATGGATGAACCCTGTAGACATAATTCTGAGTGAAATAAGTCAGACATGAAAGGAGAGATATTGTTATCATTAATATGATCTCCCTGAAAAATGTAAAATCAGTGTCTTATAGTGTAGAACATAGGGAAACTAGATAGACGTAAGCTACTGAAGGAAGAATGATTACCTAATATGTACAGACATGTTAATGACAGCGAACTTAAAGATATGGGAATGGAGAGGTGATGATAGTTCATTAACAGGATTAAAAGCATCAGTGCCATATTAAAGGTGAACATGACTGAAAGGGTATGTTTAGCACTACAGACGTAAGTGCTTGCATGAGCTACTTCTAAGGGATGACAGTGGTACAAAGAGTTAACACAATGGTATATGGGAAAAACTACCTATTGCATATTACAGACTATATTTAATAGGAATACCTTACCAGTACCACACTAATACTAGGGACAAATAAATAGGATCTGACAAGAGCTTTGGGGTGTTTTGGTTAATGATAATTGTTTAAAAATGAACGTAATGATGACTGTACAACTAAGTGAAGATAATGTGAGACACTGATTGTTTACCTTGGACAGAATATATGTTATGTGAAATTAGGAACCCCTTACTTAGTAAATCAAGCCCTTGATCTTGTGGCTTGCTCTTGTGAAACTTATGGCTATAAAGGGGAAGCTAAGGCTACCTATAATTATGCCTAAGAGTTACCTCCAGAGAAACTGTTTGGTTGCTCTGATGTGGCCTTTCTCTCTCTAAGAAGAACTCAGCAAATAAATTCATTACCCTCCCCCTTCGTGGGACATGACTCCCAGGGTAGTGAATCTCCCTGGCAACATGGGGCACATCTCCCAGGAATGAGCCTGGCCCTGGCATCAAGGGACTGAGAGTGCCTGGTTGACCAAAAGGGGAAAAGCAAGGTAACAAAATAAGGTTTCATTGGCTAAGAGATTTCAAATGGATTCAAGAGGCTATCCTGGAGGTTACTCTTATGCAGCCTCCAGCTAGATATTCCAAATGCCCATAGAATGCCAAGCCTAATCAACAAAATACTAAAGAATACTTAGGTCCCTATTTGAGACTCTATAAAAGTTTCAGTCACTAAGTTTACTTTTGAGAAACTTAAACCGTCCAAACTGTTCCAATGCCAGATAAGTACCAAAACCCAGAAGCAACAACCTCTCTAAGAACATCAACCAGATGCACTCCCTTCCCAATAATGTCGACACCCCTTTTCAAAATGAACAAGTTAGGGTGGTCACTGCCCAGATATCCCTGAAAACAAGAGAGAGGGGTAGCAACAGACAAGGCAGGATTTAACAAAGGATTAAAAATACTGAATCTTTACATTAATCACTCGTTTTTAGTTTCTAGGGTCCTAGGATAGCTAGAAGGAAATAACTGACATGGTGGAACTTTAACATATATATGTAAGTTAAATAACAATAACCTATGTTTTGAAATTTGCTCTATAGTTATTTGTTAAATTGCACTTTGAAAGTTATCATATTTCTGTATATATGTTCTATTTCACAATAAGGAAATACCTGAAGTTGTGGAACTGTAACCCATAAGATTCTTTGAAATCTGCTCTCTAATTACTTGTTAAATTGTACTTTGAGAGTTATCACTTCTCTGCATATATGTTATATTTAACAATAAAAAAATGTGAAAAAAAGGAACAGGACCTCGAAGTCCAAATTCCAGCAATAACACATTCAAATGTCCAAGTGTCAAAGTTTAAACAAGAGATTACAAAACATACAAAGAAATGGGAAGTGATGGCCCAGGTCAAGGAGAAGATTAAATCATTAGAAACCATTGATATAGAGGACCAAACCTGAGACATTCCAGACAAAAGTTTTTTAAAATGGTTCTAAACATACTCAAAGATCTAAAGGAAAAGACAGACAAAGAGTTAAAGGAAATCAGGAAAATGATAGATGATCACAAAGAGAGTATCAATTAGATGGAAATTATGAGAAAGAACCAGAGACGAAGATCACAGTAACAGAAATTAAAAATTCCTTAGAGGGGTCCAACAGCAGATTGGAGCTGACAGAAGAAATACTCGGTGAACCTAAAGATAAGAGAATTGAAATCACCCAGTTTGAAGCACAGAAAGAATGAACAAAAGTGAACAGAGCCTAAGGAACTTGTGGAACACCAACAAGCTAACAATAGATGTATTGTGGGAGTCTCAAAAGAAGAAGAAAGGAGCAGAGATAATATTCAAAGAAATAATGGCTGAAAAGTTCCTAAATTTAACGATAGACATGAACATATACATCCAAGATTCTCAACAAACTCCAAACATGATAAACCACAATAGACCACACTGTGGTATATTATAATCAGATTGTCAAATGCCAGAAATAAAGAGATAATTCTGAAAGCCCCAAGAGAAAAAGCAAAATGTTCATGTACAACGTAGCCTCATTAAGAATAAGTGCTGATTCCACATTGGAAATGTGGTGGTTTGGAGCTATCTAACCCAGGAAAACATGTTCTTAAATTTAATCATTCCTGTAGGTGTGAACCCACTGTAAGTCAGACTTTTTGATGAGGTAACTTCAGTTATGGTGTGGCCACCTCAACTAAGATGGATCTTCATTCCATCATTGGAGCCTTCTATAAGCAAATGAAATTCAGACACAGAAAGAGAAAGCCAAAGATGGAGCAGCCAGAAGCTGAGAGTCAAGGGAACCCAGAAGAGAATAAAGAGGCCAGGAGAAACACCATGACAGAGGATCCAAGGACCAGAGATCTCTGGCAACCAGCCCCAGAATGCCAGTCTTTGGGAAGAAAGCATTGCCTTGATGAACATTGATTTGGACTTAATTTGGACTTCTTTTAGCCTCAAAACCATAAGCCATTAAATTCCTATTGTTTAAGCCAATCCATTGCATGGTATTTCCTTGAGCAGTCAAGGAAACTAAAACAGAAAGCATGGAGGCAAGAAGGCAGTGGCAGGGCATATTTAAAGTGCTGAAAGCAAAAAAAAAAAAAAAAAAAAGAACAGAAAAAGCCAATCCAAGAAATCTATTTCTGACAAAACTGTATTTCTAAAATGAGGCAGAGATTAAGACATCACCAGATAAACAAAAGCTGAGGGAGTTCCTTGCCACGAGACTGGATCTACAAGTGATGCTAAAGAGAGTTCTGCAGGTTAAAAAGACAGGTTAATAGACAATAGATTGAAGCCACATGAAGAAATAAAGATGTCCAGTGAGGGTAATGACATGGGTAAATATAAATGCCAATACTCTTATTATTGGTTTGTAACTCCACTTTTTACTTCTGATGGGATCTAAAAGGCAAATGTGTAAAATGTAATGATAAATCAGTGGTTCTGGACTCATTAATGTGTCATCTGTGACAAGAACTACTTAAAGGTGAGGGATGGAAAGGTATAGGAACCTGGTTTGTTTATACTACTGAAATTAAGTTGGTATCAAAGCAAACAAGAGTGTTACAGATTTAGGATGTTAAATGTAAGCCCCATGGTAACTACAAAGAAAATACCAGAGAATATGCAAGCACATACAAGGACAAATTAGGGTACAGATTGCCAGGGGCAGGGGGCAGGAGAAATGAGGAGTTAATGCATAAATGGGTGTAGAGTTTCTGCTTCAGGAGATGGGGAATTTCAGTAACAGTATGTGGTGAAGGAACCACAACATAGTGAATACAATTAATCCCACTGGATGCTACGCTTGTGAGTGGTTGAGATGGGAAAGTTTATGTTGTATACATGTTCCACAATAAATATTTTTAAAGGAGCAACTAAAGAAACAATAAAATTAAATGTAATACATAATCCTGGTCAGGATCTGTGAAGGTTTGAATCTGTATATACCCCAGAAAGGCATGTTTTTAAATTTAATGCATTCCTGCCAGTGAACCCATCCTAAGTAGGAACTTTTGATGAGACTACTTCAGGCATGATCCACCTCAATTAGGATGGGTCTTAATCCCTATTACTAGACTCCTCTATAAGCAGAATGAAATTCAGACAGAAGAGAGAAAGTGACAGGAAGTAAGAAGCTGAAACCATCAGAACCCAAAAAAGAAGGGAAAGACCAGTAGATACCAACATGTACCTTGCCATGTGACATAGGAGCCAAAGATCATCAGCAGTCACCTCGAAAATGCTGGTCTTTGGGACGAAAGCATGGCCTTGATCACACCTTGACTTGGAGTTTCTTTTAGCTTCAAAACCATAGGCTAATATATTCCCATTGTTTAAGCCAGCATATTTCCTGGTATTTGCTTGAGCACCCTAGAAAACTAAAACATGATCCAACAAGGGAGGGGAAGACTTACAAGGACATTATTGGGATATATGAAAAAATTGGAAGACAGACTATAAAGTTTATATCAATGTCAAATTTCTTGAACTAGAGAACTCTACTTTAAGTGGTTACATAAGTGAATATCCTTGTTCTTAGGAAATGCACACGGCAGTATTGAGTGTTCAAGGAGCATGATATATACAACCTATACTCAAGTGTTCAGAAAATAGATTGACAGACAGATAGATGGACAGACAGAGGACGAATGGGTAATGATAGAATGATACCACAAATGTTTCAAAATGTTAAAATTGGTGGATCTGGGTATCTGGGGGTGGAGTGGGGAATGTGTAGAGGTATGCTGTAATGCTGTGTATGGCCTTTGCATTATTTTTGTCACTGTCCTGTAAGTTTCAAAGTATCTCATGATAAATAGTTTAAAAAACATATGGCATTATAAGAGACACCAAATAGTTAAAATGATATTGTAAAAGAAGAACAAAATTGGAGGATACCCAATTCTCTATTTCAAAGCATACTAAAAATAAACTGTAATCAAAATAGAGTGATATTGGCATAAAGATAAACTATATAGACCAATGGAATAAAACTGATAGTCCAGAAATAAACCCATGCATCTATGGTCCATTCATTTTAAACATGGCACCAAAATAGTACACTTTCGAAACAACAGTGACTTCAACAAATGCTGGTGAGGCAAGTGGATATTCACAAAGTATAAAGTTTAATTCCTCTCTTAAAGTACTTAAAAAAAATTAAGTCATTTAGAGAGCTAAATTTCAGAGAAAAATTATAACACTCTTACAAGAAAATACAGGGGTAAATCTTCATGACATTGGATTTGGCCATTAATGACATTAAGAGTTAAGAGCAACATAACCAAAAAAGCAAAAATGTGAACTTAATAAAAATTAAACACTTTTGTTCATCAAAGGACCCTCCCAAGAAATTGAAAAGGCAACCTACTGAATGGAACAAAATATTTGCAAGTCATATATGTGACAAGGGCCTAATATCCAGACTATACATGAAAAATTTCTTATCACTTAAAAAAAATACAAATAATATAGTGATATCTGGACAAAGATTTGAAAAGATGATTCTTTCCAGGAACATATGCAAATGACCAACAAGCACACGAACAGATGCTCAACATCTTTAGTCATTAAGGATGTGCAAATAAAAACCACAATGAGACACCACTTCACACACACTACAATGGTCATAATTTTTTGAAAATCTAAAATAACTGTCAGTAAGGATGTGAAGAAAATGGAACACTTTTACACTATTGGTGGGAATATACAATGGTGCCATCACTGTGGAAAATATTTGGGCAGTTCCTCAATAAGTTGTGTACAGAATTAGCAGATGATCTGGCAATTCTAGTCCTTCAAATATACCCCAAATTGAAAGAAGATATTCAAATAATTTTAACAAATATTAATAGCAGCACAATTCACAATATCCAACAGGAACAAACCAAATATCTATCATCTAATGAATGAATAACAAAAAGATGTTATATCCATACACTGATTGGAGTACAGTTCAGCCACAAAAAAAAGAAAAAAGTAACAGTACAACCTATAACTTGGACAAAACTCAAAAACACAAGTGAAAGAAGCCAGACAAAAAAGGTCACATTTTTAAAAAAAGATTCCATTTACATGCACTATACAGAATAGATAAATTAATAGAGATAGAAAGAAGATTAATGGGTGACAGGGGTTGAAGGGAGTAGGGAATGGGGAGTGTCTTTTTTTGGACATGAGGTTTCTTTTAGATGTGATGAAAATGCTCTGGAATTAGATAAAGCTGATGGGCTACATGTGTACGTACTAAGCACCACTGATTATGCTGTTTAAAACAGTTACATTTATATTAGATGAATTTCTCCTCAATAAAAAATGTGCAGATAAGCCCAAGTACAGTAATTGCATGAGATTTTATTCAAAGAAATCCATTTTTCTTGGGAATATAAAACATTTTAATGTTTATATATGAATATAAATACCAATAGTTCTAAATTTTAATAAATATGTACTTTCTAATATTTTTTCACACAAAAATGACACACTATTCAGAGAAAAATTAAAATGGAAAATTTAAAAGAAACATTTGAATTCCTCTTAAACGTCAATTCAATTATGAAATGAAATGGCAAAAAATTTATGTCCCGCAATGTTATGCACTGTAATACTATATAATTTCCTCTTATCAAAAGCAAGTATAGAATTAGCATCCAATTTGGCTTATGATAATTGATAACATTTTAAATCTTTTCTAGAGAGTTAGTTGCCTCTACCCTATCACTCCCATCCTCCATTCATCGAAGTACCCTGTTTTATTTTTGTCATAAATCATTAGGCATGTGGGAAAAGATAGATTTTTTAATTTTCCATTTCTTTTTATTTCCAGATTTATTTCAGAGACTTCCAGCCATTTCCCTGCTGAATCTCCAGAACCCAGGCTATTTCCTGGTACACATAAGGCATCCAAAAGGACTTATGAATGAATAAAGAAATGAATGAATTTTCAAAAGTTCCCCTCACAATGGCCTCACATATCCAACATCATGAGGGTTATAATTTTGTAATTGCTTGATATTTCCAGTCAAGATGAACAAGTGAGTATCCCAAGGAATGAAGCACTGACTAAGTTTATTATCTGTGTAATTAGGGTGGAATCCCTGGAATATAACCCCTATTAGGGTTATTGAATGTTTTAAAGGAATACAAAACAGGAGTTATAGTCACTTTGAGATGAAGAAGCTTAACAGAGCAGAACTTTAGGAGAGGAGCAAAGTGCTGCTTTCCTTTTATACCTATCTCAGAACATAGGTGACCTTACTGAGTCTTCCAATTTGTGAGTTCTCATGAATTTTCCAAACAATACATGGGAGCAGGCCTCACTCACTTACACTCATTCACTTACACTAAGTATATTCATTTTCTTTATATCAAACCAGTATCTTACATTTCATTTTGTCAACTTTTGCCTCACCAAACTCATTTCCTATTTTGACTATTTGTGTCCTTTCCCATTTTCCTCTCCAATCTAGTTCATTACTTTTTTTTTAATTCAGTTTTATTGAGATATATCCACATACCATGCAATCATCCATGGTGTACAATCAGCTGTTCACAGTACCATCATATAGTTGTGCATTCATCACCCCAATCTATTTTTGAACATTTTCCTTATACAAGAATCAGAATCAGAATAAAAAATAAAAATAAAAAAGAACACCCAAATCATCCCCGCCCCCATCCCACCCTATTTTTTCATTTAGTTTTTGTCCTCATTTATCTACTCATCCATCCATAGACTGGATAAAGGGAATGCGATCCACAAGGTTTTCACAATCACACTGTCACCCCTTGTAATCTACATTGTTATACAATCATCTTCAAGAGTCAAGGCTACTGGGTTGGAGTTCGGTAGTTTCAGGTATTTACTTCTAGCTATTCCAATTTATTAAAACCTAAAAAGTGTTATCTATAGTATGTAAGAATGTCCACCAGAGTGACCTCTTGACTCCATCTGAAATCTCTCAGCCACTGAAGTTTTATTTCGTTTCATTTCGCATCCCCCTTTTAATCAAGATGTTCTCAATCCCACGATGCTGGGTCCAGATTCATCCCCAGGAGTCATATACTGCATTGCCAGAGAGATTTACACCCCTGGGAGTCAGGTCTCATGTAGGGGGGAGGGCAGTGAGATCACCTGCCAAGGTGGCTTGGTTAGAATTACAAGCAGGTTTTAGCCTCTCCTTTGCAGTAAGAAGCTTCATAGGGGCAAGCCCCAAGACAGAGGGCTCAGCATGTCAAGCCGACAGTCCCCAGTGTTTGTGAGAACATCTAGTTCATTACTTTTAATTGCCTCCTCCAAGATTCTAGGTTTTGTTGCTTAATACTGTAAGTGTTGAATACTTGTATGGCACATGTGGTAATTAAATTTAAATTAATTAAAACTAAAAAATTGAGGTATTCAGGACTTCTACTGAAATTTCAAATGTCCTCTAGCCCCATGTGGCTAGTGGCTTCTGTAATGGTCTGTGCATATAGAACATTATCTTCATTGGAGAAGACACTATTAGGCACACTGTTCCGGATCCAAGATATTTCTTTTATTTTTCCTATTTATAAATGATTTATTTTTTGTTTCACTCCATTAATTCCCTTCTGTCTTTCCTCAAATGATGTTTTATTGTATTTCTTTTAACTTCTTAGGGTGGGGGTTAATATCATTAAATTATTTATTTTAATTAATCTAACTATTTTTCACAGTATAAGGCCAATAATTTTCCTGGGAATACTGGTTGACTTTTGGGACTTTGGCAATTTTATGTAATGTGTTCAAGTATAATTTTTTTTTTCAAAATGTACATTTTAAAAATTTGTGCCAAGGTTATTTAAAGGCCTTTCCTGTTAACTTTTGGTTCCTAGATTATATTTTCTGTCTGTCACTATTTTCTGGTTTTATTTCTTTTTGAATAGGGAATATTGGTTATCCATTTCAATTTTTTTTAGGTTTTCCTCCATTTTATTTTAAGAACCATTTGTTTGCTGGGTCCATGAGATCTTCAAAAATAGATTTCCTCTTTTGGATGTGCTACTTTCAAATATACATTTGTTGAATAATTGTGGAATTCATTCTACTTTTTTTTTTTTTTGAGAAAACAATAAGGATTTTTATTGTTAAAACAAGTAAGAGACACAAGCAAAACATGATAAATTACTTAAGTAGGCCTGAGATGGAGTCCCACATGCTAATAAGCCCATGTCAGCAAAACCAAAGCTTAACTGAGTTCCAAATTCCTCCTGTAAGTGTTCTTACTCCCAGAACCTGAAACATGAGAACATAATCTGCCAGCTCCCTTTTCCTTCTGTAGCTTAGATTCCTCTAAGTCAAGGCTAAGCTCAATAAGGAAAACTATCCTGCACAATCAATAAGATGATTTTAAGACTACCTTGCTCTGCCTATATAATCCTTGCTCTTGCTCTCCCTCTACAGAGCTCCCCTCCATTTTACGTACTGGAAATTGCCTAATTCATGAATTTATTCATTAATAAATTCATGAGAAACAAAAAAAATCATTTCCTGTGGATTTTTTTTTTGACAGTTTTGATGATAACAGGAACTAAAGGCAACTGCTAAGGACTATGGAGGCAAGACAGAAAGCAACCACTGAACCCTTTGAGTTCTCTGTCCTCCCCAAGGTTCATGGGCGAGTCCCTCTCAGAACTGAGATCCATTCTTTTTGTATTTGAGCTCTCTGATCTCATTAGCTCTCAATCCAAAAGCTAGTATGTCAATCTTATTGATCAAAAAGAGCAAATTTTGAGCCTGAATCCCTAACCTTTTGGCGCACTCCACAGTTTCACTTTTGTTACTACTAGTTTCTTTGCCTGTGCACGAGGTAAGAAATGAAACAATAAAGATGGAATCCATAAATTATTAAAATGTTTATTCTCCACCCTCTGGCACTGTGGCATTCACAAGTTTGCAAATTGGGGGTGAGAAGCTGTGCCAATATATAACAGGATGGCTACCTCTCACCAAGACAACCTAGAATTTCAATGTTCATTAAGGGAAATATTCCAAATAGACAAAATGCCTCATCTCAGAAATGCACTCCAGAGTAAAGCAAACAAATAACCTAAGACTGTTTCATTCAAGGATTCTTTGCAAAAGGCAAATAAGTAATTTAAAGTTCATGACATTTATATGTTTTTATGTCAGACTAAGAGCAAACATTTTTTCATTGAAGCTTATTTGCTCTCTATTTATGTCTGACTGTAGGTTTGTTGCATATTTTCCTACCTCTGAATGATATTACCAAATTAACATATAAAACTCCTTAGAAGTGCTCTACTTAAAATAATTATTTAAAGGTAAATAATCATTTACATAAAAATTAACACTAATAATGTTCCATGAATTAAGGAAAACAAACTTCTAATATTTCCAATGGGGGAAAAAAAAGCATTCATAGAAACAAATCCAAGTGTTTTGAAGAAATTAAAGTTCCCAAAATTCAGATAAGCTTTTGGCAAACAGGAAAAATATCAGTTAAATAAAAATAGCTATGTCTTTGGAATTATCAACGTAAGTACAATATAAGCATTTAATTTTATTCTACTTGGGTGTGTTCTTCCTATATTTATACAGAATTACTGACCAAATAAACTAGCATTCTATGTATGAGATGTTTAAGATAATGAACCATGTAAATTTGTATTTCAAGAATGTGTTTTGAAGGATGTTAGCTTGAAGACAGTTTGCAAGATATATCTGATAAATATGTAAGATAGGCAAGAGGTGTTTTATTAAGAGGAAAGAAAGAAGCTTGTCTTAAAGTAAAATAACCTGTTGTTGCAAAATAAGCAGGAATATGTAGCACCATCCTGAATGAATATAAAACCTAGAAGAAGGTTTGTAGAAAAAGCATTTTATTTGACATAGATAAGGGTGGTTAAGATTGGATAAGTTTATAAGATTTTTAAGGGTTTTCTTATCAGACAGTATCTTCATGTAAAAGTCGAATTTGGTTATCTCTATGTTAAAATGACAGTTTACTTGGATTACTGGTCTGCTCTTAATTAGAAGTTATAAAAGGTTTTCCCTAAATCTCTCAATAACCTGCTTTGAAAGCAAACATTCTGAATCTTATCAGAATAATCTCCTGTGCTTTATATTGACAATATCATCCTTTATTGTTTTAGAGAAAAAGTCTCCTCACTTTTGAAATAATTATGTACATGCTACCTCCTCTCTTTACTTTAAAAAATGTTTTATTGTCACTTTTGTTCGATAGGGAACTATTATTTCACAATAAACGGTGGTCCTATTTAACATTAAAGGCTGACAACTTTTGATATAATGCCTTCCCAAACTTTAACCCTAAATGATGGCTTCCTGAACTGAAACAGTCAATGGGATTACAAAGGCCTTTCTTTTTCTTTCCACCTTGTAAATAGAGAGGTGATAAAACTAGTTAGGTTTATTTACCATGGTATCATGCATAGGAAGTGTTATCAAATTCAAAAAGATTTTCTAGGAGGCAGGGCGAGATGGAGGCATAGAGAGGTGTGGAATTTAGTTAGTTCTCTAGAGCAACTAGCAAATAGCCAGGAACAACTAGTTAATAGTCTGGAACAACTGCTGGGGGACAACCGTGACTGTCCACACATCATACACCAGCCTGGAATGGGTGGAATGGCTGAGATCGCAGCACAAAAGCTGTAAGTAGAATCTGCAGAACTGTGCGGGAGCTTCCTACCCCCATGGCAGGCTGAGCTGCAAAACTTCACTGTAGGAGAAAGCAGCAGTCCCTGCTGGGAGCCAGCGAATATAGCTCAACCTAGCTGAACTTACAATACTGGAAAATGCCTGTGACCCAAGAAAAGGAGCACAGAAGACAGGGTACTATCTCTGGCTGACAGGCAAAACTGGGGTGGCTGGGGACTGGCTCTGAAAAGGGGCCTTTTTTCCCCTATTTTTCTCTCTCAATTGGAGTGGCTCAGTCGAGAAAGCCTCAGGCATTTTCATTTCTCAGCATTCTGACCCAAGCATGGGTGAAGTTAAGAGTCAGAGAGAGAAAGGAGTAACTCCAGTCAGAAGATAACTCCCTAGGGGGTCTATGGTGGGGCCCAGCTCAAATGCCTGCCCTCCCTTCAGAACTCAGACCTCAGAGGCTGGGGGAAAACAGTCAAACCAGAAACAACTTAATCTGGGAGTTAAAGAGAGCACCCCTCTTTACACCAGTGGGGAGCCACAGGCTGACAGGCGCCACCTGTTTGGCAGGTTGGGAAAAGCACAGCGGCTAGAGGCCCCACAGGAAAGTGTGTCAATCTTCCAAGACAGACCCTCAGGAAAACCTGATACTGAATATAGCCTCCTTCTGAGACCTGAGCTCATTTTGGTTTGGGAAAATGACTGGGGTAATCAAGGAAACCAGATATCTAAACAACAGAAAGCTACAGATAACACTAGGAAAAACAAAGATATGGCCCAGTTAAAGCAACAAACTTACACTTCAACTGAGATACAGGAATTAAAACAATTAATTAAAGACCAATTCAATTTCAGGGAAGATATGGCAAAAGAGATGAAGGATATAAAGAAAACACTGGGCAAACATAAGAAAGAATTTGAAAGTTTGAAAAAACAACTGGCAGAACCTATGGAAATGAAAGGCACAACACAAGAAATGAAAAACACAATGGAGACATACAACAGCAGATTTCAAGAGGCAGAAAACAAGATTCAGGAACCGGAGAACAAGACACCTGAAATCCTACACATAAAAGAACAGATAAGGAAAAGAATGGAAAAATATGAGCAACATCTCTGGGAACTGAGTGACAACACTAAATGCAGTACTGTACATGTCATTGGTGTCCCAGAAGGAGAAGAGAAGGGAAAAGGGGCAGAAGCAGTAATGGAGGAAATCATCATGGAAAACTTCCCATCTCTTATAAAAGACATAAAATTACAGATCCAAGAAGCACAGCATACCCCAAAGAAAATAGATCTGAATAGAACTACACCATTAAATAGACACTTAACAATCAGATTATCAAATGTCAAGGACAAAGAGAGAATCCTGAAAGCAGCAAGAGAAAAGCAATCCATCACAAACAAAGGAAGCTTGATAAGACTATGTGCGGATTTCTCAGTAGAAACCATGGAGGCAAGAAGGTAGTGGTATGACATATTTAAGATACTGAAAGAGAAAAACTGCCAACCAAGAATTTTATATCTGGCAAAACTGTCCTTCAAACATGAGGGAGAGTTTAAAATATTCCCTGACAAACAGGCAGTGAGTCTTGGAACAAGATACATGCTTTACAGGAAATACTAAAGGGAGCACTACAGACAGATAAGAAAAGACAGGAGAGGTTTGGAACACAATTTTGGGTGATGGTAGCACAATAATGTAAGTACACCGAACAAAAATGACTGTGAGTATGGTTGAAAGAGGAAGGTTAGGTGCATGTGGGACAGAAGGAAAAAGGGAAGATAAAGACTGGGACTGTATAACTTAGTGAAACCTAGAATGGTCAACAATTGTGATAAAATGTACAAATATGTTATTACATGAGGGAGAAAAAATGAATGTCAACCTTGCAAGGTGTTAAAAATGGGGTGGTATTGGGGAAAAAATACAATCAATGCAAACGAGTCTATAGTGAACAGAGACAGTATATCATGCTTCCTTTAATGTAACAAAGGCAATATACCAAAGCTAAATGCCTAGAGAGGGAGCTATAAGGGAGGGATATGGGATTCTTGGCATTTGTGATGTTGTCTAACTTTTTTATTGTACTTTATCTTTTCTCTCATTGCTTTTTAGCTGTCATTTTGTTCTTTCTTTTTCTTTTGTCTCTCTACCTTTTTTAACTCTTCCTCTTTCTTTGTGGAAGAAATGGAAATGTCCTTATATAGATAGTGGTGGTGGTGGTGAATGCAGAACTATGTGATTATACAGGGAACCATCGATTGTTTACTTAGGATGGAATGTATGGTGCGTGAACAAAACCATATTTAAAAAAAATGAGTCAATGGATGAAACTTGAGGACATTATATTGAGTGAAATAAGTCAGACACAAAAGGACATATATTGTATGATCTCACTGATATGAACTAAATATAACATGTAAATTCAGACATGAAATATAGGTTATCAGGATATAGAATGAGACTAAAGAATGGGGAGCAATTGCTTATTACGAGCAGAATGTTTATCTAGGTTGAATTTAAGCGTTTGGAAATGGACAGAGATGACAGTCGCACGTTATTGTGAGAATAACTAACAGTGCTGAATGGTGTGTGAATGTGGTGGAAAGGGGAAGTTTAGAGTCACGTTTGTCACCAGAAGGAAAGTTGGAGGTTAAAACATAAGAATGTATAACACAGCGAATCTTGTGGTGGATGATGTCCGTGAATAACTGTGCAAATATTAGAAATTTCTTTCATAATTAGAACAAATATATGACACTATAACTAGAAGTTAATAATAGAGGGGTATATATGGAAAAAAATGTACCTATTGCAGACTATGGCCTACAATTAGTAATATTTTAACATGTTTCATCAACAATAACAAATGTACTATACCAATACTATGAGTAAATAATGGAGGGGAGAGTTAGGGGTGTGGGAGGATTTGAGTTTTCTTTTTTATTTTTATTTCTTTTCTGGAGTAATGAAATGTTCTAAAATTGAAAAAAAAAATTGTGGGATGAATGTACAACTATATAATGGTACCATGAACAACTGACTGTACACTTTGGATGACTGTATGGTATGTGAATAATCTCAACAAACCTGAATTAAAAATAAGATTTTCTAACCTGCTGTGGTTTACATTTGTAGGATCCTGTTTTATTAACATAAACATTTCAGAAGTTATGTAAAGTTCTTAGAGATTTCTCAATATTCTCATTGTCTTGAGACATCAAAGTACTTACATGCTTGATATTGGACAACAGTTATTATTGTTCATAAGATATTCTTAAAATAATGTTTAATGGACTCTCATCAGATCATTTGTAAAACAGCAATTAGCAAACCATGGCCATTTTAAGTCTTTTGCCGTTTATTCTTTTTATTCTGAGGCTTCCCTATACAGGCCAGTGTGTTTCATCTTCACCAAAAAGGATTATCTCAGAGACCTATGAAAAGGACTATGCCACATTCTGTGAGGCACAGACTTCTAATGACATTCCCTAAATAACTCTGAAACCATACCACTGGACTGAGTCAAGATTAACAGAATTCTAGTGCTTGCTAACTAGATCAAGTGAAACAAGGATTAATTACCTAGGATTAAAAGAACTGATAAAGAAATATTATAGTTTTATTTGGATTCATAGTAATGTTTTATTATTCTACTTTCTAAATACAAGGAATCCTTTACCCTTTTTCCTTAATTACCAATAACCCATGAAACATTCTCCCGTATTTCCCTGCCTTATCCCTCCAGAATTTGGAAAACTCTTATTGACTATGTTTTCTTTCTTTCTTTCGGTGATATAATTATTCACACAGACTTTATTAGAATCTGTCCTCTTTGATATCAGGAAAAAATAGGAGACACTGGTTATATAACTAAGTCTTAGGAATGATAACTCAAGAACACAGAGAAAATTCTAACCTATTTTAGCCTGCAACTTGATGCAGTTATCTGTGCTTACCCAGACTGTGTAAAAGCTATCGCTGAAGCTGCCAAATTAGTTAAACTCAGCAAACTTAACTCTGAGCAGACCCAACATTTTTCCTCTGGAAATCTGACTTCTTATGAGATCCTTCTACTTTCAACTCCTAATCTTCACCTAAAGCGCTTCAGTGTTCTTAACCCTTTATCTAATGAGGCAGAACCTCATGACTGTAAATTGTTAACTTCACAGTTAATGACTCCATACATGGTCCTTTAACAATCCCAGATGTCATTCTATTTGTTATTGCCACTTACGACAGAAATTCTGATGGTAAACTGCAAGCAGGCTATCCAGTTACTACTCACTATGAACTGACTGAATGAGGTAGGCTTCCCCATTTTTGTAACCAACAGGATGATGACCTCTATTCTCTCATCCTAGTCTGCTTCCTGTCTGAAAGAAAATCTGTTAACATCTATACTAATAACACATGTTTTTTGTGCAATCCACGATAGCAGCATTCTATGGAAACAAAGATGGTTCCTTGCTTCTTCTGGTACTCCAAGTCAAAATAGACAAGTAAATATGTCCTTTCTGCCACTTCTCTCACATCTATGGTTGTCTTCATTAAGAAAGCAGCTCAGGGAGGCTTCCAGAAGACAACAAAAGTCCTTGAAGAACTGGGGCACTTCTCAGCAACTCAGGACGCTAATCGGACAACGGTGAACTCATCAAGATAAACAATCCCAGAGATGTTCCTAGATATTCCACCCATGTGAATGTGTTCTTCATTTAAACTTCAGTAATCCCTAGTTTTTGACCCTTGCTCCCAGTGATGCCAAGAATGATGCTACCTGGTCACTGTCACAATTAAAGATACCCATTTACAGCCCACTATGACGTAAGAGCTCCTAGAAGCCAATTGTGATTCAGTGAAAACCCCTATCAATAAACAGATGTTACAAAGTATATTCTCTGCTTGCTGCATTGAAAAAAATATTAATGAAATGAGGAAATGGAGGCAGAGTGAGACACAGACTAGTTAGTTATAAAGCCAAAAACTTCACATATATTATGTCTGAATCTCTAGGTCCTGGAAGAATGCCTGGTGTGGATGAAGAAACCCAAAGATAAAATGCAACACACCACGGACCCAGAGCCTGGATATGGGTGGCTCTGAAGCCTGCCTTTCATGAGACCTGTCTGATTAGTCATTATTTTCTGCACTGCCAGATTGCTTTGCATGTATGTGCACTGATTCTGCAAATTGGGAAGATATGAGCTTTTTAGAGAGTTTTCACTCTAAAGGAAATTTACCACATTGCTAATCTGAAATATTGTCCTTAAAAAAAAAAACACTGAGAAATCTGCTGAACTTTTGCACTACCTTTTTTATTAACATTACACCATACAACCTACAAATAATTTGTTTATTCACAAGATCTCACATTTTCTGCTTTTCAGGTTAGCAGAGACATACCCTTTCCTTTGTTACAAATGGTTAAATCCAACTCCAAGGATTTGGCCTAGCTTGCATGATTAACTAACTGCTATTTATTTAGGCAAAATCCATTATGCCAACAAGGGATGCATTGTATTTTGGCAACAATGTTCCCCTCAATATAGTTTTACAGTGGAGTACTGTGTGCTTTTAGTAAAAACATTTAGTAAAATAATAATATAAAAATGCATGGGTTTACATGTTACAATTTTATTTTTTCAATTTTAAAGTAGTATAAATTTATAGCTCCCTAAAGATAATACATCGGAGGAATTAAGTCCAATAAATCCAATCACAATTCTCAATGTGATCTTTTTTTCTCTCAATTCATGTTTAGTCTTTACTTTTACATGTAATAGGAAATGTTCATCTGATTCTTCCTCAGTTGGACAGGACTTCATTCTGAAATCACAGCAATGACTTTTAGTCGATTTCTGAAAACCTTCCATAACTTAAATACTAAATTATCTAGTTTTTTAATATCAAATTAAAATTTTCTTATAAAGAGACATATGTAGTTTTGTGGAAATGAACTCCTTACAAATAATTGATTATTTATTTAGGAGATGTGATTTGTCTAGCATCTATAAGATAAACACATGTCTTTGTACATTATATAAATAAATAATAGTTCTTTATTTTCCTTAGCAAAATTTCAATAACAACTTTAAACTTTGAAATTCCAAATGCGTGTTGACCCCACCTTCTATGTGTAATTGTTTTTTAAATTTTACTTTGCATGTCTCCCCCTCTCATACATGTACTTAAAAAAATATTTAAAAAAAAAAATGCTGCTTATAAACCCAAATGAAAGAAGAAATGCTCTAGAAATACAACAAATTTAGACTGAATATTTCAGATGAGCTTTGTTTTTTGTTTTTTTTTAATTATTCAAGGACATAAAATTCCTTTACATATAGTTGGCCCTTGAAAGTTGTCAAAACAATTACACATTCCTCATTTTGCTCAATCCCACAGCAGCCTCAGGGCAGAGTCAGGACAAGCAATATTTATCAGGGCCTGCTTTATGCCTGCTTTGAAGGAGGCCCCTTGCTTGGAAAGGCCCCACATTTTGTTCAATTCTCAGCTGTCACCATCTTGAGATTCTTGACTTTTTAACAAGGCGCTCTACATGTTCATTTTGCACTAGGCTCAGCAATGATAGGTAACTTCTTTTTATGCTTCACACCAGACTGGTGACTAGCCAAGAGGAACCAAAAAAAGGAAAGTTAGAGAAGTTAAAGAGAGTTGTTATATTTTGGTCATATTCTTTAGTGTGAAATGTAAATTTTCAAACCGTTAGATCCATTTACACTCAAATATCATCTACACTGGAAGATAAGCCAAGTATTTTTTTTCTCTCATCTGAAAAATACATATCCAAAAATGGAGGAATTGTCATATATTAAAACTCTTGCAAAGTCTGTGTCGTATTAAGGTGGCCTCACAATTATCTTATTTTGAACATTAGCCACAGGGATAATCTCAATAATGCTAGTTTGGGGTTTTAAAGATATCATATGGCAGAATCAGTTAAGAAAACAAGGAGGCACATACCTGCAATTATTTATGGATATATCATCTCACAATTACAACTGTGGCATCTCCCTATAAAAAGCCTTCTGAAGATTGCTTTTAAAAGATAACTGGTCAAATTTTACCTTGTAGGGAACATAACAATATACCCTCAGGATAGCTGAAAGAAAAATGCTAGAATGTATGTGAATAGGTACTTTTATCTAGAAATAAAATCTCTAGTGACAGCGTCATATATGCATTCAAACTACATTGACAGAAACTGCCCTGGAAAATTCAAGATGGTTCAAAACTGGGCTCTGGAAGAGGAAACATCACTGTTCTTGGAGAACATGTGAGGAGTTTGACAAAATTATTTCATAAAATTCAAGTGTGAAAATATTTTCTGTATTCATATTTTGTAGAATATTTGAATTTAAATGTATAGAATTAAATTAATAAATTAAATGTCCTAAGTATAAAAAAAGAAGCTCACACAAAAAGATTTCAGATTAAAGATTTTTTTAAAAAAGTGCTCTTGCAAATTTTCATGTGGGAACAGCCTCTACTAAAATAACTCAGATTATAGACTTAAAGTAAAATGGTGTAAATTAACTGAAGAAACTGGCCTTCCCTGGCCCCAAATTTTATCTTTGGCCATGACAATTATTCATGGCATTCCCTTTGTGAAGCAAACTCCCCTCATACGTAAATGTTACTGGCAGACCTATGGTTCTATGAAAAAAATCTGACACTGATTACTTATTGTCACACCATGATGTGACCCAATTTGAAAATACTTAATGCATAATGCCAACGATTATCTCCAACAGGTAAGGGACACGTTTCCTGACTCACATGACGGACACCCTATTAATCAGAGATAAATGAAACCAAGAACAACAAAACAATAGAAGGAATCAATAAAACCAAAAGTTGTTTCTTTGAAAATATAAAAAAAAAAATTGACAAACCATTAGCTTGACTGACAAAAAAAGGTTAGAAGATAAAAATAACAAAATCCAAAATGAAAAGGAGGACATTACTACCAACCTCTCTGAAATAAAAAGAAGTGTAAGAGTATACTATTAACTATTGCAAACCAAAAGATTACCTACATGAAAGGGTAAATTCTTAGAAAGACACAAACTACTTACATTGACTAAAGAAGAAACAGAAGATCTCAACAAACCAATTACTAGTAAGGAGATTCAACTAGTCATCAAAAACCTTCCAACAAAGAAAAACCCAGGACCAGATGGCTTCACAGGGAATTCTCCAATCATTCCAAGTAGATTTAACTCCAATTCTGCTCAACATACCAAAGTCAGTTGAAGACATTATACAATAACTACAGATCAAAATCTCTTATGAATATGCATGCAAAAATCTTCAGCAAAATGGTTTCAAATTAAATCCAGCAGCATACTGAAAGAGGTATACCCCACGATTAAATGGGATTTATCCCTGGTAAGCAAGGTTGTCTCAACATAAAAAAATCAATTAATATAATACACCACATTAAAAGAATAAGGAAAAAATCATATGATCATCTGAACTGATAAAGAAAAGGCATGTGACAAAATCCAGCACCATCATGATAAAAATACTTAGAAAACTGGGAAGAGAAGGAAACTTCCTTAACATGATAAAAGGCATATAAGAAAAGCACACAGCTAACATACTACTTAATAATGAAAGACTGAAAGCTTTCCCTGTGTGATGAGGAACAAGACAAGGATGCCCACTGTTACCACTGTTATTTAACATTGTACTGGAAGTTCTCGCCAGAGCAATTAGACAAGAAAAATAATAAAAGGCATCCAAATTAGAAAGGAAAAAGTAAAACTTTCACTGTTTGCAGATGACATGATACTATATGCACAAAGTCCCAAAAAATTCTACAGCAAAACTACTAGAGCTAAAAACAAGTTCAGCAAAGTGGCAGGATACAAGATAACATGCAAAATCACACCAACCATTGTTAATTTCTCTTCCAGTATTGTACTACCATCACACAGTATTGTGCTATCCTTTTCTGAACCTTTACAATCAGCTTTTTGAATATTCCTTACTTCTTAAGCATCGATTGCCCACTCTCTTCCCTCTTTCTATCTCCAGTAGCCTTGATCTTTGATAATCCCTATATAACTATATAGCTTTCATCTGGTGACCATGTGATTGTAAAACCCTTCTGACACCCCCTTTATCCAATGTAGGTGTTCCAATTTGCTAATGCTGCCCTTTCACAAAACACCAGAGATGAACTGGCTTTTATAAAGGGGGTTTATTTGGTTACACAGTTACAGTCTTAAGACCATAAAGTGTCCAAGGTAAGGCATTGACAAAGGGTACCTTCACTAAGAAAGCCCAATGGCATCCAGAAAACCTATGTCACCTGGGAAGGCATGGGGCTGGCATCTGTTTGCTTCCAGGTTGTGTTTCAAAATAGAGTCCTCCAAAATGTTGTTCTTGGGGAGTTTTGTCCTCTCTTAGCTGCAGCTTCTCTTCAAAATGTTACTCTCAGTTGCTCTCCAAAATGTAACTTACAGCTGCTCTGCGCCTGGGCCTGTGTGGCTCTTTTTAAAGTACTCCAGTGATCCAGTCAAGTCCCACACTGAATGGGCAGGGCCACACCTCCACGGAAATTATCTAATCAGAATTATCACCTACAGTTGGGTGGGTCACATCCCCATGGAAACAACCTAATCCAAAGGTTCCAACTTAATCAACACTAATATGTCTGTCCCTACAAGATTGCATTAAAGAATATGGCTTTTTCTGGGGGACATAATGTATACAAACCGGTAAAGTAGGGTAGATGTGTAATAAAATAAAGACATGCATTAAAAAAATAATAGGTTGGGAATATGAACAATAGTTAATAGTACTAGTTTAACAATCTTTCATAAATTTTAACAAATGTAATTACCTAAAAAATAGTAGCATTACAAAAAAAAAAAGTGCTATCAATTGTAACAAATGTTCCTCAGCAATGCAGTTTTGGTGGTAGGAAGGTGTATGGGAATTCTGTATTTTATGCATGATTGTTCTATAAACCCACAACTTCTATAATAAAATTTTTAAAAATCAGCAGTGTTTCTATATACTAGCAATAAGCAATCTAAGGAGGAACACAGGAAAAAACTTCCATTTACAATAGTAACCAAAAGAATCAAATGTCTTGGAATAAATTTAACCAAGGACATAAGGGACCTATAAAGAGAAAACTAAAATCACTGCTAAAAGAAATCAAGGAAGACCTAAACAAATGGAAAGACATTCGTGTTCATGGATTAGAAGACTAAATATAGTTAAAATGTCAACTCTACCCAAAATGATTTATAGATTCAACATAATACCAATAAAAATCTCAACAACTTACTTTGCAGAAACAAAAAGACCAATAATCAAATTTGTCTGGAAGGGCAGGGTGCCCCGAACAGCTAACAACATCTTGAGAAAGAAAACTGAAGTTGGAGGTCTCACACTACTTGACTTTAAAGCATATTACAAAGCTTCAGTGGTCAAAACTGCATGATACTGGCATAAGGGTATATATACTGACCAATGGAATAAAATTGAGAGTTCAGAAACAGACTCTCTCATCTATGGATAACTGATTTTTGACAAGGCAGTCAATTCCACTCAACTGGGAAAGAACACCCTCTTCAACAGGTGGTACTTGGAGAACTGGATATGCATATCCAAAGGAATGAAAGAGTACCCCTATCTCACTCCCCATACAAAAATTAACTCAAAATGGATCAAAGGCATAAACATTAGAGCTAAGAACATAAAACCCTTAGAAGAAAATGTAGGGAAATATCTTACAGATCTTGCGATAGGAGATGTTTTCCTAGGCCTTACACCCAAAATACTACAATAAAAGAATAGATAAATGGGATCTCCTTAGAATTGAATACTTTTGTGCATCAAAGGACTTTTGCCAAGGAAGTAAAAAGGTAGCCTACTCAATGCGAAACAATACTAAGAAACCACATATCCAGTAAGGTTTTAATGTCCAGACTATATAGAGAGAGCCTACAACTCAACAACAAGATGACAAACAACCCAATTTAAAAATGGGCAAAAGACATAGATAGACACTTTTCCAAAGAGGAAATACAAATGGCTCAAAAGCATACGAAAAGATGCTCAACTTCACCAGCTGTTAGGGAAATGCAAATCAAAACCACAATGAGATCATCTCATACCTACTAGAATGGCCATTATCAAAAAAAACAAAACTACAAGTGCTGGAGAGGATGTGGAAAAATAGGTACACTTAATCACTGTTGGTGGAAATGTAGAATGGTGCAGCTGCTCTGGAAGGCAGTCTGGCAGTTCCTTAGGAAGGTAGGTATAGAACTGCCATATAATTCAGCAATCCCATTTGTTCTGGTTTGTTAGAGCTGCCATTATGCAAAATACTAGAAATAGATTGGCTTTCATAAAGGGGATTTATTAAGTTAAAAATTCAGAGTATTTCGGCCATAAAAGTGTCCAAACTAAGGCATCAAGAGGATACCTTCACTGAAGAATGGCTGATGGCATCCAAAACACCTCTGTCAGCTGGGAAGGCATGTGACTGGCATCTGTTGGTCCTCTGCTCCTGGGTCTTTCTCCAAAATATGTCTCTCAGCTGCTCTGAGCTCCTTCTGTCTGTGAGCTCTTATAGGACTCCAGTGATTAAATTAAGATCCACCCTGAATGGGCAGGGTCATACTTCCATGGAAATAATTTAATCGAAGTTCTAACCCACAGCTGAGTGTGTCACATCTCCATGGAAACATTCAATCAAAAATTTCCACACAACAAGATTGGATTACAGATCATGGCTTTTGTGGAGGACATAATATATCCAAACCAGCACATCATTACTCAGTAGATATATGGAAGAACTGAAAGCAGGGACATTAACACAAATTTGCACGCTGATGTCTACAGCAGCATTACTCATGATTGCCAAAAAACTGAAACAGCCCAAATGTCCATCGACTGACGAGTTGATAAACTGTGGTATATACATACAATGGAGTATTATGCAGCTGTAAGACAGAATGAAGTCATGATGCATGCAACAACGTGGATGAACCCTGAGGATATTATGTTGAGCAAAATGAGCAAGAAACAAAAGGACAAATACTGTACAGTCTCACTAATATGAACCCTCTGTGACGAGCAAACTCTGCGAGTTAAATTTGAGGGTATAGGTTATCAAGAGACAGAAAGAGGGCAGAGATTGGGCGACTAATGCTTAAGGAGTACAAAATCTTCGGTAAGGCTGATTGTAAAGGTTCAGAAATGGATAGCTCAATACTGCATAATGCTAACACAATACTGTAATAGTTATTAACAGAGCTGGATGTAAGTATGGTTGAAAGAGGAAGGCCACAGTCATGTATATCACCAGAAGGAGAGCTAGAGAATAAAAACAGGAACTGTATAACTTAGCGAAACAGAGAGTGGCAACAATAGTTGTTAATTGTAAAAATACAAAAAAGTTCTTACAAGAACTAGAACAAACGTATGTCACTATTATAAGGTGTTACTAATAGGGTGATAAATGGCAAAAAATAAAATTAATGTAAAGTAAGTTCTACAGTTAACAGTAACATGGTAAAATTATTTCATTAATTGTAAAAAAGGCACTATACCAAAGCTAAATGTCAATAATAGATATATATATGGGGTATGGGATTTTTTCCCCTTTTCTTCCCTTTAGAAGAAAAGAAAATGTTCTTACATTGACTGTAGTGGTGAGTGCAAAACTATGTGATTATACAAAGACCACTGATTGTACACTTAGGATGGATTTCATGGTGTGTGAGTAAAACTGTTTAAAAAAATCAACTTATAAGAAAACAGGAAGAGGAAGAAAAGAACAAACAAGAGTGACAACTAGAAAAATAGCAGTAGAGTGGCAGCTACCCAGTGATCCCCACCTCATGGTAGTCACATCCTGTGTAAAACCCTCCCCTTGAATGTAGGCAAGGCTGTGTCTTGCTTCCAACCAATTTAACACAGCCAAGTGAAGGGATGTCACTTCCACAAGTTACGGAAGATTGGACCATCCACCTTTCTAGCAAGCTCCCTCCTGTACTAGCTTTGATGAAGTAAGCTGTTATGTTATGAGCTACCCTATGGAGAGGCCCATGTGGCAAGGATCTGAGGGTGGCCTCCAGCCAACAGCCAGCAAGAAACTGAGGCCCTCAAAGTCCAACAGACCGCAATGAACTGAATCCAGACAAGATCCTCATGCACTTGGAAGCAGATGCTTCCCTAGTCAAGCTTTCAGATGGGACCCCAGCACTGGCCAATACCTTGACTGCATTCACAAAGCGCAGGACTCAACTAAGCCATGCCCACATTCCTCACAAACAAAGATTCTGAGATAATAAATGTCTGTTGTTTATGCAACTAAAAAAAAAAAATTACATCAATCCCTGAGTTGTCAATAATATGTGTTGGAGGAAAGAGCGGGAGTCTGTGGAACTAGCTGTTGGGAAAATTAGTTCCATCTCAAAGCCAGAGTTTCCTCACCCATAGAGGAATAACAATAGTTCCTATCTTATAAACCTGTTGTATAGAGTAAATGTGTTAAGAACCGTAAACTATTTAGAACAGTTTCTAGCATGGTAATACGAGGGTTTGCTATTATTTTCTGCATATTATGCTTCTAGGTGGACTGACTTCTTTACATTAAAAAAATGAACTGTTTTATCCCTGGTGTCATTCCTTGCACTGAAATCTACATTCTTTGATATGAAAATGCCTCTACCATCCTTCTTTTGATTAGTGTTAAACTATTTGTGTCTTTATATTTATAGCAAAATTCTCATGGACAGCATATAGCTGGGCCCTGTTTTTATCCAATCATAAAACCTCTATCTTATAATTTAATTTGGATGTTTCCACCATTTACACTTAATGTATCATTCATGTAGTTGGGTTTCTGTGTACTATTTTGCAATCTGTTTTCTATTTGTCCTATCTGCTTCCCCCTTTTTTTCTTTTCCTACCTTACCTTGGATTATTTTTATTATTCCATTATATTTTTTGTTGACATTATAGTAATTCTTTCCATTTAAGTGGTTACTGTAGGATTTAAAATGTATGTCCTTAATTCATCACACTTTACCTTTGTACATTTGAAACATATAGGAAAATTGCGATAGCATTCTTCCATTCCCCTTTTCCAGTCATTGTGCAAACGTCACCTATATTTTAGTTCCACATTAAATTACTTCCATAGTACTTTATTAATTTTATTCTAGACAATTAACTTCTGTTTTGTTTTGATTTCTACATTAAATCACTTCATAATATGCTGTTATTTTTGCTTCAAATATCTTTTTATTTTGTTTTTGTTTCGATATTGCAGTGCATCTCCTCAGGGACATTCATTTTTCCTTTATAATGGAAAAATATGTAACATACATAAACATAAAATTTCCTATTTTAACAATTTTTAAGTATACGATTCAGTGGTACTGATTATATTCACGATGTGCTACCATCAGCACATTTCCAAAAAGTTTCCATCACCCAGACACTCTTTAACCATTATGCATTAACTCCACATTCCCCTTCATCCCCACTCCTAATAACCTGTAATCTAATTTCTGCCTCTATGTATCTGCATATTGTAGTTATTCCATATAAATGAAATTATATAATATGGCCCTTGTGTGAGGATTATTTCACTAAACATGCTATCCTCAAAAATAATTCATAATGTAGCATAGAATAGAACCTCATTCATTTTTATGACTGAATATTTTATTGTATGAATATACCACAGTTTGTTTATTCATTCATTGTTTGATGGACTCTTGGGTTGCTCCACCTTTTGGCTTTGAAAATTAGTGTACAAATACCTGAGTCCTGCTTGCAGTCCCTTTAGATATATATCTAGAGGTGGGAATGCTGGGTCATATGGTAGTTCTTGTTTAACTCTTCGAAGAAACGCCTGTTTTCCACAGTGGCTGCACTATTTTACATTCCTATCAAAGGTTCATATTTCTCCACATTTCAACACTTGTTATTTTTGTATTTTTTCCCTTTATATTAATAACCATTCTAGTGGGTGTGAATTGGTATCTCATTGTACTTTGATCTACATTTCCCTAATGGACAGACTGTTGAGCATCTTTTTATGTGCTTATTGGCACTTCATTGGAAAAATATTGAGTTTTATACTTTCAGCACATATATTTAGTACCTTGATCCATTTTGAGTTAATTTCTGTTCATAGTGTGATGGGGTCCACTTTCATTATTTTGTATATGTATACCAAATTTTCCCAGCGTCATTTGAAGATACTATCCTTTACCATTAGGTGGACATCACATGCTTAACAAAAATCAATTTGCCACAGGCCCTGCCCCAGTCAATATGAAGTAATTAGAAGCTTCATGGCTGGGTCACCCAAGAGAAGCTTTTTACAACCAGCAAGAAATGGTAGAAACATCTCTCTCAAAGTTCCAGAATGCAATTAAATGATCGCAGTAACAGGATGGGTGCTAACTCAAGAAAAGGCATCTTGAAAATGGTAGGATTTCATGGCACCTGGGATGGCCCCACCCCAACCCCTCAACAGCTTGGCATGAGGCAGACCCATGCTCCCAGTGTGAGCCCCTGGCCCTGGTAAGAGATACTCATGCACCTAGCCGGGTCATGTATGCCTGGCCTAATCTCTCTGATGGACTGAACCAGGATGCTCATTATGGATAAGCCATTCAAGTTCAGTGTTATAAATTAAGGATGTTAAATTTAAGCCCCATGGTAACTACAAACAAAATATCTGAGAATACACAAGCCCATCCAGATAGAAAGAGTAGGGCAAATGGGGTGTGTCTATACAATAGGTAGAGGTTTTCTGTCTCAGGAGATGGAAAGTTTTAGCAACGGGTGGTGATGAGGGTGCCACCAACATTGTGAATGTGATTCATCCCACCCAGTGTTATGCTTGGAAGTGGTGGACATGAGAAAGTTTACATTGTCTACATGTTACCACAGTTAAAAAATAAAAATAAGCAACTAAAGAGATGAAAATATGTGATTTTTGATGTGACCTAAGGAGCAACACTCCAAAGAAAATTACTAGGACATATGAAAAATTGGAATATAGACTGTAAGCTTTATCAATGCTAAACTTCTTGAAATTGATAACTGCAATTAAGAAGGTAGGTGAATATCCTATTTCTTAGGAAATGGACATGGCAGAATTAAGTCTTCAAGGAGCATGATGTGTAAAACCTATACTCAATTGTTCAGAAAATGTATTGATAAGACAGATGTATTGACAAATGGATAGGTAGATGGATATATTGATAGCTGGATAGATACAGAATATGGCAAAGTTGGCACACTGTTCAAATTAGTGGATCTGGGGATCTAGGGTGAAATCAGTGTGTTGGATTTCTATCACGTTTGCATGCTTTTTCCAGCTGTCCTGTAAGTTTGGAAGTATTTCAAAATAAAAAGGTTTTTTAGAAAAATACATGGCCATAGACGTGAGGGTTTATTTCTGAACTCTCAATTCTACTCCAGTAGTCTGTATTCCTCTGTTTGTACCAGTACCACAGTTTTGATGTCTGTAGCTTTGAAATAAAATTTAAAATCAGGAAATGTGAGTCCTCCAACTTGGCTCTTTTTGACAAGACAGTTGTCACTATTCAGAAACTCTGCCTTTTCAAATGAATTTGGTAATTGGTTTTTCCATTTATACAAAGAAGGCTGTTGAAATTTTATTGTGATTGCAATAAATGTGTAAATTGCTTGGGGTGGGAAAGGCATCTTAATGATATTAAGTTTTCCAGTTCATGAACAGCAAATGCCCTTTCACTAATTAAGATCTTTTTTAGTTCTTTCAGCAATGTTTTCTGGTTGTTTTGCACAAGTCCTTTACATCTTTGGTTAAATTTATCCCTCAATATTTTCTTTAGTTGCTTCTACATTTGTTTTCTTTATAGCCTTCTTGGATTGTTCACTGATGGATAATAAAAATACCCTGATTTTTTGGTGTTGAACTTTAACTCATACATTATTCCAGTAGTTCCCTTCAGATTCTTTTATATTTTCTATAATAGGATAATGTCATCTGTGACTACGGAAAGTTACTTCTTATCCAATCTGTAGGCAGTTTATTTCATTTACTTTCCTAATTGTTCTGGTTAGAACCTCTAGTAAAATTTTGAATGGCCATTGTAAAAGAGGACATCCTTTTCTTGCTTCTGATCTAGGGGGAAATCTTGCAGTCTTTTACTGTTCAGCATTTTACTTGTGGGTTTTTCATGCGTACCCTTTTATTCATGTTGAGAAAGTCTCATGATTTTCCTAGTTTTGTGTGTGTATTTTAATATAGAAAGGGTGCTAGACTTTGTCAAATGCCTTTTCTGTGTCAAATGACAGGACCATGTTGTTTATTCCCTTCAGTCCTTTAATGTGGTTGATTGATTTTCTCATGTAAGCCATCATTACAGTACTGGAATCAAGCCAAGTTGGTGATGGTGTATACTAATTTTAATGTGCAGGTGGATTTCATTAGTATCTTGTTGAGGATTTTTGCTTTTATATTCACTAGAGATATCAGACTGTATTTTGCTTTTCTTGAGATATGTTCTGACTTTGGTATTAGAATGATGCTGGCCTCACAGAATGAGCTAGAAAAACTGACTTATTCCTCAAATTTGGAAGATTTTGAGAATAGTTGTTAGTTTTCTTAGAATATTTAGTAAAATTTACCAGTGAAACCATATGATGCAGGATATATCTTTGATAATGTTTTTTTTTTCTTTATTGGGAAGTACTGGGTTTTCAAAACAACATACATAAAGTACAGAATTCCTGTATACTGCCCTATTATTAACACTTTGTACTGATATGGAACATTTGTTATAACTGATGGTAGCACATTTTTATAACTGTACTGTTAACAATTGTCCATGGTTTAACTCTGGGTTCACTGTGTACTGTAAGTTCCACGGATTTTTTTAAAAGCTTTTATTCTGTTAACATATATACAATCTAACATCTCGCTGTTTTAATTATATTCATATACGTATAAATTTTAGTGCTGTTAATTACATCCGCAATGTGCTACCATCACCACCATTCATTACCAAAACATTTTCATCATTCCAAATAGCAACCCTATACATTTTAAGCCTTAACATCCCATTCCCAATCCCTATGCTTTCGTGTAGTAACCTATATTCTAGATTGTGCCTCTATGAGTTTACTTATTCTGATTGTTTCAGATCAGTGAAACAATACAGTATTTGTCCTTTTCTTTCTGGGTTTATCCATGATGTCACATGTAACAGAATTAACATCTTTTTTTTTAATGCAATTTTATTGAGATATATTCACACACCATATAATCCATCCAAAGTATCAGTGGCTCACAGTTTCATGATATAGTTGTGCATTCATCACCATAATCAATTTTAGAACACTTTCATTACTCCAAAAAATAAAAAAGAACTCCAAAAACATCCCATACCCCTAATACTACCCCCCCCATTATTTATTTCTGGTCTTTATTTTATTACTCATCTGCCCATACACTGGATAAAGGGAATGTCAGTTAAAAGGTTTTCACAATCACACGATCACATGATAAAAGCTATATAGTTACAGAATCATCAAGAAGCAAGTCTACTGTACTACTGTTCAACAGTTTCAGGTATTTCTTTCTAGCTATTCTAATACAACAGAAACTAAAAAGGAGTATCTGTATAATGCATATGGATAACCTCCAGAATGACTTCTCGACTCTATTTGAAATTTCCTAGCCACTGAAACTTTATTTCATTTCTTTTCCCCCTTTTGGTCAAGAAGGCATTCTCAATTCCACAATGCCAGGGCCAGGCTCATCCCTGAGACTGACATCCCACATTGCCAAGGAGACGTACACTCTTGGGAGTCATGTCCCACAAAGGGGGGAGGGTAGTGAGTTTATTTTCAGAACTAGCTGAAAGGCCACATTTGAGCTACAAAAGACATTCTCTGGGGTGATTCTTAGACATAATAAGTAGGCTTAGCTACTCCTTTGGAGGAATAAGTTTCATAAGGGCAGGCCCCAAGATCAAGGGCTTGACTTATTAAACTGACAATCACTAACGCTTGTGAGAATAGTAGGAATTCCTGAAGTGGGGAAGTTGTATATTTCCACATTTTCCCCCAAGTCCCTCAAGAGGACTTTGCAAATACTTTTTTATTTCCTGCCCCAAATACTCTGGGATATATTGAGGTATTACCTTAACCTATACAGAATAACAAGATCTCATTCCCTATTCTAGGTTCCATGTGATTATGCTGTTTAAATAAACTGACCATACAGGTTAAATTATACTGTGCTACATAAAATATAAATTTTGTACCAAACAAATAGCTCTTCCTTTGGTCTCAAACAGAATTTGAAGTTTTAAAGTACAGTCAATATCATCCATACCTTGTATGCTGATTTACCTTAGTCTGTTTCATTCATATCACTAATTGAAGTCTGATCTCTTTTTCAGCTTCTTTAACTGCTGCTGTCTGGAGTATCGCTGATTTTCAGAGCTGCTGGGCCTCCTCTTGATGGTTTCTAATGCTTTAATTTTTTCCCTTTGCCTGGAACAGCAGTTCCTATTTCTTTGTATGTTTTGTAATCTTTTGTTGTAACCCAGATATTGTGATAGCTTAATTTATTATCTATGAAATTTAGACACTGAGGTGTATGTTCTTAAGCCTGTATCCAGCTAGTGTTATGACAAAGGAAAAGGAAAAGTCACCTCTTTCAGTCTTTGCAGACTGGTCTTGGCATGTGCTCTCCTTCAAAGCTTAGCTTTTAAAAAATAATTTTAGGGAAGAGCCTGAGGCAAAGCAGAGTGCCTCTCAGGTCTTTTCTGCATGTATCCTTTTTTCTGGGCGTATGTGCAAGGCCCTGGGATTCTTCTGTTTGTAAACAGATTTGAATTTACCCTTTCCCTAGGAAACAATGTTTCCTTACATACCAGGCACAGCACTGTATGTCCCACAGCCAGCAAATCTTTGTCCCAGCCACATTTTGACTGCTATTCTAGCTTTCTTTACAGAGCTCTGTGAGATGCCATTACACGCAGGACAAGTTTTGGGACAACAAGCCCATGGTAAGTGTGTGTGTGTGTATGTGTGTGTTCAGTCTTTCAGGTTGTCACTTGACAGACTGGCACACACATACATGCTTCCAATATTTGCACACTGGCTACTCTGCTCCCTCTGGTAATGGGACAAGGGATCCCTACGGGGAACACTGGCTCGCTACTTTCTAAGACAGCAAGGAGATTGAGGAGGGGCCAGAAAACATCATATGATCTTACCATTTTATCTTTTCTCTGATTGAGAGAGATCTTACCAAGTTTCCTTTTCCTTGATTGAGTGGTTTCCCTGTTACTGTAACTTTGTATGTATTTTCTGGATTTTTGAGAAAATGGTACTGACAGCTCTTTGTTGTATAAAACTTCCTGGGGGGAACGGAGCAATTGAACAGCTCACTCCATCATCTTAATGCTCCTCAAAAGTATTTTCAATTTTTACTCAAATTTCAGAATGGCAGATACTGGAACATGTTAATTCTAAGATGATATATTGGACAGATGATAGGAAGTAATTTAAGATACAGTCTATAATGTATTAATAGTAATACAAAATTACTGCTATCTAGGAAATTTTGGAATAAAACACAAATTTACAGATCAAGAACATAGCTGGGATTAAAGATAATGCCTTGCCTCTAAAAGGAGAGATGACATACGCAACAGATGCCAGACTAGAAATACTTTCAATTTTAATAGTCAAAATCACCTATCTCTAAAGTTATCTATTTCATTTGGGAAATGGTTTCCAACTATCTGCTTTAACGTGAGAGGAAGGGCAAGACTGTGGTGATTCAAGGTTATGGCAAAGGTTTAAAGTAGTATTTTATCAAGCAAAAGAGATGGAATTGATCTCCAAGACTTACTAGGATTGCCTAGAATTTTTGAGAAATTCCCCAAATAGCCTGGTGTCATAGCCTCAGATCCAGTGCAATACTTATTATGCACCCTGGTAGAACTTCTTCCTCCTGGGAACCAGATATTTTAACCCAATAGAACTTATCTCTGAAGGAACAATTGTTTTTGTGGGGTTTATATAGCTCTAGCTTAGAAACCTTCCATATGCCATTTTGGAACCCACAGTAATATGTAGCTGGGACAAGGACATCTAACTCTCAGAGGTACCAGAAATAGTCATGCTTCCAGAGACAAAATGGATATTAAGGTTCACTGGGCCTGGAGGCTGGGGTTGGTTATAATGATCCCTGATGCCAAATGTTCCTGATATTTGCAGAGAGTCCCAGGATAAATTCAAGCACCACATTTATATGATCTAAAATTCCAGACGTTTTAGCATCCTAGCTTATGAAACAAATACCACACCAAGGGATGGATTAAAAAATGGGAATTTATTGGCTCACTGTTAAGATTTGCTTCCTCAAGGGGTTGTTATCGTCTGGCTGGCTAGCAATCTTTGGGGTTTGTTGGAATTTCTGTCACATGGCAATGTACATGGTGACTTCTCCTTGAATACTCAATGAAGGCTACCAAATTTTGATACCTAGGAAAGTATCTGAAAGAAGCCCATGCTGGAGGTTGCTGCAAGGTGATCCAAGAATAGGAGACTGCATGGGCAAGTCACTAATGCAATTTTAGAGTTGGGAATCTCCCAGTTGCATCACACATCCTAAGGCAATGGGGTTGAAAAACATGATAAACTGTTTAGACCTAGCAGACATACGCAGGCCACAACACACATGGCAGCAGAACACACATTCTTCTCATGTAAACATGGAATATTCACCAGAATAGGTCATATTGTCTGGTCATTAAACAAGTCCAAAAATTTTTAAAAGATTGAAGTCGGACAAAATGTCTTCTCCAACCATAATGCAATAGAAACTAAAACTCAGTAACAGAAGGAAAGTTAGTAAATTCACAAATACATGGAAAATAAGAAATACATTTTTAAGCAACAGTGAGTGGGTCAAAAAAAATAAATCACAAGGGAAATTTGAAAATAGTTTGTCTTAATAAAAACCATAACAATATAACAAAATTGATGGGATGAAATGACAGGAGTCCTCAGAGAGAAATTTATAGGTGGAAAAACATCTTTTATAAAGCAGGAAAACCTTAAATCCAATAACTTAAAACCTAACTTTACATATTAAGGAACTCTAAAAAGAGCAAAACTAAACACAAAAGAATGAGAAAGAAGGAAATAATAAAGATTAGAGTGGACACAGATGGACTAGGGAAGAGAGAAAACAATAGAGAAAATCACAAAGACAAAAGCTTGTTCTTTGAAAATAACAATACAATTTCCAAACCATTAGCTACAGTGACAAGGAAAAAAAAAAAACATGAATAACTCAACTCAAAAATGAAATTCTTGACATTACTACTGACTATAGAATTTTAAATACTGTCTAAGAGTAAGACAACATTACAAACAACTGAACTCCAACAAATTCAGTAACTTAGACAAAATGGAAAAACTCCTAGAAACGCAAAATACAAAACCTGACTCAAGACAAAATAGAGTATCTTAACAGAACCATACCAAACAAAAAGAGTGAATCTGATTGAAAACCTCCAAACAAAGAAAAGTTCAGGATAAGATAACTTTACTGTTGAAATCTATGAAACACTTAAAGAAGAATTAGCACCAACCCTTCTGAAATGCTTCCAAAAAATGAAGATTAGGGAATACTTCCTAACTAATTCTTTGAATCCACCACTGTGATTTTATGAATGCCAGACAAAGGCATCAAACTGCGGACAATTATAAAACTATGGACAGTTATCACTTTTGAATACAGATGCCAAAATCCTCAATAAAATACTATCAAACTAAATCCAGCAAAATGTTAATAAGACTTCACATCATGACCAAGTGGGACTTATCTTAAGAATCCAAGAGATGTGTCAACTTACAGAAATCAACCAATGTAATACTTGATATTAAGAGATTGAAAAAAAAAAAAAAACAAGATCACCTAGTTTGATGGAAGAAAAAACCACCTGATAGAGCACAACACATTTCATGATTAAAAACAATCAACACCCTAAGACTGGAAGGAACTTCCTTAACCTGATAAAGGGTATTCATGACAAATCCACAGCTAGCATTATAAACAATGGAGAAAGCTGAAAACTTCCCTCTAACATCAGGAATAAGACAAGGATGCTTGCTTACATTTTTTCCCATTAAACACAGTACTGGTCCAGGTGAGTGAGTCTCCCTGGAGACATGGGACACGGACCCCATGAATGAACCTGACCCCTGGCATTGAGGGATTGAGAATGCCTTTTTGACCAAAATGGGGAAAAGAAAGGCAACAAAGTAAGGTTGCAGTGGCTAAAAGATTTCAAATAGATTTGAGAGGATGTACTGGAGGTTACTCCCATTCAAGCTTCAACTAGATATGCGAAATGGCCACATAATGACAAGCCCAAATCAACAGTAGTCCCAAAAACCCTAAAGAATACCCTTATCCCTATCTGAGACACTATCAAAGTTTTACTCACTGAGTTTATTTTTCAGAAACTTAAATCCTCCAGAGTGCTCCTATGCCAGATAAGTCTCAAAACCCAGAGGCAACCATCTCTTCAAGAACATCAACCAAATGCATCTCCCTTTTCCATAGTGTCGAAACCCCTTTTCAACATGAACAAGTAGGGGAGTCACCGCCTAGACATCAATTAAGATCAGGAAAGTGATTAAACTAGAGGAAGGGGTGGCAACAGGCAAGAAAGAATTTAACAAAGGATTATGAATACTGAATTTTAGGTAATTTTTTTTCTTGGTTGCTAGGGTATTGGAATAACTAGAAGGAAAGAACTGAAGTGGTGGAACCATAACCCAAACCATTCGTTGAAACTTGTTTTATACCTACTTGTTAAAATGTACTTTGAAAGTTAGCACCTTTCTGTATATACAGTATATTTCACAAAAAGGAAATAACTGAAACTATGGTACTGTAACCCATAACACTCGGAAATTTCCTATATAACTACTTGTTAAATCGTACTCTGAAAGTTATCAACTTTTTGCATGTTATATTTCACAATAAGGAAATAACTGAAATTGTGGAACTGTAACCCGTAACATTCTTTGAAATTTGCTAACTAGTTGTTAAATTCTACTTGGAATGTTATCACTGTTATGTATATGTTAAATTCCACAATAAAAAATAAATTTAAAAAATCGGGGGATTAGAAGCAGTGTCTATCGAACAAAATGGCAACATCTCACTAAACACCTCCCAGAATTTCAATGTCCATGCGGGAAATATTCCACATAGACAAAATTTCTCATCTCAGAAATGAGCATCGGTCAAATGGGATTCCTGTTTTAAATGGTACTCAGAGCATATGAATCTGCAGAAATCTAGAAGTTTCATTCAAGGATTATTTGAAAAAGGCAAATGGGAAATTAAAAGTTCTTGAGGAGAAACTAAGACAGCAGCTAGGTGAGACAGGGCAAAAAAACACCTCCGTGAAAAACACTAGCTAAAAACCAGAAAGTGACCCAGAATA
This sequence comes from Choloepus didactylus, assembly GCF_015220235.1. Lineage (NCBI taxonomy): Eukaryota > Metazoa > Chordata > Mammalia > Pilosa > Megalonychidae > Choloepus > Choloepus didactylus. The sequence goes on from NC_051314.1 coordinate 145,768,430, forward strand.
CCGGTTACAGTGATGCGCCAGCTGGACGAGGTCTGCTAGTTCCACAGGAGCCATATACTTGGTGAAACCGGGAGTCTGCATTCTGAAACGAGTGAGTAAGCTGGCTGGAAGACCCGCAGCCGCGCGGCAGTCTGGGGAAGCCAGGGTTTGGCATTTGGAGACCGACTGGCTCTTTAAAAAACAAAAAAAAAAAAAGGGAAAAACCCAGGAGTGGCTGCAGTTGCAATAGTGGGAACCAAACAGTAAAACACAGCAAGAGGGGGCTGGGCCAGCCTCTCGGTGTCTGGCCTGGAAGACAGCCCACTGCAGATACCCTCGGGGCCGGGGGAACAGAGGGGGGGAGCCGGAAGCAGAAAAAAAACCCCGCGGCTAGCAGCTGGCTCCCTGGAGGGCTGGATAAACTCCTGCCCGGGGCCGTGCCCACAGCCCAGAGCCCTGCCAGTTGTCCCGGAGCTGGGAAGGAGGAACTGTGTGTGTGTGTGGGGGGGGGTTGAGACGCCCCGTTCGGCCATCTTCGCATCAGGCTGAAAGCACCCCAGCACGGCCCGGCAGCCCAGGGCTTCCCTTGAGAGACGGCACACACTGGTGACGTAGCACGGCACCCCCTCGGCAGAGGTCCTGGAGGATGGCGGCTGGGCAGGGGGAATTGCTTGGAGAACCCAGGGACACTACACCAAGTCCGGTGGTTTGTGGGACAGTGAGAGAGAGGGTCTGGGGCTGAAATGAAATGAAGGCTTAGACTCTTGCAGCGGCCTTGAATCTCCGGGAACCTGGGGGATTTGAATATTAAAGCTATCCTTCCTCCCTGGCCACCCGTAAACACGCCCTACATTCAGGGCGGACGGCTCCAGCAACACACCCAAACTGAGTTCTCCAACTGAACCCCACAAGAATCATTTCCCCACACACCGCGGGGACAAGGTGGAGAAATGACTTGAGGGGTATAGGTGACTCACAGACGCCATCTGCTGGTTAGTTAGAGAAAGTGTACGACACCAAACTGTGTTTCTGAAAAATTAGACAGATATTTTTTTTTACAACTTGAGAGAACCCTATCAAGCAAAGCAAATGCCAAGAGGCCAAAAACAACAAAAAATCTTAATGCATATGATAAAACCAGACAATATGGAGAATCCAACTCCAAACACACAAATCAAGATATCAGAAGAGACACAGTACCTCGCACAATTAATCAAAGAACTACAATCGAGGAATGAAAACATGGCAAAGGATTTAAAGGACATCAAGAAGACCATGGCCCAGGATATAAGCGACATAAAGAAGACCCTAGAAGAGCATAAAGAAGACATAGCAAGAGTAAATAAAAAAAATAGAGGATCTTATGGAAATAAACTGTTGGCCAAATTAAAAAGACTCTGGATATTCACAATCCAAGACTAGAGGAAGCTGAACAATGTCTCAGTGTCCTAGAAGTCCACAGAACAGAAAATGAAAGAACAAAAGAAAGAATGGAGGAAAAAAAAAAAATCGAAATGGATCTCACGGATATGATAGATAAAATAAAACGTCCAAACTTAAGACTCATTGGTGTCCCAGAATGGGAAGAGAAGGGTAAAGGTCTAGAAAGAGTATTCAAAGAAATTGTTGGGGAAAACTTCCCCAACCTTATACACAATATAAATACACAAAGCATAAATGCCCAGTGAACTCCAAATAGAATAAACCCACTCCAAGACATATTCTGATCAGACTGTCAAATATTGAAGAGAAGGAGCAAGTTCTGAAAGCAGCAAGAGAAAAAGCAATTCACCACATACAAAGGAGACAACATAAGACTAACTTGTGACTACTCAGCGGCCACCATGGAGGTGAGAAGGGAGTGGCATGACATATTTAAAATTCTGAGAGAGAAAAATTTCCAACCAAGAATACTTTATCCAGCAAAACTCTCCTTCAAATTTTTGTCTGTCAAATTTTTAACAGACATACAAATGCTGAGAGAGTTTGCCAATAAAAGACCTGCCCTACTTCAGATACTAAAGAGAGCCGTACCAACAGAGAAACAAAGAAAGGAGAAAGAGATACAGAGAATTTTAACAGACATATATAGTACCTTACATCCCAAACCACCAGGACACTCATTTTTCTCTAGTGATCACGGATCTTTCTCCAGAAGGGACCATAAGCTGGGACATAAAACAAGCCTCAAGAAATTAAAAAAATAAATAAATAAAATTGAATACTCAAAGCACATTCTCCAACCGCAATGGAATACAAATAGAAGTCAATAATTTTTGAACTGTAACTCCACTATTTACTTCCTACATGATATAAAATACACAAACTCTAATGACAAATCAGTGGTTTTGAACTCAATGTAAAATATGCAATTTTAGACAACTATATAAAGGTGGGGGAATGGAGGAGTATAGGAACATAGTTTATGTGTCCTATTGAAGTGAAGGTGGTATCAAAGAAAAATAAGACTGATATGGATTTAAGAGGTTAATTTTAAGCCCCACAGTAAACACAAAGAAATTATCAGAGAATATAACCATAGAGATGAAAAGTAGAGATTGGGTTAAGAGAGAAATGAGTGTAGGGTTGCTGTTTGAGGTGAAGGGAAATTTCTAGTAATGGATGGTGGCAAAGAGCATTACAACATTCTAAATGTGATTAATCCCACTAATGGAAGGCTAGGGAGGGGGTGGAATGGGAAGATTTAGGCTATATACATGTTTCCACAACTGAGAAAAAAAAAAAAAAAAAAAAAGACAGTCTAAACAGATGACAATTGAATGCCAAGGATGAACTTGGATGGGATTGGAGGATAGGCCACAGCTGGCTCAAAGGGACACAGTTGAGACATAAGGAAAAGGAAATGTAGAATGTAAGCTTTGTATCATTGTTGAATCTCTTGTACTTCTTAGCTGCGCTTAATGGGATTGCATATAAGAATGTTCTTGTTCATGGGAAGTGTATACGTGAATTATAGTGTACGTTCAAGGATGTGTGCAGCTAGCTCTCATATGTTCAGAAGACAGAGCAATAGATGATGGATGATAGATAGGGAGGGAAAGAAATAGCGATGTGACAGCATGTTAAAGTTGGTGGACTGAGCTATCGGGGGAGGGGGGTCAGGGTATGATGGAATTCCATGTATGGGGTTAATACTGTTTTTGCAACTGTTCCTATAACTTTGAACTTATTTCAAACTAAAAATAATAAAAAAAAAGCTCTTGAAATTTATATGTTTTTACGTCTGACAGCAAACATTTTTTAATCGGAGCTTATAAACTCTCTATTTGTGTTTTTCTGTAGGTTTGTTGCATATTTTCCTACTTCTCAATGGTATTATCAGATTAACTTATGAAACACCTTAAAAGTTGTCTATTCAAAATGACTTAAAGAGAAATAAGCACTTATAGAAAAAGTAATACTCTTGAGGTTCCAGAAATTAAGGAAATCAAACTTCCGATATTTCAATGAAAAACTAAGTTCAGTTGTTTGGAAGAAAATTAAAAGTTCCCATAATTCAGATAAACCTCTGGCAAATAAAACTAATATTATTAGTAAATTAAAAATAGCTGTTTTGGAATTATCAATGTAAGTACAATATAAACATATAATTTTATTATACTTGGGTGTGTTCTTCCTGTATTTATACTGGATTACTGATCAAATAAACTAGCATTATGTCTACTAGATCTTTAAGATGATGAACAATGTAAATTTGTATTTGAAGAGTAATTGTGTTTTGAAGGATGTCAGCTTTGAAGACAGGTTGCAAGATATTTCTGATAACTTATATATGTAAGATAGACAAGAGATGTTTTGTTAAGAGGAATGAAAGTAGTCTGTCTTAAAAGTAAAATAACCTGTTGTTGCAAAATGATAAGCAGGAATACGTAGGACCATCCTGAATGAATATAGCAAATTGTAGAAGGTTTGCAGAAAGGGCATTTTATTTGACATGAGTAAGAGTGGTTAAGATTTGTTAGGTTTATAAGATTTTTAAGGGTTTTCTTATCAGACAGTATTTTCATGCAAAATTACAATTTGGTTTTCTGTCTGCTAAAATTAGTTTACTTGAATTACTGATCTGTTCTTAATTAGAAGCTATAAAAGGTTTTTCTTAACTCTCAGTAACCTGTTTCAAAGGCAAACATTCTGTATCTTATCAGAATAATCTCCTGTTTTATATTGACATTATCATCCTTTATTGTTTTAGAGAACAAGTGTTCTCACTTTAGAAATAAGTATTTATATTTTAAAATTATGCTACCTATCTCTTTACTTTTAAAATCTTTTATAGGGAACTAAATATTATTTCACAGTAACCTATGATCCTATTTAACAATTAAAAGCTGATAATATTTGCCATATTGCCTACCCAAAGTTTAACCCTATATTTTGTCTTCCTGAACTCAAACTGTCATTAGAATTTCCAGAGAACCCCTGGAAAATCACAAAGGATTTTTCCTTTCACCTTGTAAATAGACATATGGTAAAACTTAGGTTTACCTTCTATGTTATCAGTTTCGTGAGTAGTGTTATCAAATTAAAAAGGATTATCTAACCTTCTGTGGTTTAAATCTATAAGATCATGTTACTAATACGAACATTTCAGAGGTTATATAAAATTCTTGGAGATTTGTCAATATCCTCACTGTCCGTGAGATGTTCAAGAACTTATGTGCCTGATACGGGGCAACAGTATTTTGTTCATAAGTTCAGTTACTCAAACAAATTTTTAATGGAGTCTCATCAGATCATCTGTAAAAGAGCAATAAGCAAAAACCATGACTGTTTTAAGTCTTTTGTGATTTACTGTTTTTATTCTGATGCTTCCCTAAAAACACTTGCAATAAGGTACAGGCCAGTGCACTTCATCTACAACAAAAAGGATTTTCTCAGAGACCTATGAAAAGGACTATGCCAAATTCTCTGAGGCACAGGCTTCTAACGACAGTGCTTAAGTAACTCTGAAAGCATACCATTGGACCAATTCATGATTTCTAGAATTCTAGTGAAGAAGCTGATGGATTCATGAGATTGCCAGTACAAAATCAAGTGAAACAAGGGTTAAATATCTAAGGCTAAATGAACTGATAAGGAAACAATATAGTTTGTTTGGATTCATGCTAATGTTTTATTATTCTACTTTCCAAATAAAGGAATCCATTACCCTTTTCCCTTAAACCATCTATGATTCATGAAACACTCTTCTGTATCTCCCTGCCTTAGCCCTCCAGTATTTAGAAAACTCTTACTGAATATTGTTATTTTTTTGGCAAGATAATTATTCACAGACTTTATCAGAATCTGTCCTCCTTGATAAATTTCTGCCTGTTCACTCCCATCTATGGTTGCCGTCATTAAGAAACTTATGCAAAAAGAACCGAGACTGAACATTTTTATGAAAAGTGCTCTTGCAGATTTTCATGTGGAAACAGCCTCTACTAAAACAGCTGAGATTATAGACCTAAACTGTCTAAATTAACTGAAGAAACTGGCCTTCACTGGCCCCAAATTTTACCTTTGATGTTTACTCATAGCATTCCCTTTGTGAATCACAAATTCTCCCCATATGTAATTGTTACTGACAGACCATGGCTCTGCAAATAAAACTGACACTGATCACTTACTGTCACACCATGCAATGATCTAACCTCCAAATCCTTAACGCGTTATGTGACAGATTATCCTGAAAAGGTAAAGGACACCCTTCCTGACCCGTATGACAGACACCACATTAATCATAATCTAGAACCCAGAAGACTGGATCTACTGGAAATGACACCAACAGAAGACAGCCCCAGAACCTCATTAAACGAGAACCTACCAATTGCTATGAACTTCTGACACTGCAATTAAGTTACAGGGTGTTGAACCCATGGGTCCACATATCTCAACTAAAAAAGGCTCCACCAGAGTCCAGGACTTCTTTTAACTCTGGAGACTTAATAATCAAACTAGCCAGGAAGTGAAGTAGAGCATGTTACAAGGTAGTCTACTTATTCCCATGATGATAGATCAACTCCTCACATAGTCTTTATCTTACCCAAACTTTTAAGGCATAAAATTCTTTACCCCCTTGCTTTGAACTCACAGTGGCCTACTAAGTCAACAGCATTGTCTTCTTCTTCCAGGCCATTTCAAAGCAAAGTAACCTCACAAAATTCTGGATTTGTCACTAGAAAGCCTGATCTATGCACACTGCATGGGACCTCACCATTCTTTCCATAAATATTTCTGGTCCCAAATGCTTCAGTCTCTTTGGATCAAGCTGTACCATTTGTTTCATATCAAACTCAAATATAAATCCAAGGTCCTCTTTACCCTGCTTAACCTTTCTTGGACCTATAAACTCACTATAGACACAACTAGCCTACAGAGTTATACAGATACCATAGAAGAGTTTGGAGACATTACTGTAATTGGGCACCTGCCTCCATGATTTGTAAGTTACATTAAAAATGTATGTCAGATAAGAGGAGGATTTAAGGTGGCGGCATAGAGAGGAGTCAAAGCTAAGTAGTCCCCCTGGAACAACTAAAAAAAACCAGTAACAACTAGTAAATAATCTGGAATAACTGCCGGGGGACAAACATGACCATCCACTCATCATACACCAACCTGAATTGAGAGGAATGCCCAAGATCACAGCATAAAATCTGTAAGTAAAAACTGCAGATCCAAGTCGGACCTCTCCCCCAACAGCCCGAGCTGCAAAGCCTCATGGTGTTAGAGAGAAGCTCTCTCCCAACAGGTGAATATAGCTCAGCTGAGCTCCAAATGGGGTTTTAATTAGCGAGTGTGAATTGCTCACTATGAGCTACGAATCCCCAACAAGCAGACAGAGGCTTCGGGTGATGACTGACCTTGCAGAGCTGGACGGCTGCCACAGACTAGCTCTGAAGGGGACTTTCTGTTCCTTTTTCAGCACAGTGGAGAAAGCCTGAGACATTTTCAGTTCCCAGGGCTCTGACCCAGATGGGGTGGAGATAGCACAGGCAAAGAGAGACCACTGAAATGCTAATGACTGCCCCCTAGGAGGTCTATCTTCTCTAAGAGGAAAGGAGTGGGGCCCAGCTCTACTACCTGCCTTCCATTCAGAACCAGACCCTAGAGCCTGGGGGAAAACAGCCATACCTCCTTATACCAGCCTGCAATTACAGGCTGACAGGTGCCACCTACTGGGCAGAAAAGCACAGTCACCTGAGGCATCACAGGGTGTACCAATTTTCTAAGACACACCCTCAGGGAAACGGGACACTGAATATTTCTTCCTTCTGGGACCTGAGCCCATTCTGGTATGTGAAAACCTGATTGGGGTAACCAAGGAAACCATGCCTAGACAACAGAAAACTACAACCTACACTAAGAAAAATGAAGTTATGGCCCAGTCAAAGGAGCAAACTTAACAGTTCAACTGAGATACAGGAACTGAAACAACTAATAAGAAGGTAATTCAAAAAGTTCAGGGAAGATATGGTGAAAGAGCTGAACCACATAATGAAAACACAGGACATACATAAGGTAGAAATTGAAAGTTCGAAAAACCAACTGGCAGAATCTATGGAAATGAAAGGCACAACATAAGAGATGAAAGACACAATGGAAACATACAACAGCAGATCTCAAGAGGCTGAAGAAAACACTCAGGAACTGGAGAACAAGGCACACAAAAAAAGACAGAGAAAAGAATGGACAAATACAAGCAACACCTCCGGGAACATAAAGACAAAAAGAAAAGCAACAATTTACGTGTCATTGGTGTCCCAGAAGGAGAAGAGAAGGGAAAAAAGCAATAATAGAGGAAATAATCAATGAAAATTTCCCATCTCTTATGAAAGACATAAAATTACGGATTCAAGAAGTGCAGCATATCCCAAACAGAATAGATATGAATAGGCCTAACCCAAGACACTTAATAATCAGATTATCAAATGTCAAAGATAGAGAATCCTGAAAGTAGCAAGAGAAAAGCAATCTATCACATACAAAGGAAGCCTGATAAGACTATGTGTGGAGGATTTCTCAATAGAAACCATGGAGGCAAGAAGGAACTGGGTGATATATTTAAGATACTGCAAGAGAAAAAAACACCAACCAAGAATCCTGTATCTGGCAAAACTATCCTTCAGATATGAGGGAGAGCTTAAAATATTCTCTGACAAACAGACAATGACAGTTTGTGAACAAGATACCTATTCTACAAGAAACACTAAAAGAAGCACTGCACACAGAAAGGAAAAGACAGGAGTGAGAGGTTTGGAAAACAATTTTTGGAGATAGCAGCACAGCAATGTAAGTACACTGAACAAAGATGACTGTGAATATGGTTGAAAGAGGAAGGCTGGGACCATGTGGGATATCAGAACAAAAGACGAATGATAAAGACTGTGTAACTCGGAAACCTAGGGTGCTCAATGACTGTAATAAAAGGTACAAATATGTTTTTACATGAGGTAGAACAAATGAATGTCAACATTGCCAAGTGTTAAAAATAGGGTGGGATTGGGGGTAAAATACAATCAATGCAAACTAGAGGCTAGAATTAACAGAAACACTGTATTATGCTTCCTTTAATATAACAAGGGCAATATACCAAAGCTAAATGCATATCGTGGGGGAGGGGGAAGGAATAGAGGAAGGGTATGGGACTCCTGGCATTGGTGATGTTGTCTGACTCTTTATTCTACTTTAGGTTAATGCTATCTTTCCTTCGGTAGCTTTGTAGCTATCAAGTTTTGTGTTTCTTTTTCGTTTGTTTTTCTCTCTGCCTTCTTTGACTCTTCCTCTGTCTTCGTGGAAGAAATGGAGATGTCTTTATATAGAGAGTGGCAATGGTGCTCAATACATAAATACGTGACTACACGGGGAAACGACGATTGTTTACTTAGGACAGAATGTATAGTGTGTGAACAAAACTGCCTTAAAAGAAATGGGTTGCTTGGGAAGACTGTTGCTGCAAAGGAGAGGCTACGCCTCCCTACAAGTGTGCCAAAGAGCCTCCTCCCGAATGCCTCTTTGTTGCTCAGATGTGGCCCTGTCTCTCTAGCTAAGCCAACTTGAAAGGTGAAATCACTGCCCTCCCCCCTACATGGGATCAGACACCCAGGGGAGTGAATCTCCCTGGCAATGTGGAATATGACTCCTGGGGAGGAATGTAGACCCGGCATCATGGGATGGAGAACATCTTCTTGACCAAAAGGGGGATGTGAAAGGAAATGAAATAAGCTTCAGTGGCAGAGAGATTCCAAAAAGAGCCGAGAGGTCACTCTGGTGGGCACTCTTACGCACACTTTAGACAACCCTTTTTAGGTTCTGAAGAATTGGGGTAGCTGGTGGTAGATACCTGAAACTATCAAACTACAACCCAGAACCCATGAATCTCGAAGACAGTTGTATAAAAATGTAGCTTATGAGGGGTGACAATGGGATTGGGAAAGCCATAAGGACCACACTCCCCTTTGTCTAGTTTATGGATGGATGAGTAGAAAAATAGGGGAAGGAAACAAACTAACAAACAGACAAAGGTACTCAGTGTTCTTTTTTACTTTAATTGCTCTTTTTCACTTTAATTATTACTCTTGTTATTTTTGTGTGTGTGCTAATGAAGGTGTCAGGGATTGATTTAGGCGATGAATGCACAACTATGTAATGGTACTGTGAACAATCGAATGTACGATTTGTTTTGTATGACTGCGTGGTATGTGAATATATCTCAATAAAACGAAGATTTAAAAAAAAAAAAAAGAAAGAAATGGGTTGATGAAGAAACCCTGAGGGCACTATATTGAGTGAAATAAAACAGACACAATAAAGGCAAATATTGAAGGGTCTCACTGATATGCACTATTATAATATGTAAATTCATAGACATGAAATATAACTTACCAGGATATAGAAATGAGGCTAAAGAATGGGGAGCAGTTGCTTAATATGAGCAGAATGTTCAACTAGGGTGAACTTAAATGTTTGGAAATGGACAGGGGTGATGGTAGCATGTTGTGAAAATAACTAATAGTGCTGAAAGATGTGTGAAGGTGGTAGAAAGGGTAAGCTCAGAGTCACGCATGTCACCAGAAGGAAAGTTGGAGGTTAAAAGATGGGAATGTATAAAACAGTAACTCTTGCACTGGACAATGACTGTGATTAACTATACAAATATTAGAAATCTCTCTCACGAACTAGAACTAATGTATGTCACTATAACTAGAAATTAATAATAGAGAGGCATATAGGGAAAAAACATATACCTATTGCAGACTATATACTACAGTTAGTATTTTAACATTCTTTCATCAACAGTAACAAATGTACTATACCAAAGCTGAATCAATAATGGAGGGGAGCATGGTTAGAGGTATGGAAGGATCTGAGTTTCCTTTTTTTTTCGTCTTGATTTCTTTTCTGGAGTAGTGAAAATGTTCTAAAAATTGAAAAAAAAATTGTGTTGATGGATGCACAACTGTATGGTGGTGCCGTGGGCAACTGATTGTACACTTTGGATCTTTGCATAGTTGTATGGTATGTGAACAATCACAATAAAAAAAAATTTTTTTTTTAAATGCATGCCAGTGACATCATCAACATGGTGACTTAAACAGCAACTGAAAACTCCTTTCCAAAGATTCAATGAAAAAAAGGGACAATTCTGCATTGTGTGAAACCCTGGAGGAGGATACAGACTGGAGAAAGGCCCTGCAGATGCCAAACTGAAGAAAGAGAAGAAATATCAGGTAGGAATCTTCCATCCCAGACCAGCTAGCCCTCTCCCCTCCCCCTCACTCAGTCTCCGTGTGGGAAAGGCATCGAATCAGCAGACAGGAACCCTCCCACCAGGAGCACAAATTTTTAAATCTCTCACAACAGTGAGACTTTCCTCCCACTCTCTGAAGACCCAGGGGACAGGGGAGGACATTTCAAGGCCCAGATAAGTGAGGGACAAAGAGACTGGGAAAACATGGACAGAGGCTGTTGTTTCCAGCCCTGTGTCTGAAAACCCTTCCCCCACCCTGAGGAAAGCAGCAGCCAGCAGCCATTTCCTGGCCTTGAGGATGGCTAAAGCAATGGGTCAACTGAATGAGTACTGGATCACAGGTAAAGCCTCACATCGAGCCAGATTTTGGCCAGGCAAAGTGAGGGCATAGGAATCCTGCAGTTCCATCTCACCTGTATGCACCCTGTGCTTGGAGGCAAAGCAGCTCTGAACACAATTAAGTTACCAAACAGCGCCGTCTGCTGGACAGTCCAGAAAGTGCAAGGGAAACAGAGAACCACACAAAGCCAGCAGATATGTATAACCATATACAGCGTACTGGCTGGAGTGCACAGTGACTTGTGTGCAAGCCACGGGGCCTGCCTGATCTGGGGGGAAGACTAGGGGGCCGAGCCAATCTGACAACTGGTGAGAGAAACAAAGAAATATAGAGATACAAGAAAACCAACAAGAAAACCCAAGGCAAAAGAGAGAAAACCACCTCCAGAATAAACTAATGAAGAAAATCAGATGCCTGGACAGCAAAAAATCATGAGCCATTCCAGGAAACACGAAGATATGGCCTAGTGAAAGGAACAAACACCTCAACTGAAATTCAAGAAGTGAAACAACTGATTAAGGATGTTCAAACAAATCTAAATCAAATCAACAAGTTGAAAGAAAATATGACAAAAGAGATGAAAGATATAAAGATGACACTGGGAGATCATAAGGAAGAATTTGTAAGCTTGAAAAAAAAAGGCACAATAGAAGAAATGAAAAACACAATGGAGACATACAACAGCAGACTTTGCGAGGCAGAAGAAAGGATTACCGAACTGGAGGACAGAACATCTGAAATCCTACACACAAAAGAACAGATAGGGAAAACAACGAAAAATATGAGCAGGGGCTCAGGGAACTGAATGACAACATGAATTGCACAAATATATGTGTTACAGGTTTCCCAGAAGAAACGAAGGGAAAAGGGACAGAAAGAATAATAGAGAAAATAATCAATGACAACTTCCCAACTCTTACGGAAGACATAAAATTACAGGTTCAAGAAACACAGCGTACCCCAAACAGAACTGATCCAAATAGACCTACTCCAAGACACTAATCAGATTGTCAAATATCAAAGACAAAGAGAATTCTGAAAGCAGCAAGAGAAAAAAGCAATGCATCACATACAAAAGAAGCTCAACATACTAAGTGCAGATTTCTCAGTAGAAACCATGGAGGCGATAAGACAGTGGTATGACATATTTAAGATACTGAGCGATAAGACAGTGGTATGACATATTTAAGATACTGAAAGAGAAAAACTGCCAACCAAGAATCCTATATCCAGCAAAACTGTCCCTCAAAAATGAGGGAGTTTAAAATATTTACAGATAAACAGATACTGAAATAGTTCATGAACAGAAGACCTCCTCTACAAGAAATACTAAAGGGAGTGCTACAGATAGATAGGAAAAGACAGGAGAGAGAGATTTAGAGAAGAGTGTAGAAATGAAGACACCAGGAGACAGAAAGAAGGTAAAAATCAGGCATTTGATGCTGAAAGAGTACAGAATGTTCAAGAGGATTGATTGTATAGATCCAGAAATGGATGACACAATACTGGGTGATGGTAGCACAATGTTTTAAGTACACGGAACAAAGCTGACTATGAGCACACTTGATAGAGGAAGATTAAGGGCATGTAGGACACCAGAAAGAAAGACAGAAGATACAAACTAGGACGGTGTAACTTAGTGAAACCTACAGTGGTCAATGATGGTGATTAAATGTACAAATATAAGAATGTTTTTACATGAGGCAGAACAAATGAACGTCAACTTTGTGAGATGATGAAAATGGAATAGTATTGGGGAAAAAATACAATCAATGCAAACTAGAATGTATAGCTAACAGTAACATTGTAATATGCTTCCATTAACTGTAACAAAGGCAATATACCAAAGCTAACTGTCTGTAAAAGGGGAATATAAGGGAGAGGTATGAGATTCTTGATGGTGTTATCTGACTTTTTTTATTTGATTTTATTTTAATTTTATTTTTTCTTTTGTTGCTTTTTAGCTGTCTTTTTTTTTTTTTTCATTTTCTTTTTTCACCTCTTCCTCTCTTTTTTGTGGAAGAAATGGAAATGTCATATAGATAGTGGTGATGAATGCATAACTATGTGATTATACAGGGACCCATTGATTGTTTACTTAGGAGGGAATACATGGTGTGTGAATAAAACCATCTTAAAATACACATGCACACACACACGTACACAAAGCAGACACGCCACAGAGGTCAAATCAATAGGATAACCCTTCTATGTGGGATAGGTTGAGAGAGAGGGAGGAGCCAACAAGGGCTCCCAGGTTTCTGTGTGATTATGGTGCCATTCATTCCATTCATTGGTAAAAGAAACACAAGAGGAGTAACTATTTGAACAATGCCTAACAGTACCTGCCACAAAAAATCTTTGTTGCATTTAAAGTGAATTTGAAATGCTGAAGGCTAGAAAATAGATTGGTAGAAGATAGATTTGGACTTGTTGAGTTGGCAGTATTTCTCAACTGCAGCTCAAGACAGTTGTCTGTGGTATATGCGGCTGGGAGGAGAGGCCTGGGAGCGAACATCAACCAAGGAGGACCCAAAAGTGAGTAGAGGGTTGGAAGAGAATCCTGGAAAACCCAACTTTTAAGAGGTGGTAGAGGAAGAAGAGGCTAAGAGGAAAATCATTAGTTGACACTAATGTGCTAGGATGTACTGGTTGCTTTAAAAAAAAAAAAAAAAAAAAAAAAGCATTGTCACCTCACACCCACGAGAATGGTTATTATTTTTAAAAAATAGAAAGAAACAAGTGCTAGTCAGGATGCAGAGAAACAGGAACCCTTGTACATCATTGTTGGGAATGTAAAATGGTGCAGCACCTATGGAAACTACCATAAGATCCATCAATCTCACTTCTAGGTATATACTCAAAAGAACTGAAAGTAGGGACTTGGTCAGATATTTGTACACCAATGCTCACAGCAGCATTATTCACCATTGCCAAAAGGTGGCAGCAACCCAAATGTCCATCTGTAGATGAATGGATAAACAAAATGTAGTATATACATACAGTGGAACATTACTTAGTCTTAAAGAAGAAGGAAGTTTTGATATATGCCACCACATGGATGAATCTTGAAGACATCATGTTGAGTGAAATAAGTCAGGCCCAAAAGGACAGATATTGTATGATTTCACTTACATGAAAACTCACAGAAACAAAAAACAGAGACCACATTACCCAAGGAGAGGAGGGAGGAGGAACGGGAAGCTAATGTATAATGTATATACGGTTTCTGATTGGAGAGATGAGAAAGTTCTGGTAATGGATGGTGGTGAAAAAAAAAAAAGGCAACTAAACAATGACAATTAAATGCAATACATGATCCTGGACTGAATCCAGTAATGGAGGAAAAAAGGTTCAAAGGGACATTCCTGGGACATGAAAAGAATTGGAATTCAGACTGTAAGCTTTATGTCAATGTTAAATTTCTTGAACTTGATAACTGTACTTATGTGATTACATAAGTGAATATCTTTGTTTTTAGAATACGTACATGGAAATATTATGGGTTCAAGAAGCTTGATGTATACAAACTACTCTCAAATGTTCAGAAGACAGACAGACAGATAGACAGATAGATGACAGAGCGAGCAAATGTGGTCAAAAGTTAAATTTGGGAATGGGGCAGGTATGTTGGAGTTCTCTGTACGGATTTTATATTATTTTTGAAACTGTCTTGTAAGTTTGAGATTATTTCAAAATAAAAAGTTTAAGGAAAAAAAAAAATGCATGCCCACTTCCAGATTGAAGACCGTGACTATGCAAAAGATTCACAACACAAATTTTCACTAACTGCTTATGTGTATTCCCAATATCACAGACCCTTGGTTACTAAGGGCAAATGATAGTATTCATAGTAGTGGGCTATAAACAGCATCACCTTGGCTGGAGTTACACTGTTCCGCCAGGCTTTTTATTTGAGGAGACTTTGATAATGTATTTGCTGGGGCACTAAATTGCCTTAATAGCTGGTAAACATCTGGACAACATGCACTTGTTCTCCTCCCTGACCCCTGAGGAGTTTATAATCAATCTGGAATTTCTCACTGGACTACTCGCCTCAATCCATATTCTTAGAAAAAAAAAAATGGAAATTACTCAGTGAGTTCATGATTCTGGGTTTGCCTCTTTTGGCAGAATGTTGTTACTTTGGCTTGGGTAATCATGAAAACATGATTAGAAATCTATCAATCACAATAGAACTTGTTGAATCTACAGCTAGAGCTATAGCTCCAAAGGAACAGTCATTAGATTCACTAGCTAATCTTGTTTTAGACAATAGCATTGTTGTCCCTGACTACTTACTAGCTAAACAAGGAGGCATTTTTGCCATTGCCAACACCACTTCTTGTACTTGGGAAAACACCTCTGGGAAAGTTGAGACAAAAATGCATAAAATAATTAAACAAACCACATGACTCAAACAGATAAGGTCATCCTCAGAGTGATTTTTAAATCACTTTGATATCAGCAGTTTAAATCATGGGACCTGTGCTTAGGAACATATTAAGAAATGGGTACTTGGGCATTTTACAACTCATAGTACCAGTTATAGTCTCCCTGGTGCAGTTTTCTCTCCAGAGTATTAAATGGGGGTACGCAGCTGCTTGTGAACCAGCAAATGCTTTCTTTATGCCTGCAATGACAAAAAAAGAGATGAACACGGAAAAATTGACGTCATGACCACATTTGAGCTCAACATCAAAGAACATGCAATTATAACTCCAAGATTTTAGGCAGTAATTTAGAGTTATGCTCAATATCAAAAATTCTGATCACAGATGTCAATGGCTGACAGCCAGATCAAAATGGAGGAAACCGTTAAATATATTAAGTAAGCCCGAGATGGAGAACGTCATGCTAAGCCCTATTCAGCAATCTGAAACTTAACTAAAGTCCTACTTCTTTTAAGTGCCTGTTCTCACAGGTCCTGAAATCTGTGAACACCCAATCATAATCGCCAGCCCCCATTTTGTTCTGTAGCTTAGTTCCTCTAACTCAAGGCTAAGTCAAGGAAAACTTTCCTGTACCAACCAGTAAGATTATTTTCCTTAAGACTTCCTTGTTCTGCCTGTATAAACCTTGTTCTTGCTCTTCAGACCTCTCCTCCATTTTATGGATTGGATGGTACCAATTCATAAATTACTTAAGAAAGTGCTCAGATCCAAACAATTTCCTGTGGATATTCTTTTTTTTTTTTGAGGGGGTCTGTTAACACAGAGAAGACACAAATTAATTACATGTTCTGATCGTTTTGGACTCCCAGATCTCCCTACGGAAAAGTCAGCTCCTTATGTAAACAAGACAATATCCAAAACACAAAATGGCAGGAATTTGGCACAGGTTTCAAGACAATGACTGAAAATGTTCACACTAAAGAGAAATGAAAAGGCAGTTTCCCTCTTTCCTTTCATGAGCAAATTATATATGTTTTTAAAGGTATGAGGCTCATTATGGGGGAAAATGTTTTCATACAGCAAAATCTTAATTTCCTCTATGACCCAGAAAAAACAGTTTCTGGTCCTGGGCAAGGAAATAAAAATCCAGTGAAAATAGTTTCACACAAATTTCAAGAATATAATCTAACTGTGGTAACCACCTTCTTTGCTTCAAAAATTTAGTATCTTTTTATCTATATGAACTAGTACACTGAATTTTTTCCCTTATAAAGTTTAAAAAAAAAATTGGAGTGAAACTGATATCACTTTCAAGGGAAAAGAAGGATATGCAAGATTAGTGTTTGTTCTGTGTGACACATAAGACAAGCATCCCTCCAACAGTGCAGGCCCAAGAAGTAATGCATGAAGCACTGGATGCAGGACACACTGACTCATTAGGACTATCACAAAAGAGTGCAGTTATAGCATGGGAAGAGGGATCCCTGGCAAGTCTGGCTTTTAACTGTACCTTGATCTCAAAGAGATCTTAAGACCTCTCACTGACAAGGCCAGAGCATGTTCCAGAACAGTGTCAAGAAGTCCAAGGTCATTTGAAGTAGCCAGGGAACACCATTACTCTATGATTTGTTAATGTACATGTTGCTAGTGGTAAAGGAATCAAGAAGCCTTTAGAACATCACAAACATTATTTACCTAGTAAGCAAAAGTTCTTGTCTAAGGCAAATGATGCAAAACTAGGTAATGAAGTTCCCAATGCACCAATGCTAAGATTAGTCTAACTTTGAACTAAAGCAGTACAAAATGGCTTCTTCCACATAATAAAGGCAAGCTTCGCACTAATGTTTCTCAAAAGCCAAATATGTCTCTAGCTCTACCCTCAATTTAACAGGTTTTTATAAAATATACCTTTAGTTTATCAGAGTCAAGGTGAAAAGGGAGTCGGGAGCATGACACCATCTATCCAGAGTCCCTGGAACAGAAAATACTTTAGAACCCAACAGGCATACACACATTTAAACCATGTGGTTTGCCATCATGAGTCTGTGCTAATTGTTTTTTTTTTTCTTTCCGTTACATAACCACCTTGCACAGCTTGAAGACTGCTGGATCCTCAGCTATTTCAGTGCCCTGGACATGGATCAGTTCTACTGGAGAGAGCTTTCTGAACTCCTGTAGAGGTCTGGGTACCAAATCCCCCTGAATTAGACTTCTAGAGGAATCTTGGTCCAAAGATGCTCATTTTTATGAGTTTTTGTCCTAATCCCCAATTCCAGATTCTATGGTGCTAGAATTTCATCCAGATAAAGCTGTGGAAGAACCAGAACTGTATCAGCCTCTGGTTTCTGCTTAAGAGAAGAGTAGGTAGTATTTCTTGGCAGAAACTAGGCTGATGCCAGTTGCTTTTCTTTTTTTATTGTCTCTCCAGTCTGAAGCTTTAGTTTGTGGAGTGCATCTGCCATTCAAAGGTATTTGGTGCTTTTAGTGGTAAAGCCCTTGTGGGGTGTGCACCCAGCATCTCTCAGCCCTGCTTGTTCCTCAAAATGCTGAATGCTTTCCTGGATCTTTTGGAGATGGGAGAATTTATGATACCCTTTGGCAGCTTTAGCCTTCACCATTGGGAACACATACATACTATGAATAGTCAGTGATAGGGTCATGGGAGGGGAAAACACACTGGCCTCTTCATTCCCCACCTTGGTGAGGTACTGATACTTGTGCCCTAGTCTCACTGGCTTCCAAAGATAGTTGCCCAAATTTAATGGAGGAGGAGCCATGGGCATAGGGCCCTAGATGTATCATCACAGCTGAATGCCCAGAGGGATGTTGTAATGGGTAGGGATATCTTGCGTAGAGGCCAATTAGGCTCAAGAGGAAGCAGTTCTGGTTGTCTGGAAGCCACTGAAAGAGTCCAGGTCCTTTTCCAAGATAAAATTCCAGGGCTGACTCCCTGCCACCAGAGTAAAATGATATAATGATTATGCTGACAGATATTAATAAGGAATACTGTTCAACTCTGCAAAATAGCAAAGCTTCCAAGAGAAGAGTTCATCCAGAGGTTCTGTTCCTCCATCACCACAAGGTTCCCCATAGCTTGAGCTCCAGCACTAAAGAGACTCCGAGGACCCACATCTCCCTGGATGTTGTGGCACAGTCTGAACCCAAGCCATGTTGTAGGTGGTCCTGTGATGGCAGTGACACTGAAGGTCTTGGGTACTGGCTGGAGAGCATAGGCTGCTGGGCCATGGCAGCTTTGCAATAAAGCCTTGAATTCATTCTACTTTCACTGTTACTGAATTTCTATGGATATATTTGATGCTGTACATCAGGAAAGGATGGGATTTGATATTTCATTCAGTCTGAGATGGTAGGTTTACCATTTATAGTATTTACTGGAAGATATATTTGTTTAAATTCAGTACCTTCTTCATACTAAAGCTATTTTCTGTTATTCCAAGGCCAATCTCTGCATTTCTCTATATTGCTATAAGGTAAGAAGCAAGAATATTTCTTTTGTTTAGCTATTCTATTTAAGTCTCTAGTGCCTGTACTGGTGCCTAGCCCATATTGGTGTTGGGATTTGAGAGGACACACTCAATATCATCTCTTTTCCCCACTGCATTTTTGAACATAAAGGAAGACAAATGACAATCAAATGAGTATCAGATATTAGACTTTTGTTGACAGACCTTTTGAGCACATCATTTTGTTGTGTGGAAACAAAGAGGTCCCTAATATCATACCACAGCACCAAGCCAATGTGTCGACAAAGTCAAGCAAGGGCTGGACAACCACAGGCCTGCCTCTGCATGGCAAGGAGTGCACTTACATGTTAAGGCCAAAATCAGGTAACAAAATGCCTACTCCATAGTGGCTACTATGAAGAAACTAATCTGTGCACTTACCCATCCTAATGACACCAAGGACATAAGTCACTACACAAGCTGTGGTGAGAATATTATATATGTATATAGTAGATTTTTCAATGAATGGATGAATTAGTGATTTGGAAGCATTAAACACCTTCTTTAACTTCTCCTCAATATTAACTGTGAAGGCACCTTGTTTGTAATACACCTGATCTTCATTTCCTAACAGCATTTCTATTGACTCCATCTAGAATTTTGTTATTAAATGAGTTTAATATGTGTCCCTGTCAATGGCTGCATTTAAGAATTTAAATTATTTTTAATTCATCTATACGTTACACTTACACAAAGGTTTTCTCTAAGTCCATCTCTTGCTGTGATATCTGAGGCAGAATTTACTACCTTGTAAGTTTCTGAGTGTCACAATTGCTTTCACTGAAAGCTTTGTATGCATTCTACAACAGCTCATGCTGCTGACTGAATTTTCCCATATTTTGCTTGAGTATTTTGTTCTGATGCTTAAATAGTATTTATCTTTAAATTACAATGTGAGTTGGAATTATTCATTTTTATTGTTTTATATTGGTTTACCACTACACAGATTGAGCTTTCACAAACTCTGAAATTAAGTTTTACTGAATTAAATCATAAAATTATTTTTGTCATACCATTCACTTCATTATCTTTACTAGTAACATTAATTTTATCCGTTGTGGTTCTGTCTTCAATAGCCTTCAGTTTCTCTCTACTATTTAAAAAGTTTTTACTTCATTTCCTTTCACTAATTTTCAAGTTTGTCCTTCATGTATGCAAATTAATTTTACCAGTCTTATTTCTTTTATATGCGAACGGTCCTTGTTCTAGTTTGCTAAAGTTAACGACATGCAAAATACCAGAAATGAATTGGGTTTTATAAAAGGGATTTATTAGGTTACAAATTTACAGTTCTAAGGCCATAAAAGTTCCCATACTAAGGCATCAACAAGAGAATACCTTCACTGAAGAAAGGCCAATGGCATCCAGAACACCTCTGTCAGCTGAGAAGGCATGCAGCTGACATCTGCTGGTCCTCTGCTCCTAGGTTGCATTGCTTTCAGCTTTTGATTCCAGTGGCTATCTCCTTAAACACGTGTGGGATCTAACTTAGCTTTTCCAGGGCAAACTCTGGGTTTCTTCTCTTAGCTTAGCATCTCCAAACATCTGGGTCTGTGTTGACTCTGGGTATTTTCTCTCTAAGCATCTCTCTCAACAAAACATTTCTGCCTTTTATCCTCTCACAGAAGATGCCAGTAAACTAATTAAGACCCACCTTGAATGGGCATGGTCACACCTCCATGGAAATAATCTAATCAAACGGTCCCACCAACAATTGGGTGGGTCAAATCTCCATGGAAACAACCCAATCAAAAGATCCCACCCACAGTAAATCAGCCCACACAAGAGTGGATCAAAAGAACAGTCATTCCTGGGATACACAACAGTCTCAAACTGGCACAGTCATCTTCTCTGAGGTGGCTTTATTTGCTTTTCCTTTAAGTTTTAGCATTCTGCCAACTCAATTTTCCCTTCATCTTTTAAAGCAAAATTTTTACTTTTATTATTGTAACTGTACTGTGAAGTGCTATTTGATAACAGTTTTCTAATTTATTTTTCACCAACTCATTCTTACTATTATATTAATGAATGGCAGAGAGTAGTGTAATCTCTTGATAACACTAACTGTTGGCAAGTAACCACGTATTTTTTGTCTTATTGGGGAGGAAACCATTGGGGTCAAGAGTATATGGAATGATATGCTAGTAATCCAGCCTCTGAAACATTTCAGCACTAGAAAACACACAAATGAAAAACCTGGATTTACAGCACTTGCTGATTTCCATAGTGCCTATATGCATATACCTAGACTATGGCCAATTTCAACTACCAAATGTTAAAAGACAACTGTCTCACCTTGTGGATCACACCCCCTTTATCTAGTGTATGGATGAGTAGAAAAATGGGGATAAAACTAAAGGACAAATGGGGTGGGATGGGGGAGGATTTGGGTGTTCTTTTTTCACTTTCATTTTTTATTCTTGTTCTGGTTCTTTCTGATGTAAGGAAAATGTTCAGAGATAGACTGTGGTGATGAACGCATAACTATGTTATCATACTGTGGACAGTGGATTGTATACCATGGATGATTATATGGTGTGTGAATGTATTTCAATAAAACTGAATTTAATTAAAAAAAAAAAAGACAACTGTTTCATAAATCTTCTGAATATTTACTCACCAGCTTTTACCAGAGAGTACATGTCTGCTCAAGCATATCTCTAGGTGAAGAGTTGAAAGACTGTGTTGAAGGATGAAATTCTTGAACTAGTACAAATGTACAACACTTGTACTAAGAGTTAATAACAGAGTAGTATATGGGAAAAAGGTACCTATTACAAACTAAGGACTATACTTAAGAGTAATATGTTAACATTCTTTCATGAATAGTAACACATGGAGCACACCAATATTATGGGTTAATAATAGGGGGGACAGAGTGGTATATGGGTTAATAGAGTGGTATATGGCATATACCATATATATATATATATACATACACACACACACACCATATACCACTACAGACTGTAGTTAACAGCAATTATCTTAATATTCTTTCATCAACAGTATCAAATGTACCAGACCAATACTAGGGTCAATAATGGGGGGGATAATGGGTATACAATGTTCTGGGTTTTCCTTTTTTATGTCTATTTGTTATTTCTCTTTTTGGAGTAATGAAAATGGTCTAAAATTGCATGTGATGATGACTGCACAACTAGGTGATGATAATGTGAGACACTGAATGTATACTTTGGATGGATTATATGGCATATGAATATATGTCAGTAAAATTTGCTGTTAAAAAAAAAAAATACAGAGGCAAATCAAAAACTAACAGAACAGATTAACACTCCTGAAAGAGGAAGCTTTCTCCTGGGGATGAAATAATTGCACAAATAGAGCAATCTCAAAAACCGTTCCATATATGCAGGGCAACAATCAGTTTAAAAAGAGCTAGAAAATTTATGATCAGTTAAATACGAGCTACTCTAGAGGTCTAGAAAAAGGTGAAATAAGTGTCAAAGAAGAGTTACAGCACAAAGCCCTGCAACAAGAAAACACTAGGCAATAAAGAGAAAATGGCCTCCAAAATAAACTAATAAAGAAAATCAGATGCCTAGACACCAATGAAAATCACAAGTCTCACTAAGAAACATGAAGATTTGGCCCAGTAAAGAGAAGAAACCAAAACTTCAGTTGAGATACAGGAGTTGAAGCAATGAAGGAAAAATATGGCAAGAGAGATGAAGGATACAAAGACACTGGGTGAGCAGAAAGAAGAACCCAGAAACACGCAAAAAAACAAAAACAAAAAAAAAACAGAACTTATGGAAATGAAGGGCACAACAGAAGAGATTAAAAAAAAACCATCAAGACATACAACAGCAGTTTTTAAGAGACAAAAGAAAGGATCAGGAAACTATAGGATAAGACATCTGAAATCTTACACATAAAAGAACAGCTGGCAAAAGAATGGAATAATTTGAGCAGGGTCTCAGCAAATTGAATGACAGCATGAAACACATGAATATACATGTCATGGGTGTCCCTGAAAAAGAAGAGAGGGGAACAGGGGCATAAAAGAGTATTTGAACCTGAAACTACCAAACTCCAACCCAGCAGTCTGGACTCCTGAAGACAATTATATAATAATGTAGATTACAAGGGGTGACAGTGTGATTGTGAAGACCTTGTGGATCACACCCCCTTTATCTAGTGTATGGATGAGTAGAAAAATGGAGATAAAAACTAAAGGACAAATGGGGTGGGATGGGGGGATGATTTGGGTGTTCTTTTTTCACTTTTATTTTTTATTCTTGTTCTGGTTCTTTCTGATGTAAGGAAAATGTTCAGAGATAGATTGTGGTGATGAACACATAACTATGTTATCATATTGTGGACAGTGGATTGTATACCATGGATGATTGTATGGTGTGTGAATGTATTTCAGTAAAACTGAATTTAATAAAAAAAAAAAAAAAAGAATTTGGAGGGGGGATGGCATATGGGAACTCTGTATTTTCTGTAAACCTACAACTTCTCTAATAAAAAAAAGTACGTGTAAAAAAAAAAAAAAAAGAGTATTTCAGGAAAAATACCCAAATATTCCCCAACTCATGAAAGACATCAATTTAGAAGTCCAAGAAGTATAACATACCCCAAACAGAATAAATCTGAATAGACCTGCTGCAGTACACGTAGTAATCAAACTGTCCAAATGCCAAAGACAAAGAGAGACTTCTAAAAGCAGCAAAGAGAAAAGGCAATCCATCACACATGAATGAATCACAATAAGACTAAGTGTGTGGATTTCTCATCAGAAACCACACAGGTACACAGGAAGGTGGTGTGATACATTTAAGATACTGAAATTGTAATTTGAAAGCTATCACCTTTGTGTATATATTTTTCCAACATATGGAAATAACTGAAACTATGGTATTGTATAACTCATAACATTTTTGGTAATTTCCCATATAACTTCTTGTTAAATCATACTTTGAAAGATATTGCCTTTTTGCATATATTTCACAATAAGGAAATAACTGAAACTGTGGAATTGTAACCCATAACAGTCTTTGAAATTTGCTCCCTACCTACTTATTAAATTGCACTTGGAAAGTTATCACTTCTTTGTATATATGTTATAGACTACAATTTTAAAAATATGATTAAAACAAATTGAGGGAGAGTTTAAAATATTCACAGATAAACCAACACTAAGAGAGTTCGTTAACAAGAGACCAGCTACACAAGAAATATGGAATGGAGTGGTACAGGCTTACAGGAAAACACAGGAGAGAGAGGTTTCGAATAGAGTGTAGAAATTAAGAATATCAGTAAGGGTAACTAAAGGGTAAAAAGAGAAAAAAATAAGGAATGACATATAAACTGCAAAGGATAAAATGACTGAAGAAAGTACTGCACTGAATGCTAATGGATTACACTCCCCAGTCAAAGACATAGACCAGCAGAATAGATTTTTTTAAAAAAGGCCACAATCCATCTACACGCTGTCTAAAAGACACTTCAGACACAAGGACACAAATAGGCTGAATGTGAAAAAGTTGGAAAAAGATATTCCATGCAATCAGTTACCAAAAACCTGGTATAACTATACTAATACGTGGAAAAATAAGACTTTGAATGCAAAAATGTTAACAGAAACCAAGATAGAAATGATATATTAATAAAAGCAGTAATCCACCAAGAAGAAAGGACAATCTTAAATATTTATGCACCTGGTGAGGGTGCCCCAAGGTACATGAGGTAAACACTGGCAACTCTGAAGGTAGAACTAGGCATCTCTACAATAATAGATGGAGACTTCAATATACCACTCTCATCAATGGATACAACATCCCGACAGAGGAGCAATAAGGAAACAGATCTTGAATAATATGATAAATGAACTAGACTTAGACATTGACACTGCACTCCACAACAGGAGAATCTACATACTTCTCAAGTGCTCACAGCTCAATCTCCGAGACAGACCCACTATTGGATGTAATGGTTAGGTTTCATGTGGTTAACTTGGCCAAGTGAGAGGTGCCCAGGTATCTGGTCAAGCAAGTACTGGCTTAACCCTTACTGCAAAGACATTTGTGACTGGTTAATAAACCAGAAAGCTGGTTTATTAAATAATCAGTCAACTGACTGCATGTGTGACTGATTACATCAACAAAGGGTATGTCTTCCATAATGGGAGAATTCAATCAGATAGATTTAATGCAATCAGTTGAAGACTTTTAAGGTAGAAGAGAAAGAACCTTCATTTCTTCTTCTTCAGCTAGCCAGCCTCTCATGGCAAATTCATCGAACACCTTCACTGGAGTTGTCAGTTCGCTGCCTGCCCTACAGAATTTGGACTTGTGCATCCTGCCCTAGGAATTTGGACTTGTACATCCCCACAGTTGCATGAGACACTTAAAAAATCTTATATTCACAGGTATCTCCTGTTGTTTCTGTTTCCCTGGATAACTCTAAATAATACAGCTTGGTACCAGAAGTTGGGTGGTTACTGAAGAAATAGAACCTTAAAATGGGCTTTTATAATTGATTTTCTACTCTGATAAGATTCAAAGGCACTAATGAATCCATTTCCAATAATCAAGATGGCACTGACAGTTCATGGCATGAGTTGGCAATGGAGATACACAAAATATCACCATTTGATTTCTCCTCATCATACTCTGTATGAAGCAAGGCCTCTGGGTGACAGTGTTTTTAACACCTTAACAGAGTTTTGTGGAGTAAAGAGGTATAATGATGTTGGCTGGTTGCTCTTAGATACGCTGAATAAAGTTGTAAAAGAAAGAGATGAGCTAAAGCCTTCAAATTTGAAACTTAAATGCCATATGACAGATGTAAAGGTTTCTATGTGTGCCCTGAAATAAAATCTATTTCCTGTGGCTGCAGACTTGAGATTTCTGAAAACCAGATCCAGAGTCTCATTACACAAGTAGCAAATTTACAATATAAACTAAAATCTCAACCTCGCAGGTGTCTGCTGTTAAAGTAAAGGCACTGATTGGAAAATTGGTGACAAAGAAGTCTGGGGAAGACGTATATGGATAGAGCTTTCCGAATAGGCCAAAAACCTGAAGATATTTGTGTCCCATGTGAATGCTCACCAGAGGGTGACTTCAGCAGAGGAAGATTTTAATAATCAAGTGGATAAGATGACCCATTCTGAGGATACCAGTCAACCTCTTTCCCCAGTCACTCCTGACATTGCCCAATGGGTTCATGAACAAAGTGCTCATGGTGGTAGGGATGGAGGAGGTTATGCATGAACTCAGCAACATGGACTTCCACTCACTACCACTCCTAGTGATCCACCAGGAAAATTTTTACTTCCTGTCCCTGAAACTTTAAACTCTGCCAATCTACAAGTCTTAGTTCCAAAAGGAGGAGTGCTCCCACCAGGAGACACAATAATAATTCCATTGAAGTGGAAGTTAAGACTGCCATCTGGCCACTTTGGGCTTCTCATGCCTCTGAATCAACAGGCAAGGAAGGGGATTACTGTACTGGCTGGGGTGATTGATCCTGACTATCAAGGGGAAACAGCACTGCAACTATACAATGGAGGTAAAAAAAAAAAAAAAAAAAAGACTTTTCCTGGAATACAGGAGATCCCCTAGGGCATCTCTTAGTACTACCATGCCATGATTAAAGTCAATGGAAAACTGCAACAACCCAATCCAGGCAGGACTACCAGTGGCCCAGAAACTTCAGAAATGAGGTTTCCATCACCCCGCCAGGCAAACAACCATAGCAAGCTGAAGTGCTTGCTGAGGGTAAATGGAACATGCAATGGGTAGTGGAAGAAAGTAGTGATAAATATGAACTACGATCATGTGACCAGTTACAGAAACAAGGACTATGATGGCATGAATATTTCCTCCTTGTTTTGTCCTGAGTATGTTTGTATTTGTCCATAAAGCAAATATATTTGTTTACTTCTCTATCTTATCCCTTTATCATACGACGTAAGCTGTACTGTTCATTTCGCAGTATTTAAGTTATAGGAAATCAAATTTAAGAGTCAATGTTACCCAAGGACTTGTACCCTATTCTCGAATGATTTAGTGCGTTTCCGGTTGTACACAGTACAGCTGAGTATTGTTAGGCAAAATATGTCTGTTATTGTGTTCTACTTAGAGATTAAGTATGCTCTAAGGTGATGTGCATAACTGCCAAGTTGACAAGGGTTGGACTGTGATGATTAGGTTCACATGTCAACTTGGCCAGGTGAAGGTGCCCAGGTGTCTGGCCAAGGAAGTACTGGCCTTGTGACTGGTTAATAACCCAGAAGACTGGTTTATTAAATCATCAGTCAACTGACTGCATCTGTGACTAATTACATCAACAAAGGGTGTGTTTTCTACAATGAGAATTCAATCAGCTGGATTTAACCCAGTCAGTTGAAGGGTTTTAAGGGAGAAGAGAGAGAACCTTCACTTCTTCTTCAGCTAGCCAGCATCTCCTGGGGAGTTCATCAAACACCTTCGTTGGAGTTGCCAGTTCGCTGCCTACCCTATGGAATTTGGACACGTGCATCCTGCCCTAAGGAATTTTGAGTCATGCATCCCCACAGTTGCACGAGACACCTTCATAAAATCTTATATTTACAGATATCCCCTGTTGTTTCTGTTTCCCTAGAGAACCCTAACGAATACACTGGGTCACAAAGCAGGTCTCAATAAATTTAAAAAGACTAAAATTAAACAAAGCATTTTCTCTGATCATAATGGAATGAAGCTGGAAGTCAGTAACAGGTGAAAAGACTGGATAATTCACAAATATACAGAGGCTAAACAACACACTCTTAACAACCAATGAGTCATGGAAAAAATTACAAGAGAAAATCAGTAAATAGCTCGAGATAAATGAAAATGAGAACACCACATATTAAAAATGTATGAGAATGCAGCCGGGGAAGGCAGTGCTGAGAGGGGTATTTATTGCAATAAAACACTATTATTAAAAAAAAAGAAGAGCAAAAATTAAGGACTTAACTGCACACTTGGAGAAAACTACAAAAAGAACAGCCAAACTAACCCCAAAGCAAGCAGAAGGAAAGGACAGAGCAAAAATAAAATGGAAATGGAGAACAAAAAAAAAACAACCAGAGAGAATCACAAAATTAAAAGTGAGTTCTTGAGAAAATCAATAAATTGATGGACTACTGGCTAGACTGAAAAGAAAAAGAGGATACAAGTAAATAAAATCAGAAATGGGGAGGGAAAATTACTACTGACCCACGAATAAAAGAGATCATAAGAGAATACTATGAGAAACTGTATGCCAACAACTAGACAACTTAGATGAAAGAGACAACTTGCTACAAACACATGAACAATTCTAATTCTTCTACACTGACTCCAGAAGAATTAGAAGACCTCAACAACCCAATCACATGTAAAAAGATTGAATCACTAATCAAAAATCTCCAAACAAAGAAAAGTCTAGGAACACATGGCCTCATGGGTGAATTCCAACAAGTATTTCAATAAGAATTAATACAAACCCTGTTTAAATTCTTCCAAAAAACACTGAAGGAGAGGGAAAGCTACCTGACTCCGTCTATGAGGCTAACATCACCCTATTATGAAAACAAGACAAAGATACTACAAGAAAAGAAAACCAGAGACCAATCTCTCTAATGACTATGGATGGAAAATTCATCAAAAAATACTTGCAGATTGAATCCAGCAGCACATTAAAAGAATTATTCACCATGATCAAGTAGGTTTTATCCCAGGGATGCAAGGGAGATTCAACACAAGGAAATCAGTTAAAGTAATATACCACATCAACAAATCAAGGGGGAAAAGTCACAGGATCATCTTGATTGATGTGGAAAAAGCATGTGACAAAATTCAACATCCTTTCTTGATAATAACCACTTAGAAAAATAGCAATTGAAGGAAAATTACTCAGTATGATAAAGAGTATATATGAAAACTCCACAGCTATCATAATACTCAATGGGGAAAGACTGAAAGCCTTCTCTCAAGATCTGCAACAAGATAAGGATGCACACTGTCACCACTGTTATTCAACACTGTGCTGGCAATACTAGCTACAGCAATTAGGCAAGAAAAAGAAAAGGCATCTAAGTTTTAAAGGAAGAAGTCAAACTTTAGTTTTTTGAAGATGCTATAATCCTATATTTAGAAAGTCCTGTAAAAACCACAACAAAGCTACTCTGAGCTAAAAACAAATTCAGCAAAGTGGCGGGACACAAGATCAACACATAAAAATCAATGGTATTTCTATACAGTAGTAATGAGCTATCCAAACAGGTATCAAGAAAAAAATTCCACTGACAATAGCAACTAATAGAACCAAATATCTAGGATCAAACTTAACCAAGGATATAAATGACTTGCATACAGAAAGCTACAAAACATTGCAAAAAAAAAAAAAAGTCAAAGACAACCTAAATAAATGGAAAGATATTCCGCGTTCACTGACTGGAAGGCTAAATGTCATTAAGATGACTACTCTATGCAAATTGATTTACAAATTTAACACAGTACCAATCAAAATTGCAACAGCTTCTTTGGCAGAAACAGAAAAACTACAACAATCAAATTTATTTGGAAAGGCAAGGTGCCCCAAACAGCTAAAATCATCTTGGGAAAAAACAGTGCAGTGGGAGGTCTCATACTTCCTGGCCTCAAAGCATATTACAAAGTTACAAAGATCAAAACAGCATGGTACTGGCATAATGAGAGATATACTGACCAACTGAATTGAATTGAGAGTTCAGAGATTCTCTCACCTACGGCCAATTGATTTTAAGTTTTATTCATATATCTTGCAATCCATCCTAAATGTACATTCAATGGCTTCTGGTATAGGCAGATAGTTATGCATTCACAACTACAGTCAATGTGAACATTCTCATCTCTTCCAAAGAAAAAAATCCCATATACCTTATATCCCATTATGAGTGTTCAGCTTTGGTATAGTGCCTTTGTTACAGTTAATGAAAAAAATATTACAATGCTACTAATAGAGACCTTAGTTTACATTAACTGCATTTTTTTCCCATATAAAAGCCTATTATTAACACCTTGTAATGGTGGCATACATTTGTTTTAGTTCATGTAAAACCCAGTTTAATTGCACTTACAGTATTGCACTACCATCATACAGTATTGTGCTATTCATTTCTGAACCTTTACAATGAACCTATTGAACATTCTGTATTCCTTAATCATCGATTGTCCTATCTTTGCCCTCTTTCTATCTCCTGATAACCTATGCTCTCAAATTTAATTCTCAGAATTTGCTCATTATATTTAGTCCATATTAGTGAGACTATACAATATTTGTCCTTTTGTTTCTGGCTTATTTTGCTCCACATATTGTCCTCAAGGTTCATGCACTTCATTGCATGCCTCATGCCTTCAATCCTTTCTGCAGATGCACAATATTCCATTGTATGTCTCCACCACAGTTGGCCCTTCTGCTCATCAGTCAATGGACCCTTGGGTCACCTCCATCCATTGGCAATCATGAATAATGCCACCATAAGCATCAGTGTGCAAGGACTATTCATGTCCCTCCTTTCAGTTCTTCCAAGTATGTATCTAGTAATGGGATTCCAGGATCATAGGCAACACTATACTTAGCTTGTCCAATGGACTTGAACTGAGAGTTTAGAAATAGTCCCTCTAAAATACTGTCAACTGATTTTTCACTAGGTGACCATGTCCACTCAACTGGGAAAGAACAGCCTTTTCAACAAATGCTGCTAGAAGAATTGGATACCCATATCCAAAACAATAAAGATGATCCCTATCATTAATTATAGAGAAATTAACACAAAATGGATCAAAGACCTAAAACATTAGAGCTAGGACCAAAACCACTTAGAAGAAAAGGTAGGGAAATATCAAAGATATTGTGGTAGGAGGTGATTTCATGGAACTTACACACAAAGCACAAGCAATGAAAGAAGAAATAGATAAGTGGGATCTCCTCAAAATTGAATTCTTTGGGGCATCAAAGCACTTTGTCAAGAAAGTAAAAAGGTAGCCTGCTCAATGGGAGAAAAATATTCAGAAACTACATATCCCATAAGTGTTTAATATCCAGTATACATAAAGAAATCCTACAACTCAACAACACAAAGACAACCAACACAATTATGAAATGGCAAAAGATATGAATATACATTTCTCCAAATAGGAAATTCAAATGGCTAAAAAGCACATGAAAAGATGTTCATCTTCATTAGCTTTAAGGGAAATGCATATCAAAACCACAATGAGACATCATCTCATACCTATAAGAATGGCCACTATTAAACAAACAGGTAACTACAAGTTTTGGGATGATGTGGAGAATTAGGAACACTTATTCACTGCTGGTGGGAGTGTAAAATGGTACACCCTTGTGGAAGATGGTTTGGCAGTTCCTCGAGAAACTAAATATTGAGTTGCCCTGTGACCCAGGAATTCTGCTATTTGGTATATACCCAGAAGACTGGAAAGCAGGGACACAGACAGACATTTGTACACTGACATTCTTAAAGACATTATTCACAACTGCCAAAAGATGGAAAAAATCCAACTGTCCATCAACCAATGAATGGATAAACAAAATAAGGTATACACATACAATGGAATATTACTCAGCAGGAAGAAGGAATGAAGTCCTGAAGCCCATGACAACATGGATGAACCTTGAGGACATAATGCTGAGTTAAATAGGAAACATAATGCAGAGTGAAATAAGTCAGATACAAATGGGAAAGATATTACATGATTTCACTAATATGAACTAATGAGTATACGTTAAACTCAGTCATAAAATGCAGAATACAGGTTACCAAGAGATATACTGAAGCTAGAGAATAGGGAGCAGTTGCTTATCATGTACAGAATTTTTAACAAGGTTGAACTTAAGATGTCTGCAAACAGACAGAGGTGAGGGTAGCTCATTATTGGGACTACAGTAATAATGCTGAATTTTAGGTGAATTTGGTTGAAAGAGATGGTTTTGAGTCATATATATTACTGGAAGGAAAGCTAGAGGTTTAAGTATGAGACTGTATAACACACTGAACCTTGAGATTGTTTTAAATTAACACTACATATACAAGTAAGTTCTTTCATAAACTAGTACAAATGTATGACACTTGTACAAAGAGTTAATAATATACTGGTATATGGGGGGAAAGAACTCATTGCAAGCTACGGACTACAGTTAACAGTAATATCCTTTTATCAACAGTAACAAGTGTACCACACCAATTCTAGGGGTCAGTAATGGGGGTTAAGGGGTATGGTGTGCTTTGAGTTTTCTTTTTTTGTCTGTTATTTCTCATTTTGGAGCAATGAAAATGGTTTAAAATTGAGTGTGACAATGATTGCAGAACTAAGTGATGACACTGTGAGACACTGTATACTTTGGATGAATTTTATGGTCTGTGAATATGTCTCAATAAAATTTGCAGGGAAAAAAATGGACAAAAGACATGGATACATACTTTTCCAAAGAGGAAATACAAAGAGCTAAAAAGCATATGAAAAGATACTCAACTTCACTAGCTGTCAGGGAAATGCAAATCAAAACCACCTCGAAATACCATCTCACACTTACTACAATAGCCATTATCAAAAAAAAAAAAGACAAAAAACCGTAAGTGCTGCAAAGGATCTGGAGAAACAGGTACACTTATTCACCGTTGGTGGGAATGTGCAGCCACTCTGGAAGGCAGTTTGGCGGTTCCTCAGGAAGGTAAGTATAAATTGCATTTGACCTGGCAATCCCTTTGCTGGGTACAAACCTGGAAGAACTGAAAGCAGGGACACGAATAGACATTTGCACACCAATGTCCACAGAGGCATTATTCACGATAGCCAATAGAAGGAAATAGCTCAAATATCCATCAACTGGTGAGTGGATAAACAAAGTCTGGTACAAGCATCTGATGTAATATTATACAGCTGTAAGAAGGCATGAAGTCATACTTGCAACAATGTGAATAAACCTCGACATTATATTGAGAGAAATAAGCCAGAAACAAAATGACCAATATTGTATGGTTTCATTAACATGAACTCACTATAATGAGAAAACTCTGGGAGTTCAATTCAAAAGCGCAGATTAGCAGGAGACAGTAAGAGGGTAGAGATTGGACAATTGAAGCTTAAGGAGTAAAGAATGTTTAATAAGGTTGATTGCAAAGGCTCAGAAATGGATAGCTCAATACTGTGTGACAGCTGCACAGTACTGTAAGTGTAATTAACAAAGCTGAGTGTGAGTATGATTGAAAGAGGAAAATCAGGGTTGTGTAAGTCACCAGAAAGAAAACCAGAGGAGAAAACCTGGCACTATATAACTTTTCATTAATTGTAACAAAGGTACTATATCAAAGCTAAATGTTAGTAATAGTGGAAAAGATGGGATATGGGATTATTTTTTGGAGGAAGTGAGAATGTTCTAGTATTGACTGCGGTGACGAATGCATAAGTATGTGATTATACCAAGAGCCACTGATTGTACACTTAGGATGGATTGTATAGTGTGTGAATAAAATTGTTAAAAAAAAAAAAAAAAAAAAAAAAAGATAGGATGAGGTGAATGGTAGTATAAATCTTATTTTCATTTTAAGTATGAGTGAAATCTATGGCCTATATAAATTAGAAAAGCTTACCAGATGAACAGTACCTGGAAGAACGATCCACAGATTTCTTTCCTTACTCACAAAGTTATTTTTGTTATCAATAAAGGGAAATCCCCAATCCCAAGCAACATCATACCTGATCTCAAACAAAGAAATGATGAGGGCCATGTCTCCAAATCAGGAAGTCAGTATCTTTCAAAATGGGAAATGACTGAGGTAAATGAACCCAGGTCCCAAGTGTTAAAAGAGAACAGTGTGTTTGTGTGCTTTCTCAAAACCTTTACACTGCAAAAGCTGAAGGAGGATAATCTACGGAAAAGTTGTACAGGTGAGAGTTTTGCTGTGACTTAACCTTTCTAAGCTCTCATTTTCCACTCTGTGAAGCAGGAACAATAAGAGGACCTACCTATTACTTAAGCTTATAACCGCTGATTCTCTGAGACTCCCTGAGGATGATTCTGAGTGGCAACTTTTATTAATTGTCAGAATTTGCCAAGTTGCTCATCCTCCCTTTGCATCATACTTCTCATTAATCAATGTAAACAATAACTATGACCCCCTCAAAAAATAATGAGTTAATATATTCTAGGTACACAGAATTTTGTCTGATGTACAGTAAGGTTTCAAGTAAGATTTATTATAACCTGACAAGGCTCCCATGCTTTCACAATAAAGGTTAACTCCCCTATGGGAAATTTTTATCAAATTAGAAAAATATATGCAAATCGATAAGAACCATAAGAATTGAAATAGCAATCCAATAGACAAGTACCTTCAATCATCTAGAATATGTGAGAGATTGCTCACAATTTTCTTAATACATACCATCTTTTTGAAATCTTAAGGCATCATTATTAGAACGACAACATTTGCAAGCTGGTTTTCACCGATCGAAAATAAAATTACAAAAAAATTTTTACCTGGTATCTGCAGGCGAGTGCTGCCAGCGCACTCCTGCCCCGCCACCCCCCACCCCCCGCCACCAACACCCCTCGCCCATGACGAAGGGCCGAATGGGCCCACGCAGGTCCGAGTAGCGGCCGCCGCGCCTCTGAGGGACAGTCCATGCCACAGGCCGGACCAGCAACACGCTCCCGCCAGCTAGGAGGAGGTCCACGGGAACCGCGTACTCACGTACGAGAGCTACGGTCGCCGTGAGCATCTTCCTTTCACCGCGGACACCCTACGAGCCTGGCCTGCTGCTCCTTCTGCAGTCTAAACGCGATCTGGACGCTGGCGGAAGCCCCCGGGAGTACCGCACTGTCGCGATAATAAGCCTTTCTTCCGGCGACGTGGAAGGAGACAGGAACGCACTTCCGGTGTCGTCAGCTCACTCTCGGGGAGTCCGGCAGAAAAGAATGGCTGTCATTTTATTGGGCTGAAGGGCCCTACTCAGTCGCAGAAGGCCATTTCCTTAAACTATCACGATCAGAAAAGTGAAGAAAAAACTACCGTATTTCTTGGATTTTAACATGCTCTTCGTCGGGCCCATCTGCTCCCCTCAAGCGCCCCTCCCCCGCTAGCGTTTTTCCTCCAGAGTGGCTTCACTGCAATCTCTTACGTATTGGACACTTACGTCGGTTTTCTTTTGCACAAATGAATTGTTTTGCTTAATAAAGACTGAAAACACCCGGGCTATTATATGGATCAAATAAACCCTGTAGAGAAATTTTTAAGAGTATAGAACTGTAGTCTAAAATGCATTTATTTATTTATCAGTTCACTGTATACTACCTGCTCTGTGCTTGGCAGTGTAAAGCACGCTGGTGACACAAAGCTGAACAAGGCGTGGTCTAGTGGGAGATGGAAACAATTCCTACAATTACAGTACGATGTAATGGATGCTATGATAAAACTAAAGTACAAGTGCTTTAGGAATCCACAGGGAAGGCTTCTGGAGGTAACTGTTAAGATGAGAGCTTAAAGGGGGATTGGGTCAGCCAGGAAGTAAGTGAGCAGGAAAAAAAAGTGAAAGAGCCCAGATCCTAGGCTTATGAAATCTGCCTCCTCACTGGAGGAAGACAAGCTAGTTAAGGAATGGATTCAGATTAAAGTGACCATTGTCATTTCTATCACAGCCTTATATCTTACTGGAGTCATAAAAAGTACTGCAGATAGAGTTATTTCCAAATTCAAAATAATTTAGTTGTAAGTCTAACACTTCTAGAATTCTGTAATATCGATCAAGGACATAAGTTAAGGCCACCCAGTTCTCAGTTCTTGTGAAGTATTTTCCATGTACCCTTTTCTATTCGGACAATTTCTAAGTATATTCCTATTTTCCCATCCCTGATCCTATAGGCACTCTTTTTGGTAGAAGCCTAATGAGCTGGAAACTATGGTTAAAGTCTTTCCAGTTTACAAATTGTATCTGACGCTATCAGCAGTGAATACTTGGGGCTTCACTCTGAAACCTTAACTCTGAAAACACCTTGCTGTTTCAGCAGAATGAAGCATTTAAAATCACAGGCTCTGGTGACCCACAGGTCTAGGTTCAAGTCGTAATTGCCGTTTTTTACCTGTGAGGTTTTCAGGCAATTTCCTTAATAAAAAACACTTGTACAGACTGGCATGGATTTAGTACTCAATAAATATTGACTGCTGTGTCATCGTTGTTTATGGTTGTGAGAGGATGTTGAATTTGTCAAAAGTCTTTTCTGCATCTATTGAGGTGATCATATGGTTTTTCTTCCTTAGCTTTTAATATGGTATGTTACATTAATTTATTTTAAAATATTAAATCAGTGTTGCGTTCTTGGGATAAATCCCTATCAGTCATGTTTTGTCATCTTTTTTGTATGTTGCTGAATTTGATTTCCTAATATTTTTTAAAGACATTTTGT
Source organism: Choloepus didactylus (assembly GCF_015220235.1). Classification (NCBI taxonomy): domain Eukaryota; kingdom Metazoa; phylum Chordata; class Mammalia; order Pilosa; family Megalonychidae; genus Choloepus; species Choloepus didactylus. The sequence goes on from NC_051314.1 coordinate 145,804,865, forward strand.
ACCTGTGTTCATGAGGGATGTTGGTTTGCAATATTTTTTCTTCTGATGTCTTTTCCTGGCCTTGTTCTCAGGATAATACTATCTTCAAACAGTGAGTTAGGAAGTGTTCCTCTGAAAGTGTTTGCATAGGATTGGTATTATACTCTCTTTAGATAGTTGATAAAATTCACCAATGAAGCCTTAGGCTTTTATTTGTAGGAATATTTTTAATTGCTAATTCAACACATTTATTGTTTGTCTTCCTTCTTGAGATAGTTTTGACAATTTATGTCTTTCTAGGAATTTTTCTGTTTCACCTAAGTTGTCTGGTTTGTTGGCATAAGTTATCCATAATATTATCTTATCATACTTTTAATTTCTCTTAGGTTATTAGTGATATTCCATTCTCTTATTCACATTTTTGTAGATTTTGTGTTCTCTTTTTTTTCCCCTTGGACCACCTAACCTAACAATTGTAAGTGTATGCACCTTACCATGTAGCCCTAAATCATGAAGCAAAAACTGACAGTGCTTTTCAAAGAGCACTTTTGATTGTATTGATTTTCTCTACGATCTTTCTGTTTTGTATGTCATTGATTCACCTCTACTCTTTATTAATTCCTTCCTTCTGCTTGTTTGGGGTTAATTTGCTATTATTTTTCTAGTTCTTAAGGAGAAATCTTGGATTACTCTCATAAGAATTTTCTAATACAAGTGTTTAAAGCTATACATTTCCTTTTCTACACTGCTTTAGTAAAATTTCCTCAGTTTTTGTTATGTTTAGTTTTTGTTCTCACTCAGTTCAAAATAATTTCTAATTTTCCCTGTGATTTCTTTTTTGAATTGTGGGTTATATAGATACATGTTGTTTAATTTCCAAATATTTGGTGATATCTCTAAGTCCTTTCTATTTTTTGATTTCTAATTTGGTTCCATTGCTTTTGGAGAACATACTCAAATATTTAAAATGTATTGAGAACATTTCATGACTTGCTGTATTGTCTGTTTTGAACAGTGTTCAATGTCTGTTAAAAACAAAAGTACCTTCCAATGTGTGGAATGTTCTATAAATGTCAGCTAATCAACTTTCTTGTTAGTGTTTTTCATGTCTTCTATATTCTGCTGAATTTCTGTCTAGTTGTTATTAGTTATTGATAGTGAGATATTAAAACCTCTGCAATTGTTGAATTGTTTATTTCTGTTTTCAATTCTGTCAGTTTTTGCTTCATGATTTAGGGCTCCACGGTAAGGTGCATACACTTATAATTGTTACGTCTTCCTGATGAATCATCCATTTTATCATTATGAGTTTCCCTTTTTTTCTCTAGTAATATTTCTTGTCTTAAAGTCAACTTTGTCTGATACTGATTATAGTTACCCCAGCTATGAGTTACTGTTTGCATGGCATATATTTTTCTATCATTTTACTTTCAACTTATTTATGTTATTGAATCTAAGGTGTCTCTTTCATAAAACATGTAGTTAGTGTTTACTTATTTATCTATTCTGACAATATCTGCCTGTTGATTGGAGTGGGAGTCTATTCACATTTAATGTAATTATGATAAATGGGTGCAGTTATGGTTTTCATTTGCTATTTTTCCCTTCTGTCTCATAGTTGTGTGTGTGTGTCTGTGTATGTTTGTGTTTGTTCCTCCTTTCTGCCTTCTTTTGTGTTAAATGAATATTTTATTTCAGTTTACCATTTCAATACCTCTGTTAATTTGTTATTTATATAATATTTTAGTTTCTTAATGGTTACTCTGGAATTACAATATTAATTTTAATTTATCACATTCTACTTCAGGCTAATCCTGAAATTTTATGTCTTTTAAAGAAATTAAGAAAAAAAAAGAAAAAATTTGTATATGCCATCTTTCATATTTACCCACAGTTACCATTTTTATTGCTCTTCTTTCTTCCAGTGGATTTAAGTTACTGTCTGGTATCATTTCCTTTCAAGTTGAAGGAATTTCTTTAGTAATTCTTGTAGGACAAGTCTGCTAACAATGGATTCTCTCAGGTTTTGTTTCGTAGATTAGTGGTCTTGAATAGGAATGCCTTTGATAGCAACCATGGAACAGGCAGTGTCTCCATAATTATTTTCAGGGAGAGATTTTATTCAGTGATCAGTTGGCTGCTATGTAAATTTCATTCTTCAGAAATATGAGACATGTCTTCATGCCAGTGCAGATTTTAAAGTATTATTGCTTTTGGATAACAAAATCCAGATCTGCCTGTGTGTTGGTTGTGAAACTTTTACATTAGGTTGAACAAGTGGCTTATCCGGTAACTGCCTTCTCTGCTTTGTGTTATTAGCCCTAGAATTTAATCAGACATCTCATACACCATCCCATCTTTCCCATAAATAATCCAACGTATTGTTCATTTCATGTAATGAGGATGAAGTATGGGGTGATTTGTTTATGCCAATAAATTCCAGGCTGCAAATAAAACAAAGGATAATATACACGACACGCCTACTTTGGGTATGAATCCAAACCAGAAAGTGACCTGAAATACCAATCTAAATGTCTCAAAATCTGAAATGATTTGACTCAGTTAAATGATATTAGTTTAGGCATTTTTCAAATTGTGATTGCTGAAATACCAAAATAGTTTATTATTTGCTCCAAAGAAGTGCCATAATTTAGGAAAGTAGCCAGAGGTTTTTGTTTTGAGATTTATCTATTTAAAATGAAAATATTTGTAATTAATTTTGATAGCAGGCTGAACTAAACAGTGTAGAGACTCAAAGTTGATCTGCATTTTGTTTACAGTTAGGGCAATCATACAATTTAAAATCCTTCTTGACAATTCCAACACCTGTGTCATCTCAGAGTTGTCCTCTATTGATTGACTTCTCTCATTCATGTTGAAATTTTCTGAGTTCTTGGTATAACAAGTAATTTTCCATTGTACCCTGGACATGGGGTGCTATGTTATGTGACCCTAGATTCTACTGATACTTCTCTTTTCCTGCAGTCACCCTGTTGAAGTGTAGTACACAGGTCCAGTGGGAGGGAGATGTTCAGCTCCCTGCTGGGCTTACCTGACACCACCCCATCACAAAATAGAGCCCTGAGTGGTCCCATCTCTCCTCACCCTGCCTCAACCCCATCTGGTAGCTTATAGGTGGGATGGAATGTTCTCTCCTGGTTGGTCTTGCTGATCCAGGGAAGTGTGCAGAGGGAGGGGATGCAAAGGGCTGAACAGCAGTGCCTTGCCCTGAGTCATTCTATCTTGTTATTGTGTGAGGGTGAAAGTTCAGCTCCCCAGTGGGCCCTGGGTTGTGGGTTTCTCTAGCACCCCGTTTGGGATATGTGGGAGGCACATGAACTTACTGCCACATTTTCCCTCAAGTCCTGAGATCTGTCCCAGCTCACCTTTTTGTTTTCACAATTCAGAGCCTCTCCTATATTTGTGTGTTGTATGATGTCTTAGGTTTTTTGTTGTTGTTGTTGTAACAGGGAGGACTAGTGAGGAATGGGGCTACTCCATCTTGACTGGAGCTGGAAGTCTGATAGTTGGATTTATCAGACAAACTGGGTCCCTTTTGAGAGTAAGAGTGTGATACCTGGATGTCTGAGCAACAAAACAGAACATATGGTCACCACATCTATAGCCTTTCTTCCTGGTTAATCTGAAACAGGACTTACTTTGTCACTTTCACTCAAGTTCAGCCCAACTTTTCAAGGACCCAACACTACCAAATGGTTTTGAAGGTCTTGCTTTATTCTCTTGGGCACTAACCATGAGATTTCCATTTAGCACCTATCCCTTTCCTTTCTGGTTAAAGCACCCTAGAAGGGCCAAGGGTTAGAACACCAATGTAGGGAGGAAGGCTGCCAACAGCCCAAGCATTTTCCATTACTTATAGGAGTTTGTGCATCAGTGTGTCCAAGATTCTCTCCCCTTGATGCTAACTTTTTGAGCAAGATATGATTCTAGCCACAGATCTCTCATCTTCCAGGGCTCAGAAATTTCTTAAAAAAAAATTTTTAAGCCTTAACTCCTTTTTCAGTTTGCAAAAGCTGCTGGAATGCAATATACCAGAAATGTGTTGTCTTTTATAATGGAGATATATTAAACCTGCAATTAATAATTCTAAGGCCATAAAAGTGTCCAAATTAAGGCATCAGCAGGAGGATAACTTCTTTGAGGAAAGGCTGCTGGCATCTAGGATACCTCTGTCTCATGGGAAGGCACATGGCTGGCATCTGCTGGACTTCTCTCCCAGTTTCATTGCTTTCACCTTTTGGCTTCATGGCTCTGTCTCTCAGCTCTCACTCTGGGTGTTTCCCTCTCTCCTATCTCTGGGCTTTTTCTTTTCTTTTTTTTTTTTTTAAATCTTCATTTTATTGAGATATATTCACATACCACGCAGTCATACAAAACAAATCGTACATTCGATTGTTCACAGTACCATTACATAGTTGTGCATTCATCGCCTAAATCAATCCCTGACACCTTCATTAGCACACACACACAAATAACAAGAATAATAATTAAAGTGAAAAAGAGCAATTGAAGTAAAAAAGAACACTGGGTACCTTTGTCTGTTTCTTTGTTTGTTTCCTTCCCCTATTTTTCTACTCATCCATCCATAAACTAGAGAAAGTGGAGTGTGGTCCTTACGGCTTTCCCAATCCCATTGTCACCCCTCATAAGCTACATTTTTATACAGCTGTCTTCGAGATTCATGGGTTCTGGGTTGTAGTATGATAGTTTCAGGTATCCACCACCAGCTACCCCAATTCTTTAGAACCTAAAAAGGGTTGTCTAAATTGTGCGTAAGAGTGCCCACCAGAGTGACCTCTCGGCTCCTTTTGGAATCTCTCTGCCACTGAAGCTTATTTCATTTCCTTTCACATCCCCCTTTTGGTCAAGAAGATGTTCTCCGTCCCATGATGCCAGGTCTACATTCCTCCCCGGGAGTCATATTCCACGTTGCCAGGGAGATTCACTCCCCTGGGTGTCTGATCCCACGTAGGGGGGAGGGCAGTGATTTCACCTTTCAAGTTGGCTTAGCTAGAGAGACAGGGCCACATCTGAGTAACAAAGAGGCATTCGGGAGGAGGCTCTTAGGCACAATTATAGGGAGGCCTAGCCTCTCCTTTGCAGCAACCGTCTTTCCAAGGGTAAAACCTACGGTAGAGGGCTCAACCCATCAAACCACCAGTTCCCTCATCTCATTAAGGACTCCAGTAAAGGACTAAGACCCACCTTGAAGTGGGTGGGTCACATCTCAATTGAAACAACCTAATCACAAATTCCCACACACAATAGTTCTGCATCCACAAAAGTGGATTAAAAGAACATGGCCTGAGGCGGGGCAAGATGGCAGACTGGTGAGCTGTATGTTTTAGTTACTCCTCCAGGAAAGTAGGTAAAAAGCCAGGAACTGCGTGGACTGGACACCACAGAGCAATCTGTCTTTGGGCATACTTCATACAACACTCATGAAAACGTGGAACTGCTGAGATCAGCGAAATCTGTAAGTTTTTGCGGCCAGGGGACCCGCGCCCCTCCCTGCCAGGCTCAGTCCCGGGGGAGGAGGGGCTGTCAGCTCCGGGAAGGAGAAGGGAGAATTGCAGTGGCTGCTCTTATCGGAAACTCATTCTACTGATTCAAACTCCAACCATAGATAGACTGAGACCAGACACGAGAGACTCTGAGAGCAGCCAGCCCAGCAGAGAGGAGACAGGCATAGAAAACAAACAACACGAAAAACTCCAAAATAAAAGCAGAGGATTTTTGGAGTTCTGGTGAACACAGAAAGGGGAAGGGCGGAGATCAGGCCTTGAGGCACATATGCAAATCCCGAAGCAAAGCTGATCTCTCTGCCCTGTGCACCTTTCCTTAATGGCCCTGGTTGCTTTGTCTATTAGCATTTCAATAACCCATTAGATCTCTGAGGAGGGCCGTTTTTTTTTTTTTTTTTTTTTTTTTTTTTTTTTTAAATCCTTTTTGCTTTTTCTAAAACAATTACTCTAAGAAGCTCAATACAGAAAGCTTCAAAGAATTGAAATTTGGGCACGTCAAGTCAAGAGCAGAACTAAGAGAGCTCTGAGACAAAAGGCAATAATCCAGTGGCTGGGAAAATTCACTAAACAACACAACTTCCCAAGAAAAGGGGGGTGTCCGCTCACAGCCACCATCCTGGTGGACAGGAAACACTCCTGCCCATCGCCAGCCCCATAGCCCAGAGCTGCCCCAGACAACCCAGTGTGACGGAAGTGCTTCAAATAACAGGCACACACCACAAAACTGGGCGTGGACATTAGCCTTCCCTGCAACCTCAGCTGAATGTCCCAGAGCTGGGAAGGGGGAGCAGTGTGAATTAACAGAGCCCCATTCAGCCATTATTTGAGCAGACTGGGAGCCTCCCAACACAGCCCAGCAGCCCAGAACTGCCCTGGGGGGACGGCACTCACCTGTGACATAGCACAGTCATCCCTCAACAGAGGACCCGGGGTGCACAGCCTGGAAGAGGGGCCCACTTGCAAGTCTCAGGAGCCATACGCCAATACCAAAGACTTGTGGGTCAGTGGCAGAGACAAACTGTGGCAGGACTGACCTGAAGGATTAGACTATTGCAGCAGCTTTAAAACTCTAGGATCATCAGGGAGATTTGATTGTTAGGGCCACCCCCCCTCCCCGACTGCCCAGAAACACGCCCCACATACAGGGCAGGCAACACCAACTACACACGCAAGCTTGGTACACCAATTGGGCCCCACAAGACTCACTCCCCCACTCACCAAAAAGGCTAAGCAGGGGAGATCTGGCTTGTGGAGAACAGGTGGCTCGTGGACGCCACCTGCTGGTTAGTTAGAGAAAGTGTACTCCACGAAGCTGTAGATCTGATAAATTAGAGATAAGGACTTCAACTGGTCTACAAACCCTAAAAGAACCCTATCAAGTTCAGCAAATGCCACGAGGCCAAAAACAACAGAAAATTATAAAGCATATGAAAAAACCAGACGATATGGATAACCCAAGCCCAAGCACCCAAATCAAAAGACCAGAAGAGACACAGCACCTAGAGCAGCTACTCAAAGAACTAAAGATGAACAATGAGACCATAGTACGGGATATGAAGGAAATCAAGAAGACCCTAGAAGAGCATAAAGAAGACATTGCAAGACTAAATAAAAAAATGGATGATCTTATGGAAATTAAAGAAACTGTTGACCAAATTAAAAAGATTCTGGACACTCATAGTACAAGACTAGAGGAAGTTGAACAACGAATCAGTGACCTGGAAGATGACAGAATGGAAAATGAAAGCATAAAAGAAAGAATGGGGAAAAAAATTGAAAAACTCGAAATGGACCTCAGGGATATGATAGATAATATGAAACGTCCGAATATAAGACTGATTGGTGTCCCAGAAGGGGAAGAAAAGGGTAAAGGTCTAGGAAGAGTATTCAAAAAAATTGTTGGGGAAAACTTCCCAAATCTTCTAAACAACATAAATACACAAATCATAAATGCTCAGCGAACTCCAAATAGAATAAATCCAAAAAAACCCACTCCGAGACATATACTGATCACACTGTCAAACATAGAAGAGAAGGAGCAAGTTCTGAAAGCAGCAAGAGAAAAGCAATTCACCACATACAAAGGAAACAGCATAAGACTAAGTAGTGACTACTCAGCAGCCACCATGGAGGCAAGAAGGCAGTGGCACGATATATTTAAAATTCTGAGTGAGAGGAATTTCCAGCCAAGAATACTTTATCCAGCAAAGCTCTCCTTCAAATTTGAGGGAGAGCTTAAATTTTTCACAGACAAAGAAATGCTGAGAGAATTTGCTAACAAGAGACCTGCCCTACTGGAGATACTAAAGGGAGCCCTACAGACAGAAAAACAAAGACAGGACAGAGAGACTTGGAGAAAGGTTCAGTACTAAAGAGATTCGGTATGGGTACAATAAAGGATATTAATAGAGAGAGGGAAAAATATGGCAAACATAATCCAAAGGATAAGATGGCCGATTCAAGAAATGCCTTCACGGTTTTAACGTTGAATGTAAATGGATTAAACTCCCCAATTAAAAGATATAGATTCGCAGAATGGATCAAAAAAAATGAACCATCAATATGTTGCATACAAGAGACTCATCTTAGACACAGGGACACAAAGAAACTGAAAGTGAAAGGATGGAAAAAATATTTCATGCAAGCTACAGCCAAAAGAAAGCAGGTGTAGCAATATTAATCTCAGATAAAATAGACTTCAAATGCAGGGATGTTTTGAGAGACAAAGAAGGCCACTACATACTAATAAAAGGGGCAATTCAGCAAGAAGAAATAACAATCGTAAATGTCTATGCACCCAATCAAGGTGCCACAAAATACATGAGAGAAACATTGGCAAAACTAAAGGAAGCAATTGATGTTTCCACAATAATTGTGGGTGACTTCAACACATCACTCTCTCCTATAGATAGATCAACCAGACAGAAGACCAATAAGGAAATTGAAAACCTAAACAATCTGATAAATGAATTAGATTTAACAGACATCTACAGGACATTACATCCCAAATCACCAGGATACACATACTTTTCTAGTGCTCACGGAACTTTCTCCAGAATAGATCATATGCTGGGACATAAAACAAGCCTCAATAAATTTAAAAAGATTGAAATTATTCAAAGCACATTCTCTGACCACAATGGAATACAATTAGAAGTCAATAACCATCAGAGACTTAGAAAATTCACAAATACCTGGAGGTTAAACAACACACTCCTAAACAATCAGTGGGTTAAAGAAGAAATAGCAAGAGAAATTGCTAAATATATAGAGACGAATGAAAATGAGAACACAACATACCAAAACCTATGGGATGCAGCAAAAGCAGTGCTAAGGGGGAAATTTATAGCACTAAACGCATATATTAAAAAGGAAGAAAGAGCCAAAATCAAAGAACTACTGGATCAACTGAAGAAGCTAGAAAATGAACAGCAAACCAATCCTAAACCAAGTACAAGAAAAGAAATAACAAGGATTAAAGCAGAAATAAATGACATAGAGAACAAAAAAACAATAGAAAGGATAAATATCACCAAAAGTTGGTTCTTTGAGAAGATCAACAAGATTGACAAGCCCCTAGCTAGACTGACAAAATCAAAAAGAGAGAAGACCCATATAAACAAAATAATGAATGAAAAAGGTGACATAACTGCAGATCCCGAAGAAATTAAAAAAATTATAAAAGGATATTATGAACAACTGTATGGCAACAAACTGGATAATGTAGAAGAAATGGACAATTTCCTGGAAACATATGAACAACCTAGACTGACCAGAGAAGAAATAGAAGACCTCAACCAACCCATCACAAGCAAAGAGATCCAATCAGTCATCAAAAATCTTCCCACAAATAAATGCCCAGGGCCAGATGGCTTCACAGGGGAATTCTACCAAACTTTCCAGAAAGAACTGACACCAATCTTACTCAAACTCTTTCAAAACATTGAAAAAAATGGAACACTACCTAACTCATTTTATGAAGCTAACATCAATCTAATACCAAAACCAGGCAAAGATGCTACAAAAAAGGAAAACTACCGGCCAATCTCCCTAATGAATATAGATGCAAAAATCCTCAACAAAATACTTGCAAATCGAATCCAAAGACACATTAAAAAAATCATACACCATGACCAAGTGGGGTTCATTCCAGGCATGCAAGGATGGTTCAACATAAGAAAAACAATCAATGTATTACAACACATTAAAAACTCGAAGGGGAAAAATCAATTGATCATCTCAATAGATGCTGAAAAAGCATTTGACAAAATCCAACATCCCTTTTTGATAAAAACACTTCAAAAGGTAGGAATTGAAGGAAACTTCCTCAACATGATAAAGAGCATATATGAAAAACCCACAGCCAGCATAGTACTCAATGGTGAGAGACTGAAAGCCTTCCCTCTAAGATCAGGAACAAGACAAGGATGCCCGCTGTCACCACTGTTATTCAACATTGTGCTGGAAGTGCTAGCCAGGGCAATCCGGCAAGACAAAGAAATAAAAGGTATCCAAATTGGAAAAGAAGAAGTAAAACTGTCATTGTTTGCAGATGATATGATCTTATATCTAGAAAACCCTGAGAAATCAACGATACACCTACTAGAGCTAATAAACAAATTTAGGAAAGTAGCGGGATACAAGATTAATGCACATAAGTCAGTAATGTTTCTATATGCTAGAAATGAACAAACTGAAGAGACACTCAAGAAAAAGATACCATTTTCAATAGCAACTAAAAAAATCAAGTACCTAGGAATAAACTTAACCAAAGATGTAAAAGACCTATACAAAGAAAACTACATAACTCTACTAAAAGAAATAGAAGGGGACCTTAAAAGATGGAAAAATATTCCATGTTCATGGATAGGAAGGCTAAATGTCATTAAGATGTCAGTTCTACCCAAACTCATCTACAGATTCAATGCAATCCCAATCAAAATTCCAACAACCTACTTTGCAGACTTGGAAAAGCTAGTTATCAAATTTATTTGGAAAGGGAAGATGCCTCGAATTGCTAAAGACACTCTAAAAAAGAAAAACGAAGTGGGAGGACTTACACTCCCTGACTTTGAAGCTTATTATAAAGCCACAGTTGCGAAAACAGCATGGTACTGGCACAAAGATAGACATATAGATCAATGGAATCGAATTGAGAATTCAGAGATAGACCCTCAGATCTATGGCCGACTGATCTTTGATAAGGCCCCCAAAGTCACCGAACTGAGCCATAATGGTCTTTTCAACAAATGGGGCTGGGAGAGTTGGATATCCATATCCAAAAGAATGAAAGAGGACCCCTACCTCACCCCCTACACAAAAATTAACTCAAAATGGACCAAAGATCTCAATATAAAAGAAAGTACCATAAAACTCCTAGAAGATAATGTAGGAAAACATCTTCAAGACCTTGTATTAGGTGGCCACTTCCTAGACTTTACACCCAAAGCACAAGCAACAAAAGAGAAAATAGATAAATGGGAACTCCTCAAGCTTAGAAGTTTCTGCACCTCAAAGGAATTTCTCAAAAAGGTGAAGAGGCAGCCAACTCAATGGGAAAAAATTTTTGGAAACCATGTATCTGACAAAAGACTGATATCTTGCATATACAAAGAAATCCTACAACTCAATGACAATAGTACAGACAGCCCAATTATAAAATGGGCAAAAGATATGAAAAGACAGTTCTCTGAAGAGGAAATACAAATGGCCAAGAAACACATGAAAAAATGTTCAGCTTCACTAGCTATTAGAGAGATGCAAATTAAGACCACAATGAGATACCATCTAACACCGGTTAGAATGGCTGCCATTAAACAAACAGGAAACTACAAATGCTAGAGGGGATGTGGAGAAATTGGAACTCTTATTCATTGTTGGTGGGACTGTATAATGGTTCAGCCACTCTGGAAGTCAGTCTGGCAGTTCCTTAGAAAACTAGATATAGAGCTACCATTCGATCCGGCGATTGCACTTCTCGGTATATACCCGGAAGATCGGAAAGCAGTGACACGAACAGATATCTGCACGCCAATGTTCATAGCAGCATTATTCACAATTGCCAAGAGATGGAAACAACCCAAATGTCCTTCAACAGATGAATGGATAAATAAAATGTGGTATATACACACGATGGAATACTACGCGGCAGTAAGAAGGAACGATCTGGTGAAACATATGACAACATGGATGAACCTTGAAGACATAATGCTGAGCGAAATAAGCCAGGCACAAAAAGAGAAATATTATATGCTACCACTAATGTGAACTTTGAAAAATGTAAAACAAATGGTTTATAATGTAGAATGTAGGGGAACTAGCAGTAGAGAGCAATTAAGGAAGGGGGAACAATAATCCAAGAAGAACAGATAAGCTATTTAACGTTCTGGGGATGCCCAGAAATGACTATGGTCTGTTAATTTCTGACGGATGTAGTAGGAACAAGTTCACTGAAATGTTGCTATATTATGTAACTTTCTTGGGGTAAAGTAGGAACATGTTGGAAGTTAAGCAGTTATCTTAGGTTAGTTGTCTTTTTCTTACTCCGTTGTTATGGTCTCTTTGAAATGTTCTTTTATTGTATGTTTGTTTTCTTTTTAACTTTTTTTTTCATACAGTTGATTTAAAAAAGAAGGGAAAGTTAAAAAAAAAAAAAAAAAGAAAAGAAAAAAGACAAACAAGGAAAAAAAAAAAAAAAAAAGATGTGGTGCCCCCTTGAGGAGCCTGTGGAGAGTGCAGGGGTGTTCGCCTGCCCCGCCTCCATGGTTGCTGGCATGACCGCAGACATAGGGGAATGGTGGTTTGATGGGTTGAGCCCTCTACCATAAGTTTTACCCTTGGGAAGACGGTTGCTGCAAAGGAGAGGCTAGGCCTCCCTGTATTTGTGCCTAAGAGTCTCCTCCTGAATGCCTCTTTGTTGCTCAGATGTGGCCCTCTCTCTCTGGCTAAGCCAACTTGAAAGGTGAAATCACTGCCCTCCCCCCTGCGTGGGATCAGACACCCAGGGAAGTGAATCTCCCTGGCAACGTGGAATATGACTCCCGGGGAGGAATGTAGACCCAGCATCGTGGGATGGAGAACATCTTCTTGACCAAAAGGGGGATGTGAAAGGAAATGAAATAAGCTTCAGTGGCAGAGAGATTCCAAAACGAGCCGAGAGATCACTCTGGTGGGCACTCTTACGCACACTTTAGACAACATTTTTTAGGTTCTAAAGAATTGGGGTAGCTGGTGGTGGATACCTGAAACTATTAAACTACAACCCAGAACCCATGAATCTCGAAGACAGTTGTATAAAAATGTAGCTTATGAGGGGTGACAGTGGGATTGGGAATGCCATAAGGACCAAACTCCACTTTGTCTAGTTTATGGATGGATGTGTAGAAAAGTAGGAGAAGCAAACAAACAGACAAAGGTGCCCAGTGTTCTTTTTTACTTCAATTGCTCTTTTTCACTCTAATTATTATTCTTGTTATTTTTGTGTGTGTGCTAATGAAGGTGTCAGGGATTGATTTAGGTGATGAATGTACAACTATGTAATGGTACTGTAAACAATCGAAAGTACAATTTGTTTTGTATGACTGCGTGGTATGTGAATATATCTCAATAAAACGATGATTAAAAAAAAAACAAAAAAACAAAAACAAACAAAAAAAAAACCAAATGGTAAGTTTCTGTTTGGAGTGATGGAAAAGTTTTGGTGTTGATGGTAGCACAAGATTGTGAATGTAATTAACACCAGTGAATTGTGTACTTGAAAGTGGTTAAAATGGAAAATGTTACATTGTGTGTATGTTACTACAATTAAAATATATATATATTTATATATATAACTGTACAACAGAGGGAACCCTAATGAAAACTATGAACTTCAGTTAATAAAATACTTTTAATTAAAAAAAAAAAAAAAAAAAAAAGAACATGGCCTTTTCTGGGTACATAACAGCGGCAAACTACCAAAACTCCCTATTCCCTATCCCCAACCCACCCCGTTAATGTATGTTCTAGATTCTTATTTTGTGTCTGGCTTATTTTCACTCAACATGATGTCTTCATGTTATCACAATTATCAGAACATCATTCCTTTTAATGGCTGCATAATATTCTATTGGGTGTAGGTACCACATTTTTAATTGAGGTTTAATTTACATACAGTAAAATTCATCCTTTTTTGCATAATTTCTGAGTTTAATATGCACCAACAATCATGAATCCACCACTAGAATCAAGATATAAAAAAATTTAACCCCCCCTAAATTTCCCTTGTTTCTCAATGTCATTGTCTGGTTTTGATTATTAAAGTTAGGCTGTCTCATAAAATTAATTCTGAAGTATTCCTCCTCTAAAATGGTTGGGTATCATTGTCATTATTTTTCCCTTAAATGTTCCATAGATTTAAGCATGAAAATAATTTGGGCTGGTGTTTACCATATGAACATTTTTTTAATTACAAATTTAATTTCTTCATTAGGCAATTCAGACTTTTGGCTTCTTCTGTCAGTTTGGTAGTCTGTATTTTAAGGAAAATTTCCATTTCATCTAAATGATTTCATTTAGTTGCATAAAATTGTTCATAATATTCCTGTACTTTTCTCTTAATGATTTTAGTTCTAGTTATGTTCCCTTTTCTCATTGACAAAACTGTTATTGTTTCCTATCTTCTTAATCTGTCTAGTTAGATGTTTATTAACTTTATTCATTTTTCAAAGAACTAGCCTTTTAGGTTTTTTCTACTTCATTTCAATTATTTCCACAGTTATCTGTATTATTTCCTTTCTTTTATTCTTTTAGATTTAATTTGCTTTGCTTTTTCTAGCTTATTAATGGAAGCCCAGAGCACACCCACCCTTCCCGCCTCTCCCCTAGAGGCCACTGTTTTGGGGCTTTCCCCTCAGCTGGTGGCTTCTGTGTGGGTTTGAGGTGCCCAGGGATCCCAGCAAGGGGTGGTCCAGCCTGGGCTCCACCATGGGCTCTCCCAACCCTGGGCATCCATTGGCACCCCCACCAGTGCTAGACCTGAGAGAAGGGACTGTGCCAGCACAGCTAGCCCCAACCAGGCCAGTGCCCTCCAGGGGCAGTGACTGTTCACAACACCACCCCGCCTGAGCCAAGGGAGGGTCTTGCCTCCTTCATGAATGTCTGGGAAGGTATTTTTTCTTTTAATGTTATCACTGTTTTGCTGAAGACAGACTCTGAAAACCAAAGTATAGAAGAAGTTTATTGAACTAAAGTAGCATTAATGTGAAACAGCAACAAAAGGTCACTGCTCAAAAGGCAAGTTTGGGGCAAACAGTATATGTAGCTGCTAGGAAAAAGAGAGGGTGTGGGGGAATAGGGAGGGCCAGCTAGGGACAGTGAGCTGCATGAGTTGCTTGGGGTGGGATGCCCTTGAGCTATGTTTCATTAATTTTGCAACTTGGACAGGCAGGGTATCTGTGCAGGTGCAGGGTTATCTAGTGAAGAAAAGTAGACTTGTTGGTGTCAACATGGCTTGTTTCTTTTCTGCAGGGGCAGAGGTCTTAGCACTGTGAAGGATTTTTGGTATGTCAGCCTGACTCAGTTGTTCTGTTCCTTCTTTGTAGTTTCCTGGATAAAAAGGAAGTTCAAGAAGATCAAAATGATTAGTGAAGCTATTAACCATTCCATTTTTACACTATTTTCTTAATTTATCCAGTTAGATTTTATTCCTTTTTCAAAGAACCAACTTTTTATATATTTTTTACCTTTATTTCAATGATTTCCAGTTATCAGTACTATTTCCTTTCTTTTATTTACTTAGAATAAATTTGTTTCTTTTTTTCTGGTTTCTTAATGGATGTTGGGAGCACACCCACCTCCCCTGGCTCCACCACTCAGAGCCTCTGGCGCTGCGTTTTGTGCCCAGCTGGCTGCGCGGTGCCAGAAGGAGGCACCCAGGATCCCCCAGGTGTGGCCGACCGGGTTCCGTGAAGCTTCAGTCCTGGCGTCCACAGGTGCCCCAGCCAGTGCGGGGCACTGCGACGGGGACTGTGCACCTGGCTGGTCCCGACAAGATCAGCGCCATCCCGGGCGGAGGCTGCTCACGATGCCTGCCGGCTCCCGGCCACAGAAGGGTCCCGGTGGCTCCTGCCTCTGGCACCTGCGTGGGGACGTGAGTCTTTCTTGTTTAATGTAAGCCTTTTTAAGCTGTAAAATATCCTCTCAGAACTGCCTTTGATGTAACCCAAAAGTATTGGTACATTGTGTTTTCATTTTCATCGCCTTAAGACACTTCCTAATTTCCCCTGAGATTTCTTCTTTGACCCATTGTTTGTTTAGGAATTTATTTCCACATATATGTGAATGTCGGTTTCTACCTCAGTGTGATTTCTAGCTTCATGTCATTCTGGTTAGAGAGGGTACGTTCTATGTTTTCGAATTTACTGACACTTGATTTTTGATCAAACATATGGACTATCCTGGAAATGATCCATGAGCACTAGAGAAGAATGTGTATCACGCTGCTGTAAAGTGTTTTCTCTCTCTCTAAATATCTGTTAGGGTTAGTTGGTTTACAATGTCTTTCCAGTCTTGTATTTCCTTACTGCTCTTCTGTATCCATGTTCTATCCTTTTTGAAAGTGGTGTATTGAGATCTTCTATCAATGTTAAGTTACTTCTCTCTTCAAATCTTTCAATATTTGTCATATCTTTTGCCCTTAAGTGCATACATAAGAATAATTGTCAAGTCTTCTTGTTGAATTAACCCCTTTATTATATATAGTAACATTCTTTGTTCCTTATAACAGTTTTAATCTGATAATAGTATAGCTACTCCATCTGTCTTTTGATTCCTGTTTGGGTGTTATATTTTTCTTTCATCCTTTCACCTTCAACCTACTGTGTCTTTCAATTTAAGGTGAGTTGTCTTATAAATAGTGTTTAGTTAGTCATGCTTTTTCATCCATTCCACCAATTTCTGCCTTTTGACTGGAGAGTTTAATACACTGAAAGTAACTACCAATAATGCAGAACTTTAAACTGCCACTTTGCTATTTGCTGTTTTTAAGACATATATTTTCTCCCCCAATTCTTTTCCTTAATGTCTTCTTTCTTATTTATTTGATTTTTTATTTTGTGTCATTTGAAGCCCCTTCTCATTTCTTTCTGTATATATTTATCATGTATTTTCTTTGTGATTATCAGTGAGTTAAATTTAATAAATCTATAACAATAATGTTTCATATGATACAAATTTAATTTTAATAGACCACACCTACAATTTCTATACTCCCCTCCCTTCACCTTTTTGTTTTACTTTTTACAAATTACGTCTTTAGATATTGTATGTCCAAAACCAAAATTGTGTTACTTTTTACACATTTGAATTATAGGTCCTATAAAAAGTAAGAAGTGGGGTTACAGTCCAAAAAATTCTTCAGTAGTAGTGACATTTTTAGTTACCCATATAGTTAGAGGTTTTTATTTCTTTGTGCTGTTTTGAACCACTGTTTAGTGTCTTTTCCTGCAAGTCTGAAAAACTTCCTTTAGTACTTCTTGTAGGGCAGGTCTTATGGTGATGAATGCCGTTAGCTTTTTTTTTTTTTTTTTTTTTTTTTAATCTAGGAATGTCTTAATCTGTCCCTCATTGATTAAAAAAAAAAAAACAGTTTTGTTGAGATATATTCACATATCATGCAGTCCACTCAAGGTGTATAAAATGGCTTTTAGTATAATCACAAGTTGTGCATTCATCACCACTATCAATTTTAGAATACTTTCATTACTTCAAAAAGAAAAACCCCATTCCCCTTAGTAGTCACCTCTCACTGTCTCTTTCCTTCCCCATCCCTAGATAACCACTGATATATTTCTGTCTTTATAGATTAAATTATATTTATATTTTATATAAATGGAATCATACAATATGTAGTGTTTTCTGTCTAGTTTCTTTCATTTAGCATAATTTTTAAATATTAATTTTCTTTTAATTAGAGAAGGTGTAGGTTTACAAAAAGTCATGTAAAAATTACAACATTCCCAGTACTCCCTATTGTTGACCCTTTGCATTAGAGTGGTACCTTTGCTACAACTGATGAAAGAATATTGAAATAGTACTATTAACTGTAGTCCATAGTTTACATTAGGTGTATTTTTTCCATATACACCCTATAACTAACACCTTGTAATAGTGTCATATATTTGTTATAAATTATGAAGGAACATTCTTACACTTGTGCAATTAACTCCAGTCTGTCACCCACAACAAGGTTCATTGTGTTATATGTTCACGTTTTATCTTCTTTCATTGTGCATATATGATGCAAAACTTCTCCTTTCAACCACATTCACATACATAGTTTGGTGCTATTATTTACACTCACAATAATGTGCACCATCACCACCACCCATTAGCAACATTTACAATCAAACTAAACAGAAATTCTTTACAAAATAAGCATCCACTCCCTTCCTCTACCTCAAGCTGTCACCTGGAACCTATTTTCTATATTCTATCTCTATGAGTTTGCTTATTATAGTTAGTTCATATTAGTGACATCATGCAATATTTTTCTTATTGTGCCTGGCTTATTTCACTCAGCATAATGTCTTCAAGTTTATCCATGTTGTCACATGCATCAGGACTTCATTCCTTTTTACACTTGAATAATATTCCATTGTGTGTGTATATATACATATACATATATATGTGTGTGTGTATATATATATACACAACACACACCATATTTTGTTTATCCATTCATCATTTGATGGACACTTGGGCTGCTTCCATCTGTTGGAAATTGTAAATAATGCTGCTATGAACATTGGTGTGAAAATAACTGTTCCAGTCCCTGCTTTCAATTCTTCTGGGTATACACCTAGTAGCAGGATTGCTGTGTCATATGGCAATTCTATATTTAGCTTCCCGAGTGTTCCAGTTTGCTAAAGCTGCCATTATGCAAAATACCAGAAATGGATTGGCTTTTAAAAAGGGGATTTATTAGGTTACAAATTTACAATTCTAAGGTCATAAAAGTGTCCAAACTAGGGCATCAACATAAGGATACCTTTGCTGAAGAAAGGCTGATGGCATCTGGAACACCTCTGTCAGCTGGGAAGACATGTGGCTGGTGTCTGCTGGTCCTTTGCTCCTGGGTTCTGTTTTCAAAATGGCTTTTCCCTAAATGTCTGGGCTTCTTTCTTAGCTTCTCTCTCTTGCTCCTATGCATCCTTGCTTATTCTCCCAGGGCATTTCTCTCTAAGCGTCTAAGGGCCCTCTCTTAGCTTCTCCAGGGCAAACTCTAGGCTTCATCTCTTAGCTTAGCATTTCCAAACATTTTTCTGCCTGCATCTCCAAGTGTCTAGATTGTTTCAGCTCTTGGCTTCTCCTGGGGGAAAACTCTGGATTACGTCTTTTAGGTTCTCTCCAAAATGTTTCTCTCAGCTTCTCTGAGCTCTTTGTTTATGTGTGAGCTCTCTTGAAGGACTCCAGTGATGTAATTAAGACCAACCCTAGATGGGTAGGGTCATATATCCATGGAAATATTCAATCAAAAGGTCACTCCACAAGATTGGATTAAAGGATCATGGCTCTTCTGCAGTCCATAAAAGTTTCAAATTGGCACACTGAGAACTGCTAAACTGTCTTCCACAGAGGCTGCACCATCTCAAAATCCCACCAAAAATGAATGATTGTTCCTATTTCTCTACATCCTCTCCAACACTTGTAATTTTTTTTTTTAATCATAGCCATGCTAATGGTTGTGAAATTATCTCTCATTGTGGTTTTGATTTGCATTGCCCTAACAGCTAAGTGATGTTGATAATCTTTTCATGTGCTTTTTGGCTGTTTGTATTTCCTCTTTGGAGAAATATCTATTGAAGTCTTTTGCCCATTTTTAAATTGGGTTGTTTGTCCTTTTATTGTTGAGTTGTAGGATTTCTTTACATATTTTGGATATCAAACCCTTATTGGATGTGTGGTTTCCAAATATTTTCTCCCATTGAGTAGGTTGTCTCTTTACTTTTGTGACAAAGTCCTTTGATGCACAAAACTTTTTGATTTTGAGGAGGACCAACTTATATATTTTTTCTTTTGTTGCTTGTGCTTTGGATATTTACCACCTCTGTCAGTGACTTATGTGTTCTTCTTTTAACTGAAATATTTTGGCCAATAATTGTTAGCATGAACTCAGGAAATATCATGGTGTGTGTGTGTGTGTGTGTGTGTGTGTGTGTGTGCGCGCGCGCTCATGGAGAGAGAGAGAGAGAGAGAGAGAGGAGAGAAAGAATTAAAACTCTCTTTAATAACCATAATCCTTCATCCACTTTGGATTGTCAACTCCCTGAAGGCTAAAGAACTGTGGTGCCCAGCACAGTGCCTGGCACAAAAACAGTCCTTAAACATCTGTCAAGTGAATGAAAAGATGTGGATTGTCATCATTCAGTTGTCCACCATACAGAGTGACTCATGTCACTGTTGCTCCACCCTTTGATTGTTAGTTTGGTCTTGTCTAAAAGGGTGTTTACGAGAGAATATCCTAAATGCTTGAGTGCTATTGTCCACAAGCTGTGTATTAAAATTAACAAACACCTAGACAGGTGAGGTAGCAGTGAGCTGAAGGAAATCGCTCACTCTTTGGGTATCTGTATATCTCTATATTGAGGACATGAGGCACTTTTGGTGAAGTTTGGAAGTGGAAGCAATGACTTGCTCCTTTTGGGCCATTTTCTGGCTCTGTTGGTAGCTTTAGCCTTGGCTTTATGTATGCCCAGTGGCAGCAGGTGAACCTGTTCTACACCTAGCTCAGGCCTCTTCAATTTCTGATAGTCTGTCTTGGCCTCCAGCCTGTGGGGACCTCTATCTGTTTCCTGGACCACTCTCTGGACAGGTCTCTACCCAAGCCACACCTGAGGAACTAATCCAGGAAGAGTCTGGTGTTAGTTGGCTGGCAGGTGGAGCAGAATGGATGTGAGGACATTAGGATATTATGGAGGGACTGGTCTGCTTCGAAGGGGCTAGGTTTCCTGCAGTTGTAGTGGGCTATTACTGGCAGTTTAGGGTTCAGTTCAGGTGTAGATTGTGGCTGGAAGCTAATGAAAGAACAGCAACTACCGAGTGTCAGAAATGCATATGCAAAGCAGAGGGATGACACAGCAAGTAGGGCTATAAGGTGGTGGCTGGAGGTTTAGGAAGCATGATGCCTGCTCATACTCTTGTTTCCATCCTGGACATGTCCAATGGAGCACTCTCTCTTGTTCTTGTCTCTCCCAAACTAACGAAGTGACCCTTGAAACAGCAGCTACAACTGACAAATGAGCATCCTGTATTGACAGTGACTAGTTTGGGGGTGTTCTGCAACTTGGAGGGCACCCAAAGCCTCCAGAGAGGTTGCTCTCCTCTTGTTTATTCTCATGCTTTGTCTTTACTGATGCTGCCGCCTCTGCCTGGACTGCCCTCTTGTGTCCTCTTCCTCTCTCCAAACCCCAGCCTTCTTCAATCCTATGTCCCAGGTCTACCACTGAAACTGCAGCCCATCCCGAAGCTCCTCACCCACACCTGGGAGTCAGTGATACAATTTCATTAGTGTGGTCTGTTTTCCATTGCTGGTCCTCTTGGTCACATGTAATATGATATAAATATTGAAAGTCAGTTTCCAGCCTTTTGCTTGCCTCTAACTCCACATCACCCCAGACCTAGAAGTGGATGATATTTGGGGGACTCATGGGTATTTTGCCCACTTCCTAAGATGAGACTGTGTTTCAGGGAGCTTTGGGGAATGCATTGGCCTATTTCTGTGACTAGACAAATTTAACAGCTCTGAGAAAGGGGCTGCATCATGACCTAATCTGCTTCATGACAGAGTCCAGAAGATCTCTGATTTCCGTCCAGAGTCTCAGAGCCCATTATGCTGGGTATTTGTTTATTTATAATAGTTTCTTCATGAATTCTTTAACATTTAATGAGTCTCCTCAGTATCAAGCTCTGGGCTGCTTCCTGATAGTAAAACAATAATTGAGACACATCTATGTTCTGCCCTAACAGTGCCCAGTTTAACGGAGGAAGCAGATAATTAAAGAAGCCAGTGCAGCACCTGGGGATGTGCTGTGATGGGGCAGGTTCAGAGCAGTGGTATCTATCTGGCCTTGGGGCAGGGAGATTTCCTGAAGAAGGGACCACTGAGTTCATGCCTTGGAGTCAAGAAGGTGTCAGTCATATGGTGACAGGAAATGGGAAGAAGTTGAGCAGGGGTGATGACAGAGTGCGATGTAGGACATGTGAAGGCTCAAGATAGCTGCTCAGGACGTTACTGTGGAATAATGGATGAATATGGCCAAGCAGAAGTTATTCTTTTTCCCAAACTGGCATTACAGGGAGTTTCAATTTCCTTATTTCCTTCTTTATACACCTAGATTTCAGGATTGTTTTCATCTTTCTTTCAGTTACTCAGATAGCTTTTTTTTAAAGTTTAAATTTTTTAGTTGGTGCTCTTTTTCCTAAAAAAAATTAAAAACCAGTAACACTCATATCAAAGACCCAAAAGCATGACACAAAGGCAATTAAAAAACTTTATCTTCATCTTAACAGAATTCTGTTCCAAAATATCCAACAGCTATCCACATTTTAATGAACACTTTGTGAATAAATTATTTCATTCAACAAATAGTGGCTGCATGTTTTCTAAATACCAGGAACTCTGCTGGGCAGTGGGAGGGTGAGCACAAAAATCATCAAGATGAAGATACTTCTGAGCATTGAGTGCTAAAGATAAATTATATATATATATATATACATACATACATATATACTTAAAAATTTTACTGCAAATGGTTTTATTGTATTAAAAAACTAAAAATTCCATTCAAAAACTATTTTAAATAAAATCTTAATAATACTTTGTTAAAAAATGAAAAATCCAGGCCCATGCTAAAAGAGACAGGACACCAGGCTGCCACAAACCAGAACAACAGTCACCCTAGACCTTGGAATAGGTGGCAGGAATGAGGCAGAGATAGTGTCCACCCTTGCTGCTCTCAAATGGTTTTCATTTCATCCAGAACCTTTGATCAAATGAAATCTAGTTTCATTCTTGCCCCTGCACATTTATGTCTGCCTGTGGATGCTAGCTTCTTTGTTTTTTAGGAACTAGAACATAGAGGTTATGAGCACCTGCTCTGGAGTCATACTGCATGGATTTGATCTGGTTTCACAGTTGACTATCTGGGTGGCCTTGGGCAAATTACTGAACATTTCAGAGGCTCACTCGCCTCATGTGGAGAATGAGGGGTCATCATAATATCTGTCTCCTAAAGTGAGGATTAAATGAGTGAATACACTTGAGGTGTCTGGGGCAGTGCCTGGCACACAGGGATAGGCTGGTGTTGACAGTTCATTGGTGTTAGTGTGAACTATGTACCAGACACTTTTGAGTATAAGCAGGGGTGTTCAAGAGCTGGATATAGCTCAAGGATTGGTGGTGCTTATATTGGTGGTGTTTTAAAAACTTTAAATTGAGAAAAAGATAAAAAAAAGTCAGAAGTTTCATATAAAAATCCAGATATCTGGCTTTTCTAGAAAAATCAGAATGCTACTGTGCAGGAGATAACCAGCTGCCCATAGCAGAATTCAGCTGCTCAGTCCCAACCACTCCCGACTGCTTCACTTCCCATTTGTAACTGCCCTTATTTTTTCCTAGCCAACAACTTCATCTATTCATATTGATGAGCTGGCCCCTTGTACACATTTGTGCCTGCAACCTCCTATGCAGTGATGAAGGAAAAAAAAACGTGGTCCCCACTCTTACAGGGCTTAGAGCTGCTGTCCCAGAATATAATGAGAGTAATGTCTAAGGAGGCCCTTTACCCAGAGACACCTGTAGAAACCTTGCTGGGTGGCAGAAAGAGTAATCCACACCCTTGCTACTCCAAGTGTGGTCACGAGGGCTCCATAGAAAACTCTCAGTCTTACCCCAGATC
Source organism: Choloepus didactylus (assembly GCF_015220235.1). Lineage (NCBI taxonomy): Eukaryota > Metazoa > Chordata > Mammalia > Pilosa > Megalonychidae > Choloepus > Choloepus didactylus. Next base: position 145,828,326 of record NC_051314.1, read on the forward strand.
TACTGAGCTGGGATCATTTTAAGGAGCTCCCCAGGTGTGTGCAGAAAATTCTGAGAAGCACCGTCAGAGACCTCAGAGCCCTCCCTGGGGTAGGTGAGGCTGTTGACCATGCTGAAGTCGTACAAGGGCCTGGCGGAGTAAGAGCTTTAATAGGAGAACTCTGGCTGTAAGGTGTCTGGAGAAGCCTCCGAGCTGGAGCGGGGGAGGGGTGTGTGTGTGTGTGTGTGTGTGTGTGTGTGTGTGTGTGTGTGTGTGTGTGTAGGGGGCGGGGGCGGGGGAGACACGTGTTGTTGGGGGGCAGCTGGACTCCCCGGACCCCGTGTGTGTGTGTGTGTGTGTGTGTGTGTGTGTGTGTTGAGGGGGCGGGGACGGGGGAGACACGTGTTGTTGGGGGGCAGCTGGACTCCCCGGACCCCCAGGTGGCGGCTGCCAGGGAGGGCTTGCGGGGGGGGGGGTCTCTCGCTGCTGCCGACAATCAAGGTGCTGAGGCTGCTGAAGAAGGAGTGGAGAGGAGACAAGGGCTGGAGATGAGCACGGCTCCTCCGGGCGACTAGGCAGGATTCTTCGTGCCTGCGGAAGGCCCTGGGGACTGGGAAGTCCTCAGCAAAGAGGAAGGGCTGTCTCCTTCTGACCCCACGCTCACGCCAGCCCCCAATCCTGAGGAGAGCCCTTCTGACCAGGATGTCCCTGTGGCCACCGTGGAGCTGCCGCTGACCTCTGAGCGGCGCTTTCTCTTCGGCGGAAGTTCTCATTGTCCAACATCCAGGATCCAGTAATTGCCCTTCCCTGGGTCATCCTCGTCGTGGGACACCTTCTTGAAGCAGTCGGTGAGCGACAGATTGTGGCGGATGGATTTCTGCCAGCCGGCCTTGCTGCGCTGACAGAATGGGAAGCTGCCGGCCCCCAGCTGGTAGCTGTGGCCGAGTCTGAGCTTGCGCTCGGGCGCGCTGCGGGCTACCACCGCGATGAGCGCCGAGTGAGAGTAGGGCGGCGCGCCATCTTCACGAGGTCCTTGCGGCTGGCTTTGAACAGCCAGCTAAGCTCACCGGTTGCCCCGGGCCCTGCCGGCGAGGCGGGCGCGGGCTGCGCGAAGTGCCGCTGCGCGCAGCTGAAGGTGCGGGCGGCGGTCGGCGGCTGCAGGGAGGGCCCGGCCGCGCCCCGGGGCGTGTGCGGAGGGGTGCGGCAGCGGCGGGCGAGCCTCCCACGCCGGGCCGGCTGCGCCACAGGTAGGGACTGGCGGTGGTCAGCGGCGGCGTGGCGTAGTCCGCCAGCCAGTAGGGCGCCCTGGAAGCGGGAGGCGCACGCGGGGGAAGGTCGGGCTGCGGGTACACGCTGAAGCTGTTGCAGTAGAGGGCCATGTCCGGCGGGTGCGGCGCGTCGCGGCCCGGGCTGGGGGCAAACGGGGCTGGCCTCACCGCCCTCGTGGGAGCATCTCTCTGGGGGCCAAGCCCGCGCGCGGCCTCGCCTCGGCCCTCACTGGGTGCCGGCTGGGCCGGGTGCGCCGGATGGTGATTGGGCGAATGCCTGAGATAGCTTTTTAAAGGCCTTTTAGACTGTAACATTAAAATTTTGTAAATACATTCATTTATAGTTAACTTCCTATTCCTGTGCACAATTCATTTGATCATAGGCTTTCAGAGGTCATGCGTAAAAAGAAAAGTTCCCATTACACTTTGACAGTTTTATTACTCCTTTTTATCCTGACCTGTTTTTTATTGTTTATAATATTTATCCACTTTTTGCAAACACTTTATCTTCAGGTATCTCCAAGTCCCTTACAATATTTCCTGCATCTATGATAAGAAGAGAAATGTAAGAATAAGACTCAGGTGGTTTATTTTCCTGCTGGTTTGCTCACGGTAGGTAGTGGTGGCCATTAGGTAAGGAGTTGTGGTTGCCAACGCTGTATCTGAAGGACATGAGTCATCCATCGGAACAGTACTCTTGGATTTTCTCAGAAGAATGGGTGTGAATCCAAGATTAGAGTTGAAGAACTAAGCTTTGACTGTTCACAGACGTACTGTCATTAGCCTGTGTCTGATTACAAAACAGACCACCCATCTCAGAAACTACCAGTAAATACAGTAGTCTCCATTCTTGGCAAGACACTGTGTGGATTTTGGTTTAAGTACCAGGCTTCTGCACAGGAGCACAGGTGACTGTCACATAAGTTTGCATAGCATAAATTCCCCAAACTGTGCCCTGAAACAGGATCTCAGCATTGCTCTGAGAAGATTCTGATTTTTGAAATACAGAATTTATTTTATTTTCCCACATTCAATCCAGTCTGTGATTCTTGTGATAAACTCATTCTTTGCTCTTTGGTATGAATCCCAGCCCATTTATGTCATGATCTCTGCATCCTTACAAGGTCATCATCTTAATGTCTGATCACCTTTGGTCACATCAGGCCTATGGGCAGGAAGGAGGAGTAAAGTCCTAAGTGGATCTTTCTCTCAGGTTTCTCTCCCTCTCATTTCTGGTTCTTCTCATTTCAGGAAAGCCTCCAGTGATTTTCATGCTGGTCCAAATCATGCCTTCTGCTAATTTAGGAATCTACTTTAAACTCCATGGTGCAAGAGTCCAAAAATGGCTGACAAGACAGGATGGGCTGTAACTTCTTCATCCAGCCATCTTTTGATCTTGTGCCACTGTTCAGTCTTTAGCCCTTATTTCCTGAGCCATCTCATCCACCCTTCTCTGATGGATTTTCTCATTGTTAACTAAACAGCCCACCACCAGGAACTGAGGCTGCAGACAAATAATATCAGGAAACCTTCTCTCCAAAATATGACGTTGATTTGCACAAAATTGACCAAAGCAACCAATTCAGCACTCTTGAGGAGTTCAAAGGCGTACAATAGTCTTCTTAGCATTTATGCTTCCTAGAGTAGTGGGAGTCTGTGGCATCTGATCCAGGGTTTTTCCCATTCCCCTCCCCACCCCAGCTTGGTCAATGTGGAGGTCCTGACAGGGCAGGGAAAGCCATGATGACAAGGAGCACCTCTCCCACAGAAGACGTTCGTTAAATATGGGACAGTGAGTGCATCCATTCCTAGCAGGAAATTCAATGGAAGTGACAAACTCAGAGAGAGGAAGATGGGGAAGGCTAAGGATGCTATTATCCTGGGGATGTGTTGTAGGGTAAGTACAACTGAGGCTCCATGCAGGAACAGTGGTGGCCAGATAGGGCCCCAGTTATTCACAGGGTCCTAGAGGATTCTGAGGCTGCAGACATGCATTTAGGAGATCTGAGAAGGCTCACCAGACAGGAAAGCTCGTCTCCTGCTGTCTCCACCACAGCTGCCCTTGCCAGCAAGCCTCATCTTCTTTTTTCCCACCTATCACAATATTGTTTCCCTGCACTCTTTCCGTAGAGATTCTGCAAATAAAATCCTTATTTATCATGACCTCCCAAGGCCCCATGACATTTTTCTTCTGCCTGATTCTCCAATTGCATTCCCAATGACTCCCCCATTCTCTCTTGTTCCTTGAACTGAAAAACTGCTTCTCCCTCCTGAGCATTTGCCCTTCCTGTGACTGCTGCTGGGAATGCTCTTTTCTTAGCACTTTGCATGGCTGCTTCCTTCTCATTCTTCAGGCCTGAGGGTCACTTCTTCTCCTCCCTTGAAAGGAGGTCTATGTAAAATAAACACCCATCCTTTATCAGTGATCATAATACTTTTTTTTTTTTTAAATTGAAATTGTTCACGTACCAAAGATCCAAAGTATACAATCAGTTGCCCATGGTACCATCATACAGCTGTGCATTCATCACCACAATTAATTTTTTTTTCAATTTTTAGAACATTTTCACTATTCCAGAAAAGAAATAAAGAAAAAAAAAAAAAGGAAACTCAAATCCTTCTATACCCCTAACCACCTCCCCCTCCATTATTGATTCACAGTTTTGGTATAGTATAAATTGTAGTATATAGTTTGAAATAGGTATATATATTTTTCTTATACACCCCTCTATTATTAACTTATAGTTATGGTGTCATGCATTTGTTCTAGTTCATGAAAGAGGTTTCTAATATTTGTACACTTAATCATGGACATTGTTCACCACAAGATTCAGTGTTTTATACATTACCATCTTTTAATCTCCAGCTTTCCTTCTGGTGACATACGTGACTTTGAGCTTACCCTTTCTGCCACATTCACACACCATTCAGCACTGTTAGTTATTCTCACAATGTGCTACCATCATCTCTGTCCATTTCCACACATTTAAGTTCACCCTAGTTGAACATTCTGCTCGTAATAAGCAACTGCTCCTCATTCTTTAGCCTCGTTCTTGTATTTCATGTCTATGAATTTACATATTATAATTATTTCATATCAGTGAGAACCTGCTATATTTGTCCTTATGTGTCTCTTATTTCACTCAATATAGTGCCCTCAAGGTTTCTTCATCAATCCATTTTTTTAAAGACAGTTTTGTTCACACACCATATGTTCCGTCCTAAGTAAACAATCATTGGTTCCCTGTATAGTCACATATTTATGTATTCAGCACCATCACCACTATCTATAAGGACATCTCCATTTTTTCGACAAAGAAGGAGGAAATATCAAAGAAGGTAGAGAGACAAAAGAGAAAGAAAGAAGAGAGAGAGAAAAAAACATGACAGCTAGGAAGCAACAAAAGGAAAGACAGTATTAAACTAATGTAGAATAAGAAGTCAGACAACATCACCAATGTCAGGAGACCCATACCCTCCCTCTACCCGCCCCCCCCATATGCATTTAGCTTTGGTATATTGCCTTTGTTATATTAAAGGAAGCATAATGCAATGTTTCTGTTAATTATAGTCTCTAGTTTGCATTGATTGTATTTCCCCCCCAATCCCACCCTATTTTTAATACCTTGCAATGTTGACATCCATTTATTCTACCTCATGTAAAAACATATTTGTACCTTTTATTATAATTGTTGAGCACCCTAGGTTTCACTTAATTATACAGTCCCAGTCTTTCGTTCTGGTGTCTGACATGGTCCTAACCTTCCTCTTTCAACCATACTCGTAGTCATCTTTGTTCAGTGTACATACATTGCTGTGCTGTCTCCCAAAATTGTTTTCGAAACCTCTCACTCCTGTCTTTTCCTTTCTGTCTGCAGTGCTTCCTTTAATGTTTCCTGTAGAGCAGATACCTTGTTCACAAACAGTGTCATTGTCTGTTTGTCAGAGAATATTTTAAGCTCTCCCTCATATTTGAAGGACAGTTTTGCCAGATATAGGATTCTTGGTTGGTGTTTTTTCTCTTTCAGTATCTTAAATATATCACCCCACTTGCTTCTTGCCTCCATGATTTCTATTGAGAAATCCGCACATAGTTTTATCAAGCTTCCTTTGTATGTGATTGAGTGCTTTTCTCTTGCTGCTGTCAGGATTCTCTCTTTATCTTTGACATTTGATAATCTGCTTATTAAGTGTCTTGGCATAGGCCTATTCAGATCTACTCTGGTGTACGCTGTGCTTCTTGGATCCATAATTTTATGTCTTTCATAAGAGATGGGACATTTTCATTGATTATTTTCTCTGTTATTGCTTCTGCCCCTTTTCCCTTCTCTTCTTCTGGGACACCCATGACATGAACATTCCCGCATTTCATGTTGTCACTCAATTCCCGGAGATGTTGCTCATATTTTTCCATTCTTTTCTCTATCTGTTCTTCTGTGTGTAGGCTTTCATGTCTCTTGTTCTCCAGTTCCTGAGTGTTTTCTTCTGCCTCTTGAGATCTGTTGTATGTTTCCATTGTGTCTTGCATCTCTTGTGTTGTGCTTTTCATTTCCATAGATTCTGCCAGTTGTTTTTTTGAACTTTTGATTTCTACCTTATGTATACCCAGTGTTTTCATTGTACGCTTCATCTCTTTTGCCATATCTTCCCTAGACTTTTTGAATTAATTTAGCATTAGTTGTTTAAATTCCTGTATCTCAGTTGAAGTGTAAGTTTGTTACTTTGGGCCATAACTTTGTTTTTCTTAGTGTAGGTAGTAGTTTTCAGTTGTTTAGGCATCTGGTTTCCTTGGTTATCTCAGTCAGGTTTTCCCAGACCAGAATGCGCTCAGGTCTTAGAAGGAGGCAATAGTGTCTGGTTTCCCTGAGGGAGTCTTAGAAGATTGATACACCCTGTGAGGCCTCAAGTCACTGTGCTTTTCTGCCCAGCAGGTGGTGCCTGTCAGCCTGTAACTCCCAACTCGTGTAAGGGGGTGTGGCCCATGGCTGTTTTCCCCCAGGCTCTGGGGTCTGGTTCTGAATGGAATGTGCGTAGTAGAGCTTGGCACCACCTTCTTCCTCTTAGGGAAGATATACCCCCTAGAGAGACGTCATTTACATTTGAATAGTCTCTCTGACTCTGCTGTCTCTACCCTTGTCTGGGTCAGAGTGCTGGGAACTGAAAATGGCTGAAGCTTCTTCCACTGAGCCAAAAAAGGGACAGAAAGCCCCCTTCAGGATCAGTCTGCGGCCACCCTCAGTTTCACCCATTGGCCAGAGGTAGCACCTGGTCCTCTGGGCTCCCCCTACCTTCCGGAGAGGTCCTCCAGCTCTCCAAGGTCACTTGTCACCAAAAGCCTCTGTCTGCTTGTTGGGGATTCATAGCTTGTGTCGAGCAGTCCACATTTGTTAATTACAACCCCAGTTGGAGCTCAGCTGAGCTATATCCGCTTGCTGGGAGAGTGCTGCTGTCTATCACAGTGAGGCTTTGCTGTTCAGGCTCCTGCCTTGGATCCACAGTTTTTGCTTACAGATTTTATGCTGCAATCTTGGGCATTCCTCTCAATTCAGGTTGGTGTATGATGAGTGGACAGTCACATTTGTCCACCCACAGTTATTCCAGATTATTTACTAGTTGTTCCTGGTTGTTTATTAGTTGTTCCAGGGGGACAAACTAGCATCCACTCTTCTCTATGCCACCATCTTCTTCCACCGTAATACTCTATTTAATTCTTTCAAATCCCTGAGTGAAACCATGGCTATCTTTTCTTGCTTTAAACTAGGCCCACTGGGAATAAAGTAACTTCACTGTTGCCATGATTTACCAGAATGCCGGTTTCGCACTGTTCCTAAGTGTACAGCATTCCAGATTGTGAAGCGAGTATTAGGAAAGGAGATGAGATTCTGTCATGATCTTTCAGGGCTTGTCTTGAATAGGGTGAAGACATATTCACATAAGGTCTCAAATTCAGATCCTGCTTTTATCTCCAAGCGAGACTTTATATTCCTAAATTGCATGTGTGAAAAGATCATTTAAAAATATGCCTTTTAAATATGCCATAATGTTATCCTGCTTTTGTCATTGTTTATTTGTTTGGTGAATGAATAAGTTCTCTCTCTCCCTGGTGAACTTTCACCACCAGCAAGGAGAGGGAGTAAAAGGTATACTTGGAGGAAATGGGCCTGTGAAGCAGGGATTTCAGAGCTGGCTCCCAGTGCCTGGTGATTCAGGCTATGTACTTTGCACCCAGGGAGAGACCTCACTGGGGTCCATGTTCGGTGGTCACTGCAGGGACCTTCTGACATGAGGCTGGCAAGATTGTATAGGATCATAGGCAGGATGGAGTGGAGCGGGAGGTTTGTGCATCCCAGGAAGGGAAATCTGAGAGACAAGAGTTGTCTCATGAGAGGTGGGGCTTTGGGTCCAGAGGGAGCTCAGAACTGGAAAGGTGACCATAGGCAGCCACAACTGTGCTGGGTAGTGGGGCATGGGGGGCTTCCGTGCTGCCTGCCTCTGGTCTTCCAGCACCTGGAGTGCTCTGCAGGAAGGGCTGTTTGTGCATTTAGTTTTCACTTCCTTTTTCCTCCTTTTGTATGTCTTAGTCCAAAAAAAGGAAGGTGTAGGGGCAGAGCAACAGAGACACACAGTCTGCTGCCAACAAGTGTAGGGCCACTAGGGTGTCCATTATGCAATGGGCCTCCTGTTAATTACAGGGCATGCCCATGTGGACATTATCTACCAAATATAAATGGTTAGTGTTTACTGTTTCAATGTTGGAAGAAACACTCCATTGGAACAGAGAAAATTGCAGTGAGAGAGTCACAGTGCTTACTGTAGGATCATCCCTTTCCTCAGTTCCCCTTATATGGAATTTGACAGGGCACTTGATTCCTGGGTTCAGCCTTCCGTGAGCTCTGGATGTCTGCACAGAGCAGCCTCATGGCAGAGCCACTTTCCCCCACGCTGCATCCTGATTTTTGGGTTTCACATCCTGTACCCTGTGTTTTGGGTTTCACATCCACAACCCTGACTGTGTGATGCTGGGCCTTTCAAGGTTGGCTGCTAGGCACAGTCCAGTGTCCCAATGCAGTCTGGATCCAGCTAGTGTGAAGAGGAGGGGACACCTTCCCTCTTCTAGGGTTTGGGTGCTGTGTTCCTAGCCTTTGCAACATCCTACCTCAGAGGTCAACTGGACTGTATGGCTGGATGAGTAGAAAAATGGGGGCAAAAAAAAAAAAAAGGCGCCCAGTATTCTTTTTTACTTTTAATTGTTCTTCTCCACTTTAATTTTTATTCTTATTACTTTTGTGTGTGTGGTAATGAAAATGTTCAAAAATTAATGTTGGTGATGAATGCACAACTATATAATGGTACTGTGAACAACTGAATGTATGCTTTGTATGACTGCATGGTATGTAAATATATCTTAATAAAACTGAAAAAAAAAAAGAGATCAACTGAACTTGAAGGAGTCATGACAGATGCCAGGTAGTGACTGAGCAGCAGGATGGATGCCTGTACTGCTTCTGTATTTGCCTCTCTCCCCAAGGCTGCGGAACCCTGGGACTTAGGGGCTTCCAGGAGAGCCTGCCTTGCTGCACGCTTTGAAAATATCTAGCCTTAACCCTGCAGTGAATGAATTTCTAGGCAGATTAAAAACAGTCTAAATCATCAGGGTATTTTTTTTTTTTGTAAAATAGCCACTTGTGTGAATAACATTTGTAAAGAAGGAATGTTTTTACCCTGAATTTGAGGTTTCATATTAAGCAATGATCAGTTGTGGTTTTTTTTTTGGGGGGGGGGTTGGGGAGGCTGCTTATTGGTGACAGATCACTGGACCAGGCATCCCTCGGCCTGTCTGGGTTTCCTAATTGCCACTGACCTGGGACCTAGGCATGCGACTCATCGTCTTGTGAAACTTAGATTTCTTAATTGTGAAAATAGGAATTAACAATGCTTGAATTTCCTGTGGGATTTTGTTTTGTTTTGAATTAATCAGAACTGAAATAATACGGACTCCCTTAGAGGTACACCATCACGTGCCTTGCCCACTGATGTAATCCTACTTCTTATAAGTGTGCCTGGCACATGGGGACCCTCAAGGTATAGTGATTGAAGGAACAAAGCATTATAAAGGTAAACTGAAAAAAAGTTAATTAGAATAATGGTTACTAAATATTCATTCTTTATACCTAAATAATAACAAATTTAGTTTACTGGTAGACTTAAGAATTCACATGGCTGTGAGTGGATCTTCACATGGATGCTGTGTCTTTGTTAAAAGTTTTGTTAAACTCTGATATTTTTAATGAAGCTTTGCAGTCAAGGGCCTTCTGAATATCAAACTATAAGGTGGAAGTAATCAAGAATCTGAAGTAGCAGAAGTTTTATAGCGGTAAGATTTTCAGGTTTTTCCAATTCTATACACAAATATGCTTGGATGACATTCTAAAGCCTTTTGTACAGATGTTTCACCACATTCTTGTTTCCTTATTATTGTTAGAAATGTTTTATTTTTGCTAGGCAGGCAGCTAACTTCCCCCACAGTGGTTTGTTTTCTACAATAATCCGGTATTCTACGTACCTGATCTCAGGAGGAAATTAATTCACAGAGAATGCCAGCCTCCCTTAAAGAGCCACTGTAGGTGCTCAGGGAAGTGTCAGGGACATAATAGGGTTGTGTTGAGAGAGCTTAATTTTCCTGTGGTAGCAGCATGTCATGAGATATTTGGAAAGAAGTCAAGGAAAACTTGTACTGGTGATCTTTCTCATATCTCTGAGTTTTTTTTTTTTAAATGAAGCCTCATATTTGAAGCAGACATTGACCATATATTCACAAGTAATCTTTAAACCACTCTGTATATTTTGAGGTGTGGGAAATGCCACTAGTTGTTTGTTTGCTTTTGTGTTTTGTTTTTTTTTGTGGATTTCATTTATGTTTTTTCTTTGTTTTCCAAAAAATGTATTAACATTTAAACAGCATGACAATCATAAACAAAAAGACTGCTAGACCTTTTTTCAATTAGAACATAATAGTTACAGTGTCTAATTCTAAGTCCACTGAAATGGAATTACTCAGGACAGCTATATTAAGCAAATATATATTTGTATGATACAATTCTGGAAATTATAGTAATATTCAAGTTCAAATGAACATCACTGTAGCATTAATTAAATGACAGCGATTAAACTAAACTTAGATTAATCAGTATTACATTTAAAGAGCAAAAACCCCAGCATATTTCTTCCTGTAGTTAAGGATAATCAGGATTCAGTGGCTGTGGAAACCTTATCTATTCTCTAAGTTAATACCTAAAACTTACTAGCCAAGGTTTTCAATTAAAGGAAAAGACGGTTACATCCCTAACAAAGGTGGTGTAAGGAACTCCAAAAACTTGTCCGTACACTAAGCAGGCAAAAATTGCCCAAATCAGCCCCCTACCCCATACTGTCTACACTGTTTTCAATATGAACAAGTTAGGTGCTCACTGTCTAGACACCCCTGAAGATGGAGAAAGAGATTTAGTGAGAGGAAGGGTTATCAAGAAACAAGATAGGATTTACCAAAAGTCTATGAATACTGAAACTTTTATATATATATTTAGATGCTGGGGTGTTGGCATACCTGGAAGGAGGGAAATGACATGGTGGAATTGTAACCTATAACATCCTTTGAGATTTGCTCTATAGATACTTGTGAATTGTGCTTTGAAAGTCTTCACCTTCTTTATATACCCTATATTTCATAATCAGGAAAGAACTGAAACTGTGGGACTGTAATCCATAACAGTTTTTGAAACTACATCTATAACTGCTTGTTGAGGTATACATCAAAAGTTAACACCTTTCTGTATGTATGTTATATTTTACAATAATGGAAATAATTGGAGTTGTGGAACTGTGACCCATGATATTCTTTGAAATTTACTCTCTACTTGTTAAATCGTACTTTGAAAGTTATCACTGTTACATATATATATTAAAGTTCACAATTTAAAAAATGCATTAAAATTGCCCAAATCAATTTTGTAGGAACTCTGGGAACATAAAAAAAAGTGTAATAACCAGGGAACTGCTTAATGAAGAAGATGCTACTAAATTTTATTAAGATAGTGTGGAAGCATTTTTCATTGCTGCCCTAAGATCCCCCCATTCCCTTGAATGGAGGAGGCATTGGTGTCAGTGCTAGATGCTCCACTCCAGGATAAGGCTGAGCAGCCCTAGATCTCTAAGAGACTACTTCTTTTATAAAGATATAAAGATTGGATTAGAGTAACCGGGGTGGTGAGAATTGTAAAGATTTTCAAAAATAAAATAGAAACCAGAGAAAATTTCAAAGCTTTTGCCGTGTAGCACCAGCAGCTAGTTCTTGCACTTCTCTTCCCTGTCTCAGTATAGAAGATTTACATAATTCCATACATAATTCTATACATAACTTCTGTGTGTGGAAGATTTACATAATTGGGTCAGCTCTTTCTTCTTTACAAAGTCTCTGCTAGTACCAGGTTGTCACTTGGACAATAGGGCATGTCTGCCTTGGTCTGGTTTCTGCTGGAGGTCACATTAGGTCTTCTCAAGGACATGTATCTTTGTGCAGATCTTGAGGACAGGGCCCAGCTTGCTGTTCATGGCACTCAGATGTTCTTTTTCAAGTAATAAGAGGGCCTGTCCATCAATCTCCTGGGAATGAAACCCCTCTACAATCTGTTGGCAGCCTTGCAGAAAAGCAATGAACTCATACACCTCCTTTATATTCCAATGGCTAGGGTTATTAGACAGGAACAGAGGGTTGATGCTTTGTGATTCTGGAGTGGGTGGAGTTGTATTGGGATTGCCCAGGTCATGTTCTCCATGCACAGCTCTCACTGATGAAGGCCCAGGAGATATAGGGAAGAGTACTTTGTCAGAAGTGGAATTATCTGAACCCCAGCTACAGTGTTCTTGACCCTGGTGGCACTTCACCTTGGTCTTGGCACAGGCTGTGTCAGAGGAGCTTTGATGGGGGCCATGCCAGCACACCCAATCATACTTGGCTGATTTTCCTCCTCTTTACCTGGATCTAGTGGTTAAAGCTCATGTTATATCTCATAGCACAATTCATGGAGCAGAACCGCTTGGAGCCAAGGAACTGCTCTGCAGGGACATACTTCCCACAGTGCTCACAGTTCAGATTTGCCTTCTTATCCAGCTTAGTAGATGGGATGTCTCCTCCCAAGGGGCTACCTGACTGATTGTCACTCAACTCAGTTGGAAGACTAGTCTGGTGGTTTCTCCAACTCTTTCAGTAACAGAACCCACCGGGAAAGGTTCTGCTCCTTCCTGGATAACAAAGCCTTCAATTTTATGGGTTAGAATCTGGGGCTTCACAATGGCCTGTGGGAGTTTTAAATCACCCATCTGTCTGGACACCATGGCTAGCAAAGGAGGTGGTGCTGTTGGGACAGAGGTCAGGACTATTAGTTCACTGGCCATTGGTTCAGCTTTCTCTCTGAGCCTGCTCTTCTCCTCCATGGCCTCTGGGCTGTATGCTACTGGAAATGCCTTGGCAGAAAGGATTGAACCCAATGTAAAGGCACCTTTTCCCTCCTCCTCAGACTCAGCCTTGCATTTGATAGTCAAGGTCTGGGGTTTGTCCAGCAGTTGCACAGATAACATGGGAAAGGTAGCATAGACTTGGACTATAACAGGTGAAGAGGTGGTGGCCCCACCCATTACTACATGTGCTGTTCCCTGCACAAGGGCAAGGGTCATCCCAGGGGCCAGTGTATTAGGGCACTCCTGCAGTGTACCAGGTATCTGGGATGAAGGTGGCAAGGAGGCCAAATGAGTCTGACCAGCTGGTTGCACTGTAACTTGCCACCCCTGTGAAGTAGGTTCAGCAGCTGCTGGCTGTTCCAACCCCAAAGCTTGTGCTCAGGCTGTACCTATCAGGTGCCCACAACTTGCACAGGGATATGGGTTAGTGGTTTCTGGGTAGCTGAAATATTAGCAGCCCCTATGGGGAGACTTGGTAGGTGCTACAGGTGGTTTGGACAGGATGGGGAAGGGTGGCTTGGGTGTAGGGTCAGGTGGGAGGGACAAAGGTGAAGACAAACATGGGTTGAACCAGGGTTTGGGCTTGCTGCTGGGATTGGGAAGGTGCAACCTGCTGAATAGGTGGGACCTGTGCTGGTCTAGAGACTGAGGTTTGTTGCTTGTTGCTGCTGCTGAGCCAACTGAAGGCAGGGAGCTTTGTGGCACAGCTGGGATTGATGGGGCTGAAACTGCTGCTGGTGGTGGATGGCAACCTGCTGCTGGATCACCACCTGTTTCTGCTGAAGGTAGATCTGTTGCTGTTATTGAATCAATGAATTGGGCTGGATCTGTGTGTAGAGGGCTGAGTTTATAACGGTCTGGCTGAGAGCAGGTGTAGCTGTCCATTCCAGGTTCGTGTCCACATTCTGATCATGCTTCTGTACTTTGACCTTCTTGGCTTTCAGTCACTGTTGGGGCTGCAGGCAATAACTGTACCACTCCTGTCCCATTCCTGAAACAATTCCCACCACCACCCATTCCTGAGGAAGACAACTGACCCAGCCCCCCAGGTGCCTGGCCACCTCCTTCTGGACACATGGAGTCTGAGATGCTGTTCCCACTGCCTCCACTAGCTTGATTAAGGTTGAGGGACTGACCTGTGGCCCCAGAGGAAGCCTGAACCACAGCTAGGGCCTGGATAGAGGCCTGAGAAAGGCTAGAGGCAGGGGAGGCTCCAGGAGGAATGGCATTCTGAGTTGAGCCTTGCATTTGAGTCCTTGAACTGAGGACTTTTGGTTCCTCACTACCAAGTTCTGCACCTGATCTGCATCTGCGTGAACTCCAGGAGACGAGGGAGATGGTACCTCCTGCTGGACTGCAGTTGTTGCCTTGTTAGGCATCAGGATGAGATGAGTTGGGAGGCTAGAGGCACATTCTGGCCCAGGATCCAGTTTACTGCAATAGGTCTTCCAGCTGTGGTCATAGATATATCTTGGCCTGAGACTGCTTGAGGGGTGGGGAGGTGATGTTCCCCAGGAGCACAGATGGGGTCAAGGTGGTGGCACTGAGAGAGCTCACACTCTGGGATCAGCTGATGAGCTGGTTGGCTGATGTGGTGGCTAGGCGGTGGATGCTTGGGTAGTGGTAGTCTGCTGCTGGTGGTACTGCTATTTGGGGAGCTGGCCTGCTGACTGGCAGCAATTATGGCCTGCTGGACGGTAGCTAGACTACGCAGCTGGGCATGGTTGAGCTGCTGCTGGAGCATGACTGGTGAAAAATACTGAGCTGCATTGGGCTGCCTCTGCAATGCTCACAGAGTGTGTACTGCTTGCTGTTCGTACAGTGACATTTGAGCTGTCTGGGGTCAAGAGCTACCCCTAGTTCAGACTCCCATTGGTGGAGTTGGAATTTTGCTGACTCTCACTCTTCAGGATAATGATCCAGGGTCTCTAAGACTGGTGCTCCAAATCAAGACCTACACTCCTGCCTCTGCACCTAATATTCCTGGAGGGTGTCCACCTCGTATGCCTGTGGGCCCAAGGCACCAGCTTGGGCAGGGGACTTTCTCAGTCTCCACAGGGTGCTACCTTCACTTCCTCCCCTTCCTGGAGGGAAGGGGGCACTACGGGAAGGGTGGGAGATGCCCAGCATGGCCAAGGCTTCCCACGCCTCCCACTGTCCCATGCTGCCAGGCCTGCAGTACTCTCTCTGGGCGTGTCACTTCCTTCCAGGCCAGGTGGGTGGGGGTATTGGGCAAGGCTCAGCAATGACATTTTATGCACAACACCAAAAGCATTATTTTTTATAACTTTTTAAATGCAATTTTATTGAGATATATTCACATACCAGATAATCATCCAAAGTGCACAGTCAGTGGTTCATGGTATCATCATATAGTTGTGAATTCATCACCAAAATTTTTGAACATTTTCGTTACACCCAAAATAAAAATAAGAATAAAAATAAAAATAAAAAAGAACACCCAAAACATCCCATACCTTTTAACCCCCCATTATTTATTTATTTATTTGTCTTTATTTTCTTACTCATCTGTCCACACACTGGATAAAGGGAGTGTCAGTCGCAAGGTTTTCATAATTACACAGTCACGTTGTAAAAGTTATATAGTTATGCAATCATCTTCAAGGCTACTGGATTACAGTTCAACAGTTTCAGGTATTTCCTTCTAGCTATTCCAATACAGTAAAAACTAAAAAGGGATATCTATATAAAGCATAAGAATAACCTCCAGAATGACCTCTCGACTCTATTTGAAATCTCTCAGCCACTGAAACGTTATTTTGCCTCATTTCTCTTCCCCCTTTTGGTCAAGAAGACTTTCTCAATCCCACAGTGCCAGGGCCAGGCTTATCCCCAGGAATCATGTCCCACATTGCCAGGGAGATTTACACCCCTGGGAGTCATGTCCTATGTAAGAGGGAGGGCAGTAAATATATCTGCAGAGTTGGCTTAGAGAGTGTGCTAGTTTGAATGTATTGTGTCCCCCAAATGCCATTATCTTTGTGGTCTTGTGTGGGGCAGACATTTTTGGTGCTGGTTAGATTTGCTTGGAGTGTGCCCCACCCAGCTGTGGGCAATGATTCTGATGAGATGTTCTCATGGAGGCGTGGCCCCGCCCATTCAGGGTGGGCCTTGATCGGTGGAGCTATATAAATGAGCTGACTCAAAGAGAGGGAAGTGAGTGCAGCTGAGAGTGATGTTTTGAAGAGGAGCAAGCTTGCTAGAGAGGAACGTCCTGGGAGAAAGCCGTTTTGAGGCCGGAGCTTTGGAGCAGATGCCAGCTGCCTTCCTAGCTAACAGAGGTTTTCCGGAGGCCATTGGCCATCCTCCGGTGAGGGTACCTGATTGCTGATGTGTTACCTTGGACGCTTTGTGGCCTTAAGACTGTAATTGTGTAGTGAAATAAACCCCCGTTTTATAAAAGCCAAGCCATCTCTGGTGTTTTGCATTCTGCAGCATTAGCAAACTAGGACAGAGAGAGAGAGAGAGGCCACATCTGAGTAACAATAGAGGTTCCATGGGGGTGACTCTTAGGCTGGTCTCACATAGAAGTTGAAGTTTTAAAACACAGCCAGTATCGTCCTTTACCCTTTAGTCTGATTTGCCTTAGTCCTAACCGGATCAGCATCATTCATATCTCTAATTGGAGTCTGATCTCTTTTTCAGTTTTTTTTTAACAGTTATTGTATGGGGTAATGCTGACTTTCATAGCTGCAGAACCCTAGCTCTCAGTCTCAGGTGTCACACAGATACCCAATGTACCAGGGAATGACAAGGTTATACACAAAGATCCCAGCATCTCAGAATTTAGAAATAACTGTAACAACTCAGGAAGCCTTACAATAAGCCTTCCCCTGATAACTTATGCTCTCAAATTCTATTCTCAGAGTTTGCACATTATATTTAGTCCATATTAGTGAGATGTTATAACAGTGTAGGAGCACCTGGCCTGAGCAAGACAGGCCTGTGGAGCTAGGTGCACAGCAGCTTGCATAACCTAGGGCAGCTAATGTTTAACCTATCATCTTTGTGAACCAGTAGAGCAGGAATGTGATGCTAGACTCTGTACCTATAGAAGCCAGACCTCCAGTGTATAGTGTTAATCTGCAGTTTACCTCCTTCCTGAACTCCCTAAAATGTTATCACTCTTTTGGTTATCTATAAAGCCCCCACCCTATAATCCTCCTCTCTTTCCTGCACAACATAATTGATCCACCAGCACGATCCCATATCTCGAGACCCTGTTCCAGTGCTTATGCTCTCATACTCTTAGGAATGTCTTTGTCTCAAACCCTTATAACTGGCTTGGCCAGCCTCTTTAATTGTGTGGTTTGCCTGCCTGCTGAATGCTGCACCTGCCCAGTGAGAGAGAGTTGTTATGATCTCTACACCAACCCCTGTAAGTAAGCCCTGAATAAAGGTTCATGTATCAGAAAATACCCAGTGTCGTCTTTGGCCTCTCAACTGGCAAAGTCCTCACAGGTTGTGACAGTCTTTTCATTTCTGGCTTACGTCACTCATCATACTGTACTTAAGGTTCATTCACGTCATTGCATGCCTCACAACTGCCTTCTTGCAGCAATTCAATATACCATTGTATGGATACACCACAGTTTGCCCTTCTGTTCATGGGTTGATGTACCCTTAGGTCACCTCCATCCATTGCAAATTGTAAATACTGCCACCCTAAACCTTACTGTGCAAATGTCCATTCATGTCCCTGCTTTCAGAAAAAAACAGTATTTTTGAAAGATAAATCTGATGAGTTGGACTTCATTAAATTTTAAAACTGTTTTATGTAAAAGACACTATTACGGGGCATAGAGAGGTGTGTAATTTACTAAGTCCTATAGAGCAACTACTAAATAGCCAGGAACAACTAGTAAACAGTCTGGAACAACTGTTGGGGGATATCTGTGACTGTTCACACATCGTACAGCAGCCTGCAATGGATGGAATGGCTGACATTGCAGCATGAAAACTGTGAGTAAGGCTCCCCAAGCTGCAGAGCTGGTGCCCCTCCCCCACCAGCATAGCAGGCTGAGTTGAAAAACTTTGCTGTGGGAGAAAGACATAGTCTCTGCCAGGAGCAAGGGAATGTGGCTCAACCAAGCTCCAATTACAGTTTTAATTAATAAATTTGGACTACTGAGTGCAAGCTGCAGGCACAGATAGACCCAGAGCATGCAAGAATCTGGGGTTCCTCCCAGCAGAGAGGAGACAGGGCTGAAGGAAAAAAAAATTACATAACTAAATAAAAGCAGAGGCTTTTAGAGATGGCTGAGCTCAGAATACTGAAAAGTGGCTGTGTCCCAAGAGTGAGGGGCATGGAGGACTGGGTGCCAGCTTTGGTGGACTGGCAAGACTTGGGGGCTGGGGGCTGGCTCTGAAAAGGGGCTTTTGACCATTTTCCTTTTTTTCCTCTCATTCCAAGTAGCGCATTAGAGAAAACATTTTCAATTTTCAGCAGCTGACCCAGAGTCAGAGAGACAGGAGGAATTCAAGTGTAAAAGATAATGCCCTAAGATGTGTGTATCTTCCCTCAAAAGGGGGGTGGGGCCCAGCTCAAGTGGTGGCCCTCCCTCAGAGAATTCAGACCACAGGGCCTGAGGGTGAAAAAAAAGAAAAACAGAAACAACTTAAGCTTACCTTCTGACACCCCTAGCCCCTGGCTAGGACAGGGTGTACTGAGAATTAAAGGGATCACACATCATTACACCAGTGGGGAGCTGTGGGCTGACAAGCACCACCTGCTGGCCAGGATAGGAAAAGCACAAAGTCCAGAGGCCTCCCAGGAAAGTCAGACAAACTGCTGGGTTTCATCCTCAGGGAAATGTGATACTGATTACACCTTCCTCCTGAGACCTGGGCCCATCTGGTCTGGGAAAACCTGGGGTAATCAAGGAAATCAGATGCCTAGACAACAAAAAATTTTGAGTCACTCTAGGAAAACTGAAGACATGGCCCAGTCAAAGGAACAAACTTATACTTCAACTAAGATACAGGAATTGATACAGCTAATTATTAATCTAACAAATCTAAACTAATCCAACAGTCAAATCAATGAGTTGAAGGATGATATGGCAAAAGAGATGCAAAATATAAAGAAAGCAGTGGGCGAATGTAAGAAAGAACTCAGAAAGTGTGGAAAAACAATTGGCAGAACCTCTGGGAATGAAAGGCACAATACAAGAGATTCAAAACACAATGGAGACATGCAACAGCAGATTTGAAGAAGCAGAAGAAAAGGTTCATGAACTGGAGGACAGGACACCAGAAATCCTACATGCAAAAGAACAGATAGGGAAAAGAATGGAAAACTATGAGCAGCGTCTTGCAGAACTGAATGACAACATGTGTCATAGGTGTCCCAGAGGGAGAAGAGAAGGGAATAGGGGCAGAAACAATAATGGAGGAAACAAACACTGAAATTTTCCCATCTGTTATGGAAGATATAAAGTTACATATCCAAGAAGCACAGCATGCCCCAAACAGAATAGATCCAAATAGACCTATGCTGACACTTAATAATCAGATTATTAAATGTCAAAGACAAAGAATTCTAAAGGAAGCAAGAGAAAAGTGATCCGTCACATACAAGAAAGCTCAGTAAGACTATGTGCAGATTTCTCAGTAGAAACCATGGAGGTGAGAAGGCAGTGGTATGATATATTTGAGATACTGAAAGAGAAAAACCACCAACCAAGAATCCTAAATCCGGCAAAAATGTCCTTCAAAAATGAGGGAGAGTTTAAAATATTATCAGATGAACAGACACTGAGAGAGTTTGTGAACAAAATACCTGCTCTATAGGAAATACTAAGGGAGCAATACAGACACAGGAAAGACAGGAGAACCTGTCTTAGTACTCTTTGTACTGCCATGCCCTGTGATTAAAGTCAATGGAAAACTGCAACAACTCAATCGAGGCAGGACTACCAATGGCCAAGAAACTTCAGGAATGAAGCTTTGGGTCACCTCACCTGGCAAAGAACCATGGCCAGCTGAAGTGCTTGCTGAGGGTAAAGGGAACATGGAATGGGTAGTGGAAGAAGGTAGTGATAAATATGAGCTATGACCACATGACCAGTTACAAAACTGAGGACTATGATAGCATGAATTTTTCCTCATTTTCTTATGATATTTAAGTTAAAGGAAGTCAATTTTAAGAGTTAATGTCACCCAAGGACTTGCACCCTATTCTGGAGAGATTTAGTGTGTTTCTGGTTGTATGCAGGACAGTGGAATATTGTTAGGTGAAATATATATCTGTTATTGTTCTCTACTTAGAGATAAAGTATGGTTTAAGGCAATGTGCATAACTGCCAAGTTGACAAGGGGTGGACTGTGATGGTTAGGTTCATGTGTGAGTGAAATGTTTGATTGAATAATTTCCATGGAGGTGTGTTACCCTGCCCATTCAGGGTGAGTGTTAATTAGATCACTGCCTTCATATAAAGGAGTTCACAGACAGAAAGAGCAGAGCAGCTGCAGCTGAGAGACACATTTTGAAGACAGCCACTGGAAGCTGACACATTTTGGAGAACACCATTTTGAAACACCACCTGGGAGCAAGCAGACACCAGCCATGTGCCTTTCCAGCTAACAGAGGTTTTTGGACACCATCAGCCATCCTTCAGTGAAGGACCCCTATTGTTGATGCCTTACCTTGGACACTTTATGACCTTAAGACTGTAACTTCATAACCAAATAAAGCCCCTTTATAAAAGCCAATCCATTTCTGGTGTTTTGCAAAATGGCAGCATTAGCAAACTGGAACACAGAGGAAACAACATATGCAGAAGCCCTGAGGTGGGAGAAGGTTTAAAGAAGCAAGAGAAGGTACACAGGGACCAGACCTTGAAACATCAGTAGGCCATTTATAGGATTTATGCGTTTCCTTTTAGAGAAATGGTACATTATTGAAGCGTTTTAAGCAGAGTGTGGCAAAATCAGATTTACATGTTTTTAAAGGTCACTAGTGAAAAAAATCAGAGAATAATGGTAACTAATTTTTATTGCTTTTCACAATTTAGAAATGACGATTTGGGTTGCCTGAAAAAAAATGACCAAGCATAATCAGCTGGTTCTGTTAGACTACAAGTGCAAGGAAGATTGAGCACTCCAGGAATCTATGGAGAGAATGTGCTTGGAGGAGATAGGGGATAAACCTCTATCAAGAATAAATACAATTTAGATAGGCAAGGTTAGATTAGAAGATATATAAGGCCCTGTCCACATTAAATCTCCATATTTGCCTGTGTTCTTGTTCAGTTTGTCTTCTCCAGACAGGCAGTCTACCTGGAATTTCTAAACATGGCCTGTATTTTTCCATTTTGCTTAAGTTGTTCACCATTTGGCCTCATCACCTGTTGCTATTCTAATGTCCAGTTCAGATGATCTGTCTTATGAAATCTTTCCTGATCCCCACAGAAATTCACTTCTCTTTTTGTTGTATTCCTATACTACTTTTTTTGTGTGTGCCAGGAATATATGTTCTGTTCTTTTTATCTCTAGATTGTAAGCTCCTGGAGAGTAAGGTCAGTGCCTTTCTTTAGTGTGGTTTCTAAAGAGTAGCCACTCAATAAATATTTGTTAAAAGAATGAAAAATAATAATAAATGCTAGAGCATGTAAGGAAGTTTAAATGTAGCACAAAAAGCCTTTCTGGAGTGCAAATTTTGAATTTTTTTAGCAAAATGTAATTCAGTGGATTAATTGAAAGAAAAGAAGGCACCAGGGAGACCCAAATTAGCATCCAGGAAAATGAAAGGGAAGAAATATCTTGAAGCATAGAGCAAAGATAAAGAGATGGGAAGCAAGTGGAAAAGAATAAGCAGCAAAGAGAACAGATCCTAAAACCCTGACATGTGAATAGCAGCAGCAGAAAAAGAAAAAGGAACCAATGGGGGATGGGCAAGTATTGTACTAACATAAGAAAATTTTCCTAGACTGAAGAAAACCTGAGACTGAAGTTAAAAGTATTAACCAGGTTGTAGACTGATATAATCAGGAAAAGCATATGCCTTGGCATATCCTAGTAAAATTACAGAACTCTAAGGTGAAAGAAAAAAATCATATTAGCATCTAGGCAGAAAGAATTAGGAAGAAGGAAGAAGTCAGACTTGTCCTGGACTTCATGATTGACACAGATGATCATGCAAACCTCCCTGAAAATTCTTTCACTTGATCTTGGTTGCTACTCTGTCTCGGTGTTCCGTCCTTCATCATTTTTTAACAGATCTTTATATATTCTGCATATAAATATACATATATCCTTTGGCCCACAATTTGTCCTTCTAGTAATCTAATCCATAGAAATAAAAGCACCAGGATAGAATGACATGTGTGAGGATGTTTCTATTGGAAAAACTTATGGTAAATGACTGGAATACTTTTCAAAGAAATGGTCAAACAAATTATGGGATATTTTGAAGTATTATAAAAACATTAAAAGGGATGAGTAAGAGCTAAACAAGTTGATCTGATGACACTGAGGGGAAAAATGAAGATTCAGAGAACTGTCTAATATGTTCACAGCCAAATGGAACTTTTTCTTTATAGTACATGTTTATATACATGTAACACTGGAAAGTAAACTCAAATACTCTGAGGAATTTGTTTATTGTTCACCACTTTTTTGCCAGTGTTATGAAGAGCAGTATAAGCATGGAGAAAAAAATTAGAAAGGGTGTGATGGTCAGCTTCATGTGTCAGCCTGGCCAGGTGATGGTGTCCAGGTGTCTGGTCAAGCAAGCACTGGCCTAACCATTACTGTAAGGACATTTGTGGCTGATTAATAAACAAGAAGGCTGGTTTTTTTAAATCATCAGTCAGTTGGCTGCAGCTTTGATTACATTAACAAAGGGCATGTCTTCCACAATGAGAGAATTCAATCAGCTGGATTTAATCCAGTCAGCTGAAGACTTTTAAGAGAGACAGATAGAGGACTTTCACTTTCTTCTTTGACTAGCCAGCAAAGCATTTCCAGAGGAGTTCATCGAACAACTTCATCAGAGTTGTGAATTCACTGCCTGAGGAGTACATCGAACACCTTCATTGGAGTTGCCAGTTTGCTGCCTGCCCTATGGAATTTGGACTCGTGGACACCCACAGTTGCATGAGATACTTTTATAAAATCTTATATTTAGATATCTCTTTCTGATTCTGTTTCCCTAGAGAACCCTGTAATACAACTTGGTACTTGGAGTGGTTCTTGAAAAAACAGAGTCTTAAAGTGGGATTTAAAATTGATTTTCCTCTCTGATTAGATTCAAAAGTCCTAATGACTCCATTTCCAATAATCAAGATGTCACTGACAGCCCATGGCATTAGTTGGCAATGGAGATATGCAAAATATCACCATTTGATTCTCCTAACCATACTCTTGTATGAAGCAAGGCAGTGGGTGACAGTGTTTTGGACATGTTAACAGAGTTTTGCAGAGTTAAGAAGTATAATGATGTTGGCTGGCTGCTGTTAGATATGCTGGATAATGTTATAAGAGAAAGGAATGAGTTAAAGGCTTCAAATTTGAAATTTAAGCACTGTATGACAGATGTAAATGTTTCTATGTGTGCCTGGAAGAAAATCTTATTTCCTGTGGCTGCTGACTTGAGATTTCTGAAAGCCAGACCCAGATTCTCATTGTGCGAGTAGCAGATTTACAGCCTAAACTAAAATCTCAACCTCACAGGGTATCCACTGTTAAAGTAAAGGCATTGATTGGAAAAGAATGGGATCCTGAAACTTAGGATGAGGACACGTGGATTGATAATAATGGCAGTGAGGAGATTGGAATCCTGGATTCTGCTAAGTGTTAGATATACCCGTAGTGGTCTCTCCTGAGGAAACAGCTTCCCCACCTCCAGAATCTCTGCCTCACTAAGAATCTCTACCTCACTAAGCAGAGATTCTGCATTCAGAGTTGTAGCTCAAGTGGTTACAAAGGGTGTTAACAATTTGTTTGCATGGTTGGCTGAAATGTGGATCAAAAGGTGGCTGACATTACCTGAGGCTGAAATGCCAGAACTGCCCTGGTATAATGTAGAGGAGGGGATTCAAATGCTAGATACATTGGAATGTTGGAGTAGATTCATCATGGAGGACCTGCTCACACACCCCTGGAATGTCCATAGGACACACCTTTTACCAGGACTGTGAGGAATAAATTTGTGAGACTAGCTCCATCATCCCTGAAGAGCTCTGTAGTCTCCCTTTTCTGTAGGTTAGATATTACCGTAGGAACTGCTGTCACTGAACTGAAATCCTTGAACACAATGGGGATAATTGGGTCCCGAGCTGGCAGAAGCCAAGTGGCTGCAGTTAATCACCACAAAGTGGGCATGGCTACCATAATGGGAAACAGGCTCAAAACAGCAGTTAAAATAATCTGACTCTCAGAGACTTATGGTGTTGACTAGTAGATCATGGAGTACCTAGCAGTAAAATAGACGGGCAGTCTACTAAATTCTTGTTTGAATGATATAAGCGGAAGAATTCTAGGTCAAGTGAACAAAAGTCTACCTTGAATTACAAAAACAGAGAGTCTTGGCCCCTCAATCAACTCCCAGACTTGAGACAGTTTACAGATCCAGAGCCCCTTGAATGAGGGCAAGGCTGGGTACTCTTGGGGAAGGATGCTGTTACAGTGCCAAAAATTTATACTGTTAATCTTCCAGCCTTCCCCAGTGGAATCAGCAGCCTTTTACCAGGGTAACTGTGCATTGGGGAAAAGGAAATGTTCAGATATTTTGGGGATACTTAGACACTGGTTCAGAAGGGACATTAATTCCAGGAGACCCAAAACATCACTCTGGTCCACCAGTCAGCATTGGGGCTTATGGAGGTCAGCTGATTGATGAAGTTTTAGCTCAGGATCATCTCATAGTGGGTCCAGTGGGTCCCCGGACCCATTCTGTGGTTATTTCCCTAGCTCAGGAATGCATAATTGGGATAGAAATAGTCAGAAACTGGCAGAATCCTCACATTGGTTCCCTGACTCATGGAGTGAGGGCTATTATGGTGGGAAAGGCCATAAGGAAGCTGCTAGAACTACCCCAATGAGCAAAATAGTAAACCAGAAGCAATACCAGATTACTGGAGGGATTGTCGAGATTAATGCCACTCTTAAGGACTTGAAGGATGCAGGGGTGGTGATTCTCACCACATCCCCATTCAACTCTCCTATTTGGCCTGTGCAGAAAACAGATGGGTCTTGGATTATCATAAGCTTAACCAGGTGGTTACTCCTATTGCAGCTGCTGTTCCAGGTGTGGCATCATTGCTTGAGCAAATCAACACATCACCTGGTACCTGGTATGCAGCTATTGATTGGCAAATGCTTTTCTCTCAATAGCTGTTAGTAAGGACCACGAGAAACAGTTTGCACTCAGCTGTCAAGGCCAGCAGTATACATTCACTGTGCTACTTCAGAGGTATATCAACTTCCCAGCCCTATGTCATAACATTATCCACAGGGATCTTGATCATTTCTCCCTCCCACAAGACATCACACTGGTCCATTATATTGTTGATATTATGTTGATTGGACCTAGTGAGCAAGTAGCAGCAACTACTCAAGATTTGTTGGTAAGGTATTTGGGTGTCAGAGGATGGGAGATAAATCCAACAAAAATACAGAGGCCTTCCACCTCAGTAAATTTCTAGGTGTCCAGTGGTATGGGGGCATGTTGAGATATCCCTTCTAAGGTGAAGGATAAGCTGTTGCATCTGGCCCCTCAGATGACCAAAAAAGAGGCACAACACCCATTTGGCCTCTTTGGATTTTGCAGGCAACATATTCCTCATTTGGGTTTACTACTCCAGCCCATTTACCAAGTGACCAGAAAAGATTCTAGTTTTGAGTGGAGACTGGAACAAGATGAGGCTCTATGACAGGTCCAGGCTGCTGTGCAAGTTGCTCTGCCACTTGGGCCATATGATCCAGCTGACCCAATGGTGCTGGAAGTGTCAGTGGCAAATAGAGATGCTCTTTGGATACTTTGGCAGGCTCCTAAAGGAGAATCACAATGCAGGCCCTTAGGGTTTTGAAGTAAAGCTTACTATTCTCTGCAGATAACTACTCTCCATTTGAGAAACAGCTTTTGGCCTACTGTTGGGCCCTAGTAGAGACAGAATGCTTAGCCATGGGCCACCAAGTTACCTTGAGACCTGAGTTACCTATCATGAGCTGGGTGTTGTCTGACCTGCCAAGCCATAAAGTTGGGCATGCACAACAGCACTCCATCATAAAATGGACATAGTATATATGAGATAGGGCTCAAGAAGGTCCTGAAGGCACAAGTAAGTTACATGTGGAAGTGCCCCAAATGCCCATGGATCCCACTCCTTCCACCTTACCTTCTCTTTCCCAGCCCACACCATGGCATCTTGGGGAGTTACTTGCAATCAGTTGAATGAGGAAGAGAAACTCAGCCCTGGTTTACAGATGATTCTGCATGATATGCAGGCACCAACCAAAAGTGGACAGCTGTAGTACTGCAGCCCCTTTCTGGGGTTTCCCTGAAGGCAGTGGTGAGGGGAAATCTTCCCAGTGGGTGGTACTTCGAGCAGTGCACCTGATTATACATTTTGCTTGGAAGGAGAACTGGACAGAGGTGCATCTGTATGCTGACATTGGGCTGCGGCTAATGGTTTGGCTGGATGGTCAGGGGCATGGAAAGAACATCATTGGCAAATTGGTGACAGAATTCTGGGGAAGAGATATGTGGATAGACCTTTCTGAGTCGGAAAAAAACATGAAGATTATTTGTGTCCCACTTGAATGCTCACCAGAGGGTGACTTCAGCAGAGGACAATTTTAATAATCAAGTGGATAAGATGATCCGTTTGGTGGATACGAATCAGCCTCTTTCCCCAGCAACTTCTGTCCTTGCCCATTGGGTTCATGAACAAAGTGGTCATGGTGGCAGAGATGGAGGTTATGCATGGGCTCAGCAACATGGACTTCCACTCACCAAGGCTGCCCTGGCCACAGCCACTGCTGAGTGACCAATCTTCCAGCATCAGAGACCCACACTCAGTCCCTGATATGGCACCCTTCCCCAAGGTGATCAGCCTGCCACCTGGTGGCAGGTTTATTACATTGGACCACTTCCATCATGGAAGGAGCAGTGACTTTTTTCTCACTGGAATTGACACACCTTCTGGATATGGCTTTCCCTTTCCTGCAATGTTTCTGCCAAAACTACCATCCGTGGACTTATGGAATGCCTTTTCTACCATCATGGTATTCCACACAGCATTGCTTCTTAACCAAGGAACCCACTTCACAGCAAATGAAGTGAGGGAATTGGCACATGCTCATGTAATTCTCTGGTCTTACCATGCAGCCCCATCATCCAGAGGCAGCTGGGTTGATAGAACAGTGGAATGGCCTGTTGAAGACTCAATTATGGTGCCAGCTAGTTGGCAATGTCTTGCAAGGCTGGGGTAGTGTTCTCCAGGAGGCTGTGCATGCTCTGAATCAGCATCCACTCTATGGTGCTGTATCTCCCATAGCTAGGATTCATGGGTTGAGAAATTAAGGGGTGGTAACAGGAGTGGCACCACTCACTATCCTAGTGATCCACTAGGAAAATTTTTGCTTCCTATCCCTACAAGCTTAAGTTCTGCTGGTCTACAAGTCTTAGTTCCAAAAGGAGAAGTGCTTCCACCAGGAAACAAAAATAATTCCATTGAATTGGATGTTAAGACTGCCACCTGGCTACTTTTGGCTTCTTATGCTTCTGTATCAGCAGACGAGGAAGGGGATTACTGTATTGGCTGGGGTGATTGATCCTGAGTATCTAGGGGAAATAGCACTGCAACTACACAATGGAGGTAAAGAAGAGTTTTCCTGGAATACAGGATATCCCCTATGACATTTCTTATTACTACTGCACCTTGTGATTAAAGTCAATGGAAAACTGCAACAACCCAATCCAGTCAGGACTACCAATGGCCAAGAACTTCAGGAATGAAGATTTGGGTCACCCCACCTGGCAAAGAACCATGGCCATCTGAAGTGTTTGCTAAGAGTCAAGGGAACATGGAATGGGTAGTGGAAGAAGGAATTGATATATATGAACTATGACCACAAAGTCACAGAAACGAGGACCATGATGACATGAATATTTCCTCCTTGTTTTGAGTATGTTTTTATTTGTAAAGCTAAATCTTTGTTTTCTTCTCTATTTTATCCTCTAATCATATGACATAAGCTGTATTTTTCATTTTGCACTATTTAAGTTAAAGGAAATAAATTTTAAGAGTTAATGTCACCCAAGGACTTGCACCCTATTCTGGAGAGATTTAGTGCATTTCTGGTTGTATGCCAGACAGCAGAATATTGTTAGGTGAAATATATGTCTGTTATTATTCTCTATTTAAATAAAGTATGGCTTAAGGTAATGTGGGTCACTGCCAATTTGACAAGGGGTGAACTGTGATGGTTAGTTTCATGTGTCAACTTGGCCAGGTAATGGTGCCCAGGTGTCTGTTCAAGCAAGTATTGGCCTAACCAATACTGCAAGGACATTTGTGGCTAGTTAATAAACCAGAAGGCTGGTTTATTAAATCATCAGTCAATTGGCTGCAGCTTTGACTGATTACATTAATGATGGGTGTGTCTTCCACAATGAGAGAATTCAATCAGCTGGATTCAATCCAATCAGTTGAAGACTTTTAAGTGAGACAGAGGACCTTCACTTTTTCCACTAGCCAGTGAAGTGTTTCCTGAGGAGCTCATCAGACACCTTCATTGGACTTGCCAGTTTGCTGCCTGCCCTATGGAATTTGAATTCTTGCATCAGCACAGTTGTATGAGATACTTTTATAAAATCTTATATTTAGATATCTCTTTTTGATTCTGTTTCCCTAGAGAACCTTAACTAATGCAAAGGGAGATACTACATTGATGGTTTATTATGTGTGTAGTGTTAGGGCAGAAGGTGGCCAAGAAAAATAAAATCCTATCCTAACTCAAAAAGCATACATATCATTCCATTTATATATTTGTTTAAAAAAACCATGTGTATGTATGGTTGAAGGAATGTTTCAAAGTTTGTCAGTTCAAAAAAATTGTGCAGACTTTTCACTCTACCATTTTACACTGTTATGTTATACATAATATTTCTGTTAATTTTAATTCATAAGAATTTTTCAATAAAATATTTACAGTAAGCATGGGGAACTCTCAAAAAAGATTCTCAGTTTGGTGAGTGGATATTTGGTGGTATTAAAGGATTATTAATTTTTAGTTGTGGTAATAATGTTTTGGGTATTTAAAAAAAATAACCACCTTCTGATCTTTTAGAAATATGTACTTAAGTATTTAAGAACATGATAGGGTGTTTGGGATTTGTCTCAGAGTCATCCAATCTGACTAGGTTGGGATAAAATTGGGGTGCAGATGGAACAAAATTGCCCAGGTATTTACAAATGTTGAAGCTGGGTTATGGTACAATGGGAATTCATTATACTGAGGTAATTATACTACTGAAAATTCCCATATAAATTGTTCCAAACTTAAAAACTTGCAGGTAGTCTCAATGACCAACTCCATTCATCTCTCAAATTTACATTTTATAGCAATTCTCTGTCCTGGAATGTACTGCAAACCTTCATTGTTTGTTTTGTAGTTACTTCAGATTACTATTTGGAATATTACTATTACTTCAGAATATCAAAAAAATCTCTTCGATAGGTCAAATGTGTGAGTCACCCTTATTATTCAGGTAAAAATGGATTGATTTACCTAATTCTAGTGTTACACTTTGTCAAGATTCTTTTATCTGTTCCAGTTGAGGATAAATAATTCCATCCTAAGTTTCAAAGCTGTGACCACTGTTTACCTGGCTCAATCACTTCTATGTGAATGGTATAACAACCTGTCAAAATCACTATCTATTCTCTACAAATTTCTTATAATGCTGCATATTCAAACAATTCTTTTTGTTGTTTTACAAAGGTCCTCCCCGTCCCAGTAACCAAGTGAGCAATCACCCAATAAGGGAACCAATTCATCAGTCAATGAATTAGCAGTATTTTGAGGGACAGAGAGTCAGAAGACAGGATGTCTCCTAAGAAGTTACAGTGTAGCCAAGGAGACGAGTGAAATTAACAGTCATACCAGGTCTGATGTATTTAAGGGCTAAATTCTGTATAGAGATTGTGGATAGTAAAGCCAGTTTTGGTGAGTTTGAGGGTATCAGATTTGTTCAAAGAAAAGACTTTGGACAAGGTAAAATGAGAAGGAAATTCCTCCCAGTAGGCCACCTTGCAGAGATAGTGGCATGATGCTATCAGCCAAAAATGGAGAAAGTACAGGAACTCCCAGGGAAGTGGAGAAGCAGAGGGGACTTATGTGTCTAGGTGATGTCAACCAGCAGCATGGTGGGGAATCTCTGGGTCAGAGAGCTCCAAATGATGGTGGCAGTTTAGTCTTATAGCTATTGGCTTTGTCTTATCTATGGTTGACTGATATTGTGTGCAGGCTTGTGGAGATCTGCAAATTTGGCAGTCTATAAATGGCTAAAACAAGCTTATTTGAGTTGCATTTAAAGCCAATGGGTGCATAAAATATTGAATTTGGTGCTGGCAGGCTTTTGGCTAATGGTCCTATCCTGCTCTGAAGAAGTGAGCAGCATAGGAGTCAATATACAGGTACATTTTTGATATATATATGTCCTTTAATAATTTCCTGTCTCCCCACCCTTTTGTCCCCAAGATCAGATGGTTTCCCTCAGGCATACTTTCATTCTTGATGCTTAGGATGGTCTGATAGGGATGTGTGGCTGGAAACTAATAAATAATTTCCACTTCCCCATCCTTAAATTGAAGGCATCATTAAAACTGATGTGTGGACACCACAGCCATGGCTGCTGCTGCCTGAGGAGTGGGCTTGGGAAGGAAGTGACCACAGCTCTCAGAGCTTCACTGGGAAGTGCCTGTGCCTCCTGCAGTTCTGCACAGGAATGATTATGGATAAAAGTGAGCTGGTACAGAAAGCCAAGCTTGCTAAACAGGGTGAATACTATAATGATATGGCGGCAGCCACAAAGGCAGTCACTGAACAGGGGCACCAACTTCCTAATGAAGAGAGAAATCTGTTACCTAGAAGACTGTGGTTGGGGTCTGTCACTCTTCCTTGCTTGTGATCTCCAGCATTGAACAGAAAACTAAGAGGAGTGAGAAGCAGCAGCAAATGAGCAAAGAGTACTGTGAGAAGAAAGAGGTGGAGCTGTGGAACATCTGCAATGATGTTTTGGAGATGTTGGACAAATATCCTATTCCCAAATGCTACGCAACCAGAAAGTAAGGTGTTCTACTTGAAAATGAGAGGAGATTAGGTATCTTTCTGAGGTGGCATCTGGAGACAGTAAACAAACCACTGTGTCAAACTCCCAGGAGGCTTATCAGGAAGCATTTGAAATAATAAGAAAAGCAGCCTACACACCCAGTTTGAATTGGCCTGGCATTTAATTTCTCAGTCTTTTACTATTAAATTCTAAATTCTTCTGAAGAGACTGGCAGCCTGGCAAAAATGGCATTTGATGAGGCAATTGCTGAATTGGATACACTGAATGAAGTATCTTATAAAGCATCCTGATCATGCCGTTACTTAGGGACAGTCTGACTCTGTGAATGTCAGAAAACCAAGGAGATGACAAAGATGCTGGGGAGGGAGAGAACTAATGTTTCGTGCTTCCTGATCTATTCAGTGTCACTCTGTACCTTCCACCTAGATCCTTTTGTGCAATTAAAAAACAAAAACAACAAAAAAAACAGAATTATATGTCGACGTTTGGTTTTTCACAGCCTCAGTTTAGCAAAAAAAGTCTGTGAGACAAACAACTGGTATTTCTGCTTAAAACCCAGATTGGTCATGTCACATATATGCCACGGTGTTCTGAATGTTTTGAATTTGATTTACATTGACAGGAGTACCATGTGCTTAATTTTTTTAAAAAAAAACTGAACACTGTTGACTATGGGATTTGGTAATTTAGCAGAACTCTTACTGGTAGAAAAGATAGACCTGAATTATGTGTAACTTTTTGGAAAGTTTAACCTGATACCAAAATAGTCACTGAGGCCTCTGGACTTCTCTGGGGCCAGCAGCCGCCCAACCAGAGGCCCTGGGCCATGGGCTCAGGTGACGACCTTGGGCTCCGTGTCCAACCAGCTCTTTGCAGGTGGCTGCGCCAAGGCAGTTGCAGAGGCAATGGAGAACGCGGCCGGGGAGGCAGAGGAGCCGGAGCTGTTGCACAGTGCTGGCATCGGTAAGTGGTTCAAAGTGCGCATGGAGTTTGGCTCCCTGATGGTGACGGCCGGCTCCGGAATCGCACTCGACCCCCCAGTGGACGTCTTTGTGCATCTGAGTAAGCTGCATATAGAGAGCTTCAGGAGCCTGAAGGAGGGTGAGTCAGTGGAGTTCACCTTTAAGAAGTCTGCCAAGGATCCGGAATCTCTGTGTCACTGGATCTTGTGGGGGTTCTGTTTGGGGAGTGAGAGGTGGCCAAAGGGGAAGAACATGCAGAAACGCAAAACAGGAGACAGGTGCTACAACTGTGGCGGTCTAGACCATCATGCCAAGGAATGCAAGCTGTCACCCAAGCCCCAAAAATGCCACTTCTGCCAGAGCATCAGCCATATGGTGGCCTCATGTCCACTGAAGGCTCAGCAGCCCCCAGCTCACAGGGAAAGCCCTCCTGCTTTCCGGAGGAAGAAGAGATCCACAGCCCTGTCCTGCTCCCAGAGGCCCAGAATTGAGCCACAGCATATGGGGGCAATCCATTTGAGATCAGGAAGTTCCAAGGAGCAGGCATCAATCGGCAGAGTGGAGAAAGTGGGAGAGGGTAGATAGGGGGCAGGTTGCACTGCCGGCAGCATCGCCCTGTCTTTCATCTTGGCGGGGGGAGGGGGTGAGGCAAAGGAACGCTAACCATGCTCTATCCAAATACAAGTGAGGGCTTTCAGGAGAAATACCCCTAGAGCCTGCATGAAATACCCTAGAATCTCTAGTTTTTTGACAGTGGCCTGGATAGGGAAGTTTTCCTTTGAAAGAGGATTTATAAAAATTTCTCATGCCAGAGTGAAAAGATGAGAGCAGATTGATGGACCCAAGCCAGGAGCCACTACATTCTGTGGGAGGGAATCTCTCAGAGGTCGGGCAGGGTTTTTCCATGTCTTGTTTCATAACCTGCTCTTGGGACAGGATGCTGGGAACTGTCCTAAGCAGTGAGTTGTGATGATAGGCAAAAGGGGTGGTTAGTGGGACCACTGCAGATGGAGTGTTCCTAAGCTCACTCCTACTTCATTCTGGGCCAATACAATTTTATTTGCTCCCTTGAATAAACTGCACCTTGGGTCCCACTTTCTCCAGGATGCCAACTGCACTAGCTGTGTGCAGATGATGTGTCTTGTGCATTTTAACTTTTTTTTCTTAATATAAATATTCTGGTTTTGTATTTTTGTATATTTTGCACTAAGGCCCTCATTCCCACACTGTGTTCTCAGGTATATGAGCAATGTCAGGGATAAGTTGGCAGCAGCTCCAGGTGTGCACAGCAGGAATACATTTTTATTGTTGCTTTATCACCACAAAGAACAACTACTTGAACTACCTCATTTTTGCCAGTTAGAGCTGGCTTTTCTGCCATAGTGTCCTCTTGAAATCCCTCCCTTTATAGGAGACTAGGTTTTAATTGGGTCACCCTATGACTTGATCTACTGGAAGACTGGAAATTAGTTTAAATGGGAAGATGATGCAGAGAGGTTAGGAGAGGCTGGGCCAGGTTAAAGATCAAGAGAAGAAGCCAAGATTAGGTGAGAGTTACCAACATATGTAACAAGGGATTCCTGTTCCCAAATTCTTAATCCTAGGGCACAGGACTTACTTGGTACACCAGATCCACCCTTCTCTGGATTAGGCTGGGCCTGCCATGCACATTGGCGGGGGTGTGTGTGTGTCCGAGGATAGATGTATGAAGCAAAGACTAAAATCCTTAACCTTTCAAACTTCTGGACTTTTCCTGCTTGGTTTCCAGAGAGACCATAAATGAAGGCATCTTTGTGGCACCCAGACCCAGTATCCTACCCTGCTGCAGTAGTGATTATAGTGTCATAGTAGCTAAAGGAGAAAGGGGTTTTGTTTATCTGTTATGGACCTACCTCACTGTGTTGAAATGGGGCAAATGCAATAGCATACATTGGGTGATGTGTGTCTGATCCTGGGTTCTTGTCTCCCCCACATGCTGCTCTCCCCTTTAGTTATTGTATTTGTCTGGGCTTTGTAGAACTTCATG
The DNA here is from genome assembly GCF_015220235.1 of Choloepus didactylus. Lineage (NCBI taxonomy): Eukaryota > Metazoa > Chordata > Mammalia > Pilosa > Megalonychidae > Choloepus > Choloepus didactylus. Next base: position 145,862,397 of record NC_051314.1, read on the forward strand.
GGTTGCTGATTTGGTGATTGCTGTGTGGCCTAATTTGTGTAAATATAATGTGTTGGTCTTTCTCCATGTTCTTTTGGGGTTTTTATTGTTTACAAACTTCTTTTTTTGTGTGGTGAAAGAAAAATAGCCAAAGCATCTTTGACAGAAGATTCTGCACCAGGCAAAAGGATCTGAAACATGCTTGGGAACCCCTCTTTGAAATGGGGATCTTGAGCCATCCTTTCTTTCATGTTCTCCTTCCCTTATTTCCTATTTTGGACTAGATCTTCTGTCCTAAAAACTTACCCCATCTCCCCTTTCCAGCTCCCCCTCTCCAACCCCCCATAGACATATAATTTTGGGGGTATCTCCACAACTCTTCAGTGACTTATGCAAAAGACCTGAAGAATCTAGGAACCCTCCATCCCTCATTTCCAACCTTCTGAGTTAAGACAATTTCTCAATGTGATTTATGCCAAAAGATTTATGCTCCTTTACTTGGATTGACCAAACCTACTTAATCATCAATCCTAGGATAGAAACAATGGAGGTGGTGGTTCCATGTAGAAAGTGGAGTTAAGAGATCCAAAAAGGGAAGGATAATGTATATCCAAGCTACTCAGAAACTTGTATGCAGGTACAAGAAACTTATGTCAAAGTGGCCACAAGATTGTTCAATAGGAGACAGAAGAATGTAGCTCCATGTTTGCTGCTAGAAACCAAAGCTTTGTGTGGAATCTTGAACTTATGGGGATGAAGGGAGGATAGGAAAGTGTGTACCTGTCTGCTTCCCTAATCCCTTTCCCTCATTCCTGAACTGCAGGAGACTGAGACCCCTTGGGCTTCAGTGACCCTATCCTTGGGTATGTTTATTTGATGGTTGATTTGTACGGGGTGCTTCCTTTCCCTTCTGCTGTCATTTTGTAACACATGCTGACCCTTTCCCCTTCCCCCATTTTCCTGGGATAATACAATGAATAAATACTTATTGGTACTGAAAAAGTCACTGAAATGAAATCCCATTGTAAAGTTGTGAATTATAGAAATTATATTGTGCTGCTGGGACTTGGAGTGAGACACCTATCATTTGGCATTCAGGATGAATAATAAGTCACAGTAGTTCTGTTATTGTTCAGGAGTTGTAGACAATTGACCAGTTTGGGCTGTTGCCACTCAAAAGCTCCTAGACTTCAAATGTCCACCATGTCTTCCTCTGAGGAAACTTAAAGACTGAAATTGACATTCTTTGTGGCAGATAACTATGTTATGACTCCACAAAAAGATCCAGTGCTCATATAACCCATGTAACTTAAACCCCCTTTCCTGGAGCAATGTGTTACCAATTTGTAGTTTGTGCTTCAGTAGTAAAATCCATTTCCCTTATAACTACCAAGCTAAAGAAGAAGAAAGCCTGCGTCTAAGAATGGCCTTATCTGCTTACTGTGTAATACCTTTAAGAATGTCCTGCACAGATTAGATTGCCTTTCACTTGAGGAGTGCTCAAATATTAAACTTTTGAAATCTCAACATTCTTTCCCACTGTCCTTTATGAATGTTAACTTTGGTTTACTCTTCTCTCTAGACTTCTGTCCTTCTGCCTCCTTTTATTTTTTGAATGCTCTTTTTGTCTTTTGTTCACTGTTTAATACTGTGTGTGCAGGGAGAGGGGGCCTGTAGGGGGTGAGAGAAGTTGGTGAGCACCTGGGTGAGCAGGCCTTGCTGCAGAATGGAGAAAAGCTGCCAGCACTGTGGCTCTATCTTCCTCTAGTGATTGCTCTTCATTCATACCAAGATCTAAATTTTAAAAAGTATTTGTAAATATCCATAGTTTCTCCCTGTAATGCAACAAGCCCTGATAATGCTTGTAGCACCTGTTACCAGATCTCCCAAGTGTGGTCATCCAGCTGAGTTTTCAGACACATTTAAACAAGGCCCTATGACAGGGAAGTTTCATGAACACAGCAGTGGAAAGAATCAGGAATAGCCAGTCCTGTCAGTCTCACAGTATCAACCCTTTGCCTTTTAACATTCCATGCAGCTGTAGAGTCCATCTGTCTATCTGTGGAAATGAGAAAAGAAAAATTCATACACTGATTTAAAACAAACCAAAAAAAAAAAAAAAAAGAAAAAACAATTTTAAAAATTCCTCTTTTTTAACTGAACAAGAATGTACAGTTAGACTTGATGCTTGGTAAACATAGTTCCTTACCAATATTCTGCTTAACTCTTGTTTTGGTTATACTGCCTAGCAAGCACCTGTGGTTGTGAAAATAGTATAGCTCAAAAGAAAAATCCTTGGTTATTGATGTGCCTAGATGTGTGTATGTCTTTTAAACAGTTCTAGTTTCACCTTACACAGAATAATCAGGAAAAGTGTAAAAATTCCAAAGTGAAATAAATTTTATCAGTTGGAAAACAAAACAAAACAAGAAAACTGATATGCCTCTGCTGAGTATGCCACATCCCCCTTGAGGGACTGAGGAAAAATGTGGTATTAAACTTTCTCACATGGGGAATTCCTGATATTCTTGCAAGCTTTGGGGACTACCAGTCTAGTAGGCTGACCCCTGATCTTTGGGCTTGACCTTATGAAGCTTGTTGCTACAAAGGAGAGGTGAAGCCTAATTATAATTGTGCATCAAGTCACCCCCAGAGAACCTCTTTTGTTATTCAGATGTGACTTCTCTCTCTAAGCCAACAATGCAGATAAACTCACAGCCCTCCCCCTACATGGACATGACTCCCAAGGATGAGCCCTGACCTGGCATCATAGAATGGAGAAAGCATTCTGGACCAAAATGGGGAAGAGAAAGGAAACAAAATAAAGTTTCAGTGGCTGGGAGATTTCAAATGGAGTCAAGAGGTCATTCTTGAGGTAATTCTTATGCATTATATAGATATCCCATTTTAGTTTTTAATATATTAAAATAGCTAGAAGGAAATACCTGAAACTGTTGAACTACAACCCAGTATCCTTGATTCTTGAAGATGATTGTATAGCTATATAGCTTACGTGGTGTGACCATGAGATTGTGAAAACCTTGTGGCTCACACTCCCTTTATCCAGTTTATGGACAGATGAGTAGAAAATGGGGACAAAAAGTAAATGAATAATTGCTGGAAGGAGGGATATGGGATATTTTGTGTGTTCTTTTTTACTTTTATTTTTATTTTTATTTTTGGAGTAATGAAAATGTTCAAAAATTGATTGAGATGGATGCACAACTATATGATGATACTGTGATCAATTGAATCTATGCCTTGGATGATTTTATGGTATGTGAATATATCTCAATAAAATTGCATTTTAAAAAAGGGATGTTTAATTTTGTCACATGTTTTTTCAGCATCAAGATGATCATTTGATTTTTCCCTTTTGATTTGTTAATGTGTTGTATTACATTGATTGATTTTCTTCTGTTGAAATACCACTGCATGCCAGGAATGAACTCCACTTGGCCATGGAGTATAATTCTTTTAATGTGCCTTTGGATTCAAATTGGAAGTATTTTCATGAGAATTTTTCATCTTTATTCATTAGGGAGATTGGCCCGTAGTTTTCATTTCTTGTAGTATCTTTATTTGGTTTTGGTATTAGAGTGATATTAGCTTCATAAGATGAGTTAGGTAGTGTTCATTTACTTCAATTTTTTCAAAGACTGAGCAGGAATGGTGTCAATTCTTCTTGGAAAGTTTGGTAAAATTCCCTTGTGAAGCCATCTGGCCCTGGGCTTTTTATGTAGGTAGATTTTTGATGACTAACTGGATCTCTTTGCTTGTGATTCATTTATTAAAGTCTTCTTTTTCTTCTTGGGTCAATCTAGGCTGTTCCTGTGTTTCCAGGAGATTGTGTTTCCTCTAGGTTGTCTAGTGTGTTGGTGTACAGTTGTTCATAGTATCATCTTATGATTTTAAAAATTTCCTTGGAATCCATAGTAATGACCAACTCTCATTCTGATTTTGTTTATTTGAGTCTTTCTCTTTTTTTTTTTTTGAGGTTTTATTTATTTATTTATTTATTTTTAACTTTTTCCATTTTCATTTATAGCATTTCTTTAATGTTAAGTCCTGGGTATAAAAGTTTATTTTATTTTATTTTATTTTTATTAAATTCAGTTTTATTGACATACATTCACACACCATAAAATCATCCATGATATACAATCCACTGTCCACAGTATGATAACATAGTTACGCGTTCATCACCACAATCTATCTCTGAACATTTTCCTTACATCAGAAAGAACCAGAACAAGAATAAAAAATAAAAGTGAAAAAAGAACACCCAAATCATCCCCCCATCCCACCCCATTCGTCCTTTAGTTTTTATCCCCATTCCTCCACTCATCCATACACTAGATAAAGGGGGTGTGATCCACAAGGTCTTCACAATCACACTGTCACCCCTTGCAATCTACATTCTTATATAATTGTCTTCAGGAGTCCAGACTGCTGGGTTGGAGTTTGGTAGTTTCAGGTATTTACTTCTAGCTATTCCAATACATTCAAGCCTAAGAGGTGTTATCTACATAGTGCATAAGAATGTCCACCAGAGTGACCTCTCGACTCCATTTGGAATCTCTCAGCCACTGCAACTATTTCGTCTCATTTTGCATCCCCCTTTTGGTCAAGAAGATACTCTCAGTCCCACGATGCCAGGTCCACATTCATCCCCGGGAGTCATACTCTGCGTTGCCAGGGAGATTTACACCCCTGGGAGTCGGGTCCCACGTAGGGGGGAAGGCAGTGAGTTCACCTGTCGAGATGGCTCAGTTAGAGAGAGAGAGGGCCACATCTGAGCAACGAAGAGGTACTCAGGGGGAGACTCTTAGGCACCATTACATACAACTTTAGTGAGTCTTTCTCTTTTTGACCTTGTCAGTCTAGCTAAGGGTTTGTTAATCTTGTTGATCTCAAAGAATCAACTTTTGTTTTTACTTATTCTCTCTATTGTTTTTTTATTCTCCAGCTTATTTATTTCTGCTTTAAACTTTGTTTCTTCTTCTCTTCTACTTGCTTTAGGATTTGTTTGCTGATCATTCTCTAGCCTCTTCAGTTTTTCAGTTAGGTCTTTAGTTTTAGGTCTTGCACCCTTTTTGATGTATGCATTTGGAGCTATAAATTTCCATCTCAGGACTGCCTTCATGGCATCCCATAAGTTTTGATATGTTGTATTCTCATTTTCATTCATCTCTAGGTATTTATCTATTTCTCTTGCAATTTCTTCTTTGACCCACTGGTTGTTTAGGAATGTATTGTTTAACCTCCATGTATTTGTGAAAGATCTGGTTCTTTGGTGGTTATTGATTTCTAGTTGCATTCCATTATGTTCAGAGAATGTGCTTTGAATAATTTCAGTCTTTTAAAATTTATTAAGACTTGTTTTGTGCTCCTGCACATGACCTATCCTGGAGAATGTTCCATGAGTGCTAGAGCAGAATGTATATCCTGGTACTTTGGGATGTAACAAACTGTATATATCTGTTAAGTCTAATTCATTTATCACATTGTTTAGGTTCTCAATTTTATTATTGGTCCTCTGTCTATTTGTTCTATCTGTGGAAGATTTCTTGGTGAATTGTTCCTTTTATTAATATATAGTGCCCTTCTTTGTCTCTTATGACATCTTTGCATTTAAAATCTATTTTGTCTGATATTAGTAAGGCTATTCCTGCTTTCTTATGGTGGCAGCTTACATGGAATATTTTTTTCAATCCTTTCACTTTCAGTCTCTTTGTATTGCAGGATCTAAGATGAGTCTCTTGTAAACAGCATATCAGTGAGTCATACTTTTAAATCCATTCTGCCTTTCTGCATCTTTTAATTCAGGTGTTCATTCCATTCACATTCAAAGTTATTACTATTACAGCAGTTCTTGCACCAGTCATCTTATGTCTTTGTTTTTAATTGTCAGATCTATTTTTCCTCCTTCTCTCTTTTTTCCCTTAAAGGTACCCTTACTAGTATTCTTCAGTTCTGTGCCCTTCTCCAGACCTCTCTCTCCTTTTTTGCCAGCTGGTAGAGTTCTCTTTAGTATTTCTTGCAGGGGAGGTCTACTGTTAACAAATTCTTTCAGAATTTGTTTGTGAAAATTTTAACCTCTTCCTCATTTTGAAGGAGAGCTTTGCTGGATAAAGGATTCTTCACTGGCAATTTTTCTCTTTTAAAATCTTAAATATGTCATATCACTGCCTTCTTGCCTCCATGGTGTCCACTTAGTAGTCAGTAGTCTTATGTGGGTTCCCATGTATGTGGTGAATCGCTTCCTTTTTGCTGCTTTCAGGACTTTCTCCTTCTCTTCAGCATTTGAAATCTGATTAGTATATGTCTCAGAGTGGGTTTATTTGGATATATTCTTTTTGGAGTTTGTTGGGCCTCTTGGATTTGCATATTTATGTTGTTTAGAAGGGTTGGGAAGTTTTCCTCAACTATGTCCTCAAATACTCTTCCCAGCACTTTTCTCTTCTACTTCTGGGACACCAATAACTCCTATATTTTCATGCTATGTGTTGTCCTTCATTTCCCTGAGATTCATTTCAATTTTTTTTTTTTTATTTTTGCCACCATTAGTTCTTTTGTGCATTTGCATTCAATTGTCTGTCCTCTAATTCACTTATTCTTTCTTCTGTCTCCTCAAATCTGCTGTTCTGTGTCTCTAGTATATTTTAAATTTGATCTTCAATACACTTTGTTTCAGTAAGATCTGCTATTTTTACTTACTCTTTCAAATTCTTCTTTATACTCTTCTAGAGTCTTCTTGATGACCTTTATGTCTTTAGTCAACCCATTGAAGTTGTTTTGAGGACTTGTATGTACTTCTTTGATTAGTTTCTCCAGATTCTGTCTCCTCTGGCTTTTTAATTTAGTCATTTGGCTTGTCCATATCTACTTGGGTCTTCATATGCATTGTGATTTTCTGTTGGATTCTGGGCATTTGCTTATCATGGTAAGGTTATTTTGAATTATGCAGGATTACCTGAGCATTTATATATAATTTGGCAGAGCTACAGCTTGCTGGAATACAATTTCCCTGTCCTCCCAGCAGATGGCACTCTTGAGCCACCTCTTGTTCTCAAGCCAACTTTCCCCCAACTTCACCTATGTGTGGTGTGGGGTCCAAACCTGGTGGAAATAGAATCAGTGCACCAGTTCTCTATGTTCACTGGGAACTGCCAGCCCTGGGGTTGGGGAGTGGGCCCTGTGCAGCTTGGCAGGGAGTCTGCTTAAGTGTTCAGTGTGTCTGGTAACTCCCATGCCTCCAAGTGGACCACTCTTGAGCTGCAGGGCTATTTGTCTCACCTCCTAGCTCAAGTGCACCCTGGACCCTCTGCCACATGTCCACAAGCCTCTGGGTTGGGGAAGGGCTCCTGGCATTTCCATGAATCACCCTCACCTCTCCCTGCCTCTCACCTATGCACACCTTGGGCTTCCATGGAGGAAGAGTAAGTGCAGTCACAGGAGATTGAGAAAGACTTCTTGGACCAGAAGGGGAAGAGAAACAAATTTTGAGTTCCCTCATGGGAGCTCCTGGCTGCAGGACTGTGAAGGGTTCTCTCTCCAGCCAACTGCTGAAATGGGTGCACAGGGCAAGGAAAGCTAATCCCTCCTACACTTGGCATCTGGCTCCAGCCACCAGTTTCCAGCAGTGGTCCTGGTCAAACACACTCACCCCATCCTTTCAGGTACAATGCCTCCACCTCCTCATTCAAGTCCCCACTGTGCATTGAAGAGTTCCCTCTCCAGCCAGTCACACCCTTGAACCACTGTTCTGGTTGGCCACCTGCTGCCCCTTCTCTAGTACCTCTCATGGAGAAGAAGTTTGCTGTCTCTCTCCTGTCCGGCGCCTTCTCGCTCGGTCCCGCGCGTCCTGTCCTCGGCCGGCAAGGAGAACAGAGGGAAAGAGGGAGAGACGCAGACAAACTGACACTTGAGGTACGCAATGGCAGTGAATGCAAGCCTTTTACTGGAGCCAGGAAGAAAATTTTCTCTGTTACATATTCCACACGAGGCCCTATACCCCGTGGGAGAACAACCTCTATGCGGCCGTCAGGCACGGCTCCCTGTGGGCTGTCTCCCCGAGGCTAGCCCGGGTAATTTCTTATATACAATAGTTACAACCAATGTGCTGGCAGTACGCAAGCGTGTACAATAGGCTAGCAGCAACCGCTGCCTCATGCGTCATATGCGGAAGCAGGATACGGGCGCCATCCTGGCTCAAACGATGGGCGGGGGCTACTCTGGAGCAGGTCGCGGCGTGTCCACTAGGCCCTAACCCGGAAAGCGGCTCCCCACATCTCCCCCTTTTTTATATATTTCAACCCAGTGTCTCCATTGATGAGTGTACTCCCGTGGGCCTGAGTGACCCACTACATGTTTTGGTGCTTTGGGGAGTCTGGACTAGGCCCCTGCCATTTTACGGCGGAACCTCTGGCACCGACCAGAATGCTTACCTCATATAGAGACCGGAGAGCCCGTGAGCTGGAAACAACGTGACTCTCCCTACAGTACTTTGCCTCGTAACTGGGGAAAGACGGTTGGGGCAGGAGAGTGGCAACCAGCGTCAAAGGCGTCACTAGGCGTCTCTGTGCAATGGCCAGAGTCCAGTCTGGCCACAACTGGGACTCCACCTAAGAGACTCGCCTGAGACAAAAATTAAGACTGCTGGAGTTATATGTTATATCCGGGATACGGCCATGGACTTTGCCGCGAACCTGGCCCCAGAGCGCCCCACCCCGAGTGGCCGGGACGGGGATCGATCAGTATAGAAGCTACTGTCAGAAGTACTACAGGTTGAAGACATAGCCATCATAGTGGTAACGCGCAGTTGCTGCTGTGCTTGAAACAGGCGTTCTAGCAAAGATTTAACAATGACTAATCCCACCAATGGTCCCACCATCAAGAGAATCCAATTAGTCAAATTGGGCCAAGAGAACCAAGAGGTGACTTGGTCCCACAGATTTTTTACAGTCTCGCCCAGTGTGGAAAGGTCGAAACTAACAGGCTTCAATTTCCTAATGTTCTCAAGTCCCTGAAGGTCGGATTTCACTTGGTCGGAGAGATTGGTGAAGTTGGGGAGATAAGTGTCCTTGAGCCACTCGGCGACATCTTGCTGCTCCTCTGTCAAGTTCACCCTAACCGGGGTGACACAAAGCCTCCCGAATAACCATCGGGTATCACACGTCTGCTGGAGAACTCTCCAGAGTCCATCTATTTCTAGTCCAAGTTCATCTATCTCCGCTAGGAGTTTCTGAATGGCCTGGAAATTTAAGTTCAGCATCTGATTGTGGCGGCGTAGCACGTCTCGGGTAAGGTATGCCTCTTGGACGCCTAGACTTAGAGAAGGGGATATTGTTAAGTGAAACAACTTGAGAAACAGGGCCAACCCAGTCGGTTGCCTTGACGGGGAGCCAGACATAACTTGGGCGATACACTAGGATAGCGGGGCGGCGAGGCATCCGGGTCTTTGGAACGGTTGCAGACTGTAGGAGCAAACCCCGGGAGGAAAAGGCACCTTTGAGTCTCATTTTTACTCAAGATCCCTTCACAAGACTGGCGGCTCTTCCCTGTAACGTTAAGAAATTCAAGCAAGACTCCCTTACTTAACTCGCCATTACCAGTTTCACAAGTAGCATTCGCCGCAACTGTGGTGTTGACAACCTTGACAGAGAGGTTAGCAAAAGAGAGGATCAGTGTGTACTCGTTGAAGCTTGTGGAGGAAATATTTCTGTCAGAAGGCAGGTGGTGGAGACCTAGAGACAGGGTACGAGTGAAAAACACAGGAGAGGCGGGAGACCCAGCAGAGAATGGGGCCAGGGTCGGGGGATGATGCCACAGGCCCCAAAGACCACTCTCCTGCGCTACTACAGTTCCACTAAAAAAAGAAAAAGGCAGATTAGAAGGATTGCTATAGGAGAGCAAAGAACAGAGTTACCGATCCTCTTTTTGGGCAACCGCGGGGTGGTCAGTCCTACTATTATCGTCTTGTCGGTCGTCGCCATCATCAGCAGGGTCGGAGGCTTGGTCTAATGGTTCAGGTTGTATATTCGTTGGCGTTTCTGACAGCTGTTCCTTGGCTTCTTCAGGTGATGTCACGGTTCTCACCAGTCTTTCCGGAACCCACACTGGTTGACGTCCTGGTTCCTGGGGAAAAACACAAACAGAGCCTCTGGCCCAGCTGAGCACCGGGTCAGGGCCTTTGTACTCGGGCGGGGGGTACGGCAAAGGTTGCCCCTCCCCTGACCGGCCCATCGGGGTTTCCGGGTCTGGCAGCAAAGGATAATTACATTTACTGGGCATGGCCACTAGAGGGAGCTCTCGGCGAGGTCCTTTGGTGGGACCGCCCAAGGCGTCAGTTGGGAGCTGGGGTGTCCCTGGGGGTGCAGCGGTAGACATTGGCGGGGCGGAAGGCCGCACGGGTGTGGCGGGAGGCTCCTCCCACTCAATTAGCGGGGATGCTTCCGCCTCCTCGTCAGTATCGCTATCTGACTCTGAGTCAGAGTCACTGGACTCCGGCGGTTTGCCCTTATAGGAGCCGTCCGCTGACGAAACTGACTGGGTTTCTTGGAGCGCGCACCGTGCTTCTTGCAAGGCAGAGGACGGGCTTAGGCCGGCAGCCGATTCTAGTTCAAGGACCGCACGGACGGTCTCCCATATGGGTACTAGAATCGGGTCCATACACACGCCCGTCTGGCGCGCTCGGTCTATGTCGCGACCGAGCTTCATCCAAGAGGGTAGGCTAAGGCTGCCGGTGCAGGCAAACCAAGGGGCAAAAGTATCAACATCATCAAGAAAACGCTGAAGGGAGCTTTTCCTGACCGAGATACCCCGTTGTTTCAAAAGGTTCTTTAAGGGAGCTAAGAGAGGTGAACTTCCGGACTGCCCCATGATTGCAGTCGGCACTATACTTCAGTCACTCGGAGAGCTCTTCCGAGTCCCCCGGGGCCGCCTGAGAACCCACGGGCCCTGACTCTCACGTAAAAGAAACACTCACCTTCTCGCGCTGATCAGGCGCGGGAAGTCCGCTGCAGTGAAAAAGGAGCGAGGCGAAAGGTATGTGCCCCGTACGGTTAGCTCAGTTGGTTAGAGCTTGGTGCTGATAACGCCAAGGTCGCGGGTTCGATTCCCCGTACGGGCCACCACTTTTCCGGCGCCTTCTCGCTCGGTCCCGCGCGTCCTGTCCTCGGCCGGCAAGGAGAACAGAGGGAAAGAGGGAGAGACGCAGACAAACTGACACTTGAGGTACGCAGTGGCAGTGAATGCAAGCCTTTTACTGGAGCCAGGAAGAAAATTTTCTCTGTTACATATTCCACACGAGGCCCTATACCCCGTGGGAGAACAACCTCTATGCGGCCGTCAGGCACGGCTCCCTGTGGGCTGTCTCCCCGAGGCTAGCCCGGGTAATTTCTTATATACAATAGTTACAACCAATGTGCTGGCAGTACGCAAGCGTGTACAATAGGCTAGCAGCAACCGCTGCCTCATGCGTCATATGCGGAAGCAGGATACGGGCGCCATCCTGGCTCAAACGATGGGCGGGGGCTACTCTGGAGCAGGTCGCGGCGTGTCCACTAGGCCCTAACCCGGAAAGCGGCTCCCCACACTCTCCTATCTCTGTTTTTTTTAAATTCAATTTTATTGATACATTCACAAAACATACAGTCATCCATGATGTACAATCATTTGTTCATAGTACCATTATATAGTTGTGCATTCATTATCACAATCAATTTTTGAACATTTTCATTACCACAAAAAATAGAATAAAAAAAGAACACCCCATCACTCCTTATAATTCATTTACTTTTTGTCCTCATTTTTCTTTTCATCTGTCCATATACTGGATAAAGGGAGTGTAAGTCACAAAGTTTTCACAATCACATGATCACACACTGTAAGCTATATAGTTATACGATCATTTTCAAGCATAAAGGCTACTGGGTTACAGTTCAACAGTTTCAGGTATTTCCTTCTAGCTATTCCAAATCACTAAAAACTAATAATGGATACATACATAATGCATAAGATTAACCTCCAGAATGACCTCTCAACTCCATTTGAAATCTCTCAGCCACTGATACTTTATTTTGTTTCATTTCTCTTCCCCTTTTGGTCCAAGAAGTCTTTCTCAATCCCATGATGCCAGGGCTAAGCTTATCCCAAGTCATGTTCCACATTGCCAGGAAAATTTAGACCCCTGGGAGTCATGTCCCACATAGAGGGGAGGGCAGTGAGTTTACCTGCCAGATGGACTTAGAGACCGCATCTGAGCAACAAAAGAGGTTCTCTGGGGGTGACTCTTAGGCATATTTACAAGTAGGCTTAGCTTCTCTTTTTGCATAGGTTTTGTAATTTTCTTTCAAATGTCCTGTAAATGTGAAATTATTTCAAAATAAACATTTAAAAAAAACTGGAAAAGGGACTCAAAAGAGTGGACCAGAGAGGTAGCAGAATAAGGGCCCAACATTGCTGGCTTGAAGATGGACAGATGGGGAAAAGAACCCAGGAAAGTGGATAGACTCTAGAAGCTATAAAAAACAAAAGAATAAATGTGTCCCTAGATCCTCCAGAAGGAAAGCAGCCCTGCTGACACCTTGATTTTGGACCAATGAGACCCATTTTGGACTTCTGAACTTCAGAACTGAAAGATAATGAATTTGAGTAATTTTTATTTTAAAACATTAAGAAAAAGTAAAGAAAAACAAACTAAAAACACCTAAGAGAAATCAACCATGAATTATTTATTTTATATGTAAAATTTTAAATTATAAAAGAAGCCAGAGCACCATTCTGCCAACAAAACACAATATAATGAGTACATTATATTACCAACCACAAGTTGTTATAAGAAGGGGGCAGTGTTGGTCATAAGTAATCCCTTTGTCCTACAGGGAGGGATTTACTGCAGCATTCAAGAAAGGATAAATGTGTATTTTATTTGCAGTCGGGTTCACCATAAGGTAGAAAAGATCAGGAGAGTCACCATAAGGAGCAAATCCTCAAAATGCTTTGGCATGTCCCAGGGAGGTGGCTTCTGGGTCATCTAGTGGCTACCATCAGTTATTACCCTCTGGTGGATTTGCAGCTCCATATGGAATAGAGAAAACAAAGAAGGTGTGTAACCCTATTAGAAATACATAAGGCCAAGATGAGATTCCCAGTACTAGGAAAATGCTGAGCTTTCAAAGAAAACAGTCATTTTCCAAGGGGTTCTGGAAACTCAGGGCCATATCTTCTCAGAGCTGGATCTCATCTATCTCACCAGATCTCAGACCTCATCACCCCCAGCCCTACCTAAGGGACAGAGCCTCCCCACTTCCTCCAATGCCACCTCACTGAAATTTAGAAGCTCTTTCTGTCCCCTGAACCTTAACTTTCCATGGAATAGGTTGCTGGAGAGCTAGTGGCACCATTGACTAGCTCAATACTAGATAATAGTGGGTAATACCCACTCAGGGAACAAATGGTGGGCTCTGCAGCTTTCCAAAACAGGACCACTGAGAAAAGTATCCTTTCCCACCATTAATCCCCCATAGAAGCTAATAGCATCTGTAGCTGCCCAGATGATTCTCAGAGGATTTTACCTGGAATGCACTTTACTCATAAGTCACCCTGTCCAGGAAGCCTTGCAAATTTAGGATTGCTGTCCACCATTTGGAAAACCCACCTGTGAAGTTTCTGATAAGCACAGCCATTATCCACCAACTCTAAGCATCCAGGGACCCACTTCCACCACCTTAGATACAGACACTCCTGAACCCGAACCTATCTGGATGAAGAGCAGCAAGAATTCACCAACATTTAAGGATTTTCACTGGCCATAAAGAATGTGACAATCTGATTAAGGGAAAACAATAATTCAGAATAGTCTGTAATTGATGAACAGAAGATATCCCACAATTCCAAAATGCTCGACTCAAAATCCAGTCTTCAGTACACATAGTTCAATGATGCCTGAATAGTCTTGATTTCTATATACATATACCTTGAACATACACACACATATGGTGTGCTGGTAAATAATAACTCACTCTCCAGAAGGAGGAGGAAAAGCCTTGGTTTGTAGCATTTGACAATATATGTGGTATATATAATCCTACCATAGCCAATTTCAAGTTACCAACCCAGTGTCATTAAACATGGAACTGGAAAGTGATATGCACCATCATCTACTGCAAGTTGGTACAATCCAGTTCCAGTGAACCTTATCCCCTTTTATATGAACATGTGCACTTGCACTCTGAGTACAAACCCATACTTTTGCCCCAAATATATCAGCAAAATCATACAAATTTCCAGAACATACAACCCCTCATATAAACAGAACACACACACAAATACAACACATGTATAGACAAACCACTTCTTTCTACCTAAATTTTACAGAGAAAAATCTCCATACACTAAATATGTACATACACACCTATAGCTATATACATCACACACACACATTATGCCTGCTTACAAGCAGTACAGCCAACACACTACCATTACCTATACATGGAAAACCTATACAAACACAGTCTCTCTAAAACTTTCAAATAAAGAGTTATCTCATGTACCACACCAGCATGGAACCACAATCTCACAGCAATAATACATGTACTCCAAAATTTATAAGTATACACTTAACCTATGCAACCTCCCAGTTTCCAAATGCATATACTGCAACTCTCACATTCTCTAAAATACACAGTCCATAAACTCAATGAAACCAAATACACATGCAGTCACATACAACCTCCACACACCAAATACACACAAGACCACTTTTCAAACTCTTAAAACACATCTAAATCTCACTGCCCCAAATTCTTCAAGTATTCCAGAAGAGACACAAAATGATCTTTAACAATTGCAGAAATCTCCATATAGTCACATCTATAAAGTATCCGTGATTATACACCCCAATCCTTAGACACAAAAACCACAGAACACCAACAATCTCTGCACTCTCACCAACACACACACACACACACACACACATAAATCCCTCAATATATGCATCACTCAAAACACTATTCCTCATCCTCACCTCTCCAGTATAAAATCTCCCTATCACTATCTTCATAATTCTCCAACACACATACAAAATTGCTAGCATTTTCTGAAGAAATACACTTTTGACACTCCTAGCAATCCCACATCCATTTATAAACTTATATAATTCATTCATCTACATGCAAACTATCCACACATATATTAGTGTACACTAGGAAGACAAAAATATCTCCATGAAATGTCTTCCAAGTCCCTAATCCCACATTCACAAACTCCCACATCTCCTTATACTCCTCCATAATCATATCACATACTTCCATTGCATGCACATGCAATTGTCCCCATCCCTGTATAAACATACAGCCAAAACCTCCCATCAGAAACACACATACTCTTATCCCAGAATGAATACTAACAACTTCCTACTGAGAATTTAAATACACATCCAAACTCCCATGCACCCTGAATACACACATAAATTCAATTCAAATGCAAATGCCTCAAATATATACTCATCACAATACAAATATGCTAATATACCACCCTATATCCACTAATACATATCCAGCCTCACAGTAGTTGCATATATATAATCCCACTCTCCCAAATACTAACACAGAAATAACTCCACTATCATCCAGAATACAGAATCATACAAAACCCACACCACACAATCCTTTCATCTGAATATGTACAACATCCTGCCAACTAAATAGAATTCATACAGCTACCCTTAAATATGAAAATAAGTATACACAACTTCTGAAAATCACCAAAGAAACATCCATTGCCATGCACTGTGGTCTGAATAAACTCAAATGAGCACCCAACAACACATTTCTCAAATATTCAAAACATATGGACCATACAACCAAACTAACATATCAAGCACATTCCCTAATTCCTGTAGGCACATGCAGATATTGCATCCAAACCCTCATTTAAGCACACACAAATCCCCAATATTCATGGGGGCAAAACCACATGAATGCAAAACATTTCAAAATCCTCAAATTACAAATGCATAACCTCAACTCCTTGAGCATATATTCCCCACGTCTCAAATGCTCCAAATAAAATCACTTAACATCTTCACTCATAAAAAAACAATCATGACCTCCACTTAACCTGAAATATGCACAGGGAGACCACCAAACTAAACTACACATTTGAATACACACATCACATTCCTACCAACCCATTAATATACAAACTCCAAGCTATCAATTCATATAAACACATTTCTAACACACACAAAACTAACCGCACCATCTGAAAACCTACAATCTCCAAGAAGCCCCCAAATAACCTTATACAACATCACATTTCCAGAACCACACAAACAGCCAATACTTCCTGGCCCCAAAATCAAGCACAGAATTTCTCATATGCTCAAATACACATTTCCAATCCCTAACAACATATGGTTGCACACACATGGTCCTAAAATTCCAAACACTTACTCAGATACATGACTCTACTCCCTAGAATACAAATGTAAAAGCAAAACCAATCCTCATAAGTAAAAATAGTCATTGATATATCAATGGATAGGTTGAGCTATCCAGTGAAGTTTTTATTTATGAACAACTTCTTATATTTATTTGCTGGATATTAGGAACTATATATGCGCTATACAGATTTTTATTATATATTGTATTTCATGTGTTTAACAATAAGGGATAGGTATCACATTCCTTTTTTCCCCATTTTAACATTGTGAAGTAAATAATATCCCTGAAGTAATGAGCCAGGGACACACCCCTGAACTCACTCTCCCTCTTATGCCCAAGTCTATGTAATCATTTAACCATCCTGATGCACTCTGAATTAGAAGATGTATAATAACTGTATTACAGGGAAACTTGTGAGTTTATACAGAATAAGGAGAAAAATGCAATCCAAAGAGAAGGAAGGTAGGAATGAGACTTCTAAGGATCAATAACAATGTGTGGTTTTGAAAAGAAATTAAAAATCATCTGATTTTAGGTTATGCCCAATAATGACAGTTAAATACGATCAATGTGGTCACTGAGAGTTGTTTTTGGTATTTAATGAAATTTCTGCTTGAAAGACCTTCTCTTCTTCATGTAATTGAAGATTACAGAAGAAATATTCATAATTGAAAGGATTATTTTAGAGAGACAATTAGCCAAAATGTAGTACAAAAGTGCTGGAAATTCATATGAAAATAAATGAAAATTAAACATTATTATTATTACTATTAGTAGTAGTATCTACTAAAATGCTGGGCATATACTATTTTATAATTACAAATAAATTGTATATCAAGTATTAATACAAATATAATTTATACTATTTTATGCTTATTACCATTCCATTCTATCTTTTTCATATATAAAATTAAATAGTTCTGAAATGAGATCCTTCAAGGTAATTAGATTTAGAATGGAAAGTATAATTAAGACTGAAATAGGGAGTTGATATGACTTGGTATATTTTGAGACAAGCACAAGTAAAATAGTTGTGGTTGCAGTAGTTATTTAGAATGAGAAGATTTCGGTAAAATATGGAAAAGCATGTAGGCAAGAAACCTGGACAGAAATTTAGGTCATCATCAAATACTGGTATCCATGACTGACAGAAGGAGGATGCTTTGAAGAGGAGTAATTTCAGGTGGGATGATTTTCTTAGACACTGTGCAGGTGAGACAGCAAACTTGAGAGACAGCAAGGGCACTCTGGTACACACTGCCACAGGAAACTGTAATCAATTAGAATCTAATAGAATCAAGTATTTTATGGATGTTGCTGTAAAGGAGGAAAACAAGGGCTCACACTCATGTCTTACAGAAAACCTGAAATGAATGAGTGGTGATACATAATCTGATCACCTCTGGATTAAAACCATTCTGAGAAGAATCTCAGAAGCATTCATTAACTGTGTTACAGCAACTGATTTTACATCAGCTGGCATAAGACTGGGAGATACAAGGAAACATCCTAGGAACCTGGTACATGAAGAGAATAGCTATTCAATGTTCAAATGAGCTGATGCAGAGGCTCTCTTACAGAGCATATCTGAGATGATCACTTGCTAATCAAGAAAATGAGAAAATAATCACTGGATATGTTCAGGCCAAGTTTGAAAAGATATTTTACTGAATGAGTATAAATATGACTCAATAACTGAGAGGTTTATGGGCCTCATGTTAAATCATTTTATATACTAGATTGTTCATATGAATGTTGATATTAACATATAAGAGCAGGTTAGGAAAAATAAAGTGAATAGGGAAATATGTGAACTCATTGGTTTCAAAATACTTTTGTCCATTTCCTGAAAGCTCAATTCTTGAGAAGCAACAAATAGTGCTGGTGACATTTTATTTGTGAGCAATATGGATCATCTGCACTGAGTTTTTAGTAAATTCTTATAATATTTTAATTTGACTACAGGGAGTTGGAAACATAGAAAACATGGATATCTCACCATTTTTACAGAATTCCTCCTTATGGATATCTCAACCTCCTGAGAGCTCCAAGTCCTACAAGATCTGCTGTTCCTAGTGATTTATCTGGGACCCCTAACTGGGACTCTGTTAACTATTAATGCCATTGTAGCCAACCCACATCTGCACTCTCCAATAAAATATAGGCAATCTATCTTTCTTACACCTTTGCTGCATTTCAGTTACTCTCCCCAGATTGATTGTAAATTCTCTGACAGGCAGTAAATTGATTTTTCTCCCAGCATGTGCTGCTCAGATTTTCTTGTTTATCTTCTTTGGATCCACAGAACTGGCCTTCCTTGTGGTCATGTCCTATAACTGCTATGTTGCCATTTGCCACCCTCTGCACTATGGGCTCACCATCACCCCGCATCTGTGCATACAGGCAGCTGGTGGCTCATAGGCAAGTGAGATCATCCATTCTGCCATCCACACAGGCAACATGTTTAGGCTTCCCTTCACGGAGACCAATGTGATCATCAATATTTCTGTTATGTGCCTCAAATTTTGAGGATTGTATCTCCAGATACTCAGTTTTCTGGGTCTATGACCTTAGTTCTAAGTGCTTGTATTGCATTGGTATGTTCTGCCTTTTTGTTTAAGTCCTATGTTGATGTATTTTCAGTGGTGCTTAGGATTAATTCTGTGGAAGCCATAACAAACCACTATTCACTTGTACCCCACAGTTGGCAGTTCTTTTGTTTGTAATTTCTGGGGTGACTACTTTCTTAGGTTCCATTGCAAATAAAGCTTCTCTTAAAAATCTTTTCTCAGTCATGTTCTACTCCATGGTACCTCCATTCATGAACCTCATCTTCTATAGCCTGAGGAACAGAGAAATTAACACTGCTCTGGGCAGAATGTTTCACAGATATTTTGTGTTCTCATACAGGGTTTTACTTGATTAAAAAATCCTAAAAGATATTTGAATTAAGTTTGATTTATATTTGATATGTATTCTTAATTTGAATCTACCCATGTTAAATACCCAGGGTTTTAAATTCTGTATATCTTTTGTGGCTTCATATGTGATATGAAGCTATATATCTGCTTCCAGTTTTTCCAACTCCATATATTTGTGTAATTCAAATATTCTTCTGGAAAAGATTTTCCATATTGTCAAAGTGTTTTGAATAATATTTACAATAATTTGGAGCTATGAAAAAGAATGATACCACATGGAGGATATCACTAGTGAGTACCATATTAAGTGCCCATAAATTTGAGAGAACTTCAAGTTACAGGATACTGCCATCCTAGAAGAGAATACTGAGTGTTTTGAATTAGAGAATTCCATTCAAATTGCTCTCTTTGTACTCACCTTTCTACAATGTCTGCACAAAGTAAAAAGGTGATTAAAATTGAGATACCACTTCAGAATAATTAAGGAAATAATGAAGACATAGCACAGAGAGCTGTTTTAAAGTTGCTTTCCTCACTGAAAAGTGTACTATAGAAGCCTGGCCCTCAATACAGAACATACTTTCTAATCTTTTTCTCCCTTGCTTTGATCTGGCTGAACATGTACACATCTAGCTCAATCATTCAGTATGTGAAATAGTATGGGAATGACTCTGACTCTGATACTGTGTACCAACAGTGTGTTAGGTGCCAGAAGGAATTTTTGGAGAAGTCACAGTAAAGCTGCATCCATTCATTGCTGAAGGCCAGCAATGATTAACATCTTGACAGTGATGTTCTAGGTTTTTCAGCATGTTAAAAGTATATTGCTTCATAGCCCAAGGTCACAACTTCTTTTTCAATTGACTTATTGTTTTCTAACTTAAATAATTGTAAATGGAAATCAGTGTTGTGTTTGGCAGAAGAATTAATGAAAATCTTTGATTCAGACAGTTTACAGGGTATATTTAATGTTCTTAAACTGGACTGCTTATCTTGCCCCAATTACAAAAATAGTGGAACAAAGAAAATAGTACAACCACAAAATATAATGTTTTGTAACAACCATTTCTTGCCAGTGTTTAACCTTAAGGTACTAATCCAGTGATGGCTAGCATTCTAATATGCTTAATTATGATCTTAGTAAGTAATTAAAACATCACTTTCAGGCCCAAGTCAATATCTGAAACCATTGAGACTTTTAAATAATCTACCTCTTTATTAAGTCGATATGTATAACTTGATGGACAGATGTCCTCTGTTCACCTATACTACCTCTCTTATTACCCCAGGGCCTTTTATTGAATTAGATATCTTTAGTCATAGGAGTTTGCAATATTGAATGGAAGTATTTTGATTCACACATACCCAGAGTGCACACTTGTATGTTAGAAGGAGAGAAGAGAGAATGATTTATGGAATAAACCTTTAGCATTATTCTTAATTTTGTTCATCTGGTTTATTTCATGAAGAAGTCAGTTTTTGGCTCCCATTTGGACCACCTTGCCTCTGAAAATTTATATCCAGAAAGGACACTGCATGCTGTTGCATCTTATGCTGACTTTGACAGATGTGTCTGTTTCAATGCACATATAACTCAAATATTACATATTGGCTTAGATGGGAAAAATAGTTTAAAAAGCTTGAAAAAGAGAATTCTGTTATGTTGAAGTCCTTAAATAATATGTTGTGTTCTTTTATCACTGTTTCATTTATAGGACAATATAGGTAATTTCTGTGTGCTTTGAGATAACATTAATTTCAAATTCATTTGGATATATATAGGAAACTATTTTCAAAATAAACTGGGAAATATAAAAATATAATTGAGATAACAAATCTGGTGTCTACCTGCTTTTTTATTGACAAATGAAAAAGTATTAAAAGTCAATGCTTTTATTTTCCCTTTCAAATGATCTGTGATGTTACATGAGCATATTTATCTTCAGTGTTAGGAAGTAAAATGATGAAAATGAGCATATTGCTTCCATATATAATAATGTCTAATTTCTGAAAGATGTTAGAGATCATTGTAGCCACAATGTGCTATATTCTGTGTATTTGCCTGTTACCCTTGTTAGTGGAGTATGATGGTTTCCTCATTTGATTCCAGCTTCCCTCTCTTCAGACTTATACATGGTAATGCCCAAGTTATGCCCCCATGTAGCACAGTTAGGTAATTGGTCATATTAATTTGCTAAACTTCTGCATTCATATTGATTGGAAATCCTAAGAAAACTTAAAAAACAAATACTCATCCAAAGGCTAAAAGAATATGATGTTTTAAAACAAATAAATGATGTGAATCAGTTGAGGCACTTATTTCTCCTGGGGCCCATGTGGTATGTATGGAACATTTATATCCTTCTTAACTCGCTTGTGCCTGAATGTTTAACTTGTCCCTTATGATTACAGTTACCTTTCCTGCCACTCCACCAAGGAAGTATGAGGAGACAAAAACTACCACAGTGATGTGATTACTGCAAGATTTGGTAACCATTTGTCTAGCTCCACAATAATTTCAGTGACCTAATGGAATTACTTGATGACAGTGTTACTTAAAAAACTGTTCATAGGAGATCAAAAAAATTTGAATCTGATCATGGTACCCCAAAAATGTAAAAATGAAGAAGAAAAGGTCAAGTAATTAACTGCAATTAGAAAACAGAATTAAGAATACTTCAAAAGTTACACCCTGCCCTGTCATTTCAGTAATTGCTTAATAAACCTCAAAGAAAGTTCTTTTTTCTCTGCATTTATGTTTATAGGTAAAATCATATATTTAACTTTTACATAGATGTGCCAGTTTGGATGTATTATATCCCCCAAAATGCCATGTTCTTTAATGCATGCAGTCTTCTGGGGGCAGACATATTAGTGTTGATTAGGTTGGAATCTTTGGATTAGGTTGTTTCCATGGAGATGTGACCCACCCAATTGTGGATAATACCTCTGATTAGATTATTTCCATGGAGGTGTAGCCCCACCCATTCAGCATGAGTCTTGATTAATTTACTGGAGTACTTTAAAAAGAGCCACATGGTACCAGATGCTTGCTGATGCTGATGCTTTGACATGCTTGGAGATGCAGACAGAAGGACATTTAGCTAAGAGATGAAGCCCAGAATTTGCCCCAGAATATGCTAAGACAGGACCCCTAGGTGCTTAGAGAGAAACATCCTGGGAGAAAGAACCAAGAATGCACAGGAGCTGAGAGAGTAGCTGGAACACAACCTGGGATCAGCAGATGCCAGCCACATGCCTTCCCAGCTAACAGGTTTTCTGGACACCAATGACCTTTCTTCAGTGATGGTATGCTCATGTTGATGCCTTAATTTGGAAACTTTTATGGCCTTCAGACTGTAAATTTGTAAACAAATAAACCCTCTTTATAAATGTCAATCCATTTCTGGTATTTTGCATAATGGCAGTATTAGCAAACCAGAACAATAGGTATTTTAAATATTGATCCTTAAATTAATTGTCATATATTAATGTCAAGTTTGTCCTCATGGTTATATCCAGACAGTTTTACCTGTTTATAAGAGATTATATGAACA
Organism: Choloepus didactylus; assembly: GCF_015220235.1. Classification (NCBI taxonomy): domain Eukaryota; kingdom Metazoa; phylum Chordata; class Mammalia; order Pilosa; family Megalonychidae; genus Choloepus; species Choloepus didactylus. Next base: position 145,885,305 of record NC_051314.1, read on the forward strand.
TAGAAACTCGTTGCTTTGCTGAATTCAAGTTAACCTTTTAAAATTGGATCCAGTCAGATGAGTTTAAAATATATCTACTTGTAAAAATCTGGGACCATTTAGAAGTTTTATGGTCTCTTAGTTTGTGTTTTCATAATTGCAAAATCTTGGGAAATTCAGAGATACAAACTTATTTGGAATATTTACTCCCAGCTCAAGTCCTGTCAGGGCCTATCTTAAGAAATCTTGTCACTGCTATGTTATGGCCTCTACTGTTAAAAATGAACTTAATTATCCATTACAGGGACTTTTAGCCTTTTAAGTTTCACTTATTTATGCCTTATATATTCTGTAACATTCTGTTAGTGAAATGATCTCAGTTGATTTGTAGATCAGGGATTCCCAACAGTGAACTTATTAGAGAGGAAGTAAAGAATCACCTTGAAGACAATTCATTACAACAAACACTTCAGTTATTGTTTTTATTTATAGCATTTACATATTGCACAATAGCTGGAGTACTTTTACATTTATTATACAAAAACAAATGAAATTAGCCTTGACATGTTTGTTCACAGATTAACACTGCACTGTTTCCAAAATATGACTGATGTTTTGCTTTTCATTCATGCAATTTCAAATATTACTCTGGAAATTTATTTTTAAAATACCAAATCATACCATACACTATATAAAAATATAGTTCAGGTTCTGCATATGTTTCTAAAGAAATATTCTCTGCAATTTCAACTAGTCAGGAAAAAGTATTTGTAGAACTATACATCAAGCATGGAGTGTTATCTCTTTCTAAAATAAAAAGTAGTATTATTGTAAGGTATACTAATGTACAGACATATATATGCAAACTTCAACAACATACAAAACAAGGAAATTATGGAAGAGTGTCTGCAAAAATAAATCTCTTACTCACAAGGGAATTATGTTTATAAAGTTAAGATCTATTCCTCTTTTGGTTTCCAAGGCACTTCTCATGGTTCTTGGTGTGTTGTTTCTTTACTACTCACTGCTGAAAATAAAGACATTGTATGTATGTATGTATATATATATATATATATATATATATATATATTTAAAGCCTACTGTCATCAAGAAATAATAATCATGGCCTATAAAAGATAGTGGAGTGACACATCAGGGCTCTGTCTCCCCTCAAAACTTTGAACAACTATAAAGAACTGATAGAAATACCTTTCTAAAGCTCCAGAAAAGTTAAAGCAGGAATGGGATGAGTACTAGAACAAGTAAAAGGAATATAAAAAGAGGTAGGATCTCATGGCACCTTGCCTGGTCCCTCAACCACCCCTCAATGGCTAGGCATGGAGCTGACTTGAGCTCTTAGGGTGGATCTCTGGCCCTGGTTCTGGAGGGAGCAGAGTAAGACTTGTGCACATCCTGGAAGCTTTTATGTCTGGACCAATCTGTTGGGTGGTGGCCTGAAGGACTCTACATTTCAAAATTTTTCCTTCATTTACAAGAAATTTAGAGATCACTGTGGGAGAGCAGTCAAATTGCACTGCCTGGGACAAGGGATTGCTGGCTGTAGTACACACAGTGCAGTGCCTGGGACTGTGAGGGAAGGGGGACATTTGTAACCCTGTAAATGGGGAAATCTTAGCCCATGCTGAGGTCAAGATGCATGCACAGAAAGGATCAGGGCAACACTATTCTTTGGCATCAAGCTATTCCTTAAACCCATTGTATGATAAGCACTCAAGGAATATACTTCCATAAGACAGTCTGCAAAGACTACGGAAGGTGTTTTGTTTTTTGCATTTTTTTTTTGTTTTTGTTAATTCCTGGCATTCAAGGAAAGCTCTATCATAACATTAGCTATATACAAGCTTATAGAGCAGATGCCTCATAATCTAAATTCCACCAAACTCACTAAAGTTTAAAAATATCCAGGCTTCAACTAAAGGTTACAACATGTATAAGCTAACAAGAAGTGTTGGTCCAGGCAAAGGAAAAGTTTAAAGCATTAGTAACCATCGATGAAGCATACCAATCTTGGGTAATACCTGACAATGACTTTTAAAAATGGTACTAAATATGCTCAAGGGGCTAAAGGAAAATATGGAAAAATAACTAAAGGAAATAAAGAAAATGATAGATGACTTCAAAGAGAGTATCACTAGAAAGATGAAAATTATGAAAAGGAACCAGAGCTGAAGATCACAGTAACAAGTTAAAAATTCCTTAGATGTGTTCAATAGCAGATTGGAGCTGTCAGAAGAAATAATCAGAGACTTGGAAAACTGAAATCATTCTGTGTGAGGAGCAGAAAGAAGAATCAAAAAACTGTACAGAGCCTGTGAAATATTTGAGTCACCACAGCAATGAATGTTCTGTGGGAATCCCAGGAGAAAGGGGATGAGAAAATTTTCAAAGAAACAATGGCTAAGAACTTCTCAAATTTAATGAAAGACACGAATATACATGCATGGCACTGATCAAACTTTAAGCAGGATAAAGCCAAATAGACCCAGGCCACAGAAAATTATGATAAAACTTTTGAAAGCAAAAGATAAAGAAAGACTTAGCTAGCATAGTCAAAACAAAACAAAACAAAACAAAAAATTACTAGGAGACAGGGATGAGTGGGTGATGTCATCAGGGGGATTTCCATTTTCTTTGTCATTTTTATCCACTGCTCTCAGTCAGCAAGATATTTATTACAGGATGGGAAGGGACATATTTTGTTAAAAAAAAATCCCAAGTTAACATAAGGACATGAAGTGTATCTCTGTGGGAGATGAGATAAATGAAAGTGAATAAAAAGTTATTCTGAAAGAAAAAGATACAGAAAGAATTCTGGAAGCCACAAAAGCAATGTATCATATACAAGGGAGATTCAATAGGAATAAATGCCAATTTCTCAACAGAAACCATGGAGGCAAGAAGACAATGAGACAAAATATTACAAGACTCCAAAGAAAATAACTGGTCACTAAGAATATTACATCTGGAAACACAGCCATTCAAAAATGAGGGAGAAATTAAAAAATTCCAAGATAGACAAAATCTGTGGGTAGTCTGTCACCACTAGACCTGCACTATAAACAATGCTAAAGTGAATTCTTCAGACTGAAAGGAAAGGACACTAGAAAATAGATAAAAGCTGCATGAAACAATAAGGATCTCCAGTAAGGTTAATGACATGAGTAAATACAAATGCCAGTACTACTGTGGTTTCAATTTGTAACACTGCTTTTTACTGCCTACATGATCTAAAATAGCAAGTGCATAAAATGCAATGATAATGCAGTTGGTTTGGACTCATAATGTATAAACATGTAATTTTTTAGAAGAACTGCATACTGTTGAGAGACAGAGAGGTATAAGAACATAACTTGTGTAAAAGTTGGTATTTATGGAAATGAGTATTGCAGATTTAGGATTTCACTTTAAGCCCCATGGTAACTACAAATTGAATATTGAAAAATATGCAAGCACACAGAGAAAGGAATTAGAATTTAAGCAGCAAAGTATGGGGGGCATAGGGGTAAAGGGTTTTAATGCATAGTGGATGTGGTATTGGAATATGATGAGAGTATTAAAATAGATTATGTATGAGAGATCCCACTGGATGGTGTTCTTGGGAGTAGTTGACATGGGAAAGTTTATGTTGTATATATGTTCCCACAATTAAAAAAAATAGATCAAACAATTAAAAGAGACAATGAGAATTAAATTCAATACATAAATCTGGATAGAATGTAATAAGATAGGAGAGAGGACCAAAAAGGACGGTTTTGAGACATGGGGAAAATGGAACTATAAACTTTAAGCTTTAAATCAATGTTAAATTTCTTGAAATTGAAAACTGCACTTGGGTGTTTGCATAAGTGAATATTGTTCTTAGGAAATGTGCATGGCATTATTAAGTATTCAAGGAGCATGATATATATAACCTACACTCATGTTCAGAAAATGGATTGGTAAATGGATGGACACACAGATAGATGGAAGACAGAGGGATTGATAGCTTAATGGATACACTGAAAGATGTGGAAACCATAACAAAATGTTAAAATTGGTGGACATGGGTATAGGGGATGGGCTGTGTATGGAGATTTATTACTTTTGTTTACTGTCCTGTAAGTTTGAAAATATTTCTAAATAAAAAGTTTAAAAAGTAATAATCTGGGAAAGAAGCTAAAATATGTAATCCAGAGTTTACCCCTGGGAGAAGCTAAGAGCCGACAACCCAGATGCTTGGAGACAGAAAGACATTTGGAGATGCTAAACTAAGAGATGAAGCCCAGAGTTTGCCCCAGACAAGCTAAGAGAGGACTCCCAGATGCTTAGAGAGAAACACCACAGGAGAACCAATCAGAGAGCTGAAAGAAGCTAAGACAGACAAGCCCAGCGACATTTTGGAGAAAGCCTTGTTGAAACCAGAACTGGGGAGCAAAGGACCAGCAGATGCCAGCCACGTGCCTTTCCAGCTGACAGAGGTATTCCGGATGCCACTGGTCTTTCTTCAGTGAAGGTATCCTCTTGTTGATGCCTTAGTTTGGACACTTTTACAGCCTTAGAACTGTAAATTTGTAACTTAAATCCCCTTTGTAAAAGCCAAAAAAAAAAAAAAAAGTAATAATCCTAGTAAAAGTCTGAATGTGTTCATTTCCCTCCAATGCCTGAAATATGTTCTATATTTTCAATTAATATATTTCAATATAACACAGTCATATTTCTTTTAAAAATTAATTTGCTACTCTCCAACCCACTAGCCTTGAGTCTTGAAGATGATTGTATAACAATGTAGCTTACAAGGGGTGACTGATTGTGAAAACCCTGTGGATCACACTCCCTTTATCCAGTGTATGGATGGATGAGTAGAAAAATGGGGACAAAAACTAAATGAAAAATCGGGTGGGATGGGGGGATGATTTGGGTGTTCTTTTTTTTATTCTTATTTTTTATTGTTCTGATTCTTTCTGGTGTAAGGAAAATGTTCGAAAATAGATTGAGGTGATGAATGCACAACTATAAAATGGTACTGTGAACAGCTGATTGTACACCATGGATGATTGTATGGTATGTGGATATATCTCAATAAAACTGAATTAAAAAAACAAAATAAATTAATTTGTTACTATCTGCATCATTGGCAGAGTTCTTTCCTGAGAAGGACATCACTGTCCAATTTTATATTCAAATAACAGTCTTACAAAGGCCAGGGATAAATTTCTGGATATTTTTCTTATAAGATTATGACTTTATTTTTTTCTAATTCAGTTTTATTGCGATATATTCACATACCATATAGTCATCCATGGTGTACAATCAACTGTTCACAATACCATCTTAGAGTTGTGCATTCATCACCCCAATCTACTTTTGAACATTTTCCTTACACCAGAAAGAATCAGAATAACAATAAAAAATGAAAATAAAAAAGAACACCCAAATCATCCCCCCATCCCACCCTATTTCTCATTTAGTTTTTGTCCCCATTTTTCTACTCATCCATCCATACACTGGATAAAGGGAGTGTGATCCACAGGGTTTTCATAATCACACTGTCACCCCTTGTAAGCTACATTGTTATACAACCGTCTTCAAGAATCAAGGCTACTGGGTTGGAGTTTGGTAGTTTCAGGTATTTACTTCTAGCTATTCCAACACATTAAAATCTAAAAAGTATTATCTACATAGTGCATAAGAATGTCCACCAGAGTGACCTCTTGACTCCATTTGAAGTCTCTCAGCCACTGAAGCTTTATTTCGTTTCATTTTGCATCCTCCTTTTGGTCAAGATGTTGTCAATCCCATGATGCCAGGTCCAGATTCATCCCTGGGAGTCATATCCTGTGTTGCCAGGGAGATTTACACCCCTGGGAGTCAGGTCCCATATAGGGGGGAGGGCAGTGAGATTACCAGCAAAGGTGGCTTAGAGAGAGAGGGCCACATCTGAGCAACAAAGAGGCACTCAACAGGCGACTCTAAGGCACAATTAAGCAGGCCTAGCCTCTCCTCTGCAGCAAGAAGCTTCATAGGGGCAAGCCCTAAGAGAGAGGGCTCAGCATGGATTATGACTTTATTTTTCACCAACTCTTGAGTTATATTTAAATTTAGATTTATATAATTACTTTCCTATGTATTCTCAACCATATTTGATTAGTAGATCCATTCATCTTTATTCCTCAGTTTGTTGATAAATTTCTAATTGTTTTCCCTTCCTCCTTCATTTTGATTTTTTCTCTACAACTTAATATTTTACCTTATAGATATCTGAAGCTCTACATTGATATTTCCAAGCATTTGTTTTTAATTAATATTCCCTTTAACAAGTAGGCCATGCCAGTCAAGAACTGGTTTTTCTAACCTGAGTAATTTTTCCAAGATTTTTTTCATGTATTTCTAAAATTGCCGAATTCATTTTAGTTTCAATATTTTCTAAATATTCATATTTTAATAATATGAGAAATGATCTTATTCCAACTAACCTAAATGATCTTTTTTAATGCTTAAAATTATATATAATTTTATATATGTACAATGTCCCTAAATCTCCTAGAATTCTTGTCTGATTTATATTCTGACAGGAAAATATAGGTGCAAATGCATCCTTTATCTTTGAGTATATTAACTAGATGTTTTTAAATGCCCTAACTGTCCCCTTGTCTCAGTGCATTTACAGTCATTTGAAAATGCTTATCTTATTGAAAATCTGGGATCTTCACATGCTTTGTAGTCTTGAGAAGATCACTGAAAATTCTGAATAAGTCAACTAAGAGCTGCTTAGGATCTCCATTCCTTGGAGTTAAATGAGAGTTGAGATTTTGTTTAATGAAATGTAGGAGTAGAACTCCCACGATTTCCTTTGATCACCTCAGTGCCATGGAGCAGGACTGTTTATGCTCAGGCTTTAATCCATAAAAGCTGCTGATGGCTTCCCCAACAATTTCCTCAGTTTCTGTTTCAATAGAGAGGCAATTTTTTTTCAGTTTCTGTTTCTATAAAGAGGCACCCTCAGATACTGTCAGCCTGCACATGGCAGCCAGGTGAAGGCAGAGTACTGCTGGTGTTATCATAATGAGGCTAAGCAAAACTGAAATGACATACTAGGTCTCAGCATTACATGTACTTTCCCTCTGTCAAGGGCTCCATATTTCTGATTTTAAGATGTTCAAAAGCATCATCCCTCTCTTATTAAGGACTCTTCTCATGTCCATTAAACACCAATTTTCATATGTTGCCTTCAAAATATATAAAGATCAATTTATGAGTACCTTCTCTTTGGCTTCATCACTGATGAAATTAACTTTTTTATTTCTTAACTATTATTTTTATGGTGTTTTCATCAGAATAATGGATAAATATTATCTTGTACAAAAAGTCTGCTGAAAATTTTAAGAGGAGATTTGACATGAACTTAATTATTTAATCTTAAATAGATAGATGGAATTTCAATTAGATTTTAGTCATTTGATGCATATAGGAACTCAGATTTAAAGAGCATTTAAACTTGTCCTGAAGTCCTTATTTTCTAAATCTTCCTTATATTTACATTTTACAGTCATGTCTTTAGGTTTATTTGATCTCTCTGTCCAAGGGTAGAAAACCTCCCCCACCCATGCTGCTATAAATGAGGAAGTTGTAACCCAGAAGTTAGGATTTAGGGAACTATGATGACTAACTCATTCTATAGATAATCTTTTTTTACTTTCTGGTATAGTAATGTAGACAGGGAAATACCTGAAATCTCTGAACTGTAATCCAGCTGCCTTGATCTCTGATAATGATTGTATAGCCTTTATCTTGTTCCCTTGTGATTCTACAAACCTTGTGACTGACCCTCACTTGTACTCATTTATCCAGTTTTTCAACTTTAGAGTCTTATGATCATTTCAGTCAGCCCCTAATGTTTATTAATGAAGGGTCTTGGGTCAGGCAAAAACTAACCCACCTCAAGTCCAAAGTTATCTTGATAACCAGAGCTGGAGCTAACCAAAATGGGCCTGAATGACATGTACAGTAACTTAGACTTTAACCTACAAGTAACCTATGCTTCATTATAATACTAAAAACCAAGCCCATAATCATATTAAAGCCATTTTCTTACATACGTTCTATGATTATAATCAATCTGCTCAATAATTAGATCACCTCTAACTATGTAATCTGGGGCCATTGTACTAATTATCCTAAAACCTGCCCACCTTTAAATACTATAAAACTATCTAATTACTACAAAACTGGGAGATATTTTTAGGTTAATAGGCCATCTGATCTCCTGCTTCTCACCTAGCACTAAACTCTTTCTCTCTTTGAAACCATGGTATCTCAGGAATTGGTCATTTGAGCACATCAGGCAGTGAACTCACCACTTTTGATCAGTATCAAAATGTAGAGTTTAAATTTTTCAGAGCAGAAAGGACAAAATCCCCTTGTGTATAAGTGGGTTGGTAAAATCCAGCTCACAGTCACTTTTTGATCCATGGTTGGGCATAAATCTTCAGTATTGCCAACAGCTAACCTGGAGCTGCTTCTCAAATATTGAGCAATTAAGAAGGCACAACCTTGTTCAGAAGCATAGGAACAATACACTTATTCTCCCATAGGGATGAAATTAAACTAAACTAACTCTTGGAAAGGAAAATAGATGGAGTGAGGCAACTTTTAAAGGACTAAATACAACATTTAGCAGAAAAAAATTTCCTATTGTTTAAAGGTAACCCCACCTTTCTGACATTAAACACTGCATAAATTTAAGACCCTTTGTCTCAGTGGCCAAAAATAGCAAAAATTTGTCTCTTGCTCATAATGCATGCCCATTGTGTGTTGGTTACATAAATCTATAATTTTAATAGAGAATGCTTGAGGTAAATTGAATTATATTTAACCTTCCTAACAGTGCACTTCCCTATAAAATGACAGTGCTCCAATACCCCATTGATATAAAGCTTGACCATGTATCAGGCTTACTCAATACAAATGACAAAGGAAGGAACAGTGTGGTTAAAGAACTGGGTTATTTTGCCATAATCTGTTTTCTTTTGACACTTGGGTGTGTGGTTCAAGGTTCCACACTGAAGGACTGTGGCCAACACAAAATGGGCAGTAATCCTGAATAAGTAGATCTGCACTGAATTTGGGGGGTTCATTCAACAATAACATAGCCTAAGCCTATTGAAACAAGGCTACACTATATTCTAAACTGTACTAATTAATACACATATCATTAGTGTTTGAGAGTTCTCTTTTCTGAACTTCCTCATGCATACTTTTATATTGTCTGATATTTCATGTGTGTCTAATGTGCTTGGTATATGTATATGTACATGTATGTATACATATGTATGTGTATGGGTTATGTTAGAAAGTTTTAACATGATTTAATGTTAGTCTGGAATTCTTTTCTGTGAAAATCCTGTCTACATTACTTGTGACAGATACATTTTGCTGGTTAGTTATATAAAATTTTTGGTTTTTCTATATCTTTTGAGGAAAAGAAATTTTTGACTCTATTACAATAAAATTATCAATCTTTTCTATTGTGGTGTGCATTTTGTTTCTTGTATGAGAAACACAAGAAATACATGACAGATAGCCAGATATAATGAAGACATACATTGTTAGTCTCTAAAGCCATTACGGTTTTTACTTTCATATATTGAACTTTAATCTATATAATTTCTGCTTAGTGAGGGGTAGGAGTGAAATTTATTTTTTCCTGTATGAATATCCGACTGGCCAAGCACCATTAACTGAAAAGTATTAATGAAACTACCACACATTATCTCTGTCATATATTGTTTCTAATTGAGTGAATCTGTAATTGTATTCTTTACATGGTAGCATTGTATACTGTAGCCTTAGAAACTGGGTGTCAACAGAAGAGGTGAACTAAAATAACAGTTTATTATGATTGGTTACTTTTTAACTTAAGGAAGTTTACACTTTCCAGGGAAGGCATATTGATGCAATTAGAATCAATATATATGAGTGAAAATGGGCAAAAACCATTCAAGTTTTAGACAGTAACATAAAGGAAGTGAATACGTATTAATAGATATTTGATCAGTTTGTTGAACAAAGCTATAACACTAAATTTAATCAATATTCAGCAGGGTACTCAGGCTCTATATTGTTTATTGGAAAGCAAGAATCAATTATTTTCCAAATCACATTTAGATTGCAATAAGTAATTATAAAAATAGTCACAAAGTATTGTAAACAGTCCAGGATACTAGAGGTTAACTGTGCTTCTCTCTCTCTCATAACTTTTCTTCCATCCCACAGCTAATCATGATCCTGGAAATGCAGGGACATAGCATGTGTATCTGCAGTGTAATATAGAAAGCAGCATTTGCACTATTACTTAAAATATCCCATGTCTCTTCTGAGGTGGCCCTGTCTGCAGTACCATTTTTAAGATTGGAAAATACAGACACCATTCATTAATAGTAGACTGAGTCAGATAACTTGTTCTTTGAGCAATAAAATGCAAGCAAAAGTAACGTTTGTGGATTTAAGGCTGACATACGAACTTCTGTAAAATATGTTTTAAATATACCATAAGAGCCAATAACCTCTCCAATAGCCTGTTCTTGGAATGTGGATCATTCAGAGCAAAATGGATGTGTGTCATAAGAGGAAAATAATCATGGCTCTCAGCATTGACTTAAGGTTTATTTGTTACTGCAACCTAAACTAGTCTTATCTGGCAAATACAATAACACATGGTTTTCCAAAGGAGTTGTACCAGCTTATGAACACAAACAAAAAAATATATCCACATACCTTTGGATCTACAGCCCCATTAGCAATTGGTGCACCCAGATATATATTTTCCCATTCTACCAATTTTGTGGCAGTACCCTGTGGTTACACATTTTATTTTCATTCAGTACCAATGATGAAGAATATATTGCTATGTCTAGAATAAGATATTTGTGCTTCCTCTTTGAAATTCCTTCTAGGCCTTACATGTTAATTTTTTGGTGGTGTATGATACTGAATTCAGTGCCCTTATGTTATTTCTAGAGAAAGAAATTCTTCATTGTTATGCAGTCAAATTCACAAATGTTTGCATTATGTATATTTTTGTATCATTCCTCTTTCTCTTCCTTCTCCTCCTCTCCTTCCTTCTTCTATAAAATTACTTCCTACTTTAAGCTACTGAAGATATCTACAAAATTATTATCACATTGGTTTTCTCTCAATGGAATTTTAATTTTCTCCACAAGGTCTGGTATATCTAAGCTACATGTGTATATATATGTATAATTTCATGCTATTGTTTCTTTTAAATTAATTTTGTATCTTTAGATACTAGTTATTTCATGTTTGACATTTTTTCTTGATTTTATGCAACTAATTACTTTCTGAAAACCTATTACAATAATATTCTCATATAACTTGTATAGATTTTTTATCTTCCACATTAACATTTGTATCTGCTGCTAAATGGGAAGGCTTTTACTCTTTTTGGAATTATATACATTTTAATTTCCTTCTTTGTCTAATGATTTTGCTCCATAAAAGTTGTAAAGTCACCTTCTTTGTCAGATTCCCTATCAAAGGAAGCCCCATCATGTGTGTATTTTTGTTCTATGATGTTTGGCTTAACAGAATTTCTCAAAGTATGGGTTTTTCAGTTCTTTTTTTTGCTAAATTTTTCATCAGGAATGAGTATTTTGGTGTAACAGACATATTCTCTGCCTTCATGGCAATGATCCTATAATATTTCTCCATCAGGCTCTGTCATGGAACACTAAATTTAATTTTCTAATTTTAAACCATGTATATTCTGAGACAAATATAATTTGGTCTAGATGAGTTGTATCTTTGTTATATTACTCTAACATTTTGTTGAATTTCTATATACATGCTAACTTATTTTTGAAATACCAAGTTTCTTGCACATATTGTCATGTATTCTATCAAGATCAATTTTGAAATACCAACTTTCTTGAATATTTCCTCATCTAATCTATCAAAATCAATTTTTTCTAGCAATCTTCTACCACTGCTTGCTATCCTCCTTTGCTCATTTGGAAGGTTGATGTCAAATGCCTTATGTGGAATTCTCAGTCACTTCATCAAATACAGTCCTAAGAGAGGGCAAGTGGGCATTCAACAGTCTATTTCTTAACATTTCAGACTCCTTTGTCCTCATAATCAGACTCATATTTTCCTGGTCAATATCTCCTCTTTAATTCTTTGCTTCATTTTTTTTTTATTTGAAATATTGTGGTTTAGTATGGAAGGTTTTTAAAAAATCTTTTTGTTGTTCCAAATGTGGGAGTCCCTTTCTCCTTACCTATAACTACTTTGTAATATTCTCTCCTCCTTTTCTCTGTTTCTTTTTTCTTTCCACAATATTGCTATGGAAAGCAGTATAACTACTATGTCAGTGCCCTTTGGAAGCATATTACAATGTTAATGTTAACTATAGACTCTAGTTTCCATTGATTATATTTTTCCCCATACCATCCAATTTTCAACACCTTGCAACGTTGACATTCATTTGTTCTCCCTCATGTAAAAACATTGTTATATTTGTACATTTAATCACCATCATTGACCACTCTAGGTTTTGCTAGGTTATATAATCCCAGTCTTTATCTTCTATCATTACATCTGATGTTATACATGCCCCTAGCCTTTCTGATTCAACTGTACTCACATTCATCTTTGCTCAGAGTACTTGTATGGTGGGTGGTGTGCTATCCATTTCCAGATCTATATAATCAGTCCTGTTGAACCTCCTGTACTCTACTCCCTCAGTGTCAAATGCCTGATCTTTAACCTCTTTCTACCTCCTTATAACCTGTGTCCTCAACTTTAACTCTCAGATTTTGCTTAACAATTTTAGTTCATATTATAGAGTCCATGCAGTGTCTGTCCTTTTTCTGGCTAATTTCACTCAATGTAATGGCTACTGTCTACCATTTTGTCTTTTGGATTTTATAGGTCATATCTTATTTCATTTTTATTGTTTTCCTCTCTCTTTTTACCCTTACTGACAATATTTTAAACTCTCCCTCATTTTTGAAGGACAGTTTGCCTGATATAGAATTCTTGGTTTTCAGGTTTTCTCTTTCAGTATCTTAAATACATCATACTACTGTCTCCTCTGCTCCATGGTTTCTACTGAGAAATACACACAGTCTTATCAAGCTTCCCTTGTATGTGATGGATCACTTTTCTCTTGCTTTCAGAATTCTCTCTGTCTTTGACATTTGACAATCTATTAAGTGTCTTGGAGTAGGTCTACTCAGATCTCTTCTGTTTGGGGTACACTGCATTTCTTGAATCTGTAATTTTATGTCTTTCATAAAAGATGTGAAATTTTCAGTGATTATTTCCTCCATTATTCTTTCTGCCTGTGCCAGTTTGGATATATTATGCCCCCCCCCCCCCCCCCCCCCCCCACAAAACCATGTTCTTTAATGCATTCTTATGGGGGCAGACACATTAGTCTTGATAGGTTAGAACCATTTGGATTAGGTTGTTTCCATGGAGATGTGACTCCCCCAACTGTAGGGGATACTTCTGATTAGATTATTTCCATGGAGTTGTGGTCACATTCATTCAGTATGGGTCTTGATTAGTTTACTAGAGTCCTTTAAAAAGTGCTGACAGGTATTCCAGATGCTACTTGCTGATGCTTTGAGATGCTAGCCCCAAATTTGCGCCAGAGGAGTTAAGAGAGAACAAAATGACCCAAGAGCAGCTGAGAGAGACATTTTGGAGAAAGCCATTCTGAAACCAGAATCCCAGAGCAAAGGATCAGCTGATGCCAGCTACATGCCTTCCCAGCTAACAGAGGTTTTCCAGATACTATCAGCTGCTCTTCAGTGAAGGTATCCTTGTGTTGATGCCTTAGTTTGGAAACTAATGGCCTTAGAACTGTACATTTGTAATCTAATAAATCCCTTTCATAAAAGCCAATCTGTTTCTGATATTTTGCATAATAGCTCTAGCAAACTGGAACACTGCCCATTTTCCCTTCTCTTCTTCTTCTGGGACATCCATGACACATATATTCAAGCATTCATTTTGTCATTCAATACCTGGAGACCCTGCTTTTATTTTTCCATTCTTTTCCCTATTTGTTCTTTTGTGTGTAGGATTTCAGATGTCTTGTTCTCTAGTTCATGAATCCTTTCTTCTGCCTCTTCAAATCTGCTGTTGTATGTCTCCATTTTGTTTTTCATCTCTTCTATTATGCCTTTCACTTCCATAAGTTCTGCCAATTGTTTTATCAAACTTTCAGTTATGTTCATCCAATATCTTTTTGTCCTTCATTTCTTTTGCCATATCTTCCCTCAACTCATTGATTTGATTTTTGCATTGATTTAGAATATTTGTTTGAACATCTTTAATTAGTTGTTTCAACTCCTGTATCTCATTTGAAATAAAATTTTGTTCCTTTGGGCCATATCTTCATTCTTCCTGGTGTAGTCCATAATTTTTTGTTGTCTAGGAATCTGGTTTCCTGATGACCCCAATCAGATTTTCCCAGATCAGGCAGGCCCAGGTCTCAGGATGAGGGTGAAATCAGTATCAGGTTTCCCTGAGTGTTAGGCTCAGCAGATTGTCAGACTTTCCTGTTAGGCCTCTAGTCACTGTGCTTTTCCTATCCTGCCTAGGTGGTGGCACTTGTCAACCTGCAGCACCCCACCAGCATAAAGAATTGTGGTGCATTTAATTCTCAGCACACGCTGTCCCTGCAAGGGGCCGAGAGTGTCGGAAACCAAGCTTAAGCATTTTTTGTCCCCCACAACCTAGGGTCTGAGTTTTCTGAGGGAGGCAGCCACTTGAGCTGGGTTCTGCACACCCCCCCCCCCCCCTTTCTTAGGAAAGATAATCCCTTACACTTGACTTCTTTCTTTAACTCTATCTTTAACTCCACACTTGCCTGGGTCAGTACTAACAACTGAAAATACCTGAGGCTTTCTCTAAATGAGCTACTTAGAATGAGAAAAAAAAAAAGGAAAAAGGAAATCTCCTTTTCAAAGACAGTTCCCTGCTCCCCACTTCACCAGTCAAGAACCAGAGTTGGTACCTGGTTCTATGTGCCCTTTCTTTTGGGACACAGCCCTTTTCCAGTATTCTGAGCTCAGCTGACTCCAAAAACCTGTTTTGATTTATGTATTTTTTTTTTCTGCCAGCCCTGCCTCCTCTCTGCCAGGAGAAATCTCCAGGTTCCTCTCCTGCTTGCTCCAGGTTTGTCTGTGCTCATAGCTTGTATTCAGTGGTCTAAATTTGTTAATTAAAAGTGCACTTTGAGCTTAGTTGTGCTACCTTCCCTTGCTCCTAGTAGACTGCTTCCTTTTCCACAAGGAAGCGCTCCAACTTACCTGCCAGTGATGGAGGGGTGCCAGCTCCTCAGTTTTTGGAGCTTTACTTACAGTTCTATGCTGAAATCTCAGCCATTCCACCCATTCTAGACTGGTGTACAATGTGTGTCTGGTCACAGAAGACCCCCAGTTGTTCCAGATTATTTACTAGTTGTTCCTGACTAATTGCTAGCTGCTCTAGGGAACTAACTAAATTCTACACCTCCTTATGCTGCCATCTTGCCTCTCCCTTTGTGCATTAATCTTGTAGCCTACAGCTTTGCTGATTGTTTACTAGTTCTAACAGTTTTCTTGTGGATCCTTTGGGATTTTCTATTCAAAGGATTATATCACCTGCATATTGTTTACTTTTTCATAGTAGCATTGGTCTTTTTGAGAGTCTGCTGGCCCTAATCTCAAATTATATCACCTCTAATTGTTTGAAAATATATCCCATATAAGCAGTTTTTAGTCATTTAGAGATAACTTTGTATACCTTGAAAACTGTACCCAGTATCTGCATGCTATTGATAAGATAAAATTCTGCACTTGTAATGCCCCAAGCCACTTTGGCAGCTTGGAGCTTTTTGGCCCAGAGGCTCCCTGTTGTGGTGACTCTGTGACATTGCCTAGACATCTCCCTCAGGAGTTTGGAAATTTCCCACTTGTTCTGATTCCTGTCTGGTGGCTCCCTCTGGAATGTCTCCTGTTGTGAGGCTGCACACTTCCTCATTCTGCAAGTCTATTAAACAAGTGCCCTGACAATTAGCTTGTGTCTTGCTGCCATCTAGTGGCCAAATAACTTTCTTAGTCAACTCCTAAATCCTTGAATTTGAACACCTCACAGCAAGCTCCTGTGCATTACAAAATCCGGTGCCTCAGATTGTGTGTGTGTGTGTGTGTGTGTGTGTGTGTGAGAGAGAGAGAGAGAGAGAGAGAGAGAGAGAGAGAGAGAGAGGGAGAGATATTCACTCCATCTTTTTCATAAATTTCTCCCTTTTTCCAAGTGAGCTTCTTTGGCTTACATCAAATAGCAATACAGCCCATACACCACATTGGACTACCAATGTTTAGGAATTAAATTTCAGTAAAATATACTGAAACCTCCTGAAAATGCAGGACTGTTGATTGGTGGAGAAAGACCTTCACTTTTGTGTCAGACATTATGCTAAATGGGGACTTCACACAGTGTCAAGTTTTTCAAAGAGGAGTGGTCCCTAAGCTCTGTGCTCCCCAAAGAAGCACAGAGCCCTTGGGACCCTTTCCTCAACCTGCATTTTTTTTTTGTTGAAAATCTGGGGAATTTACCAGAATGGGTGGGAAAGACCAGTGATCTCCTATTCCTACCCAAATCTCTCCATCACTTACCCCATTTGCGAAGGATCCACCAGAGAAGGCAGGGTCAAATAGTAAAGAGTGCAATTTGATTTTTCACTGAACTTGTCAGAAGAGGGAACTTTCAAGTCCCCACCCAAATTTTCCTTGATGATCCTCATGCCTTCCTTCTAGGACATGAGTGAAGGTTCCTAGTAAGAGGCCTGGAGACAGAGACATGAGAAGAAAGGAGAAGAGACAAAGATCTTTGAAAGGCAGATGAAGAAACCTACAGAGAGATGGGCAGAGAAAAATGAGGAGATAAAGATTCATGTTACATAAAGATAAGGTTAAACTTGAGATCCACAGAGATATACACACAATGAAACCCACAGAAGGAAAGAAACTCCCTGACTTGAAATACATGTTTTTCCACATGGCTCTTTGAAGGATGTCCTCAGTCCTCACCAAGACCTCCACATCCCTGGACCTGCTGCTGACCTCTCTGGCCAAAGGTAAAAACATGCTGTCAGCTTCAATCACCTTTATTTAGTTCCCAGCCAGTGGATAGCTCTTCTTGGCCTCAGGTCGTTTGAGCATGTTCTTTCCTCTGCTTAGAACACTCTACTCCTTCTTCATCCCTGTTATTCCTTCATCCTTCAGGTCTGTGCTTAAATGTCACTTCAGTGGAGATTAATGACTAAGCCCTGTTTCCTCTGAATCCCCACTGTTGCCTGTATCTACCCTTGATATATTTTACCACCAAGCAGGACTGTTTGCCCAGTGCCTGCCTACTGTACTGATATGAGTTCGATCAGGGCAGGCCTGGGTCTGTCTTATCCTTGGATCTATCCCTAAGGCTTAAGGCTATGCAAGCACATATTGGGTGCACCATGCAGTTGTGTGGATGACATGAGAGTAGGCTGTCCAAGAGATCCACCAATGCAAGGGCCTCCCTGTGTCCTACCCTCTTACAAGCATTCAGTCTCCCCATATCACAGAGTATGACCTTTCAAGTCTGTCTGCAGGGCAAATCTACCTCCATAGCTACAGGCCTGTGTACTCTATACCTCTATGGGATTTTATGCCAAATGAGACTTTTCCCAATGTTTAATTCATTTGTGCATATAGTTTTTAATGTAATGCTCCAAGAAATAGCTGATAGCAATTTGTACTTAAAATGTCATCAAAATCAATGTTTATTTTATAATGGGTTTACTTTACTGTGGATTCACTTTATTACATGTGGGATACATGTAAAGAGAACTGCATATTATGTGGTTTAATAGTGATCAAAGATGTTTTCTTCACTGTTTTCCTTTTGATTACTTCATTTTTTCTTTTATATCACTTTTAATGTTTTAAAAAAAGATCGTGGCACAGTTTCCTTACAGGGACACTCACAGATCTGCAGTTTTTAGTTCACCAAATTTTGATAATGCATGCACCCTTGTGATGCTAAATTATTTCCATCACTCCAGAAAGTTTCCTCCTGCTGTTTCCCTGTTAAACCAGACCCTCCTCCTCACTCCCCATCCAGAGATAATCAGTGTTCTGATTTCTTCCATAAATTTTAGAGCTTCATGTAAATTAAATCACTTAATTTATATTAGGATGGATCTTTCCCTGGGCATAATTGTAATGAGAATTAAGCATTTTGTTGTGTGTATATAATGTTTATGCCATTCCATTCCTGAGTAGTACTGTATTATATGGCTATACTATAATTTTTCTCCTGTTGATGGATATTTAATATGTCTTCAATTTTTGGCTATTAAAACAAAGCTTCTATGAACATTCAGTTACAAACGTCTTTGTGGATGCATGTTTCCCTTGAGTAAATACCTAGCAGTGGACTTCCTTGATCTCAGAGAGGATATGTGTTTACAATTTTAAGAAACTGCTAAATTTTTCCAAAGTGATTGTGCTATTTTCAACTTCTATCAGCAATATTTAGGGTTCTTGTCAATGTCAATGTATGGTAGGTATGTTTTGTTTTGTTTTGTTTAATTTTAGGCCTTCTAGTGGAAGTATGCTGGTATCCTGTTAGGTTTAATTCTGTTTTCCTCAGGAAAATAATTGTGAAGTTTTGCATGTCTTCACTGGCCATTTTTTTCTCTTGTATAGTCAAAGATCTATTCAAGTCCTTTGTCCATTTTGTTTGTTTTTATTGAGGCTTTGCCTTTTATTATTGAGTTGTAGTATTTCTTTATATATTCTAGATGCAACTTCTTTGTCAATTAGATATGTGAATATTTTCTTCAATTTATAACTCACTTATTAATTTTTGGTGGTGTTTAAATTTTAATGGGCATATGGTTTAATTTTTATGTTGTCTGAATTACCATTTTTTATGGTTAAGATTTCCTCCAACCAAAAATATATACATCTCCAAGTATAAGAAGCTGTTCTCCAGAAAGTACATAAATTTAGCCTTTGTATTTAGGTATAAGATCAATCTCAATATTTATTTGGTGTGAGAAAGAGATCATGGATTGTTTTTCATATGGGTGTCATTATTTCAGCACCATTTGTCAATAAGACTTTCTTTCTCTCTTGAATTGTTTCAGTACTATTCTCAAAAATCAATTTCCACAACTTCCCTTCATCTTCTCTTCCTGTTCTTCTATGTCCTTTCTTTCCATTCATTTCCCTTCCCTCTTGATCTGAAACATCAACAAAGGCATTAGGTTTGATCTGACCATACTCCACCACAATTACAGATCTTTGAATGTACCTTAATCACAGACTCTAAGTATTTTTAATCTCCAATCCTTTAATATCCCCATCACAGAAGATTCATGCCTGTCCCATGTCCCTAGCCCCAGTAGGTAGTGTGGGCCTAGCCCCAGTAGATAGTGTGGGCCTGAATCATCAGTTCATTCTTTTTTGGTATTTCTCTCAATTCATTCAGATTTACTTAGGTATATTGAGTGCTGAAAAGTATGTCATGTACATACAAATTTTAATCATGTAATAGTTATTTTTTTTCTAGAATTTTTAGTAGCTATCAAAGTTATTTTCTGATTCTAATTATGTTTTGCTCCAGTTAAAGGCTCTTAGACATTTATTACGGTATAGTTTCTCTGCAGTGTGAATGTTCTTGTTTGCTAAGGTTAGAACACACATTGAAAGCTTTCTACATAGACTTGAATTTATCAGTTGTTTTCATTTATCTTCTCTGTGAATTCACTCATGTACTTTAAGGGATGAATGATGATTGAAGGCCTTCACACAGTGATCACATATATAGGTTTCCCTCCTGTGTGAATTAAATTCTGTATCCATTCATTA
This sequence comes from Choloepus didactylus, assembly GCF_015220235.1. Lineage (NCBI taxonomy): Eukaryota > Metazoa > Chordata > Mammalia > Pilosa > Megalonychidae > Choloepus > Choloepus didactylus. The sequence continues at coordinate 145,905,212 of NC_051314.1, forward strand.
CATTTATAAGGTTATTCTCCACTGAAAGAAAAATATTAGCCATATTCAATAAATTTAAAGGGTTTCTTTCCAGTGTGAATTTTCTTATGCCACTTGATATGAACTACAATTGAAGGCTCTTTCACACTGATTACAGACATAACTTTATTTCTCTGTGTTAGTCTAAGGTAGAGCACTCTAACTAAAGAGTTTCCCACAGTCATTATAGTTCATAGCCTCTCTGGAGAATGAGTTAGCTAGCATATGTTAAATTATTGTGAGCTAAGTTAAAACTTCACTATACTATTACATTCAGAGAAATCTCTGCTATTGGGAAGGAAATGACAGGTAATTGAATATCTGCCTGCACACAGTCATCCCTTCATTTCTCAACAATGTGGGCAGATATTATTCTGCCTACACACACGGATATAGAGTTTCAATAGATACAGATATGGTAACTGGGCTTTTAGAGACTGATGTTAGAAAAAAATGCCCAAGACACAGTAGAGTGCCTACCCAAGGTTCAACATAGTCATTTCCAATAATATCCCTATGTATGTGTAATTAAAGATATCTGATATCAGTATTTAAGTTGTTTCTAGGAATGCTGGGGAAAAGAATAATCCCATGAATCCAATGACCTGGAGAAATTCACAAAATTAATTGCACTGAAAGGGGAAATGCCCAAAGCCTGGAACCGGGAAAAATACAAATATGCACACTCAACCACATGCTGTAGTGATCGGAGAATTTCAATCAGATTAACCCAAGTTGCACTCCAGAGACCCATTTACACATATGCTTCTGCATATAGAGGAACAAAATTTTCCCTCTTCTTTTCATATAACTTTTATTAATGTTACTTGCAGTGGCATGAAATTCTGTAAATCATACATCAAGATTACACATTTTCATACATGTTGCACAGGTTAGATGCAGTAAAATCAAAGGTGGTGTTCAATCTATATTCTGTGGTGTCTATCCTTTTTGTAAACTATAGAAAAATTAAAGAGAGGCCCTCCTTTATTGTTAGCTCACCCATGATTCACCACCTATAGTTCATCACCCAGGGTTCAAACATAAAAATAAAATATAATTAATTGAATGTATCCTAAATCAAAAGCTCTATAAATACTCTGTAACTTAAACTGGAAGGGTCTTCTGATCTCATATCCAATTATATCTAGAAGGGACAGAAGGCTTGGTAATGCATCAATTTATTTTTACATTATAAATTTGTTCCTTTTTCCTTAGGTGCTTCTTTAGTAATTGTATGTTGAATTTAAATTCTTGTCTTGAGTGCTCTTTATTTTTAAACTATTGTCTGTCCCTATACTCTTATTTGAGTGGGAGGTTACTTGATAAAGTCCAAACCAACTGAATCATGACTTGATAAGGCTCAGTCCTTTTCTAATGGAGATAACAGGTTTGAGGTGTAAAAAGAGGAGCCCATGACAACTGGTACCCAAGTGGGGCTGGAGACAAGAATAATTTTGATTTCACAATTGGCACCCAAGTGGGGCTGGAGACAAGAACAATTTTGATTTAATATTTTGTACCTTGGTTAATTCATCCGTATGGACTTAGGTACAGTCTAAATGGCTTGACTTTGAAATATTTTTTTTAGATGTTTTAGTACTTTAACGTTCTTCACATATTCAACATAAAATACTGATAATGGGTAAACAAGAGGGAAAAAGACTCTTCAGCAAAATCTTCTGAAAGTCAAATTGTCATTCTGGTCAACCACAATAAAGAGAACAGCCAAGTGAACAAAGGATAAGGGACTTTAACAGATAATTTTAGTTTGAAGGCATAATTAGAAAACAAACAACAAACCAACCAACTTCTAGCTATTGAAAAGAGAGTTAAGAGTGAAGTGGGGAATTTCTCAATCTCAGTTCTGCGAAGCAGCTTATAAAGGACAGGCACAACTGTTGTGAATGTAACGTGACAACGCTCAAGGTCAAGGATTCTAAGATATTGTAGAAGTCTACATAGATCACTAAGAACCATATTATTAAAAATATAAATGCAAAGAGATATAAAGTACATGGTATTAAAAACAGACCCTGCTATATAAACATATAGTATATGTCAGTTTTACCCATTTATGATAATAACAGTATAGAGAAAGATCTACAAAACACTTTTGCCTGGAACTCCTAAACAGTCACCAAATCGTGTTTACCTTAATCAATGGCTATGAGCCCAGAAGACCCCATTGCTGCCACTTGGGAAGGATCTAGGCTCAGCATCTAACAGCTCCCACCCCCCTCCCCCATGCTGTGTGCTTGTTTCTGCAGACTAACATAAATTTGCATATTAAGTCCACAGGCAATTTGCACATAGAGATCTAGCTAGAAGTAGCAGCAAAGACAAAATAAGCTGGAACTCATTAGAAAAGCAACAGGAAGATTTTTTAAATGCTTCCAGTTTAAGTCAGAGTTAAAGTGGCCATTAAGTCCACCAGCTTTGCCAAGCTGTTGATGTTTTACTGTTGTTCTTTGAAAAAAAAAAGAATCTATAATAAGCATGTTCATTGAAGAAAAATACCGTGTTGGTTAAGTTTATGTAGCCCTTCCCAAGTTACTTTGCTCTACATACAAAGGTTAGGATATGTTCACAATTGATGCATCCCCAAAAATGTTTTCATGATGGCCGTCAGTTTCTGGAAATCATCAATTGTGACAGCACTAAACAGAGAGACCCAGATGCCTCCTACAGACCTATGCCCTTTCAAGGAAATCATATTGAGTTGAAGAGCTTTATCAAGAAATCTTTTTTTTAAAGTCTCATCTCCTTTAGCGTTGCCAATGCAGAACTGAACATTCATCTTGCTTCTATTCTGGGGCTCCATCAGACATACACAGAATCCTTGAGAATGATCAATAATATCGTAAATCATCTTTGATTTGATGAAGCTGAGCTTCTCCACGGCTGCTGCACCACCATTGTTCTTAATCCACTCCAGGACCAAGCCCATGATGTAGATGCTGAAGGACGGAGGCTCTCGGAGAGTGAAGCTCAGCATGTCACTGCAGAGGATTACCACTATGACCCCCATGGAGCCCACATTCTTCTGATCACCAGCAAAAATGACACCAAACTTGGAAACATCCACTGGCTTGGACAGGAAGTTTGAAGACATGTCACAAACCAACACTGCTCCTTTGACATCAGATACAAAATCAAACTCCACTCCATGCACAGTCTCATTTGCACAGTAATACATGTAGGAGGCATCTGGTTTTAGGTTCCAGGTGCTTGGATGTGGAATTTCACATAACTCCCAAGTTTGGGGTAGACTGCATTCACAGTCCCAAACTTCTTGGCTTCCTCTGCAGCCTTAGCTGACCAAGCTCCCATCACCACCTAGTCTGCACACCTTCCTGCTTTCAGGCCTATCAGGTTTAAGGGGACAGCACTGAACTGGCCACACCCACCTCCTTGCACAAAAATCACCTTGTAGTTGGCTGGAATGGCTAACAATTCCCACACAAGATTCTCTGTGGTGTTAATAATCTTAGCAAAATCTGATGACCTGTGGCTTATTTCAGGAACACTAATCCCAACTTCTTTGTAGTCTAATAATTCCTTCTGTATCTCTAACAATACCAAGTGTGGCAGCTTGGCCTGTCCATGCCCGAAGTTGACCACCTGCTTTGGGGCATCCATGATGTGGCAGTGGGGGCTGCGAGTTAGCAGAGGAGGTGACTTTGAAATTTAAATGTTGCAGGATTGTAAGCGTTAACAGGGCTATCAGGAGCTAGGACTCCAGGGCGTCAAGATATTCTTACCGTATCAGTTGATGAAGGCCCATGGGAGTAGGCAGCAGGTAGGAAAGGAATACAAATTGATCTTCAGGATGGAAACTGACAGCAGCAGAGAACAACATCTGCCCTCCTGCCTGCCAGGGGAAGTCCAGTGAGTGGCTGCAGTGGCAAAGAACTTTCCCAGCCAGGAGAGGGGACGATTGGCCCCAGGTCCCAGAGACAACTTTTGCACACCTTTCCTCTACCTCAAGTTGCTGCAGCAGCAGTAAAGAAGGTGGCAGGAGAGGAGAGGAGAGACATGCACCTAGTTTTGCTCACAACAGTTGCTGAACTTGGGTGAGCATGAGTGGTGGCTTCCCAGCAGAACCCTTCTCCCTTGTAGCAGAGGGAAAGACAGTCATCAGAGCTGGGGTGGCTGAGACCCATTGCCAGCCAGTCAGTATGGGGTCCAAGCTGATCAGCACCACCAGGAGAGCCAGTGTTCCTGGGAAGTGAGGTCATCTGCAGGATCCAAGGAACCTCTGTGCCAGAGGAGTGATCACTGTGTGACTGTGACTTTTCAAAGCAGGTGTGTGCACTCTTAGAGAAACTTTCCTTGCCAAGGCCCCAGGAGGTGCAGGTGTTCCCCACTTGTCCACACACTGCTGCAGCTCTAAAACTTCTTCATGGAGCCCCTGCTAGATGATAAGATACAGATATTCCCAAAATATGGTTTAACTTCATATACAGTAGTATATTATACTGATGGGTCAGCTATTAAAAATCCTAATCCTCAGAAGACACATTCTTCTGGCATAGGAAAAGTGAAAGGTAAATCTGACCCTAATATTTCTATTATTAAATAATGGAGATCTCCCTTAGGGGAACATACTCCACAATATGCTAAAATAAGTGCCCTAGAATTTGCTGTCAGTGAAGCTATGATGGACAAAGGGCCAATTTTAATAGTTACACACAGCATGTATTTAGTTAAAAGCTTTAATGAAGAATTGGATATCTGGATATCCAATGGGTTTGTTAATAATAAGAAAACACCTCTCCAACATTTAAGTAAATGGAAAGTTACTGCTAATTGTAAGCAAAATAATCCCAGTATCTAAATGGTACATAAGCCAGGGCTTAAGAAATAAGGTACTTCTAGTCATACTAAAGGTAACCTTTTAGCAGACCAGTTGGCTGCATGAAGCCAACATATGGTAGGAATGATTAAAAATTACCATGCCTGGACAAGTAGCTGGAACAAGTTATAGACTCAAGAGAGTTCTAACCCTAAGGGATATCCTGTAAAATATATGTATCTTTTGGAAAATGGTAATGTTATAATTGAACAAGATGAAGGGAGAAGGATTATTCCTGTGGTAATAGAAAGGAAAACTGGCCCAAAAGGCCCACAATACATTTGGGACAATTCATAGAGGACGTGAAGCCACTTTAATTAAACTAAAATAGTAAATACTGGTGGCCTAATAAGAGTAAAACAGTCAGATCTGTCATAGCCAATTGTGAGAAATGCCAAGTAACTAGTGGTTCTTCTCATATCCTACTCCTCTGAAAACAATTATTTATCCTGACAAACCTTGTGAAAAGTTTTACATGGATTATATCAGTCCTTTATCATCATCTCATAGTTATGAATATATTCTTGTTGCTGATGCTTGAATGGGATATTGTTGGTTATCCCCAACCCAGGCTCAAAATGCTAATGCAACTCTTAAAGCTCTGAGGTTTTTATCAGGTACTGCAATTCCTAAGGTGCTGCATTCTGATCAAGGATCAGCGTTTACTTCTGCCACCTTGTGACAATGGACCAAGGACAGAGGTATACAGTTGGAGTTTAGTACCCCTTACCACCCCCAAAGTAGCAGAAAGGTGGAAAGGAAAAATCATGAAATAAAATAAGTCTTAACTACACTGCTGTATGGATGGCCTTGAAAGTGATATCCACTTATCTCTTTTGTTCTGCTTACCATCAATAATATACTGTCCTCACAGACTCATCAAACATCTCATAAGTTAATGTTTAATGATGATTCCAATTTGCCTTTTGAAAATATTGATTCTGATTTGTTTAGGGAAGAACAATTATCTTTACTTCAGGAACTCAGAGACGAGCTTACACCTGCTGCATCATCCTCCTGCACTCCTAGTTGGAAACCTTTCATTGACCAGTTCATCCAGGAGAGCGTACAGAAGTATACACCTCTATGTCCACAATGGAAAAAGCCTACTAAAATTCTTATAGTATTTGATGATCATACTGTCAAGATACTGGACACTCTTGGCCAAAGATGAAAGGTTAGTATTGATAATTTGAAGCCAACTGCTCATTATGGAAAAATATACACCAGTCTTCCACTTTCAGGACTGGATGATTTGGAGTAGGGCAAAAGATATGTAATTCTTTATAAGGAAAGTAGAGGATCCAGGATGGGAAAGTGAAGAAATCTTAAAACCCACTGCACAGGTGAGGAACAGATATTTTCTGTATACCTTGTGTGCCACTTCTACTTGAATACTTTGTTGGTTCCTGTTTGGACTAATAGTTATTGGACTTATCCTAAGGTTTTTTCCTAACAGCAGTCTTTAGATTGCAAAGGAAAAATGCTATGCATCAACCTTATACCCATATTTGTCAAGAATGTTCTGAATTGTATTATCTAGAACCTAGAAGATGTGAAGAAAGAGATCATCTTATTTGTGAAGAAAGTATTCTCCATCAAGCTTGTGGCAATAAAACTGGAAGTAAATGTCTAGTAACCAGAAAAAGTTTTCATCTCCTTACTTAGAACTCATTCTTTTAAAGAATGACAGTTATGCAGTTATGTCAGATACTACAGACTGTAGTATACCTCCATATCAATCCTGAATTGTCACTGTCAATGACACAGTAAACATGCTTTGAAAAAGTATTAAAGAAACCTTTGCATGAAGAGCAAACTCTTGTTTTGGGCAACTTACAAATACCAAAAATATAACAGAGATACCACACCTAATTGGAATCTTAGCTAAGCTGAAGAAGATTAAAGTCAAGGTCACTGATAAATGGGCTAGCATTGAAGAACAAATAGAAGATATACAAACTGACCTTTAGACGGGATTTACATGAAGGTGATGCTCCAGAATGGATCAGGCAACTAGGAGAAGCACGGGAGGATGTCTGGCCTGCTGCAGCCTCTGCTGCTAAAACAGTAGCCAATTTTGTGAGTACTGCTACCAAAGGCATCTTTGGTGGAATAATTGATATATTAACATATGCTAAGCCCATAGTCATCCCAATAATTATTATACTCATAGTATTAATTTTCAGGATTCTAACATGGCTTCCAAATTCTTGGAAAAAGAAGGAACAGTAAGTGACCATGGAGAGGGATAATTAAATACTATTTTATAGCATTTTCATAAAACCTTACTACAAGGCCTTGATAAAGAATGTAAGTGGAAGCTTCAATCTGCTCTATTAACTCTGTACCCTCCTCATACTGTCAGGAACCTAATACATCATTCTGATAGTGCCTTTACTGTAACTAAGACTACAGACTTAGTCTGAAATATCTATGGAAAATCTGTGAAGAAGAATTCCTGGATAGAAAGTACCTGTTTTATGATGTCGGTCCAACATGTGAGTGCTTCCTTCCAGTAAAAATGGAAGACAGAATTAAAGAAACAACTAATAAATTGTCATGATGTACACTTTGCCTTGCCATCCCCATTCCTTCTAGTAAGAGCTCTAGGAGCTCTAGGAGACAGAGGGACATTCAACCAGGCACAGAGCTTTGCAAACAAGCATGATTGGCACCTGATATTGAGCTCATATGTCCCAGCAACAACTGCTTTTCCACTGAGATCTTCTAGGATGATGATCTCTGGGGCTTGGGGATGTGACAGTGATAACCCCACATGAAACTTTGATGTTTCTTTGCTGTAAAAAATGCCACTTGGGATGGTGGTAAGTTTAAATATAAATGCAATCCTAAACAATGTTTTGGTAAATACTCTTATTACTGGTTTTGGACCACCCCTGTAAGAAGGGGGACAAAACAATTATATGGTATTTGTTTTTGATCAACCTGATTTAGATAAACCAGTTAACAGAATACCATAAATATCCTTTAGATTTTAATTCAGGTATAAGAATTCCACTATCAGAACATAAAGCAGCCTCTATTTTAAATAAATGGGCTACTGACCTGGATCAAATACATCCTACCCATAAGTATGACCAATATCTGAAAGGATAAGAATTACAGAAAGCAATGTTGATTAATGCTTATGGATGTGCACTGGAGAATAAGGAGATCCAGCTATTGATCAAATTAAAGATTAGATAGAATATGTAGAAAAAATAGAGAAGAGCCAGCAGGAAACGGTGTCTCAGAATAACAGCTCTACTGAGGAATCTGATAATGAAGACGCTGACTCCTTCTCTCTATGTAGGGATCAGACAGCTGAGTCGTCTTGCTGCTCTCATATACCACTCGATAGTGAAGAACCAGTTATTCCTTCTGATATAGAAGCATGTTTAACATAACTTATGCCCCAAAATACTCAAGTACAATTTCCAAATGATAGAAAGTGGAAAGGCTTACTATAATAACTGGCAGATGATTCATATTCTTCAAATCCTATATTAGAAGATTCTACTGAGGGAGAAGCTAAGCAGGCCCAAGCAAAGAAAAAATGCAGAAAGCCTTTCTAAGATATAGATATTCTAAGATACAGATAATATGTAATCATCTATGTGTAAAAAGAAAACAGAATGGGGCTATAGCTGTTACTTCAATCATAAATAAGTCCATAAGTAATGTAATAAGGCTAAATACAGTTTTGATCAAATATATGCTTATAATATGATATAATGACTATAGAATGAAAAAAGAAAACTATACTAATAAGTTAAATATAAGTAATAGTAATCATCCTTCTAATTTTTAGTTTTTATATAAATAAAGGGTATATTACACTGCTCTTACCGAAGTCATAGTAGGAATTTTTAGTAAAGTTTTGCAAACATTCAAGGTTAAGTTTGAATCTCTAATAATGCTGTTAACTACCCTCCTTTATTGTTAACTCACCCATGATTCACCACTTACAGTTCATAACCCATGGCTCAAACATAAAAACAGAATGTGATTTAATTGAATGGATCCTGAATCAAAGGGTCTATAAATACTCCAACTTAAATCGGAGTGGTCTTCTGATCTCATATCCAACTACATCTAGAAGGGACAGAAGTCCTCAGGCTTGGTAATATATCAATTTATTTTTACATTGTAAACTTGTTCCTTTTACCTTAAGTGCTCCTTTAGTAAGTACATGGTGAATTTAAAAAATATATATCAAAGGGCTTAAAAATTTTTTTCACATAGACACAGTATTTGTGTGAAGATCCACCACAGCTATGTGAATTACTTAAATATACCAATAAACTATATTTTTATTATTTAGGTATAAAGAATGAATCTTTAGTAACCATTATTCTAATTAACCTTTTTTTTTAAATTCAGTTTTATTGAGATATATTCGCAAATCATCCAATCATCTGTGGTGTACAATCAACTGTTCGCAGTACCATCAAATAGTTGTGCATTCATCACCCCAATCCATTTTTTGTACATTCTCCTTATACCAGAAAGTAAAAATAAGAATAAGAAATAAAAGTAAAAAAGAACACCCAAATCATCCCCCCTCCACCCTATTTTTCATTTAGGTTTATCCCCATTTTTATACTCATCCATCCACACACTGGATAAAGGGAGTGTGATCCACAAGGCCTTCGTAATCACACTGTCACCCCTTGCAAGCTACATTGCTATACAATTGTCTTCAAGACTCAAGGCTACTGGGTTGCAGTTTGATAGTTTCAGGTATTTACTTCTAGCTATTCCAATGCATTAAAACCTAAAAAGGGTTGACCTCTCAGCTCCACCAGGAATCTCCCAGCCACTGAAACCCCACCTTGCTTCCTTTTGCATCCCCCTTTTGGTCAAGATGTTCTCAATCCCATGATGTTAGGTCCAGACTCATCCTTGGGAGTCATGTCCTGCATTGCCAGGGAGATTTACACCCCTGGGAGTCAGATCCCATGTAGTGGGGAGGGCAGCGAGTTCACCCGCTAAGTTGGGTTAGCTAGAGAGAGAGAGAGAGAGCCATATCTGAGCAACAAAGAGGCACTCGGGGAGACTCTTAGGCACAATTATAAGCAGGCTTAGACTCTCCTCTGCAGCAATGAGCCTCCTAAGGGCAAGTCCCAAGATAGAGGGCTAGGCACATGAAACCGCCAGTCCTCAATGTTTGTGAGATCAGCAACAAATCAGGTGAGGAAACCCAACACCTCCACGTTTCCCCAGGTCCTCAGGGGGGCCCTGCATATATATTTTTTTTAATTCAGTTTTATTGAGATATATTCACATACCATGCAATCATCCATGTTGTACAATCAACTGTTCACAATACTATCTTATAGTTGGTATTCATCACCCCAATCTATTTTTGAACATTTTCCTTATTCCAGAAACAATCAGAATAACAATAAAAAATAAACATAAAAAAGAACACCCAAATCATAACCCCCATTCCACCCTATTTTTCATTTAGTTTTTGTCCCAATTTATCTACTCATCCATCCATACACTGGATAAAGAGAGTGTGATCCACAGGGTTTTCACAATCACACTGTCACCCTTTATATCTATCTACATTGTTATAAAGTAGTCTTCAAGAGTCAAGGCTACTGGGTTGGAGTTTGGTAGTTTCAGGCATTTACTTCTAGCTAGTCCAATACATTAAAACCTAAAAAGTGTTATCTATATAGTGTGTAAGAATGTCCACCAGAGAGACCTCTCGACTCCATTTGATATCTCTTAGTCACTGAAGCTTTATTTCATTTCATTTTGCATCCCCCTTTTGGTCAAGATGTTCTCAATCCCATGATGCTGGGTCCAGATTCATCCCCGGGAGTCATATCCTGCATTGCCAGGGGAGATTTACACCCTTGGGAGTCACATAGCAGGGAGACATGCATATATATTTTTATTCTCTGCCCAAATTACTCTGGGATGTGTCACTATTTCACACTAACCAAACAAATGTACTAGGTCTCATTTCCTACTCCAAGATCCATGTAATCATGGTATTTGAACAAACTGTATGAGTTAAACCTTTTAGGAAATATAGATCCTGCACCAACTAAACATCGCTTCCCTTGGTCTCACATGGAATTGAAGTTTTAAAACACAGTCAGTATCATCCTTCACCCTTCTGCCGGATCTGCCCCAGTCCCAACCAGATCTGCTTCATTCATGTCTCTAATTGAAGTCTGAACTCCTCTTCAGCTTTTTTAACAGTTGCTGTATGCGCCAACACTGACATTCATATCTGCTGAGTTCAAGCTCCAAGTCTCAGGCGTCACACAGATACCCAGAGTTCCAGGGACTGAACAGGCCATACACAAAGGGATCAGCATCTAAGAATCCAGAGACAGCCACTACAATTCAGGAATAGATGTGACTGCTGTATCTAATTAACTTTTTTGGAGTTTCCCTTTATAATGCTTTGTTCCTTCAATCACTATACCTTGAGGGTCCCCATGTGCCAGGCACTCTTCTAAGAAATGGAATTACATTGAAGGTGATGACCTTCCTCTAAAGGAGTTTATATTATTTCAATTCTGATTAATGCAAAACAAAAGCCCACAATAAACTCAAGCATGGTTAACCCCCAATTTCACAGTGAAAAAATCCAAGCTTTACAGCAGATGAACAACATGCCCAGGTAAGGTCAGTGGCAGTTACAACACCCAGATAAGCCTAGGGATGCCTGGTCCAGTGATCTGTCACCAATAGGAGGTCCCTAAAACAACTGATCATTGTTTAATGTGAAAGACCTCAAATCCAGGTAAAAACTTTCCTTCTTTACAAACGGTACTCCCACAAGTGTCTATTTTCCAAAACATACCCCAATGATTTAGACTGTTTTTAATTTGTCTAGAAATTCATTCAGTGGAGGGTCTAGGCTAGGTTATTTTCAAAGCCTGCAGCAGGGCAGGCTCTCCTGAAAGTCCCTAAGTCCCAGAGTTCTTATGGCCCTGTGGGGAGAGGTAGATGCAGAGGCAGCACAGACATCCACTACTTGGTATCTGCTATGACTCCTTCAAATCCAGGAGACCTCTGAGACAGGGTGTGCAAAAGCTAGAAACAAAGGACCTAAAGCCCAGGAGAGGGAAAGTGTTCCCTTTCTTCACATTGACTGGATCCAGACTGCATTGGACAGTTGCACTGTGCCTGACTCTGAAAGACCCAGCATCACTCAGTCAGGGATGTGGATGTGAGACCCAAAAATCAGGATGGAGGGCATTTAACTTGGGGGAAAGAAGCTTGACCATGAGACAGTTCTGTGAAGGCATCCAAGAGCCAAATACCCTGTCAAATTCCAGACCTGGAAATTGAGGAAAAGGACCATCCTAAAATAAGCACTGTGACTCTCCCACTGCAATTTTCTATGCCCCTGTGGAGTATCTATTTTTCCCCAAAAGTACCAACATTGAGAGAGTAAACACTAATCATTTATGTTTGGGAGATATGTCCACATGTGAATCACAACCCTGTGATTACTTCAGTGGGAGATAATGTGGTATAATGGGTGCCCTGGTGGCCCTACACTTGTCGGCAGCAGTGGGTGTCTCTTTAGATTGCTCTGCCTGCCCTTGCACCTTCTGTTTTTCAGGATAAGATATATAAAAGGAAAAAGAAATGAAACCTGGGTACACACAGCCCTTCCCACAGAGCACTCCATACACTGGAATGCCAAGGCAGGCAGCCTGGAAGCCCCCAGCCCATATTGCCCTGCACAGGTCTCCTTTCCAGCTCTGAGCTCCTTCTGGGTCCAACATCCTACTGCTATGTCAGCCCTTGTTTCTCAGATTTTCCTTCCTGGGACCTGCACCCCTCCCTGTACTCCATCCAACCTGTGGTTCTGTCCAATCTTGCCAACCTGGTGTCAGAAGGTCTGTGCAGTGACTGAACTCAGACCCCAGTGGGGTCTCTCCCAGAGTGCAGAGAACATGACATGAATTGCCAAGAGCTGAAATTCCTGATTCACAAGCCCCTTCCCCCTCAAGTAACACTTGCTCCCTGCTCCTTGCTGGTGGTGGAACACCACTGGGGAGGGAGATGGACCTGTTTATTCAACAAACAAGTAAAAACTGACAAAAGCAGGATAACATTATGGTGTATTTTAAGGGCATATTACACTTTTTAAATGAATTTTTCACACATACAGTTTAGGAATATATAGTCTCACTTGGAGATTAAATCAGTATCTGAATTTAACCTTATGTGAATGTCTTTGCCCTATCCAACACTAGCCCTGAAAGATCATGACAATAAATCTTGCCTTATTTGTTCTTACTTGCTTCAAAATCTGGAATGTTATACACTTAGGAATGCTGAAAAATTGGGATTATGGTAAATCATGGTCACATTGAAGGTACTTTATCCCCAGTAGGCCTAACATAAAGCAAGAAAACATAGCCATGGTTTCACTCAGGGATTTGAAAGAATTAAAAAGAGTATTATAATCACTAATAAAGGATGGTATGTTTACTTTACATAGATCATCTTTCAAGTGAGGAGATGAAGTGACCTTCAAGCTGGGAGCCGAAGAATGAGGAGACAGCCATGTAAAGTGCTAAGGAAAAAGCATTCCTGGTGGCAGTCATAAGAAGGGCAAATATCCAGGAGGGAAAAAAGTTTGTCAGTTCAAGGAACAGAAAAGACTGAGGAAGAGGTTGGGGATGCAATTGGAGATTTAGGATATGAGGCCTTAGGAGGACATAAGTTTGGATTTTATTTGCAGAATCTCTATGGAAAGAGGGCAGGGGAATAATACGGTGATGAGGTGGGAGCAAGGCAGAGGAGCAGGATATCCCTAGCTGAAGACAGCAGCTGTGATGGGAACAAAATGAGATGGCTTTTGCTTTCTGCTGGGCCCTTGCAGGTCTCCTGCATGCATGTCTACAGTCTCAGAATCCTCTAGGGGCCTGTGGCTGACTTGGGCCCTCTGTGGTCTCCACTGCTCCTGCAGGTAGCCTTCACTGTGCTTGCCCTACAACACATCCCCAGGCTAGTAGAGTCTTTGGCCTTCCCCAACTTCCTGTCTCTGAGATTGTCACTTCCTGACAATCAATTTATGTTGCTAGGAATGGATGCACAAACCATCTCATTTAATGAACCCTCTGCCACTGTGGGAGAGTTGCTCCTTGTTACCATGACCTGCCCTGCCCTGGAAGAACCTCCACATTGACCAGACTGGGGTGGGGCAGGGAATAGAAGCAACCCCAGATCAGAGGACACAGACTTCCACTCTTTTGAGAAGTGTAAATACTACAAAGACTGTTGATCTCTTCTCGGGGGGCTGAATTGGTTGCTTTAGTCAATTTTGTCCAGTTCATGGTCATATTTTGGAGGGATTTCCTCATTTTCTTATTTGACTGCAGCTTTAAGTTCTGATGGTAGGATTTTTAGTTAACAATGAGGAAATCCTTTATGGAAGGGTAGATGAGATGGCCCAGGAAATAAGGGTTGAAAGACCGAATAGTGGCACAAGGTCAGAGGTTGGGTGGTTGGAGAAAAGTTACAGCCCATCCTATCTTGTAAGCCACTTTTGGCTTCATGTGCCTTGGAGATTAAAGTAGATTCCTATATTAGGAGAAGGCATTATTTGGAACAGAATAAATATCTTTGGAGCCTTTCCCGAAATGAGAAGAACCGGAAATGACAGAGAGACAAAGCTGAGGGTAAAATAATACTTAGGACCTTTCATTTAAAAAGAGTGACTCCTCCTTCCTGCCCAAAAGGTCTGATGTGACCAAAGGTAATCAGACATCAGGATGATGACCTTGCAAGGATGAAGAGACCATGACATAAATGGGCTGGGATTCATACCGAAGAGTAAAGAATGACTTTATCATAAGTGTAAGTTACATCCCAATAGTCTGGATTGAATGTAGGAAAATTTTGCATTTTTTATTTCAAAAGTCTGAATATTCTTAGAACAATGCAGTTTGTGGAATTATGTGAACTTATGTGACAGTCACCTGTGTTCCTGTGCACAACCCTGGTACATTAACCAAAATCCATACAGTGTCTTGCCAAGGGTGGAGACTACTGTACTTTCTAGTAGTTCCTGAAATGGGTGATCTGTTTTGGAATTAGACACCTGCTCATAACAATGTGATTGTAAACAATCAAACCTTAGTTCTTCAGCTCTAATCTTGGATGCACACCCACTGTTCTGAGAAAATCCAAGAGTACTGCTCTGACAGATGACTAATGTCCTTCAGATGCAGAATTGGCAACTAGAACTCCTTACTAATGGCCACCACTTACTATGAGCAAATCAGCAGGACAATAAACTACCTGCATCCTGTTCTTACATTTCTTTTATTATAGATATAGTAAATAGTAAGGGACTTGGAGGTACCTCAAGAGAAACTGTTTGGAGAAAGTCGATAAATAATACAAACATTAAAAAAGAAGTTAGGAAAAAAGGAATAATAAAAATGTCAAAATGCAATAGGAACTTTTCTTTTTATGCATGATATCTATGAAAGCCTGTAACCTTGATCAAATAAATTGTGCACAGGAACACAAAGGTAACTAAAAATGAATGTATTTACAAAATTTTAATGTTACTGTCTAAAAGACCTTTAAAAAGCTATCTTAGAAACTAAAGGAAAGAGGAGAACAATTCTGAACTCTAGAGTGGCTAAAGAAGGAAACTGAGACACCCTATCATGCCAGTCTGGGAAAAAGGATAACTTCTGCTTGGCCATATTCATCTGTTTTCCTATTCCACAGTCATACACTGAGTAGCCTTCTTGAGCCTCCACGTGTCCTACAATGCAGTCTGTCATTGCCCCTGCTCACATCTGCTGCTTCATACTTCAGAACTCCCTCCACTCACATTTTCCTTGGGAGGCACAGTGAACTTCACTTATTCTCTAAGGAGTCCTGCTTCTTCTTGCCTCTGGGCCTTTGCATGTGCTTTTCCCACTTCCTATCAGCATGTGGCTGTCAACTTCTGACTACAAGGTCTCAACTCAGTGGTCCCTTCCTCAGTGATCTCCCTGCCCCCAAGGCCAGGTGAATGACCCTCCTCTGGGCCTGCCCCATCATGGCACACCCCCAGGTGCTACATTTCCTTCTTTAATTGTCTGCTTCCTCCATTTACCTGGCCCTCTCTCAGGGCAGAGCATGGATGTGCAACAATTACTATTTTACTCTCAGGTAGCAGCCTAGAGCTTGACACTGAGGGAACTCTCATTAAGTGTTGTAGAATTCATGAACAAACTATTATCAGTAAATGAATACCCAACATAATGGGCTCCAAGAATCTGTAGGGTAATCAGAGATCTTCTGAACTCTGTTATGAAGCAGACTACAACCTGTAGAGACTAGGTCATGGTGCAGCCCATCTCTAAGAGTTGTTAAATTTATCTAGTCACAGGAGTAGGTGAAATGCCCACTCCTAAGCCTCCTAAAATACTCTGTCTCCTCTAAGGAGTAGGCAAAGCACCCATGAGTCCTCCAAATACTCCATTCTAGGTCTGGCATGATGTGGAGTCAGAGGCAGGCAAAACGTAGGAAACTGATCTTGAAAATTTATATCTTATTACAAGTGAGAAAGATGACCAACAAAGGAAACAGACCACACTCCTGAAATTTAGCACCCACACCCAGGTGTGGGAAAGGAGCTTCAGGACAGGCTGCAGCTTCAGTGGTACACCTGAGACACACGGCTGGATTGAAGAAGGGTGGGGTTTGGAGAGAGGAAGAGGATGGAAGAGGGTGGTCCAGGTGGAGGGTGAAGATCAGTAAAGACAGAGCATGAGAAGGAAGAAGAAGTGAGCAACCTGTTGATCTGGAGGCTTTGGGTTCCCTCCAAGTTGCAGACCATCCCAAAACTAGGCCCTGTCAAAGTGCATGCTCATTTCTCAATTGTAGCTGCCTTTTCAAGGGTTACTTCATTAGTTTGGGGGAGACAATAACAGCAAAGAGTGGACCATGGGAAAAGTCCAGACTGAAGACAAGAGTGTGGGCAGGTTATCATGCTTCTAAAACATGCAGCTACAACCTTGGCACCCTTACTTGCTGTCTGATCTATCTGCTTTGCAGAAGCATCTCATAATCTGTAGTTGCTGTTCATTAGCTTCTAGCCACAATCTCCACCTGAACTGAGTTCTTAACTGCCGGTAACAGCCCACCATGACTGCAGGAAACCTAGCCCCTTTGAACCACACCCGTCCCTCCGTAACATCCTAATGTCCCCACATCCATTTTGCTCCACATGCCAGCCAACTAACACCAGAATCTTCCTGGATGGGTTCCTCAGGTGGGGCTTGGGTAGAGACCTGCCCAGAGAGTGGTCTGGGAAAGAGAAAGGTTCGCAGGCGGAAGGCCAGGACAGCCTTTCAGAAAGTTAAGAGGCCTGAGCTAAGTGTAGAACAGATCCCCCTGTTGCCACTAGGCCTACAAAAAGCCAAGGCCAAGGCTAAGAACAGAGCCAGAGAGTGGCCCAAAAGGAGCATGTCACTGCTTCTACCTCCAAACTTCAAAAAAGTGTCTGATATCCTCAATATAGAGATACACAGATACCCAAAGAGTGAGCAATTTCCTTCAGCTCGTTGCTAACTCACCTATCTAGGTATTTCTTAATTTTAATACACAGTTTGTGGACAATTGCACCCCAACATTTTGGATAATCTCCCATAAACACCCTTTTAGATAAGATCAAACAAGCAATCAAAGGGTGGAGCAACAGTGGCATGAGTCACTCTGTATAGTGGACAACTGAATGATGAAAATACGCATCTCTTCACTCACTTGACAGATGTCTGTGCCAGGCGCAGTGCTAGGCTTCATGCTAGAAACCTGGTTCCTTAGCCTTCAGGGAGTTGACCATCCAAAGTGGATAAATGGTTGTTAACAGACAATTCTGATTCTCTCTCTCTCTCTCTCTCTCTCTCTCTCTCTCTCCACACACACTCTCCACAGGATATTTCCTGAGCTCATACAAACTATTATTGGCCAAAATATTTCCACTAAAAGAACAAACACTTAAGTCACTGACAAAGCTGGTAAACACCCAAAGCACAAGGAACAAAAGACAAAATATATAAATTGGAACTCCTCAAAATTAAACTCTTGTGCATCAAAGCTGAAGAGACAACCTAATCAATGGGAGAAAATATTCAGAAACCACATATCCAATAAGGTTTTAATATCCAGAATATGTAAAGAAATCTCACAACCCAACAATAAAAAGACCAACAACCCAATTTAAAAATGGGCAATAGACTCCAATAGATATTTCTCCAAAGAGGAAATAAAAATGGCTAAAAAAACACATGAAAAGATGCTTAACATCAACAGCTATTAGGGAAATGCAAATCAAAACCTCAGTGAGATAACATTTCACAACCATTAGAATGGTTATGATTAAAAAACAAGAAATTACAAGTGTTGGAGAAGATGTGGAGGAATATGAAAACTCGGTGGGAACGTAAAATGCGGCAGCCTCCATGGAAGACAATTTGGCAGTTACTCAGGAAGCTAAATACAGAATTACCATATGACCCAACAATGATGGTGGTGATGAATGCACAGCTCCATGATTATACTAAAAGCTACTGATTATTCACCTTGTATGACTGTATAATATGTGAAAATAACTCAATAAAATGGCTTCTGTAAAAAGAAAAAAAACATGAGGGACAGATTAAGACATTCCCTGATCAAAAAGAAAAAAAAGCTAAGGGCACTGATCACCTTAAGACCTGCCCTACAAACAGTGCTAAAGGGAGTTCTTTAGACTGAAAAGAAAGGATAGTAAACAATGGGTCCAAACAACACACATGAAATAAAAACCTCTAACCATGTGGGTAACTAAAAATGCTGATACTACTGAATAGTCCTTTTTGTAATATAACTCCACTTCTTACTTTTTACAGGTCCTATAATTCAAATGTGTAAAAAGCAATGGTAAATTTTTTGTTTTGGACATACAATATGTAAAGACGTAATTTGTAAAAAGTAAAACAAAAAGGTTGGGGGAGAGAATATAGGAACAGTTTATGTGTAGGCTATTAAAGTGTAGTTCATGTCATATCAAACATTATTGTTATAGATTTATGATATTAAATTTAGCACACTGATTTATAAAGAATCAGAAAGAAATGAGAAGGGACTCCAAACGATGCAAAACCAAAAATCAAATATATATGAAAGAAGACCTTAAGGAAAGGTTAAGAAGAAAAATATATGACATACAAACAGCAAATAGCAAAAAGGCAGTTTAAAGTTCTGCACTGTCAGTAGTTACTTTCAGTGTTAATGGATTAAACTTGCCAGTTGAAAGGCAGAGATTGGCAGAATGGATGAAAAAGCATGAACTACCTAAATGCTGTTTACAAGACAATCCCCTTAAATTGAAAGACACAAGTAGGTTGAAGGTGAAAGGATGGAAGAAAATATAACATAAACATGAAACAAAAGAGAGGGACTAGCTATTTTATTATCAGATTAAAACTGTTATGAGAAAGAATCTTACTATATATAAAGGCATTAATTCAACAAGAAGACTTAATTATACATATATATGCATTAAGGGCAGAGCCCCAAAATACATGACACAAATATCAAGAGATCTGAAGAGAGAAATAACTACATATTAAAGGGAGGAAATCTCAATACACCATTTTCAAAAGGGATAGAACATTGAGACAAAAGAGCAAAAAGGAAATAAAAGACTGAAAAGATACTATAAACCAACTAACCCTAAAAGATATATATATATATATATATATATATATATATATATATACTCTAGTGCATGTGGGTGATCCTCTAGGACAGTCCATATGTTTGACTGAAAATCAACTGTCAATAAATTCAAAAATATAGGAATCATACAATGTACCTTCTCCAACTACAATGAAATGAAGTTAGAAATCAATCACTGAGGTAGAAATGGAAAACTCACAAATACATGGGAATAAACAAACAAACAATGGGTCAAAAAAGAAATCACAGGTGAAATTAGGAAGTATCTTCAGACAATAAAAATGAAAACACAATGTACCAAAATTTCTGGGTTACATCAAAGGCAGTGCAGAAAGATAATTTTATAGCTCTAAATGCTAACATTAAAAAAAAGAAAGGCTCACTTCTTCAGGCAGATGCAGGAGGCAGGACCCACCCAGACCCTCCTTGCCCTGAGCAGGCAGGAGTTGTGAACAGCCTCTGCCCTAGAGGCTACTGACCTTTTCAGGTGTAGCTGGACTTGTGCTGCCCCTGGGCTGGTGAGGACGCCCATGGATGCTGGGGCTGAAGCTGGACACAAGCCGGAGCCTGGATGTACCCTCCCCTGGTTCCTGGGCATCTCGTTCCAGTGCAGAGGCCCCAGCTGACCAGAAAACCCCAAAGCAGAGACCTGGAGGGGTGGTGTGGAGAGGGTGGGTATGCTTGGGGCTTCCATTAAGAAACTAGAAAAGCAAAGCAAATTTAATCTAAAGAAGTAAAAGAAAGGAAATAATACAGATAACTGTAGAAATCATTGAAATAAAAGTAGAAAAAAATCAAAATAAAAAGTTGGTTCTTTGAAAAATGAATAAAATTAATAAACATCTAGCTGGACACATTAAGAAGATAGGCAACACAATAACAATATTGATGGTGAAAGAAGGGAACAGAACTAGACCTAAAGTCATTAAAGGGAAAGTAAAGGAATATTATGAACAATTTCATGCAACTAAATGAAACCATTTAGACAAAAAGGAAAATTTCCTTAAAATCCACAAATTACCAAAACTCACAGAAGAGACCAATAATCTGAACTGCCCAATGAAGAAATTAAATTTGTAAATAAAAAATTTTATATGGGAAAAACCAGGCCCAAATGATTTCTGTGCTGAAATCTATGAAACATTTAAGGGAAACATAATGACAACATCTCCAACCATTTCAGAGAAATAAAAGAGGAGGGAATACTTCAGAACTAATTTTATGAGACATCCTTCACTCTAATACACCTGGCAATGATACTGAGGAACAAGGGAAATTTTGGAGATGATGTAATTTTTTATATCTTCATTGTAGTGGTGGTGTCATGACTTTTGGCCTTTGTTAAACTCAGATCATACACCAAAAAAGGGTCAATTTTACTTAAGCAAATTAAACCTCAATTAATTAAAAATGTGGTAATACACCCAATGGAATATTATGCAGACAAAAAAAGGAATGACATTCTGATAATGGTGACAACATGGATGAACCTTGAAGACATCATGCTGAGTGAAATAAGCCAGGCACAAAATAAGATCTGGAATATAGTTTAACAGGGGGTAGGGTGGGGGTAGGGAATAGGGAGGTAAGGCTTAAAAAAATTGAGAAATTTCCAAGCCCTGGAAGATAAGAGATCTGAGGCCAGAACCATGCCTTGCTTCAAAAAGTGAGCATCAAGGGCAAAGAATCTTGGCGACACTGATGCCCAAACTCCTATCAATGATGGGAAAGGCTTAGGCTGGTGACAGCCTCCCTCCCTACATCCAGTGTTCTAACCCCTGGCCTATCTTGGGTGCTTTAATCATGGAGGAAAAGGACAAGTGTGTGAATGGAAATCCCATGGTTAGTTTCCAAGAGAACAAAACAAGACCATCAACACCATCTGGTAGTGTTGGGCCCTTGAAAAATTAGGTAGAACTTGAGTGAAAGTGACAAAGTAATTCCTGTTTAAGATTAGCCAAGAACAAGGACTATAGATGTGGAGACCTTAAGTTCTGTTTTGTGCCTGCTGCTCAGACATCCAGACATCACACTCTTTTACTCTCAAAAGAGATCAAGTTTATTCAATAAATCCAACTATCAGACTTCTGGCTCCAGTCAAGATGGAGTAGCCCTATTCCTTGCTAGTCCTCCCTCTTACAACAAAAAACCTTGTTAACAAATATAGGAAAGACTCTGGTGGAAAGAAAAGGGTTACTTGGCTAGGGACCTCAGGACTTGAGGAAAAATGTGGTCGTGAGTTCCCTGTGTCTCCCATATATCCCAAGTGGGGTGCTAGAGAAGCCTACAACAAAGAACCAAGAGGTGCAGAAAAAAAGAGACCTTCCCCTCTTGCCAAATGACCAAGAAAAGGCATAAAAAGCCCACCATGTTTCATAATACCCACATTCTCAAACAACAAAGGAAAAGCTGCCCAAGTTGTTAGGTGGACTGAACAGGGAGCTGAATATCCATCCCAACTGGCAGCAACAAGCCAGAATGTGGTGGCAGGAGGTCGTGGTCTGCTTTTGTAAGGGTGGTGTCAGCAAGGTCCATTTGGACCCTGAACGTCCACCCTCAAACAGCCAACAGTGAGGTAGAAGGACTCAGGGCAAGGCAGTGCTAATCAGGCCTTTGCATTTCCCTCACTCTGCCCACTTGCTCCTTGGTATTGTATCCAAGAAGTGATTAGAGGGATGACTATGATCACTGTATTATTGTATAGAGATTCAATTTTACTTCTTGGTATATTAAGAGTAGATAGAGGGAAATGCCTGAAATCTCTGAACTGTAATTCAACTGCCTTGATCTCTGATAATGACTGTAGAGCCTTTTTCTTGTGCCTTTGTAATTGTAAAAACCTTGTGACTAGCCTTCACTTGTACCCATTTTATCCAGTTTTTCAACGTTAGAGTCTTATGATCACTAAAGACAACCCCTAGTGTTTATTAATAAAGGGTCTTGGATCAGCCTAGAACTACCCAGCCCAAGTCCAAAGTTACCTTGATAAACGATGCTGAATCTAACCAAAATGGGCCTGCCTGATATGCGCAGTAGCTTAGATTTTAACCTACACGTCACCTATCCTTCATTATAATACTAAAAATCATGCCCATCATCAAATTAAGTCTGCCATTTTCTTACACACATTGTGTGACTAAGCATTTAATCAATGAGTGCATGCTTAATAATTAAATCACCTCCATTTACATTATCTGGTGCCATTGTGCTCATTATCCTAAAACCTGCCCATCTTTTAATACTATAAAACTATCAGAATTATTTCAATTCAGGGAGACAGATTTTGGGCTGATAGACCATCTGCTCTTTTGCTTTGCACCTAGCAATAAAACTCTTTCCCCCTCTGAAACCCTGACTGCATAGGACGAAGAATCTGCCACCTCAGTCTGGTAACAGTATCAGCAAGAACAAGCCGAGAGCTGAACATTCTGTCCCAACTTTCAGTTACCAGATGGATTTAAGGAAGTGTGAGGAGAAGTGGAACCAGCCAGGTCTCTATTTTGTGCTGGGATGGTATCATGTAAGCCTAGCAGGAAGCTGCACATCTACCTCCAACTGGACCTGTATACTATACATAAACAGGGTGACTGCAGGCAAGGAGAAGTATCAATAGAATCTAAAGTCACTTAACATAATACCCAGTGTCCAGGGTACAATGGAAATTTACTTGTTATACAGAAAGCTCAGGAAATTTCAACTCTGAATGAGAGAAGACAATAAAAAAATGACAACACTGAGATGACACAGGTGTTGGAATTATCAAGAAGGATTTTAAATTGTATGTTTGCCCTAACTGTAAACAAAATGCAGATCAGCTTCAAGCCTCTACAACTGCATTTGTTAAGCCTGGTATAAAAAGTAATTCCAATTATTTTCATTTTAAAAAGATAGATATATAAACAATTCAAACCTCTGGGTACTTTCTTAAATTTTGGCAATTCTTTGGAGCAAATAATATCCTACTTTGGTATTTTGGTAATCAAAATTTGAAGAAAATCTAAACTAACCCCATTTAACTGAGTCAAAGCATTTCAGACTTTGAGATATTTATTTGTATTTGTGTTGCAAGTTACTTCCTGATTAGGGTTTACACCCTAAGTAAACATAACATGTACATCATATTTTGATTTATTTGCAGTCTGGGATTTATCGGCATAAACAACTCACTCCAACATTCATCCTCATTACATGAATCAATCAAATCATTGGAAAATATTTTTTAAGTAAGAAGAAATCCTATATAGAGTCATAGCAAATTACTTTTTGATGAATGTCCAGGA
This sequence comes from Choloepus didactylus, assembly GCF_015220235.1. Lineage (NCBI taxonomy): Eukaryota > Metazoa > Chordata > Mammalia > Pilosa > Megalonychidae > Choloepus > Choloepus didactylus. Next base: position 145,929,089 of record NC_051314.1, read on the forward strand.
CTACCCTTCTAAAATCTTTGTAATGGAGAGTCAGCCAGGACAGGTGATGGTTGGAGAAATCTTTCTTTGGATCACAACTTTGGCCAACTACACTGAAAGCTAAGGGACTGCTCAGGTTCAAGTCATGTGGGAATATCAACTCAGAAAACATACATCCTAATTTTGGTTGAGAGACAAAGAAGCTGTGAGCAGCTTCAGTCAAGTCACTCACTTTCTTTTTTCCATTATCTAAACTATATATTGTATACAAGAGACTCCTTAGATTCAATAACATAAATAAGCTGGAAGTAAAAGGATAGAAAAAATATGCCATGCAAATAGTAACTATTATAGCTGGTGTAACTGTAATCAATATTGGACAAAGTTGACTTTAAGGCAAGAAATAATACTAGACACAATGAGGGAAACTCATCAAGACAAGATGGGCAATTCATCAGGAAGATGTAACAACTATAAATGTGTGCACCTAAACATTGAGCCCACAAATCATGAAATAAAAACTGAAAGACTAAAAAGAGAAATAAATAATTCAACAATTACAGAGGTTTTAATACGTCACTCTCAAAAAGTGATAACAACTAGATTGGAATTCAGCAAGGATACAGAAGACATGGAAAACACTATCAACCAACTTGATTAACTGATATTTATAGAATACTCCACTCGGGAAGGCACTTTTTTTTTTTTTAACACACATGGAACAGTATGCAAGACAGACAATATGCTAAGCCATGAAAAGTTCTCAATAAATTTAAAAATACTTGAGTATTTTCTCCAAATGCAATGGAATCAAATTACAAATCAAAAAAGAAAGGTATTGGGGAAATCCCCAAATATTTGGAAATTAAACATCATACATCTCTATAACCTATGAGTCAAAAAAGAAATCTCAGGGGAAATTAGAAATTACTTTGAGCTGAGAACAAAAGAGAACATAACAAAACTGATGAAATGCAGCTAAAGCAGTATTGAGAGGGAACTATATACCTTTAAACATTTGTATTAGAAAGGTTTCACAAGAGTAATCTAAGATTTCACCTTAAGAACTAGAAAAATAATACCAAATTAAACCCAAACAAGTGAAAGGAATTCATAATGAGTAGAGGTGAATCAATAACACATAAAACTGAAAGATAATAGAGAAAATCAATGAAATTTTATTTGAAAAGATCAAATTAAGTGTTAGGCTAGATGGTACAAGGGAAAAAAAAGAGAAGACAAAATTTACAAAAATCAGGAATGAGGGGAGGGGATATTATTAATAACCCAAGAGAAATTAAAAGGATGATAAGGTAATATTATGGATAACTTAGTGCCAACAAGCTAGACAACTTAGATGAAATAGACAAATTCCTAGAAAGACATATATTGTCAAAGTACCTCAAGAAGAAAGACAAACAAGTAAAGGTGTTGCATTAGTAATTAAAACTATTTCCACAAACAAAAGCCTAAGGCTAGATAGCTTTATTGGTGAAATTTATCAAATCTTTAAAGATGAAATAATACTAATCCTATGCAAACACTTTCAGAAGGAATATTTCCTAACTCATTCTTGGAGGCTGTATTATCCTGACAACAAAGCCAGGAAAAGACATCACAAGGAAAAAACATTATAAACCAATATCCCTCATGAACAAAGGTACAAAATAATCTTTATGAAAAAATTGGGAAACCAAATTCAGCAATATAAAAAGGATGACAAAACATGCCTGGGATTTATCTCAGGAATGCAAGTTTCATCTATCATCTGAAAATAAATTAATGTAATACACCAAATTAAAAAACTAAGGAAGAAAAACTGTATGATCATCTCAAGAGATGCAGAAAAGGCATTCGACAAATTCAACAGCCTCTCATGGCAGTAAACAACAATGATGACACAGGAGGCAAGATTTATTGAGTGCCCATGCCACTCTGTGCAAGTGCTTTTTATTTAGCTAAATTGCCTGAAAATCTCACAGGTAAAAAATGGCAATTACAACTTGAACCTTGACCTGTCTGACACTAGAGCCCATGATTTTAAATGCTACTTTCTGCTGAAACAACAAGGTGTTTTCAGACTGAAGATTTGTTAAAACCCGCAGAATTCACTGCCGACAGATAAAATTTGTAAATTGGAAAGACTTTATACATAGTTTCCAGTTCATTAGGCTTCTAACAAAAAGAGTGTTGACAGGGACAGGGATGGAAAATAGGAATATACTGAGAAATTGTCCTAATAGAAATGTGTACATGGAAAATACTTCTGAAGAACTGGGCGGCCTTAACATACATCCTTGAATAATATTACAGAATCTAGAAGTATTAAACTTACAATTAAATTATTTCTGATTTGGAAGTAACTCTGTCTGCAGTACTTTTATGGCCCTAGTATGACATAAGGCTGTGACAGAAATGACAATGGTCACTTTAATCTGAATCCAGTCTTTAACTGGCTTGTCTTCCTCCAGTGAAGAGGCAGATTCCATAAACCTGGAACTTGGGCTCTTTCACTTTTTTCCCTGTTCACTTACATCCCTGCTGACTCAATCCCCCTTTAAGCTCCCATCTTAACAGTTACCTCCAGAAGCCTTCCCTGTGGATTCCTGCATCACTTGTACTTTATTTTTATCATAGAATTCATTATATTGTACTGTAATTGCTAGGAATTATTCCCATCCCCCTCTAGACCACACTTTGTTCAGCTCTGTATTTCCAGCACGCATTCCACTGCCAAGCACAGAGCAGGTAGTACACAGTGAACGGATGAATAAATGAATGCATTTCAGACTATCATTATATACTCTTAAAAACATCTTTATAAGGTTTAGATGACCCATATAATGGTCCAGGTGTTTTCAGTCTTTATCAAGCAAATCAATTCCCTTGTTCATAAGAAAACCTGTGCAAATGTCCAATAAGAGACTGCTGTGAAGCTCTGGAGGAAAGAGAGGCTAATGGGGTAGGGGGTCTTGAGGAGAGTAGGTTGGTCCCAGGAAGAGCCTTTGGAAACCCTAGGGCTTCACAGAACCCAGTTTCAAAACCACAGCTTGAATCTATTACAGAAGACAGCCAATAAAAATGAATAGATGAAAGATACAATGTGTATTTTACACTTTCCATGTTGGGTGTTTTGTTACTTTTTCTTTTAATTAAGTCTTTGAGAGCCTCCTGACTTAGGACACATTGATTAAAAAGCTAAAATAAAATAGGGAAACCATCATCGTTAGGAAGAAGCCTTAAAATTACAAACCAGAATTCTCATTTTATTTACTCTTCTACTCATCTTCCAAGGAGAGAAAAAAGTCTTCTCTGAATAAGACCAACTTGGTTAAATTGGAAAATACTGAAGCCCTTTTGAAATTCTATTGTTCACAATGCCTTATAAATAAAAGTTTTACAAGAACTGACCAGAAAACTGAGTGAGCAGGACTATATATGTTTTACAGGTTAACTGGCTCTGAATATGGTATCTTTATCTATTACAAATATGGATTATAAAGAAGCCAGAGGAAAATGGCTGTATAGACTTAAAATATTTGCTCAAATGTCTAAAGTTTTCTTGCTTTAAAATTTTAAAATCTTTGTGACATAGAAAAATCAATAAAATAATAGAATTCTGTCACAGTCACATTTACTTTATTTTATACTAAATAGATAAAATAATAGGTGGGCAGACTTCATCCTGGAATTTGGTTTAAACATTTGCATTTTAATAACTCAAATAGTTCATTATTAGCTTGTTTGATTTTTTATCAAGTCATTGAAGTATAAGCAAAAAATGCACTCACATCATCTGCAATGCATGTGGCAACACCATGGGATAATTTCCGTACTCAATGATTTTGAGAAATAGCCCTATTATACCCAAAGTAGATTAGGTCAGTTAGTGATTTTTGAAACGCTGAAAACAGAATCACCATACATAAATTTCCGCATCTAGTTATACATATTGATTTACCTAAGAACCAGGAGTTATATGATAATTTCAGAGTTTTAGATAGCCATCATCTAGGTATAAGATTAATCTTAGGTTAATAATTATTAACTCTTAAAATATAACTACAAGAGATTTTAATAGAGCAAACAAAATGCTTCTCTGTCAAATCTTTCCAGGTTTAATATAGTATACTATACTCCAGGTATACTATACTCCCAAAGCATATCAATTATGTGGATCAAAAGCTACTTCAAACTTGTCAAAAATATGATGTGATCAAAAGATAAATCCTTAATCCAAATTAAATATTTTCAGATGTTTCTGAACATCTGAGAATACAAGATGTGATATGATTCAGGTTACAAAGTAGTAACTATTAAATAGATATGTGCAAATGTGTCTTTATATTTAAATATGCATAAACATTCTATATTCTGTAACTATTGACATCATTTATTTTATACACCAAAATAAATGAAATATACATAAACACTCTTAATTCATATTTAAGACACACCTAGGTGGTAAGAGTCTAGGAGTAGCAGTGACCAGACATACTATGTACCCTCAACTGAACTGAAGACAAATTTCCTACAAAATATACTTAGAGTAGATTTTATTCATATGGAACATTCAATTCAATGGCTTCCCTGTATACAGCTACTAAAAGCCAACATACTCCCTCCTGGGTAGCAGCAGTACTTCCCCAGGGCAGGCATATAAAATACAGATCAAGTACACTGTCACATTTCCCAGTTCAGGACAGAGTCCACTGATTTCAAGAACTGTACTTATTAATCCCAAAGCACAGAAGTCAGCTAATTATTATTTTTTGACTGAAATCAGGATACCACCACATGCTGTTAATTTCTGTGACTAAATGTATTCAAGTCACACAATCGAAAGAGGATGGTGGCCAGACTGGGGGAGATGCGCCATAAAAATTACAATCCTAGGGCACAGAAGCTACATTCCTACTATAGCCAGAAGTGAGACTCTATAAAAAGAATACAATAACCATTTTATATAAAACTCTGTTAACAGATTCTCTCTCTCAAAAACAAAAACAAAAACAAAAACAAAACAAAAAAACTTTCAAAATGATGCTTAGACAGAAGAAGATGGCAACATAGAGAGGAGTAGAAGCCAGTTTGTCCCCCTGAAACAACTAATAAACAACCAGGAAAAACTAGTTAATAATCTGGAATAACTGCAGGGGGACAAACATGACTGTCCACTCATCATATACCAACCTGAATTGGGAGGAATGCCCAAGATTGCAGTATAAAATCTCTAAGCAAAAACTGCAGAGCCAACTTGGGAGCCCCCTCCCCCCATGGACCTAACTGCAAAGCCTGGTGGTGCTGGAGAGCAGCACTCTCTGAGCAAGCTAATATAACTCAGCTGAGCTCCAACTGGGGTTTTAATTAACAAACATGGGCTGCTCAACACAAGCTACAAATCTCCGACAAGCAGACAGAGGCTTTTGGTGATGACTGACCTTGGAGAGCTGGAGGGTGGCCGCGGACTGGCCCAAAGGGGGCTTTCTGTCCCTTTTTTGGCTCAGTGGAGAAAGCTTCAGCAATTTTCAGTTCCAAGTGCTCTGACCCAGACAAGGGTGGAGACAGCACTGGCAGAGAGACTATTCAAATGTAAATGACCTCTCCCTACAGGGTGTATTTTCCCTAGGAGGAAGAAGGTGGTGCCAAGCCCCACTAGCCGCATTCCATTCAGAACCAGACCCCATACCTGGGGGAAAACAGCCATGGCCACACCTCCTTACACCAGTCAGGAGCTACAGGCTGACAAGTGCTACCTGCTGGGCAGAAAAGCACAGTGACTTGAGGCTTCACAGGGTGTACCAAACTTCTAAGACATACCCTCAGGGAGACATGATATTATTGCCTCCTTCTGAGACCTGAGCCCGTTCTGGTCTGGAAAAACCTGATTGGGGTAACCAAGGAAATCAGATGCCTAGAAAAGAGAAAACTACAAGCTACACTAAGAAAAACAAAGCTATGGCCCAGTCAAAGGAGCAAACTTACACTTCAACAGGAATTTAAACAACTAATACTAAATCAATTCAAAAAGTTTAGGGAAGATATGGCAAAAGAGATGAAGCGTATAATGAAAACACTGGGTGTACATAAGGCAGAAATTGAAAGTTTGAAAAAACAACTGACAGAATCTATGGAAATGAAAGGCACAATACAAGAGATGAAAGACACAATGGAAACCTGTAACAGCAGATCTCAAGAGGCAGAAGAAAACACTTAGGAACTGGAGAACAATGTACCTGAAAACCTATGCACAAAAGAACAGTTAGAGAAAAGAATGGGAAGATATGAGCAACGTCTCCAGGAACTTAAGGACAAAACAAAATGCCGGAGTGTATGTGTCATTGGTGTCCCAGAGAGGAAAAGGGGCAGAAGCAATAATAGAGGAAATAATCAATGAAAATTTCCCATCTTTTATGCAAGACATAAGATTGTGGATCCAAGAAGCACAGCGTGCCCCAAACAGAATAGATCTGAATAAGCCTACTCCAAGACACTTACTAATCAGATTATCAAATGCCAAAGATAAAGAGAGAGTCCTGAAAGCAGCAAGAGAAAAGTGATCCATCACATACAAAGGAAGCTTGATAAGACTATGTGTGGATTTCTCAATAGAAACCATGGAGGCAAGAAGGAAGTGGGGTGATATATTTAAGATACTGAAAGAGAAAAACCACCAACCAAGAATCCTATATCTGGCAAAACTGTCCTTCAGATATGAGGGAGAGCTTAAAATATTCTCTGACAAACAGACAATGACAGAGTTTGTGAACAAGATACCTGCTCTACAGGAAACACTAAAGGAAAGCACTGCAGACAGAAAGGAAAAGACAAGAGTGAGAGGTTTGGAAAACAATTTGGGGAGATAGTAGCACAGCAATGTAAGTACACTGAACAAAGATGTCTGTGAGTATGGTTGAAAGAGGAAGGTTAGTACCATGTGGAACACCAGAACAAAAGACGAAAGATAAAGACTGGGACAGTACAACTCAGCAAAACCTAGGGTACTCAATGATTGTAATAAAAGGTACAAATATGTTTTTACGTGAGGTAGAACAAATGAATGTCAACATTGCAAGGTGTTAAAAATAGGGTGGGATTGGGGGGAAATATAATCAATGCAAACTAAAAAAAAGAAAAAAGAACAAAACAAAACAAACAAACAAAAAATGGCTATCTTTCTCCCCTCTGAAACTGGGTAAATATTTCCAGAATCTATTCTAGTTTGGGCTTTGTAGGTGGGACCTGGCAAACTGCCAGGCCATTGGCTGTTGAGGCAGTGGGCAGCATGATCCTCGAGCATTTATCAGTCACCAACCATGAGCCAGGTGATGGTGACACAGAAGTGGTCAGTCCTCACCCTCTTATTGGGGCATCAGGACATAAACACAAAAAGCCAAACCAAGGTTCACATGAGTCTATGGGCACCATTTAGAGAGCATGTCCTAGGAGCGGGGCCTGGGGATAAGCATTTCGCATTCTTTACCTTTAATCCTCATGATAACCCCATGATATGTAGCAAGAAACCCAACTTCAGGGAAGTTAAGTAACGCCCAGGTTTACAAGGGGTAAGTCCACCTGTCTGCCAAAGATCATCCTCCTGGCATCTCTTCTGCTGCCAATGAGAGAGGGTAGTATTCTAAACCAGCTCCAGAGTCAGGGCCAAGGGGTCTAGAAAAGGGCCTTGAAAGATGGTGGAGCCCAGGCAAGCAGGGAGTACATGGGCAAGTGGGGTGAGGGTATATAGCATAATAAAAACATGGCTGGTCTTTGTCCCACAGTCCTGGAAGGGTGGGGAGGATGGAGAGGGTAACATCTACATCTTTGGAATTTTCCGTGATAGTATGTTTTGTTTTATTCATGGTTCCTATGCTAACGGTGACATGGCGGGGGCCAGTCACAGGTAGTCTTAGGGTGGGGGCTGGCTATACCAAAAGGACCAACCATGTGATTAGAGGGCTGTTGTGTCAGCCCAGCCACCCTGACCTTGGGGAGGGGGCGGACAACGAGCTCAGCCACTTGGACATTGATTCTGCCAGTCATGCCTATGTAATGAAACTTTTGGGTCGCTCGAAGCTCAAAAGAGCTTCCACGACTGGTAATGACATTGTTATGGCAGGAGGATGACACGTTCCAACCCTCCCAGACCTTATCCCCTGTGTCTCTTCTTTTGGCTTCTTATTTGTATCCACTTACTATAATAAAGCTATAATTGTTAAGTATAAAAAAAAATGATGCTTACTTTCTAAATGTTTTTTTTTTTTTAATCTTGAGATCAGGTCATATCTTAGAAGACAATACTCACTCAACTTTGGATTTATCATCTTATTTTAGTAAACTTTCAGATTGTGTAACAAAATAAAAGTTGGTTACAAATCTAATTGGATTATACTTTCTAGCAACATCTTTTTGAATGTCACTTTCATCTTCCAGAAATGTCATAATGAGGAAGTCTAGAATAGAGAACATTGGGCCAGCAGAAAGAGGGGCACAGGACTAGGATTGCAAATGAGCCAATCCTGAACCACCCTTGATGGACCAAACAAGATAACCCAGAATGCAAGCACCAATCAAAATGGCCTTCAATTGAACCAATGATAAGTTGCTCTTAGCTGGCCCCTCATTCACCACAATGCAGTCCCTTATTTGCATAAAAATCAGCCAATCCTGAGACACCGAGTGTCTGAGCCCTCCCCCTCTAACCAATAAAAGGCCAAGACCAAGCTCACTGGGAGTGACTATCTCTGGAGTTCATCCACATTGACATTCTTTGGTGTGTACTATCCTGAATTGTAAGTCTGCCAGAAGGGGTCTCTTTGCTCAGAGGCTCCAGCTTGACAGTGCCCTCCATAACATCTCAAATAAAGCCTTGCTGTCACCTCGCCACTGGCCTGTCCCATCTGTGAATTCCTTCTTGACAGGACCCCAAACTTGGAGTAAGACTTGGCGCTGGTAGAAGCCCAGCCTTGTTTAGTGAGGCGGTAACAATAATTAGTCCTAGACAAGTCCAATTTCCTCTTTGGTGAAAATGGCAATGAGAGCAGTAAATATCTTTGCAGTTGGCATATTCTTGGGAAATGGGTTATTAAATAAAGATTATTTATACAAAGAGATAGGATGTTCCAAATTTGCTAATGGGGGTTCTGGAAATCAAGAAAGGAAAATTGATCTGGGTAACTTAAATTATCAGTCAAGTAAGAGAACACATTTGATTAAGACGATATAGAATGCTTTTGTCTTCAGGAAACTGGACTATACTAAATCACATGAACTTTTGATATTCTACCAAACTTTCAGGAATGGTCCTAATCTTGTGCAAAATTTACCACAGAAGAGAAAAAGCAGGAACACTCTCCAAGTAAATCTGATGTTTATGGTGGCACTATTCATGATCTGCAACATATGGAAGTGGCCTGAGTGAACTCTAGTATATACATACAACAGAATATTGAGCAGCTGCAAGAAGGACTGAAGTTGTGAGGCATGTAACTAGGTGAATGAATCTTGAGGACATTATGTTGAGTGAAATAAGCCAAAAATGAAGAGACAAATATTGTAGGTCCTCACTAAATAAACTGCAATGAGTAAACGCTGAGAATTGAGTACACAACTACATGATGACACTGTGAGCGACTGATTGTATACTTTGGATGGATTATATGGTGTATGAATATATCTCAATAAAATTGCATTAGAAAAAGCTATGTGGCAAGAATAAATCTGATATGATAATGAGCCAAGTGGAAGAAAGGATAATTACTGTCCCATTCATGAACAGAGATGTAAAATTCCTAACAAAATAATATCAAATTGCATCAGGCAATGTATAAAAGTTGTATTGGCCAAGAAAAACAAGTTTTCTCACTGTTAAGAAATCAATTAATGTAATTCTCCAAAGTAACAGCTTGAAGGGAGAAAAACCACAAGATCATCTATACTGATGCAGAAAAACATTTAATGAAAGTTAGTACTTATTAATTTCTTTGTAAAAGCTCAAAGCATGATGAGGACATGTTAAAAGGACACAGAATCCAGCTTGAAGTAGCTAGCCAAATTTGGAACAACTTAAACACCAAAATAAACAATGAGAAAAATGCATTAAACTGAAATAGAATGAAATACAAGATGAAAGTCCACACAGATTAGATAGATAGAATATTTGATGAAGAGTTGGGTATTTACATAGTCTAAATGTATCTCTCCATAAAATAATTATTAATTAAAAAAATAAGAGTATCTTCACCATGGAGAACCCTAGCAGACACCACTTCAAACAAAGTGACCAAAGTGATTATCAGTAAAGGAATAAACAGAAATCACATTCTACCTGATAGGAGACAATGAAAAGATTTAGAATCTTTTACACTGTCAAAGATGTATAAAATGAATTTGATCATGTGAAAGTGTCACAAACACAAGCTGAAGGACATTCTACAAAATAAATGGCCTGAGATCTTCAAAAATGTCAAGGTTTTGAAAGTCAAGGAAAGACTAAGTGCTTCCAGATTGAAGGAGACAAGCAATGATGACAAGCAACAAAATCTGATTCTGAACTGGTTCCTTTTGCTACAAAGGACATTTTTTAGCTAATGAGTGAAATCTGAAGGTCTGAGGACTAGATGGCAGTATTATATTGATGTTAATTTCCTGATTTTGATGGTTGTATTGCAGTTATTGTAGGAGAATATCCTTGTTTACAAGAAATATAAACTATTTAGGAATGAGGAGACAACAGGTGAGCAACTTAATCTAAAATGCTTCAGGGAGAAAAAGCTCTTAATATGCTTGCAAATTTGCTATAAATGTTAAATATTTTTCCAAAAGAAAAAAGAAAAGAAAAATAAAAAATATTCTTCACAAACTAGGAATAAAAGGGAATCTTCTTTTAACAAAGACATGCAAAAAATATCCATAGCAACACTAGAAGAATTTTCTTTAAAACTGCATTGCTCATTATCACTATTTATAAACAATCCTTTCCAGAGGTCTTGGCCAAGACAGTAAGTTGAGCAGAGATTACCATTCTGCATAGATTAAATTAATATCTAAAAATTACAGAGAACCTACAGATAAATTTTTAGAATAAGCAAGCTTATTATTTTTTTTGAAATTAGACAAGTATATAAACAGAAGTTTCACATAGTTTAGAATATTAATATTAGTAACATCTTTTCTTCAAAAGACACTGTAAAGAAAGTGAAAACCAAGTCATAAACTGGTATAAGATATTTACGATATTAACTGATGAAGGATCAGTATGCAGACTAAATGAAGAATTACAACTCATTTTTAAAAAGACAACTCAGGAGAAAAATAGGAAAAAGATGTGAAAAAGTATGTCACAAAAAAGAAAATATGAAGGGCCCATGAAAATTCCAAAATGTGCTCCAATTTACAGAGAACAAACAAGAGAAATGAAAATTAAGGTCACCAGATACTGTTTTACACTTACCAGATTGATAAGTGAAAAAGGATATATAATAGCATGAAGTATTATACATTGCTGTTTGAAGTGGTTCTATCATTTTGTAAATACAATTTGGTATTAAATTATGATGCTGAACAATGCAGAAATCATTACCCAGCAGGGAAATACCCCAGAAAAACCCTTAATGTATAAGCCTAGAAGAGATGTGTAAGAATTATCTGTTTCTTCTGAGTCCCTCTTCCTTTGTTATTTTGCCCTCTGCTTTGCTGTCTGTGAACCCTGGGATTTTCAGTAACATGGCAAGTGAGATGCTCCTAGTACCTGGTGCTGCTGACCTTTGAATCCAGGATTTGGCTGGGCTATTCTGCTGGGGAATCCCAAACTACCAGTCTTTTCTTTTGAACCGGGAGCTGCTGCAGAGAGGAGACCTCTTTTCCGGGGAGTGACAGAACAGGGCTCTGTCCCTGGTCGTTGGACTTCTGAGCTCCTCTCGTGGAGCTCATTTCCTAGTCATTGCTGGAGCAGGAGGCCATGCCTTCCACCGGCATGGGTAGGGAGAGAGGTCCGGGGTCTCCTTTCCCAGCTGCATTCTCAAGCACGATGCCTCAGGCACTGGCCTCCACACCCGTCTTCTAAGGCAGCGACCACTGTCCATCTAGCTCCAGCTTCACAAGATTCCCATCTTTTTGCCCTCATGGGTTTTTGCCTTTATAAAAACCCTTTCCTATCACATTAGAGGGGTCTCAGAACATAGAGGAGGTAAATCTGCCATATTTAACAAGAGATTGTCTACATTGAATTCTAAACTTTGCCAGGGTTGAAAAGAGACTTGCCCAACTGGGGAGGCCACTTTGTTGAGGTTTACTAGGCCAACCATCTCGGGTGCCTGAGCTTACAGAGTTGGCTTCACCCGGTTCAAAAAAAATAATTCCAAGCGTGGGACTGGGTCACCACATGGCAAACATCCAGAGCAGATTTTCCAAAACCACATATGAAGACGCTGAAATCTTTTAGAAACAGTTCAGGGACAAAGGGGACTCTGCCTGTATATCCTTCAAGACGGAATGGTTTTACACATCCAATCAGTTCGGTTGAATTCTACCTATCGTGTTTCATCAAATCTACGATGCCATCAGTTTTAAGATGCACTATTTTTTCCTTCTTCTGAGTCACCAGGAAAGAGAAAAAGCTGCCAATCCAACAAGAACACACCATTCATTGTGAGACACATCCTGCTTTTTAGTCGTTAAAATGCAAAGAACATGCATACTAAAATCGATTAAATATGGCGGTTCTTTCGTCATTTTTCTGACCTGGATAGTTTAGCGAGACAAGCGCCTGCGGCTGAGTAGGGTCCTTTAGCCCAGGAATAGGTCGGCTGTTCTTCTCCAGTTCTTCCCAATGGTGAGAGTGAACGGAGGACACCAGACACTTCCTTCCTTCCTCCTTTCACGTCACCGGAAGAAAGGCTTATTATCGCGAGAGGTCAGTAGTCCCGGGAACTTTTGCCTCTGGCCGGATCGTGTTGAGACCCCAGAGGGAGCAGCAGCCTGGAGGCGTGCAAGGGGGCGGTGATGGACGCAAGATGGCAAAGGCGACCATTGCTCTCAAACGTGAGTCCGCTGTAATCGCGGACGTCCCCTCAGCTGACGGGAGCAGGTCACTGGCTCGACTAGCAACGCAGACGGTCCCCCAGAGGGGCGGCGGCCGCTACGCGAACCGGCGTTGGCCCTGTGGCCCTTCGCCGCGGATTGCGAGTAGGGGTGGGGGGTGGTGGGGGTGGGGGCCGGGGATGCTCTTGCAACACCCGCCCGCGGATCCCAGGTAAAGTTTCAGATTACATTATTTTATTTTCAAATCAGTGAAAACCAACTTGTAGAGATGTTGCTGTTCTAATAAATAATGCATTAGGATTTCAAAGAGATGTTATTAAAGTCGTGAGCAATCTCGCACATATTCTAGGTGATTAGAGATACTTGTATTGGTCTGTTGGATTGCTTGTTCATTTCTTCCTTATCGTTCTTATCGATTTACATACATTTTTCTAATTTGGTAAAAATTTCCCAGAGGGGAGTTTATCTTTATTTGAAAGCGTGGGAAGTTTATCAGGTCATAATAAATCTTAATGTGCATCAGAAAAATTCTGTGTACTTATGTACTTCGAACGTACAAGCTCATTATTTCTCACACAATATTATATAGGAGGTAATCATAATTATTGTTAATGATGATAGATGAGAAATCTTAGGCAAAGAGAGAATAAGCAACATGACAAATTCTGACAATGAAAGTTGCCACTCAGAGTCATCCTCAGGGAGTCTCAGGATCAGTGGTTATAAGCCTAAGTAATAGGTCCCCTTACTGTTCCCACTTCACGAGTGGAAAATTAGACTGTAGAAAGGCCAAGTCACCTCAAACTCAAACCTGTGCTTTAAACCCCAGTTTTCCAGCTTATCTTGCTTCAACTTTTGCAATGAAAAGGTTTTGAGAGAGTTGGTATTTTGTTCTCTTTTAACGTCTGGGACTTGCATTTCATTTACCTCAGCTAATTCCCATTTTGAAAGGTAATAACATCCTGGTTTTATGATACATGGTCCTCATCATTTATTTGTGATCAAGTATGATGTTGTCTGGCCATCCAGAGCAGCTGCACCATTGTACGTTCCCAACAACAATGAATAAGTGTACCTATTTGTCCACATCTTGCCAGCACTTGTAGTTTTGTTTTATTTTTTGAAAAGGCCATTGTAGTTGGTGTGAAATGTTATTTCATTGTGGTTTTGAGTTGCATTTGCCTGACAGCTAGTGAAGTTCAGCATCTTTTCCTGTGCTTTTAGCCATTTGTATTTCTTCCTTGGAAAAGTAAAAACTCAACCTATTATATAATTGGGTTGATTGTCCTTTTGTTGTTGAGTTGTAGGTTTTCTTTATATATTCTGGTTTTAAACTCTTAATTGGTTTCTGAATATTCCATTCAGTAGACTGTTTTTTTTTTTACTTTTTTTAAAATTTTTAATTTATTTTTGTTTTTTTAATAAATGCAATTTTTGAAATATTTCTATTTCAAGGGTTAAGTCATAAATGAATATTTAATATTGTCAAATGCCTTTTATTTTTCTATGGAGAAGACAGTTTTTCTCCTTTGAACTATTAAAATGGTTAATTATATTAAAATAGTTCCCATATAAATCATCCTGATGTTGCTGGGATGAATTCCAAGTCATGTTATATTATTATTTTAATGTACTTACAAATTTTATCTTCTAATGCTTTAACCTTTTTTGCGTCGATATATTTATAAATGAGATTGGAATATATTTTGTTTTTTATGTGTGTTATTTTGGTCAGGTTTTAATGTTGATACTATGCTGATGTCATCTGCCCTGGAAAAGTTTGCATACAGATGGAATTATCTGTTCCCTGAAGGTTTGAAACATTCATCTGTGAAGCCATCTGGATTTGTCCATAATTTGGGGGTAAGTATAGGGTAACAGTTTCAAGTTTTTTCATGAATACTATTTAAAGATTTTTATTTCCTTGTTCCTTGGGTAACAGTCTCAAGTTTTTCCATGGATACTATTTAAAGATTTTTATTTCTTCTGCAGTAAGTTTCCTTGGGTAACAGTCTCAAGTTTTTCCATGGATACTATTTAAAGATTTTTATTTCTTCTGCAGTAAGTTTCCTTGGGTAACAGTCTCAAGTTTTTCCATGGATACTATTTAAAGATTTTTATTTTTTTTGCAGTAAGTTTAGGTAATTGATACTTTCCTGGAAGATCATTAGTTTTATCTCAGTTTACGAACATATTTGTACAGACTTTGTCAAACGCTTGCTTATGATTCTTTTTATTTTCTCTTTATTTAAGAATATCTTCCCTTTGGATTTTTTAACAATTTTATTGTGAAATATAACTTATATGCAGAAAAATGATAACATTCAAAGTATGATTTAACAAGCAGTTATAGAACAAATTTCAAAGAATGTCATGAGTCACAGTTACACAACTCCAGCCATTTCCATTATTATAAAATATAGCATACATACAGACAGGTGTCATTTCTCAATGTACAGTTAGACAATCATATAGGCAATCTCAAAAATTGTTATGGGTTACAGTTCAGCAGTTTCACTTCTTTCCTTATTATGCAATACAAGGTTTATACAGAAAGGTGAAGACCTTCAAGGCACAATTCAACAAGCAGCTGTAGAGCACATCCCAAAGGATGCTATAGGCTGCAGCTCCACTATGTCATTTACCTCCCTCTAGCCATTCCAACACCCCAGCATCCAAAAAAAAAAAGTCAATCCCTTGCTGTTCCTTGCCAGGGACAGCAAGGGATTGATTTCTGGGGAATCATGTCGCATGTCGCTGAGGAGAGTCATTCCCCTGGGAGTCATGTTCTTGTTGGGGGAAGGTTAATGAATTTATTTGCTGAGTTGGGCTTAGAGAGAGAAAGGCCATATGTGAGCAACAAAAGAGAATCCCTAGAGGTGCCTCTTAGGCATAATTATAGGAGGGGTCAGCCTTGTATTTAGAACCGTAAATTTCACCAGAGCAAGCCTCAAATTGAGGGTTCGATTTAATAAGTAATGGATTCCTATCTTCACTTAAAATAAATTCCATCCAAAGATAAATGATCAGTTTCTTACATTATCTTCACTTAGTTGTGCAATCATCATCACTCACAGCTTTACTCTTTTTTTTTTATTAAATTCAGTTTTATTGAAATACATTGACACACCATACAATCATCCATGATATACAATCCACTGTCCACAGTATGATAACATAGTTATGCATTCATCACCACAATCTATCTCTGAACATTTTCCTTACATCAGAAAGAACCAGAACAAGAATAAAAAATAAAAGTGAAAAAAAACACCCAAATCATCCCCCCATCCCACCCCATTTGTCCTTTAGTTTTTATCCCCATTCCTCCACTCATCCATACACTATATAAAGGGGGTGTGAGCCACAAGGTCTTCACAATCACACTGTCACCCCTTGTAATCTACATTATTATATAATTGTCTTCAGGAGTCCAGACTGCTGGGTTGGAGTTTGGTAGTTTCAGGTATTTACTTCTAGCTATTCCAATACATTAAAGCCTAAGAGGTGTTATCTATATAGTGCATAAGAATGTCCACCAGAGTGACCTCTCGACTCCATTTGAAATCTCAGCCACTGAAACTATTTCGTCTCATTTTGCATCCCCCTTTTGGTCAAGAAGATACTCTCAGTCCCACGATGCCGGGTCCACATTCATCCCCGGAAGTCATACTCTGTGTTGCCAGGGAGATTTACAACCCTGGGAGTCGGGTCCCACGTAGGGGGGAGTGCAGCAAGTTCACCTGTCGAGATGGCTCAGTTAGAGAGAGAGAGGGCCACATCTGAGCAACAAAGAGGTACTCAGGGGGAGACTCTTAGGCACCATTACATACAACTTTAGACTTTCCTTTGTGGTAATGAGCTTCATAAGGGCAAGTCCCATGCTCGAGGGCTCAGCACATCAAACTGCCAGTCCCAATGTTTGTGACAACATACGCTAGGGGATCAGCATCTTAAAGTTTAGAGATAGGCCTTACAATTCAGGGATAGAGTTAACTGCTGTAAGAGCTTACAGTCTAGGGGCTATTACAATTATTGTGTCCACGTTAGGCTATGTTCTAAGATTCAATTCTGAGTTTACACATTGTAGTTAGTCCATATTAGTGAGGCATCATCCCTCTCACCATGTTTTCTCCAACACTTTTACTCCTATATATATATTTTCCTACAATTTTATAGAGTTATATTCACATACCATACATTTATCCACAGTGTACAATCAGTTGTTCATGGTATCATCATAAAGTTGTACATTTATCACCACAATCAGCATTTGAACATACTGATTACTACAAGAAAAGCTGTTTTTTTTTTTTAATAACAAGAAAAAATGATAAAAAGAAAAATAACATGTCATACAATGCAATATACTACTAAGGACAGCAAATAACACCACTACCAAGAATCCCATATTACTCCCCTATATCCCCTTCTCATATACATTTAGCATTGGCGTATTGCCTTTGTTACATTTAATGGAGGTATATTACAATGTTACTGTTGACCATAGACTCCAGTTTGCTTTGATTATGTTTTTTCCTGAATACCATCCGTTTTTCAAATTTCTACATGGTTGACATTCATTTGCTTTCCCACATGCAAAAACATTTTTATATTTGTATATTTAGTAACAGTCATTGGCCACTCCAGTTTTTGCCACGTTCTACAGTCCCAGTCTTTATCATCTATCTTTACCTCTGGTGTCATACATTCTCCTATCCCACCTCTTTCAGCTTTACTCACAGACATCTTTGTTCAGTGTACTTACAATACCGTGCTACCATCACACAGTATTCTGCTATCTATTTCTGGATCTATGCAATCAATCCTAAACATTCTGTAGTCCTTTGGCATCAAATGGCTTATCTCTGCCCTCTTTCTATCTCCTGGTCGCCTGTGTTGTCAGGTTTTAACTCCCAAAGTTTGTTCATTAATGTCTATTCATATTAGTGAGACCATACAGAATCTGTCCTTTTGTTTCTGGCTAACTTCACTCAACATAATGTCCTCAAGGTTCATCCACATTATTACATGATCCATGTCTTTGTTCTGTCTTACAGCTGCATAATATTCCATCATGTGTATATACCACAGTTTGTTTATCCACTCGTCCTTTGATGGACATTTGGGCTGTTTCCATCTCTTGGCAATTGTGAATAATGCTGCAATAAACATTGGTTTACAAATGTCTGTTTGTGTCTTAAGTTTCAGTTCCTCAGAGTATATACCCAGCAATGGAATAGCTGGGTCATATGGCAAATCTATATTTAGCTTCCTGAGGAACCTCTATACTGTCTTCCAGAGTGGTTGCACCATTCTACGTTCCCACCAACAATGAATAAGTGTGCCTCTTTCTCCACATCCTCTCCAGCACTTGTCATTTTCTGTTTTTTGGATAATGGCCATTCTGGTAAGTGTGAGATGATATCTCATTGTGGTTTTGATTTGCATTTCCTTAATAGCCAGTGAAGTTGAGCATTTTTTCATATGCTTTTGAGCCATTTGTATTTCCTCTTCAGAAAAATGTCTGCTCATGTCTTTTGCCCATTTTTTAATTGGATTGTTTGTCTTTCTGTTATTGAGATGCAGGATTCCTTTATATATTCAGGATATTAAACCCTTATCTGATATGTGGTTTCCAAATATCATCTCCCATTGTGTAGGTTGCCTTTTGACTTTTCTGACAAAGTCCTTTGATGTACAAAAGTGTTTAATTTTGAGGAGATCCCATTTGTCTATTTATTCTTTGGTTGCTCGTGCCTTGGGTGTGAGATCTAAGAAACCACCTCCTTTCACAAGATCTTTAAGATATTGCCCTACATTTTCTTCTAAGTTTTATGGTCTTGGTGCTAATGTTTAGGTCTTTGATCCACTTTGAGTTAATTTTGGTATAAGGTGTGAGATGGACATCCTCTTTCATTCTTTTGGAATTGGATATCCAGTTCTCCAAACACCATTTATTGAACAGGCTGCTCTTTCCCAGTTGCTTCGGCTTCACTGCCTTATCAAAGATCAGTTGTCCATAGATGTGAGGGTCTACTTCTGAACACTCAATTCGATTCCATTGATCAGTATATCTGTCCTTATGCCAGTACCATGCTGTTTTGAGCACTGTAGCTTTGTACTACGCTTCAAAGTCAGGTAGTGTGAGACCTCCCACTTCACTCCTCTTTCTCAAGAGATTTTTGGCTATTCGGGGCACCTTACCCTTCCAAATAAATTTAGTTATTGGTTTTTCTATTTCTGTAAAGTAAGTTGTTGGGATTTGAATTGGTATTGCATTGAATCTGTAAATCAGTTTAGGTAAAATTGCCATCTTAACTATATTTAGTCTTCCAATCCAGGAACATGGTATGTTCTTCCGTTTTTTCAGGTCTTGTTCAATTTCTTTTAGCAGTTTCTTATAGTTTTCTATGTAAAGGTCTTTTGTGTCCTTGGTTAAGTTTATTCCTAAATACTTGATTCTTTTGGTTGCTATTGTAAATGGGATTTTTTTCTTGATTTCCTCCTCTTGTTGCACATTACTTGTGTATAGGAACACTACAGATTTTTGTGTGTTTATCTTGTAGCCTGCTACTTTGCTGTATTCATTGACTAGTTCTAGTAGCTTTCCTGTAGATTTTTCTGGATTTCCTACATATACAATCATGTCATCTGCAAATAGTGAAAGTTTTACTTCTTCCTCTCCAATTTGGATGCCTTTTATTTCTTTTTCTTGCCTAATTGCTCTAGCTAGAACTTCCAGCACAATGTTGAATAGCAATGGTGATAGTGGGCATCCCTGTCTTGTTCCTGATCTTAGAGGAAAAGCTTTCAGTCTCTCCCCATTGAGTGTGATGTTAGCTGTGGGTTTTTCATATATTCCCTTTATCATATTGAAAAAGTTCCCTTCTATTCCTATTCTTTGAAGTGTTTTCATCAGGAAAGGATGTTGAATTTTGTCAAATGCCTTTTCTGCATCAATCGAGATGATCATGTGGTTCTTCTGCTTTGATTTATTGATGTGGTGTATTACATTAATTGATTTTCTTGTGTTGAACCAGCCTTGCATACCTGGAATAAATCCCACCTGGTCGTGGTGTATAATTCTTTTAATGTGCTGCTGGATTCGATTTGCGAGTATTTTGTTGAGGATTTTTGCGTCTATATTCATTAAAGAAATTGGTGTATAATTTTCTTTTTTTGTAGTATCTTTGCCTGGTTTTGGTATTAGGGTGATGATGGCTTCATAGAAAGAGTTAGGTAGCTTTCCCTCTTCTTCAATTTTTTGAAGAGATTGAGCAGGATTGGTACTAATTCGTTCTTGAATGCTTGGTAGAATTCACATGTGAAACCATCTGGTCCTGGGCTTTTCTTTTTTGGGAGTTTTTTGATGACTGACTCAATCTCTTTACTTGTGATTGGTTTGTTGAGGTCATCTATTTCTTCTTGAGTTAATGTTGGTTGTTTATGCTTTTCTAGGAAGTTGTCCATTTCATCTAAGTTGTCTAGTTTATTAGCATATAGTTGCTCATAGTATCTTCTCATTATCTCCTTAATTTCTGCAGGGTCGGTAGTTATATTTCCTTTCCCATTTCTGATTGCATTTATTTGCATCTGCTCTCTCTTTTTTTTTGTTAGCCTAGCCAGTGGTCCATCGATTTTATTGATTTTCTCAAAGAACCAGCTTCTGGTTTTGTTGATTCTCTCTATTGTTTTCCTGTTCTCAATTGCATTTATTTCTGCTCTAATCTTTGTTATTTCTTCCCTTCTGCTTGCTTTGGGGTTAGTTTGCTGTTCTTTCTCTAATTCCTCCAGGTGAGCATTTAACTCTTCAATTTTTGCTCTCTCTTCTCTTTTAATATAGGCATTTAGGGCAATAAATTTCCCTCTCAGCACCGCCTTTGCTGCATCCCATAAGTTTTGATAAGTTGTGTTTTCATTGTCATTTGCCTCGAGGTATTTACTAATTTCTCTTGTAATTTCTTCCTTTACCCACTGGTTTTCTAAGAGGGTGTTGTTTAGCCTCCATATGTTTGTGAATTTTATGACCTTCTGCCTTTTATTTATTTCCAACTTCATTCCATTGTGGTCTGAGAAAGTGTTTTGTATAATATCCATATTTTTAAATTTGTTGAGACTTGCTTTGTGACCCAACATGTGGTCTATCCTAGAGAATGTTCTATGAGCACTTGAGAAAAAAGTGTATCCTGCTGTTGTTTGATGTAGTGTTCTATAAATGTCTGTCAAGTCTAGTTCATTTATCATACAATTCAACATCTCTGTTTCTTTAGTGATCCTCTGTCTAGATGTTCTATCCATTGATGAGAGTGGTGTATTGAAGTCTCCAACTAGTATTGTTGAGGTATCCATTTCTCCTTTCAGTGATCGCAGTGTTTGCCTCATGAATTTTGGGGCATTCTGGTTTGGTGCATAAATATTTATGACTGTTATGTTTTCTTGATGAATTGACCCTTTTATTAATATATAGTGTCCTTCTTTGTCTCTTTTAATTGTTTCGCTTTTGAAGTCTAACTTGTCTGATATTAATATAGCTACTCCCGCTTTTTTCTGGTTGTTGTTTGCATGAAATATCTTTTTCCAACGTTTCACTTTCAGTCTATGTTTGTCCTTGTGTCGAAAGTGAGTTTCTTGTAGACAGCATATATATGGGTCCTGTTTTTTAATCCATTCTGCCAGTCTGTGTCTTTTTATTGGGGAGTTTAATCCATTTACATTTAGTGTTATTACTGTAAGGGCAGTACTTTCTACTACCATTTTGTTTTTTGGAATTTATATGTCATATCTTATTTTTTCCTCTCCTTTTACCTTTCCTGATAATCTTCATTTCTGCACTCTTCTCCAACTCTCTCTCTCCTGTCTTTTCCTATCAGCCTGTAGCACTCCCTTTAGTATTTCTTGTAGTGCCGGTCTCTTATTCACAAACTCTCTCAGTGTCTGTTTGTCTGAAAATGTTTTAATCTCTCCCTCATTTTTGAAGGAAAGTTTTGCTGGATATAGAATTCTTGGTTGGCAGTTTTTCTCTTTCAGTATCTTAACTATATCATGCCACTGTCTTCTTGCCTCCATGGTTTCTGCAGAGAAATCTGTACATAGTCTTATTGACTTTCCCTTGTACGTGATGGATTGCTTTTCTCTTGCTGCTTTCAGAATCCTCTATTTGTCTTTGACGTTGGACAAGCTGACCAGTAAGTGTCTTGGAGTAGGTCTATTGGGATCTATTCTATTTGAGGTACGTTGTACTTCTTGAATCTCTAATTTTCTGTCTTTTATAAGAGTTGGGAAATTTTCAGTGAATATGTCTTCTATTACTCTTTCTGCCCCTTTTCCACCCTCTTCTCCTTCTGGGATACCCATAACACGTATATTTGTGTGTTTCATGTTGTCACTCAGCTCCCTAAGACCCTGCTCATATTTTTCCATTTTTTTCACCCTCTGTTCTTTTGTGTGTATGAATTCGAATGACCTGTCTTCTAGTTCACTGATCCTTTCTTCTGCCTGTTCAAATCTACTGTTGTGTCCCTCCATTGTGTTTTTCATCTCCTCCATTGTGGCCTTCATTCCCATGAGTTCTGCCATTTGTTTTTTTAAGTTTATGAATTCTTCTTTATGGTCAGCCAGTGTCTTCTTTATATCCTTCAGCTCTTTTGCTATATCTTCCTTCATTTCAACAAATTTATTTAGCATTAGTTGCCTCCACTCCTGTGTCTCAGCTCAGCTATTAGTTTGTTCCTTTGGCTGGTCCATGTTTTCGTGTTTCCTGGTATGGCTTGTTATCTTAAGTTGTCTAGGCATCTGATTCTCTTGATTAGTTTATTTTGGAGCTTGTTTTCTGTCTTTTACCTAGTGGTTTTCTTGTTGGTTGGCTTTGTTTTCTGGCCTCTGTTATTCAGTTCAACTTATTCTAGACCTCTAACTTAGGTTCTATTTAGTTGATCGGAATTTTTCCCCTCTTGTTTTTTCTGTTTCTTGCTCTGCCTCTATGTAACCTTTTTGTGAGTGGGTCTCCTTAGATACGGTCGCCCTAGTCAGATTTTCCCAGTCTAGTGAGGCCCAGGTCTCATTGGGAGGGTATGGAGTTTTCCTGAGAATGAGACCCTCCTATGAGGCCTTTAGAATTGGTGCTTTTCCTCTCCTGTCCAGCAGGTGGCGCTGGCCAGCCCGCAGCTCCCCCACCAGTGTAAGGAGGTATGGAGCCTTTAGTTCTCCTGGTGACTCTGATCCTGTCAGGGGCGTGGCTGACTGAAGCTGGAATCTGAATTCCAGCCCCTGGGGTCTGAATTTCCAGAAGGAGGACTGCCAATTGAGCTGGGCCTCCCTCCACTGTCCCAATCCTCAGAATCCATCACTCACAGCTTTAAACAATTATAACATAATACATCCTGGAGCTCTTATCAGCTGCTAATTATTCATCCCTTTTATTAGTGTAGAGTTGGTAAGGTATTCCTTTTAAATATAGTCATTAATACATAATGGGTAGTTTTTCCATTTGGTTGTTAACCCTCTCCACCAGTGTCATACCTTATAAGAATATCATGCTAACACTTACTTAGGTTTGTGGTGCTACTCTGTGGGTTACATGCTTTTAAACAACCATTTACGTACATGTTCACCTTCAGTGCCTCACTGGTACTTATAATCCCATTAATGAACCATAGTTACACCTGACCATTCCCATACCATTAAGATCACCCTTATTATCATATCTGTACATAAGAGATTATTGTTCCCCTTCACTAGCTTCTGACTATCTCTAGGTCCCCTATATTCTACATTATAAGACACTTTACACTTTTCACGGAGTTCACATTAGTTGTAACATACAATATTTCTCCTGTTGTATCTGGCTTATGTCCTCAGGGTTGATCCATGTTCCCATATGTTTCATGACCTCATTCTTTTTTACTGCTGCATGAAACATTGGTTTGCAAATATATGTTCGTGTCACTGCTTTGAGATCTTCTGGGTATATACCGAGAAGTGAAATTGCTGGATCATAGTGTAACTCAATATCTAGTTTTCTGAGAAACCACCAAACTGTCTTCCAGAGTGGCCATACCATTATACAGTCCCAGCATCAATGAGTAAGTTCCAGTTTCTCCACATCCTCTCTGACATTTGTAGTTTCCTGTTTTTTTTTTTAATGGCAGCCATTCTTATTGGTGTGAGATGATGTCTCAATGTGCTATTGATTTGCATCTCCCAAATAGCTAGTGAACATGAACATTTTTTCGTATGTTTTTAGCCATTTGTGTTTCCTCCTCAGAGAAATGTCTTTTCATATATTTTGCCCAATTTATAATTGGGCTGTCTGTACTATTTTCATTGACTTGTATGATCATACATGTCAATGAAAATAGTACAAACAGTTCTTCCAGCCCCAGTTGTTGAAGAGACTGTTCTGACTCAGTTCAGTGGATTTGGGGGCCTTATCAAAAATCAGTCAACTGTAGATTTGGGGGTCTGTTTCTGAATTCTCAGTTCGTTTCCATTGATCAATATGACTATTTCTGTGCCAGTACCATGCTGTTTGGGCTATTTTGGCTCTTTAGTAGGCTTCAAAGTCAGGAAGTGTAAGTCCTCCTGCTTCATTTTTCTTTTTTAGAATGTTTTTAGAGATTTGAGGCATCTTTCCCTTTCAAATAAATTTGATAACTAGCTTTTCCAAGTCTGCAAAGTAGGTTGTTGGAATTTTGATTGGAATTGCATTGAATCTGTAGATCAGTTTGGGTAGGATTGACATCTTAATGACGTTTAGCCTTCCTATCCATGAACACGGAAAATCTTTCCGTCTCTTTAGGTCCCCTTCTATTACTTTTAGTAAAGTTATGTAATTTTCTGAGTAGAGGTCTTTTACATCCATGGTTAATTTTATTCCTAGGTACTTGATTTTTTTTAGTTGCTATTGAGAATGGAATCTTTTTCTTGAGTGTCTCTTCAGTTAGGTCATTTCTAGTGTATAGGAACATTACTGACTTAGGTGCATTAATCTTGTATCCCGCCACTTTGCTAAATTTGTTTATTAGGTCAGGTAGCTGTGTCATTTATTTCTCAGGGTTTTCCAAGTATAAGATCATATCATCTGCCAATAATGACAGTTTTACTTCTTCTTTCCAATTTGGATGCCTTTTATTTCCTTGTCTTGTTGGATTGCTCTGGCTGGAATTTCTAGCAGAATGTTGAGTACTAGTGGTGACAGCAGGCATCCTTGTCTCATTCCTGATCTTAGAGGGAAGGCTTTCAGTCTCTCACCATTGAATACTATGTTGGCTGTGGGTTTTTCATATATGCCCTTTATAATATTTAGGAAGTTTCCTTCATTTCTTACCTTTTAAGTGCTTTTATCAAAACAGGGTGTTGATTTTTGTCGAATGCTTTTTCAGCATCTATTGAGATCATTTGATTTTTCCTTTTTGATTTGATATTGTGTTGTAGTACATTGATTGATTTTCTTCTGTTGAACCACCCTTGTAGGCCTGGAATGAACCCCACTTGGTCATGGTGTATGATTTTTTTAATGTGTCTTTGGATTTGATTTGAGAATTTTTGCGTTTCTGTTTATTAGGGGGATCAGCCTGTACTTTTTCCTTCCTTGTAGCATCTTTATGTGGCTTTGGTATTAGAGTGGTGTTGGCTTCATAAAAGAAGTTAGGTAGTGTTTCATTTTCTTCAGTTTTTTGAAAGAGTTTAAATAGGATTGTTGTCAGTTCTTTTTGAAAAGTTTGGTAGAATTCCGCTGTGAAGCCATCTGGCTCTGGGCTTTTATTTGTTGGTAGCTTTTTGATAACGGATTGGATGGTCTTTGCTTGTGATTGGTTTGTTGAGGGCTTCTATTTCATCTGTGGTCAGTCTGTGTTGTTCATGTGTTTCTAGGAAATTGTCCATTTGCTCCAAATTATCTGGTTAGTTGGTGTACAGTTGTTCATAGTATTGTCTTATGATTTTTTAAAATTTCTTTGGGATCCACAGTAATGTCCCTCCTCTCATTTATTGTTTTTTTTATTTGGCTTTTCTCTCTTTTTGAGTTTGTCAGTTTAGCTAAGGATTTGTCAATCTTGTCGGTCTTCTCAAAGAACCAACTTTTGGTTTTATATATTCTTTCTGTTGTTTTTTTGTTCTCCCTATCATTTATTTCCACTTTAATCCTTGTATTTTCTTCTACTTGCTTTAAGATTAGTTTGCTGATCATTTTCTAGCATCTTCAGTTCAATTAGTTCTTTGATTTTGTCTCTTCCTTTTTAATGTATGCACTTAGAGCTATAAATTTCCCCCTCAATACCACCTTTGCTGCATCCGTAAGTTTTTTTTTTTTTTAGTTTTTTATTGAGATTTATTCACATACCGTACAATCATCCAAGTATATAATCCATGGATCACATTGCCATCATGTAGTTGTTCATCACCCTATTTTTTTTTAACATTTTCCTTGTACTAGAAAAGAAGTGAAAGTAAGAATAAAAAGGTAAGAGTAAAAACAGAACACTCAAATTGCCCCCCACCCTATTTTTCTTTTAGTTTTTTTTTTTCCCCCCATTTTTCTACTCATCCATCCATACACTGGATAAAGGGGAGTGTGATCCACATGGCTTTAACAGTCACATTGTCAACCGTTGTAAGCGCCATTGTTATACAATCATCTTCAAGATTCACGGCTACTGGGTTGTAGTTTGATAATTTCAGGTATTTACTAGTAGCTATTCCAATTCATTAAAACCTAAAAAGAGTTTTCTATATAGTGTGTAAGAGTGCCCACCAGAGTGACCTCTCGGCTCCTTTTGGAAATTCTCAGCCGCTGAAACTTTATTTCATTTCATTTCGCATCCCCCTTTTGTTCAAGAAGATGTTCTCCATCCCATGATGCTGGGTCTGGATTCCTCCCCAGAAGTCATATTCCACGTTGGCAGGGAGATTTCCACCCCTGTGCATCCCATAAGTTTTGATATGTTGTGTTCTTACTTTCATCTGTCTCTAGATACTTAGCAATTTGTCTTGAAATTTCTTCTTTGGCCCACTGATTGTTTTGTAGTGTTTTGTTTAACCTCCAGATATTTGTGAATGTTCTAGGTCTTTGATGGTTGTTGACTTCTAGTTGCATTCCACTGTGGTCAGAGAATGTGCTTCTTGAATAATTTCAATCTTTTAAAATTTATTGAGGCTTGTTTTATGCCCCAGCATATGATCTATCCTGGAGAAGGTTCCATGAGCACTAAAGAAGAATGAATGTCCTGGTATTTTGGGATGTAGTGCTCTGTGTTACGTCTAATTCATTTATCACATTGTTTAGATGGTAAATTTCCTTGTTGGTCCTCTGTCTGGTTGATCTGTCTAAAGGAGAGAGTGATGTATTGAAGCCTCTCACAATCATTGTGGAAATATGTGGAAGTGTCTTTCTGTTCCTATCATCTGAAATGTTTTTATTAAGTGTTTTTATCAAGAAAGGATGCTGAATTTTGTCAGATTCCTTTTCTGCATTAATTTATGTGATGATGTGGATTTCGCCCTTTGATTTGTTGATTTTCTTGTGTTGAACCACCCTTGCATACCTGGAATAAAATCCGCTTGTTTGTGGTATATAATTTGTTTTACTGTTTTGTTTGATTCGATTTGCAACAATTGGATATTAACTATTGACAATAGTTGCTAGTACGACTTGAATAATCTTTCATCAATTGCAAAAAATGTAACTACTGTCAACAAAATAGAATTATAAAAAGTGCTATCATCAATTTTAACAAATTTTCCACACCAGTGCAAATGTTAGTGCTGGGGAGGTATATGTGAATCCTGAATTTTATGCATGATTGTTCTGTAAACCCAAAACTTCTCTAATAATTTATATATAATATCTTTTTCTCTCTTCTAAATATATTGGTCTTAAAGGCTATATTATCTGATATTCCTATATCCACTCCAACTCTCTTTTGGTCCCTATTTGCTGAGATAATCAGTTTCCGTTTTTTTTCCCTTTCAACCTGTTAGTGTTTTTGTTTCTACAGTTGTCTTTTTTAAACAGGATAGAGATGGATCATGTTTTCTTTTTTATCACTTCTGCCAATCTCTGTCTTTTATTTGGAGAGTTATTCCTCTTACATTTAAAATAATTACTAATAAGAGAGGACTTCTGTCATTTTGTTATTTGATTTCTATATGTCATATATTTTTTATCCTTTTTCCATTCTCCTTCCTTTGTGTTTAATTCATTTTACCTTAATGTTCCCTTTTTATTTCCTTCTCATATCCTGTTTCTTTTATTTTTTCATATTTTCATAGTTACTACACTGTGGATTATATGTGTTGTCTTATACACTTATGACAAATCAGTTTGAATTCAAATCAACTTAGCTTTAGTAGTATACAAATACCCTGCTATACATCTCCACCACTCTCCTTTATGTTGTTATTGCCACAAATTGCATTTTCTTACTTAATGTTCTTTTAACATGGACTTACCAAAATGCTTTTATGCATTTGTCCTTTAAATCAATAGGAGTAAAAGAGAACTTACGTATAAAAAAATAACGATACTGACGTTCATATGTATCTGTGTACCTACCATTATCGCTACTCTGTGTTTATCCATGTGCATTGAGTTAGTCTGTTCTTTCTTGTCAACATGAAGGGCCACCTTTAGCATTTCTTGTAGGGCAGGACTACTAGCAACGTACTCGTTCTTCTCTTGTTTATCCATGAATGTCTTAATTTCTTCTTTAATTTGTGGGAATTTTTGCCAGATATAGTAATCTTGGTTGATAATTGTTTTTGTTTTTTTTTGCTATCACCATTTTGTATGTCAGCCCACTTTGTATGTTATCGTGAAATCAAAGGTTAATATAATATAATCAAGGATCTGTGTATCTTCTGAGTTACTTCCCTGTTGTTTACTTCAAAATTGTCTTTTGAGAGTTTGATTATAATGTGTATTAATGCAGATCTCTTTAAGTTAATCTTGCTTGAATTTCATTCAGCTTCTTGGATGTGTAGATATATATCTTTCATTAAATTTGGTATGTTTTGTCCATTATTTCTTCACATATTCTCTCTACCTCTTTCTTTCCTGTTTTTCTGGAACACTTTTATGTGAGTTTTGGTAAGTGTGACGCTTTTCATATAGGTCCCTATTCTCTGTTTCCTTTTCTTCATTCTTTTTTCTTTTGGTCATTAGATTAGACAATATCAGTTTAGTGTCTCCAAGTTTCCTGATTATCTTTTGTTTGCTTACTTTTTGTCTGCTCTCATCTGTTTTTTAACTCCTTGGTGAAATTGTGTTTCCTTTTATTCTACACTGCAGCACCAGAATTTCTATTTGTTTTTTTTTAAATACTTTATTTATATTTATTGATATTTTCTGAGCAAGTCTATAACCCTGCACATGTGTTTGACCTCCTCTTTTCTCTGATTTATAGAGAAGTTTTTCAAAGCCCTTATCTCACAATCTATCTTTTTCACCAGGCTCTTCCCTCTTCTGCTTTTCCTGTTATCCTTTAAGGCTCTGGTATATACTAATTTTTATTGTTTTCCACAATCACTGTCTGGAAGGCCCCAGCAATCCTGGGAGAGTTCTGAGGGGTAAAACAAGGTGAGCCCCAGAACCAGTCACAACTGGAGCCACCAGGCAGGTCATAGTGCACAGCCATGTTGTTATGAGAATGTGGTTCTTATCTCCTCCCCTGGCACCAGCAAGCCACATCAGGAACATGAGCCACTGACCTCAAGGCCTCCTTCATTCTGGGGAATGGAGAATCTTAGAGCAGCAACTAAAAATGCTGCAACACTCTCTTAATAAACTCCAGTAGCATCTTCTTCATTAAGCAGTTCCCTGATTGTACTTTTTAATATATCTCCCCAGTTCCTCCAAAGTTGATTTGGGTAGTGTTTGGTTTTTTTGACCAGGAAGAGAAGAGATCAAAGCTCAATTGGAGAAAGTTTTATTTCTGTGCAGGTGGGCTGAAGCCCAGGATGGCAACAGCCCCGCACAAAGGTGGGACTACAATTGTATAGCTTTTGGGAGAGGGGTTGGGGTAAGATAGAGAAGTAAGGAGTTGATGTCGGGATTGTTTTACTCAGGGTAGGATGAGTTGATGCCATGGTAAGATAGGGAGTTGATGTCAGGGAGGTTATTGCATTATGGAAAGTTTTTGTTTTTGTTCTTGTCCATTGTGGGTACAGAGAGCTTCCTGGAATATTTGCTAAGAGTGGGTTTTGTGTGTGTGTTGGGGTTGGGGAGTGTTGCCTAACATTCTAGGGTTTTTCTTTTAGTTTTTTAGGGGTGCTGAGGGGCTCAAGTCCATCTTCTGTATCTGCCTCCTGCTTGTTGGGGGTGTAGAGTTGTCCCTGTGGTTTGTGGTGGGGTAGTGACTGGTAAGGGTGTTTTCATTGGAGGAGTAGCATGTCACTGATGGCTTGATTGGTCATGGCTTGTATTGTCCTGCAAATGAATTTAACTAAAAGTTGTAAGAGACAGGGTCCCAGGAGAAGGATTAAAATGAGCATGATGAGAGGTGTTATAAGAGGTATTAGTATAGAATGTAGAGGAAATGAGAAGTAGAATATGAGAGAGCCAAACCAGGATGAGTTGTCAGCTGCATTTTCTTGAGCTCTTTTAATAATTTCGGTGTTTTCTTTTAGGATTTTTAGATTTTATACTACTTGCCCTGTGGCTAACATAGAAACAGAAAGTTTCATTTATTACAGCACAAGTACCACCTGCTACTGCCATTAGGACTTCTAAGGCTCTTCTATTTTGCAGGACTACATCTGCAAAGTTGTTTAAAGACTTTTGTGGGTTTTCTATGGCTATTACAGTGGTGTTCCAAGACTGCTGCATCATAAGAGATATTTAAAACTGATCTTTCTAACATTGGGATGTCCACAAACCAGAAGAGACCTCAGAAAATTGAATGTCCAATGCCTGGTTTTTCTAAAATAGGGTTATCCTGTGCATGGTATCCCCATTCTGCTGCATTTGTTATTCTTTTTTGCTGGGGTAGCTTGCCCAGATTTAGGGAGGTTTCTAAAAATGAACCTAAGTTGGGTTTTTGGCCAGAGGTGGCCATTTCTGCAGGGGTTAAGATGGTTGCACTAGGGAGTAATGAGACAATAGTGCAGGTCCCAGACCATAACCTTGGGAGAATAAGTTACTCTATGGTCCCACACAGGAAGTAGTATCCTGTTCCCATGAGGGACAGAGTTGTGAATCCTTGGTGTTGGGAGTATTTAAATGAGCTTAGATCTGTTTATTACAGATCTTTGGGGTTGATGTTTATTCTACCTGAGAAGAAGTCATCTATGCATAAGGAAGTAGAGGGGCTCTGGTAGAGTAAGTTGTGGAAAATGATTTGGAAAAGGTTATTTTTTGGGCCTAGGGTCGGGAATAGTTTGTCATCATCCTTGTCTCTTGAGATATCGAATAACTGAGCTGAGCATGCCTCTGTGCCAAAGGGTTGTGTTTTGTGTTGTGAGCTGTTATATTGGAGAACTTCTTCAGTGTAGTTTTTTGAGGCATTTTGGGTACTGCCTCCCCAGAATAGAGGAGTGGTATTATCATAGTATAGGTAGGCTTCAGTGGGGATCCATGTTAATATTGAAGACTTAAAATATAGGGTATGATTGCACTAGGAGATGTTAAAATGGCCAAGATATGCTGCTTGAGGGTGTAAGGAGTCATGCCAGAAGCAAAAGATTGCTTTATCCATTAGGTGGGTGATGGTTTTTACTGGTTCAGAATTTTCTAAAAAATCTTATGTCTGAAGTTTACTGAGTGTCAGAAGTGCTAGCTGAGTTTTGTTTAGAGTGGTATTGCTTTATTTGATTTTAAACCAGTGGTAATGAAGTTTTATGATGAGAAGGGTTTCTGGACTTAAGGGAAGGTCTAGAAGAGAAACTGTGGTGGCATGGATAGACTCTGGACAGACCCAGAAGTTGGTTTGGTTAGTTGTTTGGGCAATATACTGGACAGTGAGAGTTAAGGGGTGGTGGTGTAGGGCCCCTGTTTGTCTTAGTGTAATGAGGACAATTATAATCTGTATTGTATGTGTAAGCTGAGCTTCATAGTTTTAACCAATTGGTAACCTGCTTCCAAGTAAAGTTGATAAGGTCACTTTGCAGGTATGCTTCCTAGAGAAAGGTTAGGAGGTCTTATTTTGTTGTTGGAATTGGCATGCAGGTGACTAGGGTTCACCTATTGGGTGTCATTGCCTTTTTGGAGGGAGTTAGGGAATATCCTAAGTAGGTAACTGAGTTTA
This sequence comes from Choloepus didactylus, assembly GCF_015220235.1. Classification (NCBI taxonomy): domain Eukaryota; kingdom Metazoa; phylum Chordata; class Mammalia; order Pilosa; family Megalonychidae; genus Choloepus; species Choloepus didactylus. Next base: position 145,961,347 of record NC_051314.1, read on the forward strand.
GTGAAATTTGGGTGCTTGGGGCCGTTACACGATACCCTAGGTGTCCTAGATACTTCAGAAGTTTAATAGTATGCTGCTAAGAGTCTAGGAAGGAAGGACTGCAAAGAAGGAGGTCATCCACATACTGCAGGAGGGTAGAAGGAAAAAGGTCAATTTTGCTGAGCTCATGGGCTAGAGCCTGCCCAAACAAATGAGGACTGTCTTTGAACCCCTGTGGGAGGACTCTCCAGGTTAACTGTTGTGAAATGCCTGTGTTGAGATTAGTCTAGGTAAATGCAAATAGATTTTGAGACTCGGGATGTAAGATAATGGAGAAGAAGAAATCTTTTAGGTCTAGGATTGAGTAATGGGTAGTGTTGGAAGGAATTAGAGACAGGAGTGTTTAAAGGTTTGGAACTACAGGGTGGAGGGGAATGGCAGCTTGATTAATGATGCATAGCTCTTGGAACTAACTGATATGTTCCATTAGGTTTCTTAACTGGTAGAATGGGAGTATTGTAAGGAGAATCAGTAGATTTTAAGAGTCCTGCTCGTAAGAAGCATTTAATAATGGGTTCAATTCCTTGGAGGGATTCAGGGGGTATTTGATATTGGGGTTGTGCAGGAAAGGAGGTAGGGTCTTTAAGATGAATAGTAATTGGTTCATGGTGGGTAGTAATAATGGGAGTTTCTGTGTTCCATACTTCAGGGTTGACAAGAGAGGGAGAAAAAGGGAAAGAAGGGGGATTGGTAGGGTTTGTTGAAGAGGTCTTATCAACTAAAGACGGAACATGTTTGATGCAGTTTTTTTCTTAATTCAGTTTTATTGAGATATATTCATATACCATATAATCATCCATGGTGTACAGTCAGCTGTTCACAGTACCATCATACTGTTGTGCCTTCATCTTCTGAATCTATTTTTGAACATCTTCTTTACACAATAAAGAATAAAAATTATAATAAAAAACAAAAGTAAATAAAGAACACCTGAATCATCGCCCTCATCCCACTCCAATCTTCATTTAGTCCCTGTTGCCATTTTTCTACTCATCCATACCCTGGGTAATGGGAATGTGATCCGCAAGGTTTTCACCATCACACTGTCACCCCTTTTAAGTTACATAGTCATACAATCATCTTCAAGAGTCAAGGCTACTCTTGAAGTTTGATAGATTCAGGTATTTATTTCTAGCTGTTCCAATTCACTAAAACCTGGAAAGGGATATCTATATAGTGCATAAGAATGCCCACCAGAGTGACCTCTTGACTCCATTTGAAATCTCTCAGCCATTGAAGCTTTATTTTGTTTCATTCCACTTCCCTCTTTTGGTCAAGAGGATGTTCTCAACCCACAATGCTGGGTCCAGGTTCATCCCTGGGAGTCATATCCTGCATTGCCAGGGAGATTTACACCCCTGGGACTCAGGTCCCATATAGGGGGAGAGCAGTGAGTTCACCTGCTGAGTTGGCCTAGATAGAGAGAGAGGGCTACATCTGAGCAACAAAGGAGTACTCAGGGGTAGACTCTTGGGCACAGTTATAAGCAAGTTTAGCCTCTTCTTTGCAGCAGTGAGCCTCATGAGGGCAAGCCCCAAGATAAAGGGCTCGGCATACTAAACCATCAGTCCTCAGTGTCTATGAGAACATCAGCAACAACCCAGGAGAGGAAGTCCAACACTTCTGCATTTCCCCCCATCTCCTCAGGTTGGCCCTGCATATATATTTTTATTCCCTGCTGAAATTACTCTGGGATGTCACTGGTTCACACTAACCTGTGCAAACATACCAGATCTCACTTCCTGTTCAAAGTTCCATATAATTGTGGTATTTGAACAAGCTGACTGTACGAGTTAAATTGTTTAGTGTACTATAGAAAATATAGATCCTCCTCCAGATAAGCATCTCTTCCCTTGGTCTCACATGGAAGTTGTAGTTTTAAAAAACGGTCAGTATCGTCCTTTACCCTTTGGCTTTATTTGCCCTTGTCCTAACCAGATCTGTGTCATTCATATCTCTAATTGAAGTCTAGATGCTTTTTCAGCTTTTTAAACAGTTGCACAGATACCCAAAGTTCCAGAGACTGGTCAGGTCATACACAAAGGGATCAGCATCTCAGAATTTGGAGACAGCCATTACAATTCAGGAATAGATGAGACTGCTGTAAGAGTTTACAGTCTAGGGACCATTACAATGAGCTTTCCCCTGATAGCTGTGCTCTGAGATTCAATTCTGAGTTTACACATTGTAGTTAGTCCATATTGGTGAGCGTTATAGGTTTGCCTTTGTTTCTGGCATACTTCACTCAAAATGCTGTCTACAGGATCCATTCACCTCATTGCCTCTCTCACAGCTTTACTCCTTTCACAGTTACCTGATATTCCATTATATGCAAACACCACAGTTCACCATTCTGTTCCTCAGTCAATGTACCCTTGGGCCACCTCCACCCATTGCAGATTATGAATGCTGCCTCCATAAACACCAGTGTGCAAATGTCCACCCACATCCCTGCTCTCAGATCTTCCAAGCATATACCCCATAATGAGGTTGCAGGACCTTATGGCACCCACATACTTAGCTTCTTGTGGAACCATCACACTGTCCTCCAGAAAGGCTACAACAGTAAATGCATACATCCCTCTTTCCATGTTTTCTCCAGCACTTTTTAGCCCTATTTATATTTTTCCCCATACAGTTTTGTAAGGATACATTCACATACCTTACAGTTATCCTCAGTGTGCAATCAGTTGTTCATGGTATCATCATATAGTTGTGCATTTATCACCACAGTCAGCACTTGAGCATACTGATTACTACAAAAAAAGTTTTTTTAAATGAATAATTAAAAAGATAATAAAAAGAAAAATAAAATGACATATGATACAAGGGAGTACCAATTAGACTGAATAGCTAATCTGCAATCAGAAACCATGGAGGTAAGAAGGCAGTGGGTTGTAATATTCAAAGTGCTGAAAGAAAACAACTGCCAACCAAGAATTTGATGTCCGGTGAGACTTTCTTTCAAAAATGAGGGAGAAATTAGTACATTTCAAGATATATAAAAGCCGAGGGAGTTCATCCCCATTAGACCTGCCCTACAAGCAATGCTAAAGGGAATTCTTCGGAGTGAAAGGTAAGAACACTAGAGAGTGGTTCAAAGTAGCATAAAGAAATAAAGACCTCCAGTAAAGGTAACCATTGAGTTACTAATAAATTCTAATATTATTGTAGTGTATTGTTTGGTATGCAAGTCCACTTCTTACATCCAAAAGGTGCTAAAATACAAGTGAATAAAATGGAATGATAAATCTCTGTATGTAGACTTGTAATGTACAAAGATACAATTGGTAACAAGTATTAAAAAAGGTGGAGGGACAGAGGGTAAAGGAAAAGTAGATGAGTATGCTATTGAGGACAAGTTGGTATCAAACCAAATGTGATTGTTATATACTTAAAATGTTAAATATTAATACTGTGATGGCCATAAGCAAAATATGTTAAAAATAGACCCAGATAGAAAAGAGAAGCCACTTGATATGGTATGTCAACAAAAAAAAACAAAAAAAAAAGAAAGAAAAGGAAAAGTCTTAATACTTGCAAAGGCTAAATAGCAAAATGGAAGAAGAAAGTCCTACATTATCGATGGTGACTTTAAATGTGAGTGGATTAAATTATCAAGTCAAAAAGTAGAAATTGGCAGTCTGGATCAAAGAACATTTTCCAACTATATGCTGTCTGCAGGATACTAACCTTAAATTGAAAGATACAAGTGGGTTTAATGTGAAAAGATGGATAAAAAATATACCATGCAACTAGTAATGAAAAGAGAGTCTGGATAGGTATACTAATCATAGATATAATAAACCTTAGGGTAAAAACAGTTCAAAGGACAAAGATGTTCATAATATACTGATAAAGGGGTCAATTCACCCTGAAGTCATAATTACTAACATATATGCCTCTAACAGCAGATTGGCCAAATATATTAAACCAATACTGTCAGATTTTGAAGGAAGAAATTGATAGTTCTACAATAATAGTAGGAGACTTTTATTTTTTTCACTTATTAAACTTTTCAGAAATTGAAGTGTAACATATACAGTAAAATACATAAATCTTAGATGTAAAACTCAATTAATTTGTGCATTATCAATGGAAACTCTTTCAATGGTTCATCCTTTTAAAAGCCGTATATGGCAGTCTTTTGTTTTATGGCTGAGGCTTTTGTGTTCTGTTGAAGAAACCTTTGCCTACCTCAAGGTCATGAACATATTCAATTTTTTTCTTCTAGAAGCTTTATGGTGTTATCTTTTACATTTAACTTTATGGTCTATTTTCAACTTATTTCACATACTCTGTAAGGTATGGGTTGAGATTCATTTTGCCACATAAATAGCCAGTTATTTCAACAGTATTTAGTGACAAGACCTTTATTTTTCACTATTGTCTTGCTATGGCGCATACCTTGTGCAAAAATAAATTGACCTTTTAATGTTAGTTCATGTTAGTGAGACCATACAGTATTTATCCTTTTATTTCTGGCTAATTTTGCTCAACAGTGTCCTCAGGGTTCATCCATGTTGTTATATGCTTCATGACTTTATTCTGTTTTGCAGCCTCTCTCTCTCTTTTTACATTTACTGTTAGTCTTCATTTCTTCACTCTTCTCCAAACCTTTCTCTTTTGCCTTTTCCTATCTGCCTGTAGTACTCCCTTTAGAATTTCTTGTTGAGCACATCTCTTGTTCACAAATTTTCTCCATGTCTGTTTGTCTAAAAATATTTTAAATTCACCCTCACTTTTGAAGGACAATTTTGCAGAATGTAGAAATCTTGGTTGGGAGGTTTTCTCTTTCAGGTTCTTAAATATATCGTACCACTGACTTCTCACCTCCATGTTTTCTGCTGAGAAGTCCTCATATAGTCTTATCAAGCTTCTCTGCTATGTGATGGATTGCTTTTCTCTTGCTGCTTTCAGAATTCTCTCTTTGCCTTTGACATTTGACAATCTGATTATTAAGTGTCTATGATTATTAAGTAGGTCTATTTGGATCTATTTTGTTTGGGGTATGCTGTGCTGCTTAGATCTGTAATTACATGTCTTTCATAAGAGATAGGAAATTTTCAGTGATTATTTCCTACACTATTGCTTCTGCCCCTTTTCCCTTCTCCTTCTGGGACACCCATGACATGTATATTCATGCGCATCATGTTGTCATTAAATTCGCTAAGACCCCTGCTCATGTTTTTCCATTCTTTTCCTTATTTGTTCTTTCATGTGTAGAATTTCAGATGTCCTGTTGTCTGTTTCACTGATCCTTTCTTCTGCCTCTTCAAATCTGCTTTATAGCTCCATTGTATTTTTCCTCTCTTCTATTTTACCTTTCATTCCCATAAGTTCTGCCATTTGTTTTTCAAAGTTTTCAGTTCTTACTTATGTTCACCCAATCTCTTCTTTATATCCATCTCTTTTGCTGTTTCTTCCCTCAACTTGTTGATTTGATTTTTGAATTGATTTAACATGTTGTTTGAACATCTTAATTAGTTGTTTCAATTCCTGTATCTCATTGGAAGTGTTAGCTTGTTCCTTTGAGTGAACTGTATCTTTCTTTTTCCTACTGTTTCCTTGATTAGTTTATTCTAGAGGTTGTTTGCACTCTTTTACCTAGGGTTTTCTTTCTTTCCCATATACCGCTGTTGTTAACACTCTGTATTAATGTCATACCTTAGAGGTATATCATGCCAGCACCTTATCTATATTTGTAGACAATCCTTTTCAATACTATTCACCTTCAGTACAGCTCTGATACTTATAATCCCATTAGCAAACAGTCGTCACCCCTATCTAATTCCATACCTTTGAATTCACCAGCATTAACATATCTGAGTATATTGGATTGTCATTCCCCCTCCGCTAGTTTCTATCACTATGTCCCCAATATTCTACAAGACATTGAATTTACACTGTTCAGGGAGTTCATAGAAGTGTTAACAGAAGTGGTAACATCCAGTATCTCTCCTTTTGTGTCTGACTTATTTCACTCAGCATTAGGTATCTTCAAGGTTCATCCATGTTGCCATCTTTCAGGACCTTGTTCCTTCTTACTGTTGCATGGTATTCCATCATATTTATATACATTTTGTTTATCTACTCCTCTGTTGAAGGACACTTGGATTGTTTCCATCTCTCGGCAATTGTGAACAATGCTGCAATGAATGTCAGTGTACAAATGTCTGTTCGTGTCACTGCTTTCAAATCTTCTGGGTATATAGTGAGAAGTATAATTGTTGCATCATGTGTTAATTCAATATCTAGTTTTCGGAGAAACCACCAAACTGTCTTCAATAGCAGCTGTACCATTAGGCATTTCTACAAGCAATGAATAAGAATTCTCATTTCTTTACATCCTCTCCCACGTTTATTGTTTCCTGTTTGTTTGATGGTAGCCATTCTTACTGGAGTGAGATATCTCATTGTGGTTTTGGATTTGCATTTCCCTAATAGCTAGTGAAGATGAAAATTTTTTTTTCATATGTTTTTTTCCTGTTCCCAACAAGAAACCTTGGCTTTGTTTTCCATCTGTTCCTTGGTGGTCAATTCAGCTTGTTCTGGACCTCTAGCATAGCTTCTGTATAACTGTATAATTTTCCAGCTATTGTTATTCTGGGTCTTGCCCTGCATATGTGGAACTTTTTTTCTTTTTGAGGAGGGTCTACCCAGATGTGATCGACCCCAAACTGTTGAACTGTAATCCAGTAGTCTTGATTTTTGAAGATAATTTTGTAACTATAAAGCAAATACAGTGTGACTGTAATTGCAAAATTCTTGTGATTGACACTCCCTTTATCCAGTATATGGACAGGTGAATAAGAAAACAAAGACTAAAAATAAATAATACAGGAGAAGTTTATTGGATGTTTTGGGTTTTCTTTTTCTTTTTATTCTTATTTTTATTTACTTTTTTGGAATAGTGAAAATGTTCAAAAATTGAATCTGGTTATGAATGAACAACTATATGATGATACCATGAACCATTGATTATACACTTTGGATGACCATCTGGTATGTGAATATATCTCAATAGAATTGCATTTAAAAAGACATGAAAAATAAAAATTTTCCCATACGTAGAAAACCTCTTTTGTTGCTCTGATGTGGCCTGTATCTCTTAGCCAACTCTGCACATTAACTCACTACCCTCACCTGTATGTGGGGCATGACTCCCAGGGGTGTAAGTCTCCCTGGCAATGTGGGGCATGACTCCCAGAGATGAATCAGGCCCTGGCATTGTGGAATTGAGAATGCCTTCTTGACCAAAGGGGAAAAACAAAATAAAGTTTCAGTGGCTAAGAGATTTCAAATACAATCGAGGGGTCATTCTGGAGGTTATTCTTATGCATTGTATAGATATTCCTTTTTAGTTTCTTGGTATTAGAATATCTATAAGTAAATAGTTGAAACTGTTGAATAGTATTGCAGTAGCCTTGATTCTAGACTATAACTATATGGCTTTCATCATGTGACCATGTAATTGTGAAAACCTTGTGACTGATAACTCCCTGGATCCAGTATATGGGCAGATGAGTAATAAAATGATGACAACATTTATTATATATATACATATAATATGTACATATTATATATATGTGTGTGTGTGTACATATGTATGTGTATATGTGCGTGTGTGTATATATATTTATATATATATGAAATACAGTTGGGATAAGAGGTATTTCAGTTTGCTGATCTACCATTATGCAAAATACCAGAATTGGATTGACTTTCATAAAGATGATTTATTAGTTTACAAATTTACAGTTCTAAGGCCATAAAAATGTGCAAACTAAGGTATCAACAAGAAGATACCTTTACTGAAGGAGGCCCAGTGGCATCTGGAACACCTCTATCAGCTGGAAAAGCACATGCCTGGCATCTGTTGGCCCTTGGTCCCAGGTTGCATTTCAAAATGCTGTTCTCCAAAATATCTCTGGGATTCTGTCTCTCTTATCTTCTCAGCTCTCTGTTTGGTTCTCCGGGGGCATTTCTAAGCATGTGGGAGTCCTCTTTTAGCTTCTTTGACCAACTCTGGGCTTCATCTCTTAGCTTAGCGTCTCCAAACATCCTTCTGTTGGCATCTCCCAGCATCTCCAAGCATTTCCAAGCATCAGCCTCTGTGTCGACTGTTGAGCTCTCTTAAGTAGTGCTGTGAACTAATCAAGACCTACCCTGAATGGGCAGGGTCTACACCTCCATGGAAATAATTTAACCAAAGATCTCACCCACGTTTGGGATAGTCACATCTCCATGGAAACGATCAAAATATTCCATCCTAATGAAAAGACCAAGTCTGCTCCCACAAGACCGCATTAAAGTAGATGGCTTTTGTGGGGGACATAATAGACTCAAACCAGCTCTAGGGGTATGGGATGTTTTGAGTGTTCTTTCTTTTTTTCTATATTTAAATTATTTTTGTATGACTAATGAAAATGTTCTAAGATTGATTTTGGCAATTAATTCACAACTATATTATAACTCTACAAGCCATTGATTTTATATTTGGATGGATAATGTGGTATGTGAATATATCAATAAAACTGCATTTGGGTAAAAAATAAAAATAAAAAAAATGGTAATTAACTGTTAAAGCAAAAATGACAATGAATTGTGAAATGACTTAATATAGAAAACGGGGGAAACTAAGATGGCGGCTTGGTGAGACAGGGCAAAAATACACCTCCGTGAAAAACACTAGATAAAAAACCAGAAAGTGACCCAGAATACTGGATACAGTGATGTGCCAGCTGAATGAGGTCTTCTAGTTCCACAGAGGCTGTATACTTGCTGAAACCAGAGTCTGCACTCTGAAACGAGTGAGTAAGCTGGCTGGAAGACCCACAGCCGCGCGGCGGCCTGGGAAAGCCAGGGTTTGGCATTTGGAGACTGACGGGCTCTTTTAAGAAAAAAAAAAAAAGGAAAAACCCAGGAACGGCTGCAGCTGCGATAGTGGGAACCACTCAGTAAAACACAGCAAGAGGTGGGTGGGCTGGCCTCTCGGTGTCTGGCCTGGAAGATAGCCCACTGCAGATACCCTTGGGGCTGGGGAAATGGAGGGGAGAGCCGGAAGCAGAAAGAAGCCCTTCGGCTCACAGCTGGCTCCCCGGAGGGCTGGATAAACTCCTCGGGGCCGTACTCACAGCCCAGAGCCCTGCCAGTTGTCCTGGAGCTGGGAAGGAGGAACCGTGTGAGGAGGGGGGTGTGGAGATGCCCCGTTCAGCCATCTTTGCATCAGGTTGAAAGCTCCCTGGCACGGCCCGGCGGCCCGGGGCTTCCCTTGAGGGACGGCATGCACTGGTGATGTAGCACAGCACTCCCTCGGCAGAGGTCCTGGAGGATCGTGGCTGGGCAGGGGGACCCACTCGGAGAACCCAGGGACACTACGCCAAGTCTGATGGTTTGTAGGACAGCGAGAGTGAGGGTCTGGGGCTGAAATGAAACTTGCGGCGGCCTTGAATCCCCGGGAAACTGGGGGATTTGAATATTAAAACTGTCCTTCCTGGCCACTCGTACACACGCCCCACATTCAGGGCGGATGGCTCCAGCAACACACCCAAACTGAGTTCTCCAACTGAACCCCACAAGAATCATTTCCCCACACTCTGCGGGAACAAGGAAGAGAACTGACTTGAGGGATTTAGGTGACTCACAGATGCCATCTGCTGGGTAGATAAAGTGTACACCACCAAACTGTTTCTGAAAAATTAGATAGGTTTTTTTTTTTTTTTTTTACAACTTGAAAGAACCCTGTCAAGCAAAGCAAATGCCAAGAGGCTAAAAACAACAGAAAATCTTAATGCATATGATAAAACCAGACGATATGGAGAATCCATCTCCAAACACAAATCAAGATATCGGAAGAGACAAAGTACCTCGCACAGTTAATCAAAGAACTACAATCGAGGAATGAAAACATGGCAAAGGATTTAAAGGACATCAAAAAGACCATGGCCCAGGATATAAGTGACATAAAGAAGACCCTAGAAGAGCATAAAGAAGACATTGCAAGAGTAAATAAAAAAATAGAAGATCTTATGGAAATAAACTGTTGGCCAAATTAAAAAGACTCTGGGTATTCACAATACAAGACTAGAGGAAGCTGAACAATGCCTCAGTGTCCTAGAAGTCCACAGAACAGAAAATGAAAGAACAAAAGAAAGAATGGAGAAAAAAATAGAAAAAATCGAAATGGATCTCAGAGATACGGTAGATAAAATAAAACGTCGAAACTTAAGACTCATTGGTGTCCCAGAAGGGGAAGAGAAGGGTAAAGGTCTAGAAAGAGTATTCAAAGAAACTGTTGGGGAAAACTTCCCCAACCTTATACACAATATAAATACACAAAGCATAAATGCCCAGCGAACTCCAAATAGAATAAATCCAAATAAACCCACTCTGAGACATATTCTGATCAGAATCTTAAATACTGAAGAGAAGGAGCAAGTTCTGAAAGCAGCAAGAGAAAAGCAATTCACCACATATAAAGGAAACAACATAAGACTAAGTTGTGACTACTCAGTGGCCACCATGGAGGCGAGAAGGCAGTGGCATGACATATTTAAAATTCTGAGAGAGAAAAATTTCCAACCAAGAATACTTTATCCAGCAATACTCTCCTTCAAATTTGAGGGAGAGCTTAAATTTTTCACAGACAAATGCTGAGAGACTTTGCTAATAAAAGACCTGCCCTACTTCAGATTCTAAAGGGAGCCCTATCAACAGAGAAACAAAGAAAGGAGAAAGATATAGAGAATTTTAACAGGCGTATATAGTACCTTACATCCCAAATCACCAGGACACTCATTTTTCTCCAGTGATCACAGATCTTTCTCCAGAAGGGACCATAAGCTGGGACATAAAACAAGCCTCAAGAAATTAAAAAAAAAAAAAAAAAAAAAAAAAAAATACTCAAAGCACATTCTCCAACCACAATGGAATACAAATAGAAGTCAATAATTTTTGAACTGTAACTCCACTATTTATTTCCTACATGATATAAAATACACAAACTCTGATGACAAATCAGTGGTTTTGAACTCAATGTAAGATATGTAATTTTAGACAACTATATAAAGGTGGGGGAATGGAGTATAGGAACATAGTTTACGTGTCCTATTGAGGTGAAGGTGGTATCAAAGAAAAACAAGATTGATATGGATTTAAGAGGTTAATTTTAAGCCCCACAGAAACACAAAGAAATTATCAGAGAATATAACCATAGAGATGAAAAGTAGAGTTTGGGTTAAGAGAAATGGGGGAAGGGGCAATGGGGAGTTAAGAAATGAGTGTAGGGTTGCTGTTTGAGGTGAAGGGAAATTTCTAGTAATGGATGATGGGAAAGAGCATTACAACATTCTAAATGTGATTAATTCCACTAATGGAAGGCTAGGGAGGGGGTGGAATGGGAAGATTTAGGCTGTATATATGTCTCCACAATTAAAAAAAAAAAAAAAAGACAGTCTAAATAGATGATAATTGAATGCCAAGGATGAACTTGGATGAGATTGGAGGATAGAGGACAGGTGGCTCAAAGGGACACAGTTGAGACGTAAGGAAAAGGAAATATAGAATGTAAGCTTTGTATCATTGTTGAATCTCTTGTACTTCTTAGCTGCACTTAATGGGATTGCATAAAAGAGTGTTTTTGTTCATGGGAAGTGTATACGTGAATTATAGTGTATGTTCAAGGATGTGTGCAGCTAGCTCTCATGTTCAGAAGACAGCAGTAGATGATGGATGATAGATAGGGAGGGAAGGAGAGAGGGAAAGAAATAGCGATGTGACAGCACGTTAAAGTTGGTGGCTTGAGCTATCAGGGGTGGGGGGTCAGGGAATTCTGTGTATGGGGTTAGTATTGTTTTTGCAACTGTTCCTATAACTTTGAATTTATTTCAAAATAAAAAAAATATATAGAAAACAAAACGAAAGTTAAGTGTTTAAGGTAAAACTAATGTATTTTGGAAGGTTTTTTTTTTTTGTATTTTTTGTGTTTAAATATTTTTCTTAAGATAAAACCAGTTTTTCTTTTTGGAAAAATATATGAAAACTGCAATCACTGATATAGCTGTATTAAATATTAGGAGATATAGTGTTGTAAAACACGATGTATGAACATTGAAAAAAAATCAATTGGCCTCATAAGTGTGATCAATTCTGGACACTGTTTTGTTCCATTGAGATCAATGTCTATCCTTACCAGAATAGCACACTGTCTTGATGACTGTAATTTGATAGGCAGCTTTGAAATCAGAGAGTGTAAAGCCTCCTATTTTCTTCTCTTTCATAATCACTTTGTCTCTTATAGGTCCTTTGCATTTCCATGTAAGTTTTAGAATCAGTTAAAAATTTTCCATAAAAAATTTTACTGAGATTTTGATTCAAATTTCATTGATTCTATAGATAAATTTGGAAAGATCAGACATCTTTACAATACTGACTTTCAATCCATGAACATAGAATGTCTTTCCAATTATTTAGGTATTCTTTAATTCTCAGTAATGTTTTATAGTGTTCTGTGTAGAGGTATTGAAATCTTTATTTAGAGTTATTCCTAGTTATTTGGTGATAACTTTTTTCTATTTTGAGTGGTATTTTTAAAAATTTAGTTTTCTAATCATTTGTTGTTATATAGAAACAATTGATTTTCACATGTTGACCTTGTATCCGCGGACCATGATAAATTTATTGATTTTAATAGTTTGTAGATTCTATTTCCTTCATGTGTAATCCTGTAACGTAAACTAATTGACAGTTTTATTTCTTCCCTTCATACCTTTATACCTTTTATTTCTTTTTCTTGCCTTATTTCTCTTTCTAGGATATCTAGTATAATGTAGACTAGGAGTAGTGATGTGATGATAGTGGATATCCTTTGACTTGTTCTTGATCTCAGAAGGAATGTATTCACAATTTAACTCTGAAGGTGTTTTAAAATCAGTTTGTCAGATTAAGGGAGTTTCCTTGTATGCTTGTTTGAAGAGTATTGATTTTTATCAATTTTATCTCCCTTTATTGAGATAAATCCTATAGTTTTTCCTCTTATTCTGTTTATGTACTGAATTTCACTGAGTGATTTTCATGTGTTTAAACTCCCTTGCATTCCTGGAAGAATCTCTTAATATATTGCTTATGCTGTCCTCATCAAACATGTTGGCAACTGTGTCCTCTCTTTCTCTTCTTTTGGATAATTTGTATAGAGTGATATTATTTTTCCTTCAATGATTAAGAGAATTCACCTGTGAAGCTATCTGTGCTTAGAGATATGTTTTGGAAAGGTTTTTAGTTACAGATTTAATTCCTTTAATACACATAGGATAATTCAGATTTTCCGTTTTTTGTGACACTTCTGGTAATTAATCAGTTTCAAGAAACTTGTCCATTTCAGCCACGTTGTTAAATTTATTGGCATAAATTTGTTCATATATCCTCTTATTTTCATTCCTGAAGTTGGTAATCCCTTCTTTTCTGTCTCCTTTTCACTCTCTTTTATCAGTCTTGTGAGGGGTTTAATAATTTTATTAAAGTTTTTGAAAATATTGTTTGGGGAATTATTTTCTCTATTTGCATGTTTATTTTCTAGTTATCAATTTCTGCTCTTTATTGTTTCTTTCCTCCTACTTTTCTGGGATTTAATTTGGTGTTCCTTTTCCAGATTCTTGACATTGAAACTTAGACCACTATCACTGACTCTCCAACAATTCTTCTTTTCTAAAATATGCATTTGGAGGTACAGACTTTCCCTCTGGACCTTGCTTTAGCTGCTTCCCATGAATTTTGACATATCTTTCTTTAGTAATCATTTAACAGTATTTTGTAATTTCCATTATCATTTCATCTTTGACCTATAGGTTATTTAGAGGCATATTGCTTGCCAAATATTTGGGAATCTGATTATCTTTTTGTTTGGAATTCTAGTTGAATTCCGTGGGGTCAGATAACATATTCAGTATGATTTCAATCTTTTAGTCTTTTGGTTCTTGCTTTATAGCCTGGCATATGATTTTTTTTTTTTTTTTTTTTTTTTGATAAATGTTTCATGTACACTTCAAAGGGTGTTTTCTGCAGTCATTGGATATAGAGCTTTACATAACTCAGTTAGATCAAGTTGATTAATCATGTTATTAAATCTTAAAAATTGTTACTGATATTTTTACTGTTTTTTGACAGTTGAGAAAGTTGTGTTAGAATCTCTTAGTGAAATTGTAGGCCTATTTCTCCTTTTACTTCTGTCGTCTTACTTTTCATATTTGAAGCTGTTAGTATTTATAAATAAATTTAGGACTATTGTATGTTCCTGTTGAAATTACTCTTTTATTGTTATACCATGATTTATTCTAAAGTTCTTAATATAAAGTCTACTTTGAAATTAATATGGCAACACGAGCTTTCTTTCTTTGTTTAGGATTTATACTTTTAATTGTGATTATCAGCCTGTATTTCTTATTTCTTGTACAAATTGTGTTTTATGATTCTTTGCAAATTTCTTGCTACCCTCCAGACAGATGTTTGCTCTTTTTTTAACTGAAATTTTATTGAGATATATTCACTCACCATATAAACCCTCCAAAGTATACAATCAGTGGCTCACAGTGTCGTCATATAGTTGTGCATTCATCACAACAGTCAAATTTAGAACATTTTCATTACCCCCCCAAAATAATAAAAGTAAAAGTGAAAAATGAAAAAGAATGCCCCAAACATCCCAAAGCTCCCCATTATTCATATATATACATTTCATCTTTATTACTCATCTCCCCATACACTGGATCCAGGGAGTTGGTCACAAGATTTTCACCGTCACACAGTTACATGATTCAAGCTATATAGTTTTACAGTTATTGAGAATCAAAGCTACTGCACTACAGTTCAACAGTTTCAGATATCTCCTTCTAGCTATTCTAATACACTAGAAACTAAAAAGGAATATCCATATAATGCATAAGACTAACCTCCAGAATAAATGTCTTAGCCACTGAAATTTTATTTGTTACATTTCTTTTCCACTTTTGGCCAAGAAGGCATTTTCAATCCCACAATGCCAGGGCCAGGCTCATCCCTTGGAATCTTGTCCCTCATTGCCAGGGAGATGTATACCCCTGGGAGTAATGTCCCACATAGTGGGGGAGAGTATTTATTTACAGAGTTGGCTGAGAGAGATTGGCCACATGTGAACAGCAAAAGAGGTTCTCTGTGTGTTACTCTTAGGCATAGGTTAACAGGGCATAGAAAGTGGGCAGAGATTGGGCAATCGATGATTAAGGAGTCCTGAAAGTTCAGTAAGGGTCATTGTAAAGATTCCTAGATTGTCAGTTCTTATGAAAGTTACATCTGTTCCTGAGTTTTAATTGTCATTTCTAAATTGAGTTGCTGAGCTCTTTGTGTATAACCTAGCACTTCTGAGAAAACATGCATATCTGTGTGACACCTGAGGCTTAGAGTTCTGCAGCTCTGAAAGTCAGCATTTCTCCATACAACAACTGTTAAAGAAGCCAAAAAAGATCAGACTACAGTAGAGATATGAATGAAACACACTTGGTTAGGACTAACGTAAATTTGAATACAGGGTAAAGGATGATACTGACTATTTTAAAACAAGCTTTCTTTAGGTTAGTGTATTCATGATGTGAAGTATCATCCTTCTGTTTCAGTCTCTGTCATTTTATTTAAAGTATTTGCCCATTTTCTTTGTTTTTTTTATCATTTAATGCAATTTTATTGAAATATATTCAGATACCATATAATCATTCCAAAGTATACAATCTATGGCTTACAGTATCATCACATAGTTGTGCCTTCATCACAACAATTTTAGAATGTTTTCATTACTCCAAAGTGAAAAAAAATAAAACTATAAAAGAAAACCCTAAGTTTGGCATACCCCTTAACCCCCCCATATTATATTGGTGTGTTACATTTGTTAATTATTATGACAGAATATTAACATATTATTAGCTATTGTCCATAGTTTTCTATAGGTACATTTTTTCCTCATGTACCATTCTGTTAACTCCATCTAAACATGCCATACATTTGTTCTGGTTTATGAAAGAACTTATTTACATCTGTACTTTTAATCATAGTCATCTACCACAAGGTTCGTTACGTTATATATTCCCACATTTTAACCTCTTATCTTTCTTTCTGATGACATACTTGACTAAACTACTCCTTTCAACTACATTCATGTAAAATTCAGCACTATTATACTCATAATAAGGTGCTACTGTCACCTCTAACCATTTCCAAATGTTTAACTTCAATGTAGTTAAAAATACTGCACATATTAAGCAGCTTCTCCCCATTGTCGACTGAGGAACAGAATGGTGACCTGTGGTGGGTGCACACAATGGAATATTGAGCAGCTACCAGGAGGAGTAAAGCTGTGAGACACCCAACACAACAAGGTGAATGGATCCTGTTGACAGCATTTTGAGTGAACTACTCCAGAAACAAAGGCAAACACTATAATACCTCACCAATATGGACTGACTATAATGTGTAAACTCATACTTGAATCTTAGAGCACAGCTTATCAGAGGAATGCTTATTGTAATGGTTCCTAGATTGCAAGCTCTTAACAGCCGTCACATTTATTCCTGAATTGTAATGGCTATCTCAAAAACAACAACAACAAAAAAAATACTGCACATATTAAGCAACTGCTTCCCATTCTCTACCCTCATTCTATCTCCTGGTAACATATATTCTAGGTTTTATGCTTATGAGTTTACATATTATAGTTAGTCAGATCAAACAATATATGCCCTCTTCTGTCTGCCTTATTTCAATCAGGATATTGTCTTCAAGGTTCATCCATGTTGTGGCATGCTTCTGGACTTCATTTCTTCTTGTTGCTGAATAGTATTCCATCGTAGTTATATACCACATTTTGTTTATCCATTCATTGGTTGATGGACAAGTGGATTGTATCCATTCTTTTGGCAATTGTACATAATTCCTTTATGAGCATCAGTGTGCAAGTGATTTGTTTGTGACCCTTCTTTAAGATCTTCTGTGTTTATGCCAAGTAGTAGGATTACCAGATTGTAAGGAACCCTATTCTTAGCTTTTCTGAGGAACTGCCAAACCATCTTCCACAGCAGGTGTACCATTTTATATTTCCACCAGTAAATAAATGTTCCTATTTCTCCACGTCCTCTCCAACACTTGTAGTTTCCTGTTTGATAGCAAGGATTCTAGTGTGTGTGAAATAACTTCATTATGGTTTTCTTATGCATTTTGCTACTAGTTTGTGAAGATGATTTTAAACATTTTTGTTTCTTTTTGAAAAAATGTCTATTCATGTCTTTTGCCCAGTTTTTAATTGAGTCATTTCTCTTTAGTCAAGCTACAGGATTTCTTTATATATTCTGGATATCAAACCCTTATCAGCTATGTTGTTTCCACATATTTTCTCACACTGAGTTGGCTATCCTTTCACCCTTTTGACAGAAACCTTTGAAGCACAGAAATATTCAATTCTGAGGAGGTTCCATTTAGCTTTATTTTTTTATTTTGTTGTTTGTGCTTTGGGTATAAGGTCTAATAAACTACCTCCTATCACTAGGTCTTGGAGATGCTTCCCTATATTTTCTACTAGGAATTTTATTGAACTTCCTCTTATGTTTATCTCTTTATCCATTTTGAATTAATTTGTGATTATAAAGTGAGATAAGGGTCCTTTTTTATTCTTGTGGCTATGGATATCCAGTTCTCCCAGTACCATTTATTGAAGAGACTGTTGTGTCCCAGTTAGTGGACTTGAGACCTTATCAAAAATCAGTTGACCATAGATGTGAAGGTCTATTTCTGAACTCTAAACTAAATTCCATTGATCACTATGTCTGTCTTTATGCTAGTACCATGCTATTTTGACTACTGTTGCTTTGTAATATTCTTTAAAGTCGGGAAGTATGAGTCTTCCCACTTCTTTTTCAATATGTTTTTTAGCTTTTCAAGGCCCCTTACCATTCCAAATAAATTTGATAATTAGCTTTTCCATTTCTGCAGAATATGCTGTTGGAATTTTGATGGTCTTGCATTGAATCTGTAGATCAATTTGGATAGGAGACTGTGCCGGATGATATATTATGTCCCCTAGAAAAAGCTATATTCTTTAATGCATTCTTGTGGGAACAGACGTATTAGTGTGGATTGGGTTAGAACTTAACGGTTCAGTGTCCATGGAGATGTGACCCACCTAACTGTAGGTGATAACTCTGATTGGATAATTTCCATGGAGGTGTGGCCCTGTCCATTCAACATGGGTCTTGTTTAGTTTACTGGAACAATATATAAGCTCAGACAGGAGCTGGAGCTGAGACAGACATTTTGAAGACAGCCATTGGAAGCTGATGCAGACATTCTGGAGAATGCCATTTTGGAATGCAACCTGGGGGTAAGCAGACACCAGCTGTGTGCTTCCCAGCTGACAAAGGTTTTCTGAATGCCAATGGCCTTTCTCCAGTGAAGGTACCCTTTGTTGATGGACACTTTATGGCCTTAAGACTGTAACTGTAACCAAATAAACCCCCTTTTATAAAAGCCAGTCCATTTCTGGTGTTTTGCATTCTGGCAGCATTAGCAAACGAGAACGGAGACTTTAATACACTACTTTCAACAATGCCTTGAACGTCTAGACACATTAATAAGGAAGTGCAAGACTAGAATGATACTCTAAACCAATTAGACTTAACAGATACGTAGAACACTACATCCAACAACAGAATATACCCTTTTCTGTAGTGCTCACATATCATTCTCCAGGGTAGATCATATGTTAGTTTTATAAACAAGTCTCACTTATTTCAGAAGTATTACATTCTATATGCTCTGACCACAATAGATGGAAGCTAGAAATCAGTAACAGAAAAAGGGAAAACTCACAAATATGTGGAAAATAATTCATGAAAGAGGAAATCATAAGGGAAATTAAGAAATATCTTGAGAATGATGAAAATGAAAATAGAACATACAAAAAGTTATGCAGCAGAGGAACTGCTGAAGGGCAAATTTGTATTAATAAATACAATAAAATGGAAGAAAGACTTCAAGTCAGAGACATAACCTCAAAAGTGGAAGAACTAGAGAAAGAAGCACAAACTAAACAAAGGGAGAAGATAGGAAATAATGATAATAGAAGGACAATTAGGCAAGAAAAGGAAATAACATCCAAATTAGAAAGGACTTGTCTAGCAAGAATTTCCCTGTTTGCATTTGATATGATTCTATATACAGAAATTCCTGAAACATTTATAACAATGCTCCTGAAGGTGATAAATGGATTCAGCAAAGTGGGAGGGTACAAGATCAGCACCCAAACATTAGTAATGTTTTTATATACAAACAATGAACAATTGGACAAAGAAATCAAGAGGAAAAAAGTCTGTTCACAATAGCAACTAAAATAATCAAATATCTAGGAATAAATCTAACCAAAGAGGTAAAGGATTCATACACAGGAAACTACAAAATATTGCTAAAAGAAATCAAAGTCCAAAATAAATGGATATTCCATGTTTATGGGTTGGAAGATTAAATACTCAGATCTTGATGCTATTACATATGATGACATGAATGAACCTTGGATGGGTTGCGTGAAATATGCCAGACAAAAAAAGGACAAATGTGTTTTCTCTCTGATTTGAAACAGTTGGTATAAGGGTCACTCAAGGTGTCACAGTCTAGAATGTAGCTTATCACAAGAAGGGGTAGTGATAGGGGTAGTGATAGTGGAAAATTAAGGCTTAAAATTTACATTCCTATTTGGAATGATGTAAATATTTTCATAATGGTGATGGTAGCACACTGTATGCGATTAACAGCACTGAAATATATATATATATACACACACACACACACACAAACACGCATACATACATATGAAAATAATTAAAAAAGAGAAAAAGTTTGTATATATGGGAGCAGAATAAAATGCTTAAAAATTCCATGAACTACACTACATGGACAGTGAACCCAAAGTTAAACCATGGACTGTAGTTAATAGTTCATTTATGAAACTAGAGTCTATAGTCTACAATAACATTGTAATATTATTTCATTACATGTAGCAAAGGCAGTATGCCAAAACTAAATATCTGTAAGACTGGTTTATAAGGGAGGGGTATGAGATTTTTGTTATTGTTTCTCCTTTTTTTTTTCTTTCTCTTTGCCGACAAAAAGGAAGTGTTCAGGTATAAATTGTGGTTAACGTATAGCTGTGTGATTACACCAGGAACCATTGATTGTTCCCTTAGGATGGATTGTATAGTGTGTGAATAAAACTGTTTTGAAAATAAACAGAAAGATACAAGTGCTGGAGAAGATGTGGAGAAATAATACCTATTCACTGTGTGTGGCAAAGTAGAATGTGCGGCTCCTCTGGAGGGCAGTGTGATGGTTCCTGTGATGGTTCCACAGGAGGCTAAGTATAGATTTGTCATGTGATCCTGCAAGCCCATTATTAAGTATATACTTGCGAGAACTGAAAGCAGGGACACAAATAGACATTGCACACTGCTTTATGGTGACATTGTTCATGATTGCCAATGGATGGAGGTGGCCTAAGGGTACATTGATGAATGGAAAGGCAAAGTGTAGAGTCTTAGATAGAGTCAAAGTATGATGGAATATTGTGCAGGTACAGAAAGGAATGAAATAATGTGGCATGAAACTAGCTGAATGAACCTTGAGAATTTTATGTTAGAGGTGAAATAAGCAAGAAGCAGAAGGACAAATATTGTATGCTCTATTATAAACTAGCTAGAACAGGGAACGAGACCTTGTTGCTTTCCCTGTTACATTCCTGAGTATTTGGGGCAAATAACAAAAAAGTATTTGCAAAGTCCCCTTGAGGGACTGGAGAAAAATTGTGGAACTATTAAACTTCTTGATATTCTCTCAAGCACTAGGGATTCCCAATTTAATAAGCCAAGCCCTTGACCTTGAGGCTTGACCACATGAAACTTAATTTCTTCAATGTCAATCCTAAGCCTACTTATAATTATGGCTAAGTCACCCCAAGACAACTTATAATTATGCCTGAGAGTCACCCCAGAGAACTACCAGGGATGAGCCTGGCCCTGGCATCATGGGATTGAGAATGCCTTCTTGACCAAATGGGGGAAAAGAAATAAAGTTTCAGTGGCTAAGAGATTTCAAATAGAGTCTAGAGGTCCTTCTGGAGGTTACTCTTCAGCAAGCTTCAACCATATAACACGAGTTGCCACAGTATGCCAAGCCCCAACCAACAGTATTCCTGAAAACCATAAAGAATACCCTGGACTCTGTTTAAGACTCTTAATGTATTACTTTGTAAGTGTATTTTTTCAGAAACTTTAAGGCCTCCAGATTGTTCCAATGTCAGATAAGTACTGAAATCCAGAGGTATCAGTCTCTCCAAGAACATGAAACAGTTCCATTTCCTCTACCCCATAAGTTCAACACCCCTTTCCAGCAATGAGTAATAAAATGAAGACATACATGAAAAATAATAATAGATAAGGAATATGGGAAAAAATACCCCTACATGTAAACTAGGGACAATAGTAATAGTACTACTTTAATAATCTTTCATAAATTGTACCAAATGTATCTGCTGTTAAAAGAAAAAGGTAGAATTACAAAGAAAAAGTGTTATTAATTATAAGAAATTTTCCACGGCAATTCAAGTGTTGGTGTGGGGTGGTGTATAGGAATCTGTATTTTTTGCATGATTGTTCTGTAAGCCTACACTTCTGTAATAAAACGTTTAAAAATTAAAATGCCATGGAACTACACTACACAATGAGCTCAAAGTGTAGTTAGTCTATAGTTAGTAGTTCAGTTATAAAAATATACTACAATCAGTTGTAACAAGGGTACCACACCAGTGCAAGGTGTTATTAACAGGGCAGTATATGGGAATTCTGTAATGTATGATTGTTCTGAAAACCCACACATTCCTAATAAAGAAATAAAGCCTGTTCTGAAAGAAAAATCTTACACCATATGGCTCCAATGATGAATTTTATTAAATATGCTAAGAAAAACTAACACAGCATTCTTAAATCCTTCCAAATGCGAGGAGTAAGTAACTTTTTCTAATTCTGTGAAGCCAGCATCATTGTAATACTAAACGTCAGTAGAAGATATCTCAAGAAAAACAAACTTGTGAAATTTAGGGCTGTAAATGGCAGTTTAAGCCTTCCTATTATTATGCCTAAGCACCGCCAGAGAACCTCTTTTGTTACCTGGATGTGGTCTTTTGGTCTCTAAGCTCAACTCAGCAAATAAATTTCATTAACCACCCCCCACCCCCACCCCACCCCCACACACTGCATGGGACGTGATTCCCAGGGGAGTTAATCTCCCTGGCATCATGGGACACAGTTCCCTTGAATCAGCCTGGACCTGGCATGGAAGGATTTAAAATGTCTTCTTGACCAAAAGAGGGGAAAGAAAAGTAGCAAAATAAGGTTACAGTGGCTGAGATTTCAAATAGCATCGAGAGGCTGTCCTGGATGTTACCCTTAAGCTCCAGCTAAGATATCGCAAGTGGCCACGGTATGCCAAGCCCTAACCAGTCATAATCCTGAAATACCTAGGTCCCTGTCTGAGACTCTTTAAAAAGTTTCGCTCACTAAGTTGATCTCAGAAACATAAATCCACCAGAGTGTTCCTATGCTAGACAATTCCTAAAGCCCAGAGGCAAGAGCCTCTTTAAGAACAACAACCAGATGCAGCCCTCTTCCCCCATAATGTCAGCATCCCTTTTCAATAAGAACAAGTTAGCATCGTCACTGCCTAGACACCCCTGAATATTGAGAATGTGATTAAACAAGAGGAAGGGGTCGCAACAGACAAGATAGGATTTAACAAAGGATTACGAATACTGAATCTGTATATAAATTATTTTTTGGATGTTGGGATATTAGATAGAAGGAAGTGGCTGAGATGGTGGAGCTGTAGCCCAAAACATTCTTTGTAGTGTGCTATGGAGCAGTCTGTTAAATTGTACTTTGAGGGTTATCAGCCTTTCTGTAAATATCTTATATTTCACAATAAGGAAAGAACTGAAACTGTGGAACTGTAACCCAAAACATTCTTTGAAATTACCTATATAATTGCTTGTTAAATCATACTTTGAAAGTATTACCTTCCTGTATATGTTATATTTCACAATTGTGGAACTGTGTGGCCCAAGGCATTGTTTGAAATTTGCACTCTGAATGCTTGTTAAGTCTTACTCTGCAAGTTGTCACTTTTATATATATATGTTAAATTTTACAGTAAAATATATTAAAAAACTGAAAGAAAAAATGTTTCTCTAAAATGTCTGGCATCCCTGTTGGTCTAGGGTAGGCAATTCCATTAGCATTATATTTACATAATATTTTAATTATGTATTTGAAATCCCTAGTCATCATATGCAATTAGTATATTGTTAATGAAACCAGAGTAGCTCCTAATTAAAGGAGCCAGCTAGCAATTTTATATTAGAATTGAGCCATACTTTTTATTCAGCTTGCTTCTGGACAGAGTAGACAGCTATTAAACAACCATAATAGAATCTACTAGCTCATGATGATTTTATTAAAAACTGACTCAAAATCTAGCTCAAGTAGGCCTGTGTACAAAAAAAGAGATGAAAAACAAGCTACAGCCCAATATCTCTAGTTAATACAGAAGCAAAACTCCACAGCAAAATCCTAGCAAACCAAGTCCAACTGCACATTATATTATTATACATCATCACCAACTTGGCTTGATCCCAGCAATGTAATGGTACCTCAACATAAAATTGTTAAAGAAACATTAAAATAATGAAGGGAATAAATAATATGGTCATGTCATTCGACACAAATTCTAACACCCGTTCTAGATTAAAATACACACAAAAGATATTAAAAAAAAGGATGTGACTTCCTCAACATGATTAAAAATATATATGAAAAACCCACAGGTACCATCCTGAACAGTGAGACTTCAAGAATTCCCCCCAGCTCAGGAGCAAAAAAGGATGCCTGTTTTCACTACTGCTTTTCAACGTTTTACTAAAGTTTCTAATCATAAAAATTAGGAAAGAAAATGAAATAAAATGCATACACATTGGAAAAAAGTAGAACTCTTCGTATTAGCAGATGACATACTATGTATAGAAATACAAAAGAATCTAGAAGGAAGCTACTTGAACCAATCAATGGGTTAAAGTTCAACACAGAAAAATTATGGTGTTTTTATTTTCTGTCAATGAACAATACAAGAAGGAAATGAAGAAAACAAATCCATTTACAATAGCAACTAAAAGGATAAAATATTGAGGGGTAAATTTAACCAAGGTTGTGAAGGACATACGCAAGACAACTACAAAGCATTGCTGAAAAAAATTGTACAAAGAAATAAACAAATAGAAAGACATCCCTTCTTCATGGATTGTAAAGCTTAATGCCAAAATCACACAAAGAAATTTATGAATTTATTGCAGTCACAATAAAAATTAAATTCCAACAGTCTTCTTTCCATCAGTGGAAAAGCCAATTTTATATGAAAAGGCAAATGGTCCTGAATAGTGAGGACTGTCTTGTAAAAGAAGAATGAAGTTGGAAGACTCATATTTCCTGATTTCAAATTTTATCTCAAAACTTCAGCAATCAAAACAGTTTGATACTGGCCCAAGTAGAGAAATATAGACTAATGGAATAGTATAGAAATAGAAATGAAATAGAAATAGAAATGAATACTCACATCTATGGCCAGTGATTTACTTTTTAAAACCTTTTTGTTTTGAAATTCTTTCAAACTTACAGCACAGCTGCAGAAATAATACAAACCTAACAGAACTGCAACACACCCTTTTCACTCTAGATCTCCAGATCTACTGATTTAACACTGCCAACTTTGCCATATTTTGTATTCCTCTGTCAATCCATCTACCTATCCTTTTGTGTATATATCTTTTTATCAACATTTTCTGAACAATCATGTATAGGTTGTATACATCATGCTCCTTGAAGACTTTATTCTGCTATGTACATTTCCTAACAAATAGGATATTCACTTACATAACCTTAAGTGTAGTTGTCAAGTTCAAGTAATTTAACATTGATAGTAAGGGTTACAGTCTATAGTCCATTTTTATGGCCTAATAATTTCCTTTTTAGCCTTTTCTCTTTCCTTGTTAAATCACATGCAAGTGCATTTAATTGTTATCTACGTGCTCTTTTATTTTTTTATTGTAGGAGCATATATGCAATGTAAACTTTCCTATGTCAACCTCTCCCAAGCATAACATTGCATGGAATGAATCACGTTCACAATGTTGTGGTGCCCTCACTACCTCCCATCACTAAAACTTTCTCGTCTTCCTGGTCTTCCCACCCTTGACTACATGTACTATTTTTTCTCATTTTATGAGCTTGTGCATTCTCATATTTTCTTTGTAGTTACCATGGGGCTGAAATTTAACATTGTAAATCTCAATTTTCTGTTATGCTAAATTAACTTCAATATTGTACACAAACTGTGCTCCCTATATGCCTGAATCCCCCTTCTATTATGTAGTTATTGTCACAAATTACATGTTTATACATTACGTACTGTGCCAGTTTGAATGTATTATGTCCCCCAAACGCCATTATCTTTGATGTAATCTTGTGTGGGCAGACGTTATCAGTGTTGATTAGATTTCTTTGAGTGTTTCTTTGGAGCTGTGCCCCTCCCAGCTGGGGGTGATGACTCTGATTAGATATTTCCATGGAGGCATGGCCCCACCCATTTAGGGTGGGCCTTGATCAGTGGCACTATATAAATGAGCTGACAGGTAGAGGGAACTCAGTGCAGCTGTGAGGGACATTTTGAAGAGCAGCTACAGCCAGGAGGGACACTTTGAAGAAAGCACAGGAGCTGCAGATGAGACAGTTTGAAGACTGCCATTGAAAGCAGACTGTTGCTCCAGAGAAGCTAGGAGAGGACAAATACCCCAAGTGCAACTAAGAGTGACATTTTTGAGGAACTGAAGCCTAGAGAGGAATGTCCTGGGAGAAAGCCATTTTGAAACCAGAACTTTGGAGCAGACGCCAGCCACATGCCTTCCCAGCCAACAGAGGTTTTGTAGACACCATTGGCCATCCTCCAGTGACTTCGTGGCTTTAAGACTGTAACTGTGTAACCAAATAACCCCCCTTTTATAAAAGCCAATCCATCTCTGGTGTTTTGCATTCTGGCAGCGTTAGCAAGCTAGAACATGTACCCAATACCACAGATTTATCATTACTTTTTTTGCATTTGTCTTTTAGATCAGGTAGGCATAAGTGGATCTACAAACCAAAATTCAATATATTGTCATTTATATATTTATCCATTTTTTTATCCTGACTGGAGATCTTATTTCTTCATGTGGATGCTGTCTATAATCTATTCTTTAGCATCACTTACAGGGCCAGTCTGGGGTTACAAACTCCCTCAGCAGTTGTTTATCTCTGAATGTAAGACAGTTTTGCCAGATATAGGATATTTAATTGGCATTTTTAAATATAGAACTCATAGGTTTAGACAAAATTCATGCAGAAGGTACAGTTTTCATATACCCTCTCCCCCCCACACACATTCAGATTACCCAATGAATACAGATATTGTTTTTCTATTAAAATTGATGAAGTGATACTGTTATATCACTTTCCAGTGACTTTTCTATTTTAAATTACCAGTTCTACTGCATGTAGTCTTAGGACATTTGAAAGCATTGCAGCTGTATCAACTGTATTTATTTTGTGGTTATGGACATCATTAAATAGCACCTTTAACTGGAGATTATAAGTCAATTTGTGTGTTTCCTCATTGTTAATGACAAGTGACAAATGACAGCTGAAGCTGTTTCAGCCTATATGAGGAAAAGTCTTAATTTGCTTCTAGTCCCCAGTTTTTACAGATTCACATCAGTTCTGCCTCTATTCACTTCTGTAAGTAAGTGTAAAATCATTTGGTTTAATTTGACATTTTGTCATTTCTCAGTCGCTCTCCATTCCCCTGCCACCATAGGAGGCAGCAAGGAATGTTTGATTATCATCTTCTGTTTTTTACTTCTCTCCCTATAACTGGTGTACCATGACATCTTCTAAGGGTCTTAAATGAGTAGATCACTTTTTTTTTAATTCATTTTTATTGAGATATATTCACATACCATGCAGTCATACAAAACAAAGCATACATTCAATTGTTTATAGTACCATTGTATAGTTGTGCATTCATCACCAAAATTAATTTTTGACATTTTCATTACCACACACACAAAATTAATAAGAATAAAATTAAAGTGGAAAAGAATAATTAAAAAAGAACACAGGGTGCCTTTTTTTTTTTTCTTCTCCTATTTTTCTACTCATCCATCCATAAACTAGACAAAGGGGAGTGTGGTCCATATGGCTTTCCCCATCACATTGTCACCCCTCATAAGCTACATTTTTATACAATCGTTCTGGGTTGTAATTTGATAGTTTCAGGTATTTACTGCTAGCTATTCCAATTCATAGAACCTAAAAAAGGTTGTCTAGAATGTGCGTAAGAGTGCCCACCAGAGTGACCTCTCGGCTCCTTTTGGAATCTCTCTACCAGAAGCTTATTTCATTTCCTTTCACATCCCCCTTTTGGTCAAGATGTTCTCCATCCCACGATGCCGGGTCTAGATTCCTGCCCGGGAGTCATATTCCACGTTCCCAGGGAGATTCACTCCCCTGGCTGTCAGATCCCATGTAGGGGGGAGGGCCATGATTTCACCTGCCAAGTTGGCTTAGCTAGAGAGGGCCAAATCTGAGGCATTTGGGAGGAGGAGTAGACCAGTTTTTAACAGCCCCTTATGGGCATTTGTCTCTGGCTTTTTTAAAGTGCTTTCCAATCCAGCATCACCCATTACCAATCCCTCCTTCCCAGACTTTCAGTACAATAGGAGGGATGCTAAGATAAAATCGTTAGATAGGTAATTATAATATTATCTGTAGTCAATAGTTTACATTATGACCCACTGTAGTACAGTTTTATGTGTTTATTCTTTTTAACTTTTTCCTGGGAACTTTATCTTTGCATCCAACAATTTGAATATAACGTCACAGTTTGATTCTATTTGGTATCATCTTATTTGGCATTCACTGAGCATCTCTGTGTATATACAGATCTTTCATTAAATTTGGGAAGTTTTCAGCCATTAGTTTTCTGAATATTCTCTCTGCTGTTTCTTCTGCGAATTCCAGAATGCATATATTAGTATATTTGGTGTCTATTTTTGTTTCCTAAGCTTTTCAAAGCAGATAGCATAAAATGCTTTGGTTTAAACAGAGGGACTTTTATATTTTATGCTATATAAATTTTATATTTTATGCTATATAAAATATAAAATATAATATATTAATAATATATATTAATGTAATATATTAATGTATTATATTAATATATT
Source organism: Choloepus didactylus (assembly GCF_015220235.1). Taxonomy (NCBI): domain Eukaryota; kingdom Metazoa; phylum Chordata; class Mammalia; order Pilosa; family Megalonychidae; genus Choloepus; species Choloepus didactylus. Next base: position 145,989,806 of record NC_051314.1, read on the forward strand.
ATATTAATATAATACATTAATATATTATATTAATATATTAATAAAATATTTTGTTTTATGCTATATAAATTTTATAGCTATATAAATTTTATATTTTATGCTGTATAAATATAAACAGAGGGACTTTTATATTTTATGCTATATAAATCTCAGATTCAAGGCATCATCAAGCCAGTGCTTTCTTCCTGAAGATCACTTGCCTGTGAGCCTTTCCTCCTCTTGCCACATGACAAGGCAGATAGTGATGTCTGTTGGTTTCTCCCTTATTTTCCAGAATTCATTGCCTTCGGGTTCTTCTAGGGCTTTATCTTTATGTATTCATTCCATTTATGAACATCTCCAGTAACAGGATTAACTTCTTTTAATCTTGGCTCTCTTCTTTGGTGCAAGCCTCAGCTTTCATGGTTCTGTCATTGAAGTGATTTTTTCCTTCAATCTGTCCTTCTTCTGTCCCTTGTAGTACAGGCTGGTGGCCAAGGTTGTCAGTGGTTCCATTCATGAAGATCTCACTTAAAACTTGTTGATTTTGCATGCTGTACACAGGGATCCAATCCATCAGACAGTAGGATTTTCCACAGATAATTTCTGGATAACTGTACCTCCAATACTCATTTACACTGAAATGGCTGACTGGATCCATGTTCAATGAAACCCTCATATTGAGCACTATTCTCTGGGGCCTCATTTTTCAAACAATCAATTTCTCTTCTTTATTCCCAATAGTTCAATTCTCAGCCCATCCCTTTCCTCTTGCATTTTACTGTTAGTTGCAATGACAAACCAGGCTGCACTTACACACTTAGCCTGGAAATACCAGCTAAATAATCAAGCTCATCACTTTTAAGTTCTGCCTTCCATCCAACATCAGAACTCAATTTTGCCAAGTTCTCTGCCATTTTAAACTAAGGATCACCTTTCCTCCAGTTTCCAATAACATTTGCATCATTTCCTCCTAAAGCTTCATCAGAAGTAACTTCAACATTCATATTTGGTGGGGGGGGGGGTGGTGGCATGAAGATTTTAATTGCTCAGCCAAACCTTCAATCTGCTGTGTAGCACTGCATCTAGACAGATTAACATGAAGTCACCAGAATGAGTGTTTGGAGCTGGGGGGTTTTCACTGGACCCCGGAGAAGTTGGAGAAGCCTGGACTCTAGATGGGGTGGATCAAAGAACCCTTCTCTTGGTGGGGGGGGTGAGGGGGGGTGGGTGTTTTGTATTAAGAAAAATCAAGGTCACTGAGAAAAACAAACATTAAAGAAATGTCTTTTTGGGGGGCTGTGCCTCTGTCCTGGGATACCATGTCCTCTCCCTCAGGCAGACTCTCTTCTTGAAAGCCCAGCTGGCATGGTTTCTCCATCTGGGAGATGACTGCTCATGACAGTTCCAGCTCATGACAGTCTCACTTTTAATCCTTCCGGATCTGGTCTGCCCTGCATCTTGGCATTGCCCAATATTATGCTACAGTTTGTCACACATTCAACTCAAAAGAAGAGGTTCAGGTTGTGGGGCAGGTGAGATGTGAGCACTGTCCTCAGATGTCTGAAGAGCTGTTGTGTGGAGAAGGCTCTAAATCCCTATTTTTATTAGCATTTTTATTGTAAACTTTAACATATATGCATGACAAAGTATGATTTCACAAGTAGTTAGCAAATTTCAAAGAATATCATGGGTCACAGTTCCACAACTTCAGCCATTTACATTATTGTAAAATATGCATACAGAAATTTCTCTACAGCTTGTCAAGCAGTCATGTAGGTAATTTTAAAAATTTTTATGAGTTACAGTTTCACAGTTTCATTTCTTTCCTAATTATGCAGTACACTGTTTACAGAAAGGTGAAGACCTTCGAGGCACAATTCAACAAGCAGCTATAGAGCTAATGCCAAAGGATGCTATAGGCTACAGTTCCACCATGTCATTTACCTCCCTTCAGCCATTCCAGCACCAAGCATTCAAAAATGTATATATAATTATATAAAGTTTCAGTGTTCATAGGCCTTTGTTAAATCTTATCTTGATTGTTGCTACCTCTTCTTCTCACTTAATATCTCTTTCTCCATCTACAGAGGTGTCTCGGCAGTGAGCATATTGAGTGGGGGTGTCAGCAGTGTGGGGAAGGGGGTTGCAGCTGATAGTTTATCATAAAGAGGATGTTGCTTCTGGATTTTAGGTCTTGTCTGGTATAGGAACACTCCGGTGGTTTTAAGTTTCTGAAAGATAAAACTTAGTGAGTGCATGTTTTATAATCTCAGGTAGGGACCTAGGCATTTGGGGACTACTTTTGGTATGGGCATGACATACTGTGGCCATTTGCAATATCTAGCTAGACCTTGCGTGAAAGAAACCTGTAGGGTAGCCTCTCGACTCTATTTGGGATCGCTCAGCCACTGTGACCTCTTTTTTCCCCCTTTTGGTCAAATAGGCATTTTCAATCCCTCGCTGACAGGACCAGGCTCATTCCTGGGAATCATGTCCCACATCATTAGGGAGATTCATTCCCCTGGGAGTCATGTCCCTCATGGCGAGGTGAGGTGGGGTGGGGGGGTTAATGAATTCATTTGCCAAGTTGGGCTTAGAGAGAGAAAGACCACACCTGAGCAACCAAAGAGATTCCCTGGAGGTGCCTCTTAGGCATAATTATAGGAGAGCTCAGCCTCCTATTTAGAACCCTAGATTTCACAAGAGCAAGCCTCAAGTCAAGGGGCTGATTTCTTAAGTAGTGTGTTCCTGATTTCACTTAATATATATTCTATCCCAAGATAAATGGTCAGTTTCTTACATTATGTTCACTTAGTTGTACATCATCACTCTCAACTTTAAACAGTTATAATACATCCCAGAGCTCTCATCAGCTAATTATTCATCCCTACTATTAGTGTAGAGTTGGTAAGATATTCCTATTAAATATAGTTGTTAATAGTTAATGGGTAGTTTTTCCATACCACTCTGTTGTTAACCCTCTGCACCAGTGTCCTACCTTATATCATGCTAATGCTTATTTAGGTTTGTGGTGGTATTCTGTGGGTTACATGCTTTTAAACAACTATTTACAAACTTGTTCACCTTCAATGCATCACTGATACTTATAATCCCATTAATGAGCCATAATCAAACCTGTACCATCCATATTTCTATGAACATTCTCTTCAAAGCCATCTAAGCCTTTTTTATCAAACAGAATCAATTGCAGCCTCTGCACATTACCCAACTCCAAAACTATTTTTGCCATTTTGGTGTTTACAATAGCAGTGCCGCAGTCTAGGTACCAAAATCAAAATGATTTGCTTCACTTACCACCATATATTACCCAAAATTTCACATCACCTCAAACAAAACTCTACATCCACCATGAATTTATTCCTTTCTCCTTCTTCCTGCCACCTGCCACCTGTTCTCTATCTTCTTTGTGTAGGATTTGCTCATTGTAGCTATGGAATCATACAATATCTTTCCCTCTGGTCTTCAAGCTTCATCCTTGTTGCAGAATGCATCATAACCTCACTCCTCTCTAGGGTGAACAATATTCTAATGAATGTATAGATGACATTCTGTTTATGCATTCATATGCTTTGGACACTTGGGTTGCCTCCGCCCCCTGGCTGCTTAAATAATACTGTGAACTTTGAAGTACAAATATCCGTGTGGGTCCTTGCTTTCAATTCTTTTGGTAAATAACTTGAATTGCAAATGCTAGGTCAAATGGTATTTCTATACCCAATTTCCATAGGAGCCATGGAAATGTTCTCACACAGCAGCTGCATCATCTGTGTCCCACCATGAATACATTAAGATTCCTGTTTCTCTGTGTCCTCACCAGCACCTCTGTTACTTTCCGTTTTTTAAATAATTGTGTTCCTACTGGCTGTGAATTGATATCTCACTGTGACTTTGATTTGCATCCCCCTAGTGGCCAGTGATATTGAGTGTCATTTTATATTCTCATTGGCCATCTATACAACCTCCTTGGGTAAATATCTATTCAAATCCTTTGTCCATTTGTATATTGACCACTTTGGAAACACTTCTTATTTCTTCCTGTGCTTATTTTTGAACTATTTTCTTTCAGGTTACCATGGACTTAAATTTTGCACACTTCATACAATTTCATTTGTTTTTGTATCAACTTTACTTCCATATTATACATATAATATGTTCCTATACCCTTCCATCCTTTCACCATTATGAAGTTATTGTCACAAATTACCTGTTTATATAATTCCAAAACCATTGATTAATCATTAGTTTTCATACATTTGTATTTTAGATCCTGTAATATGTAAAAAGTGGAATTATGACAGCCCCCCCCCCCCCCAAAAAAAAAAACCATAGCAATGGAATTATACTTGCCATGATATTTCCTTTACTGGCGATCTTTATTTATTCATGTAAGTTCAATCTGTTGTCTACAGTCCATCCTATTCAACCTGAAGAACTTCCTTTTGCATTTCTTGTAGGGTGGATAGCTGCTAACACTCTCTGAGCTTTTATTAATGTGGGAATTTCTTAATTGCCCTTTATTTTTTGTCCATATTATTTTTAAATGTATTTTATTTTGTTTTGTGGGTTTAAAGAACAATCATTCATAAAATACAGGATTCCCAAGCACTTCTGGGACAGAAATTAACTATGAACCACTGCTGGCTATTGCATTTATGAATCTTCTGGACTCTTGTAAAAATGCAGATCCCAATTCCCTGGGCCTGGGATCAGGCCTTTGATTCTGCTTTTCTACCAAACTCACTGACATGCTAATGCTGTTGATCCACTTACCACACACTGTGAGTCCCAAAGCACTGTTTGAGATCTCAGGTTCCTTAGAGAAGTTGTTCTCAAACTTTGATCCCTATTGGAATCATACCTGGACTTTTCAACCTCTGAACACTCAGGCCATACCCAGGAATAATTAAATCAGAATCCCTGATTATAGGACCCAGGCACTAGAATTTGTTAAAGTTCCCAGGAGTTTTCATTGTGCAGGTGGCTTTTGAAGTCCATTTCCTTAGAATATGCAATGCAGTAGGGGAAAATTCTGTATTAAATTTGCAAATAGTCATAAGAAAACAATTGCCTTTTTGATTAAAGGAAAATTACTTTTATATATACATCAGGATAGGCTTATATATTTCAGTGTTTTTCTAGTGATATTTGCTACCATTTCAGATTTTAAAATCTTCTCAATATAGGGAATTAATGTAAATGAACCCTTGAATTCCACTCAAGTATAAATTCAAGTTGTTAGTAAGAAAAGAAAGTATGTAGTAGTACACTGTGGTAGGTACTTGAATTTTAATTTTTACCTCTGTAAAAAAAAGACTTATGAAGTGGACCTTGAGGGAGTTAGTAAACATCTTTAACAAGTCCTAGCAAGTACTTTATAGCCTCTCCCCCATCTTCCATCTCAGTAACTTGCTTCATATTTGTCACATTTATGTTTACCACAAATTTTCATTTTCCTCATCTTCCCTTTATTTTTAATCCCAGCCTTCCTTCAGGGAATTCTAGTTCATTGTCCATATAGAACTAGCAAATCTAGTTCCCTGTTGTATCTCCAGGACTTCTATATTTCCTGTTATAAAAATGAGCTGCAAATTATTTAACTAATTTGCTTTTAAAATCAGTTTGTTTTCAACATTGTATAAGTATTTAATTTTTATTTATCTTGTAAATTCAATCAAGGTGAACAGTATTTTCCCCATGATATGAATCCATGGTTAAGTTTGGTATCTCATGCAATCAGTGTTTGTTCCCTCAAATGTGTTACTCAGATTTATTAGATAGTTTTCCCTATACAAAGAGAGTGCAAATACAGGCTGAATTCTTCCATAGACAAATAATCAGAATAGTTCCGAACTTTGGGAAGAGAGCAAAGTTGTAGTGTTCTGTGGAACTTGCCTTAGAATTGAGTTGACTTCAATATTCCCTGTTATTTTTGGAATCTGGAAAGTGAGATGTGAGCTGGCCTTACCCATTTCCATTTTATAAATACTGTGAATTTCTATATATTGTTCTATCAAATATTTAAATCTTATCGTACATCATTTTTTACTTCCTTAGGTTCTTAAACTCTAGAAATGGGAGAGGAGAGGATAAAATTAAGTCTTGAGATGTTTTAATATTGTTTGAGGGTACCTTGCAGAATACAAGAGGAAAGCATGACTAGAATAGCTTGAATACACTCAGGGGACTGAGAGGTCAGAGAAGTCTAGCAAAAGAAAGTTAACAAAAGGAGGTTATGTTCCAGTTCTTTGTTTCCTGTTGATATACTGGGACCCACAGGCTGGATTTATTTATGAGGATCTCATTAGAGCTGATAGCATGATGTATTTAAGAGGAATCGTCAGTGATGCTAGTAAGTCTTCATTTGAAGCAGTGTGAGGAAAGGGTAAAAGTGCTCATTGGGTTTGATGGTTGAGGGAGGAAAAGTATATCAGGCATGAGACTGGAAATTCATACAGGAACATTTTGTTGTAAAATAGAGAAAATGAGTTGAAATCATGAGGGGACTGAGTATGATAAGAGTAGAGGTTGCTTGTAAAGATTTCAATTTTAATCATTAATATGGTTTCTGAAATAGGAAAGGCAAGATCAGTTGGAGACAGTCAACTTAATCAGGGGTAACTTACCCCTTCAGTGAGAGAGAAAGAATAACCAGTGGATCTAAATGCAGGAATAATTGTAGAGATTTTGGTGCTAAACCAAGGTGATTTGTCAAATTACATCATTCATTTGATTATTAAGAGTTTAATCTATCCACTGAAAGAAATATGAAATATAAGACTATATGAGATTCAAAAATTGTATGACTTGAAGTGATTACAGAATGTGGAAGAATTCAGTTATCAAAGTATATCTGAAAGCACTAGGAATCATGACTGCAATTCAACCTAAAGCAATAGCTTAGAAATGTGCTATGTCAGATGCAGTAATAGACCAGATCATTAGAGTCACCTCCCGTGGCCACAGATCTGATAAGTGCTCAGATGTTTATTGATGGGATAAATATGGGAATATCAGAAATACTGTTCTCAGGAAGTATATAAAGTAAATTAACCTTTATCTTCAAAGTTAGTGTGAGGATTAAGCTTTAAAAAATATGTAATTGTCCATATATATTTAATACAACCATTTTTTCTCGGGACTTCAGCTAAAAATGGGTAAGTTAATCCTACCTCATTTATGACACATTATCACTATTGATGCATGAAATGCATGTAATAATATTTTAGAGGCAAATTTACATCTCCATTCACATATATAATGAAGTGTGGGATGTTGCAGCTGATGATGATTAATATAGAAAAACATTTCAGCTACCATTTCCCAAAAATATCAGACCAAGCAAATAGATTTTCTCCCAAATCTCTTCATTCTTTGCATTTTGTGCCTCCTTATCCTATGAGGATTGTCGGACTTGACAATGATATATAGTTCTCCCTATTCTGATGCAGGCAATTTTCATGATTAGATTTGCATAATGGGATCCAAATTGATCAAGACATTGAGTATTTCAATCCCATACTCAGTTTCTTGGTTCATATCTGTGCTGGTTTGGATATGTTATGTCCCCCAAAAGCCAATTTTAATCCAATCTTGTAGGATATTTGGATTAGGTTTCCATGGAGATGTGACTCACCCAACTATATGTGATACATTTTGATTAGATATTTCCATGAAGGTGTGGCCCTGCCCAGTCAGCATGCATCTTAATTAAGTGACTGGATTCCTTTAAGAGACACTTGGGAGCTGACAGTGATGTTAGGAGCAAACCCAGATGATTGCTAATGCTGAGACATACTTGGAAATGCAGGCAGAAGGATTCTTGGAAATGTTAAGCTAAGTGATGGAAACCAGAGTTTGACCTACAGAAGGTAAAGGACTAGCAGATGCCAGCCACGTGCCTTCCCAGCTGACAGAAGTGTTCTGGATGCCATCCACCATTCTCCAGTGAAGATATCTTCTTGTTCATACCTTAGTTTGGACACGTTTATGGCCTTAGGACTGTAAATTTGTAACCAAATCCACTTTTTAAATGCCAGTCCATTTCTGATATCTTGCATAATGGCAGCATTAGCAAACTGGAACAATATCCAAATCCATTTTGCTGAGATCTAGAACTCAATTTTGGCAGTGTTACATTGTTTACATCACATGTGAAAGAACCAAGATTTAGGACAGGTGTCCCCAGAAGGGTAGGTACAGGTTAGAGCAGGGAGGGAGAGTCAACAGGACAGGGATAGATGTTGGAGAACCAATGCTAATTCATCAGCCAATCTTAACTATGAGAAATTCCAGACTGCCTTCTCTGATGGTGGAGAACTAATTCCATATGAGACATGGGTCAGGAGTTCCTGTGTTTTGGAATCAGAGAGGAAATTAAAAGTCTCTGAACACCATGGGATAATTAACATACAATTCAATGATTTTCTTATCTATAAAATTAAGGTATTCATATCTTCATTATGTGCTAGAGAAGTCAGGAACTCCTGTGACTTGACCCTAGGACAGACCTTCCCCTATTTCTCCTGGAGGATACTTCATGTTCCTGTTGATTAGACTGGGTTTACTCCCAAGTGAAGGGTTTGGGATTCATGACACACAAGTCTGGAAATTGTGGTCAGAACTTGAGTCTGAAGACTTCTCTCTCCTTTCTCAGCTTTGCTTACCTATTGCTTGTCTCACTTTGAGTGAAAATCCAGAGAAAGACAGTTGTCAGCTGAGCTATTGACAATGCAACCACAGGTGAGTAGGGAATTATTTTTTAACTGAAGTTACACCACTTTTGCCAGCAGGTGGGGAGGTTTGCACATTTTGAAATATTCAAATAAAAGGAAACTAGGATTTTCCTTACATTTGTTTGCAGTTGCCCAACTTCAATATTTGTAAATCAGCTGTAATTCAGATTTTATCAACAGATGCAATGTGTGGCAGTATTGTTCCCTTAGGTAGAATAAAACTTATGGCACTGTGAAAATTTTTCAAGATTCCAAGCGTCCAGAAGCAATGAAGGGACTTTAAGATCTTGAACACATAGATGAAATGAAAATATAAGACGGACATTGAGAAGAGGTGTTATAGGCCCCAGAAAATGTTGAAATGGGTGGTCTCCTACCACAGGAATGGTCAGACTAGGGCTGTTTTTCAGTACAACCATTTCAGGGGTCCCTGATTTGTGATCCTGAGCCAACTATATCACAAACATCTGAGTTATGTAGAATTGAGGGAGGCAGTGCTTACTGACCCAGAGTTCTGTATGAAAACTCTTCATTTCTCCAGAATTCTAGATATTGCTTTGAAGTCCCCTGCCATTTTAATGAATAATAGACCAGTGAGTTTAGATTGAAAGTACTTCATGCATTAGCACATTGGATATGTTTAACTGCATGACAATGTTGAACAATTCTGGAAATGAGAGGAAAATGAGGTCATCCATACCCAGGAATAATCTAACCATAGTCATTTTTTAAAGTGATATATTATGCATATTTGTTACCTTATGATGAGTCTCAATTTACTTGAAATTGGTGAAAAAGAGTATTTTATTATGGATGCTCTAGAACAAGTATTAGAATCAGCAGCAGGAAGTCATAATTGGAAGTTTTTTGGGAAATGTCCAGGTGTATATCATACCATATATCATATGGTATTCTTTACAATGGAGTTGTTTATATACAGAATGTCTATGTGACTGTGAGTGTATCTGAAAAGCATATGGCAGTTCAGCATTGAGAGTGATCTTGAACTCCAGATTGTCAGCTTTATCAACAGTCTTTGCTTCATCAGTGCTGTCACTTTTAGCATCAGGATTTTGGTAAGAATGGCTTTGGTGAACCCAAATTTCTGATATTTTAAGGAGTTAATGACCTTCAAAGATGTAGCCATAGACTTCACCCAGGAAGAATGGGCATTGCTAGACACATCCCAAAGAAAGCTTTTCAGAGATGTGATGCTGGAGAATATCAGTCATCTCATCTCAGCAGGTGAGTCTCTGAAAATTTATCTATTCTTAATATGTATCTTTCAGTCATCTGTTATCTACCTATATATTTATCATACTGCATGCCATCTTCTATTTATTTCAAGTATCTGGATCAGCTTCTCAATATTGTTGTATGACTTTTATATTCTTTTGTTTTTATATTTTATATTGCGTTTACATTTAAACACATAAAACCACTAAAATAAAATGTTTTCTAATTTTTTACTTACATCTGCTTCACCTCCATATCATTTAATCTTCTTGACCAAAACTTAGGGTAGTTCTTAAATCTCAATCTCCAATACTCAGTGCAGTGATGGATAAGTCAATGAATTAATTTTTGAATGGATAAATAGGTGACTAGACATTTTGAAAAAAAGTATTCTGCTTTAAGAGCTATGCTGAGGCTTCAGAACACAATAGTAAAAAGACCATATATATCATTTTCCATGTAGAATTTAGATTGTTTTGGTGGTGTCTATGCTTGTTGGATTATTTTTGAAAATAATAAACTGTGGAAACAGTTCCTCCCCATTTATAATATAGCATATTCTGCAGTCTTTCTTTGAACTTGTGCATGGGCAGCAACAACCAGAGGTCCCCACTGCAATAGGAACAAGGTCAAGAGTTATTCTTTTGATGGTGAAATAGTGTTCTGTGTTCAAAGTACTTTTGCTTTGCTGACTTAATGCTTACCTTTTTCTTTGGTAGCCTGCCTGGGACTTGATAATTCACTTTTAACTCTCAACTCAAAATCCAGATATCTTTTTCCATACACACAGGATATCAGGTCTGCACATCAGATGTACTTTCCCAGTTGGCACAAGGAGAAGAGGTGTGGAGAGAAGGAAAGGAATTTCTCCAAAACCAGAGTCCAGGTGAGCTCTAGGAATGTATGTATCAATAGTAGAGAGGCCCAAGAACAGTTAGTATGTCCTTGGAAGTATCAATTTCAAGTTTCCTTAAGTGAGATATGGTTTCTGAAACATAAGCAAGCATAAGGGGGAGGATTTTCTTCATTTGGGTTATTGTATACACTGTGACGCTCTATTCAAGTGTCTGGCTTTGGGAAAGAGATATTCGTGTACTATTAGAATTAAGCCTCGTCCTGGTCTTATTCTTGTAAGATTTTCTCCCTTTTTACTTCTCTGAAATCCCAACTTTTTATTTTTCTCTCATTTCAATCCTGAAAATCTGATTTTTAATGTCATAGTGCCTAAGGTATTCCTTAATTTGATATTCTTTTCCAGCCAAGTGTCAGTGTTTGAACATACTGACAGGGATATTTGGGACATGCCAATGTTTTCATTCCCATAATGCTACTCTAACAAATTATTGTGCTTTTCCCCCCAATAACTATAGGCAGGAAAAGCGGCTGTAAAAAGCAAGAAATAGTATTCATGCAACTTACCAGCAGGAAAGACAATTCTAACATCATGTCATCGGTAAGCTTCATTGGTGTGAACCCTAGTTTTCCAAATAGATACCAGGGTTAAATGCTAATCTAACAAAAATCTGTTATAGTTTGAATTTAGAGAAACATTAAACTGAACATAAACCTCTAAACTGAGTTCTTATAAAAACCTGATTGATGTGTATATAAAACTAACATGGGAAACATTTTAATCACTGAAGGATTAGTTGAGAAATTTGTTGGGAAATGAAGAATTTGATGTATATGGACAAATGTTTTATAATCTCTCATCTAATTCTTTACAACAGATATCTCATACTCAAAAGATTTCCTTTCAATGTAATTACTTGCAAGAGGATTCCACTCTCAGATCCGCAATGACTCTACATTCATTAATTCCCATGCGAAAGAAACCAGATTTAAGCAAACCTTTTGGAAAAGACCTCAGTGATGAGTTATCTGTTAATCAGCATCAACAGAATCACACAGCAAATAAATTAGATGAATGCCATCGAAGTGCTAAAGCCTTTATTAAAGGCTCTGGCCACAGAAAGTACAAGGGAAGTCAAACTGGAAATCAACCATATGAATGCCCTCTATGTGGGAAAACATTCATTAGTTTTTTTCAACTTAGACAACATGAGGAGACCCACACTGCAGAGAAACCCTATGAATGTCACCTATCTGGGAAAATGTTACATAGTTATTCTGGTCTTAGGCAACATGAAAGAACTCACACTATTGAGAAAACCCATGAATTTCATATATGTGGGAAAATGTTCAATCAATATTCTTATCTCAGACAGCATGAGAGAACTCACATTGGAGAGAAACCCCATAAATGTCATTTATGTGAGAAAGCCTTCCATCAACATTATCATCTCATACAACATGAGAGAACCCACACTGAAGAGAAATCCTATTTATGTCATACCTGTGGGAAAACCTTCAGTAATAATTCTTCTCTCAGAAAACATGAGAGAACACACACTAGAGAGAAACTCTATGAATGCCATACCTGTGGAAAGGCTTTCAGTCAAAATTCTTATCTCAGACAACATGAGAGAATTCACACTATAGAGAAACCCCATAAATGCCATATATGTAAGAAAGCCTTCCGTCAACATTATTATCTCATACGACATGAGAGAACCCACACTAAAGAGAAACCCTATGAATGCCATACCTGTGGGAAAACCTTCAGTCAATATTGTTATCTTAGAATACATAAGAGAAGACACACTGGAGAGAAACCCTATGAATGCCTTACCTGTGGGAAAGCCTTCATTCATGGTTCTCATCTAAGAGAACATGAGAGAGCTCACACAGGTGAAAAACCCCATAAATGTGGCATATGTAGGAAAGCCTTCAGTCAAAATTCTTCTCTTAGACGACATGAGAGAACACACAATGAAGAAAAACCCTATGAATGCCATACCTGTGGGAAAACCTTCAGTCAAAATTCTTATCTTAGAGAACATAAGATAACACATATTGGAGGGAAATTCTATGAATGCCATACCTGTGGAGAAACCTTCAGTCAATACTGTTATCTTAGACTACATAAAAGAACACACACCGAGGAGAAACTCTATGAATGCCATTTCTGTGGGAAAGCCTTCATTCGTAGTTCTCGTCTAAGAGAACATGAGAGAGCTCACACTGGAGAGAAACCCCATAAATGTCATGTATGTGGGAAAGCCTTCAGTCTAAATTCTTCTCTTAGACGACATGAGAGAACACACAGTGGAGAAAAGCCCTATGAATGCCATACCTGTGGGAAAACTTTCGTTCAATATTGTCATCTCATACGACATGAGAGAATCCACATTGAAGAGAAAACCTTTGAATGCCATACCTGTGGGAAAACCTTCAGTAAATATTCTAAACTTAGGCAACATGAGAGAATACACACTGGATTGAAACCCTTTGAGTGCCATACCTGTGGGAAAGCCTTTAAGTTTTGTTCTAACCTAAGAATACATGAGAGAGTTCACACTGGAGAGAAACCCCATAAATGTCATGTATGTGGGAAAGCCTTCAGTCAAAAGTCTTCTCTTAGACGACATGAGATAACACACACTGGAGAGAAACCGTATGAATGTCAGATCTGTGGGACATCCTTCAGTCAGTATTGTTATCTTAGAATACATGAGAGAACACACACTGGGGAGAAACCCTATCAATGCCATACCTGTGGGAAAGCCTTCACTCGTTGCGATACCCTAAGAGAACATGAGAGAACTCACACTGGAGAGAAACCCTATGAATGTAATCTATGTGGGAAAGCTTTTACTCAAAATTCTGCCTTCAGGCAACATGAGAGAATGCATAGTGTACAGAAGTCATAAGAATGTAATCTATATGGGAAGACTTTAATTTTTCTAACTTTAGACAACATGAAATTATTCAAACTTGATTGAAGCCCTGAGTGTTATTGATGTGAGAAAATTTTCAGTCAATAATTTGACTTTAGATGGAATGATAGGACTCACACTACACATAAGTAAAATAAGTCAGCTCTGTAGGAATGAAACACTAGGTCTGTAATTACTGTACCTATCATTCAAGGGTACTGTACCCTATCATTGTTTTTGTGAAAACCAAGCCTTAGTATGCTAAAAAAATGCTTAGTTTAGGAATAACCACAAAGACATGAAATAAAATGGGAGTCATAAAAACCTGAAGTAAGAGGAAAAATTTTTATTAGAAGGATGATACCCCTTGGGGGAGATCCAGAAATTTCATGATGGAGAATAATATAAACTCAGGGGAGATCATTTACTCAGAAATTTAGGAGGTTGTTATGAGATTGTGTCTCTGTGAGGGATAATGTTTGAGGGCATTGGGCAAATTATTGGATATTTTGTGACTGGGTTATGGACATCAGTAGTGGAAATGCTGTTGGTGTGGGGATAGAATGTGAAGTCTGATTTTGGTTTTCTAGAATAATTGAATATGCTTCTGTTGTTGCCTCTAATGGATCAATGATGAACATTTTTTTAAGCCAATGATTAAATATCTGAAGGGTAGGAGTAGATGTGTTTGTTTTTTTACCTTAGAGGGAACATTACTTCATCTCAGTAGCAACAGTATTTATCAGTGGGTGAGAGGGTCCTGCACACAGTACACTGAGTCAAGCATAGATTCAGATAAAACCCTTTTCCCCCCACTAATGACCCATTAGGGAATATCAGAACCCACTTAAATAATCATCTTAATAATCAAAGAGGTAATGCTAAAATAATGCAGGGCCCTTAGGCAGTGCTGTTAAGATGGTCCAGATGTGGAAATCCAATACTTGACATTAATTTTGGAAAAATTATGATCCAGAGCATGCATATATGAAAACTTTACAGCTAATATGATTTTAGAAGACTGTGAATTTTCTCCTAGTAAAATTGGGAACACTAGAAGTATTTCTCTTCTCATTACTGTACCTTATATTTTATGAAATATTGAAAGACTGATTGCTTTACCCTAGAGACCAAGAAAAGATTATTTTTTTCTCATAATTTCTCTTACGTTTAGACATAGTGGTGGACTTATGTGGTGTCATAAGTCACGGTGGAAAGAAAAATAAAACTTGGGGAAAAAAACTTTTTGTTTGCAGATGACATGTTTCAGTATATAGAAGCTACTGTTAAATTTCCAAAAGGAAATTAGAGGCCATTATTAATTTTAGGAATATCATAGAATCTGAAGTAAAAATAAAATTCAATCTCTATGTTAGAAATTTATTGGGAGAGTTAATCCATGTTTCAAGGCCCCAAATTTCATGGCATCTGAGTTTGCATGTCTAGTTCCATGGTGGATCCACCTACAGCAAATGCTCTCATGGGAAATTCAGCTAGTTCATTCATATCACTGAGGTTAAGTCCATTAGCCTCATTTTCCAGAAGTCAATCAGCCTTTCTTCCACCAGGTTCTCAAGCCTCATTGGTTATGAAAAGCAGTTTGGTGTATCCTCATTGGCTATTTCATTGCAAAGATACCTATCATCATAGAACCCTTGTTATATCCATAAACATAAGTAATGCATTTGGTGCCTTTCCACACCACCACTTGTTTCTAGTGGTCCCCTCACTACACTAGGGAATATTTCATTCTGCAATTGCGTTCTGTCCATCAATCTGATCTGACTGCTAAGCCATTGGTGATGGCTTCCACCATGAGACAGTAAGTGTACATGGGGGTACTTAGATCCAGGTGTTCCAGTATTATTAGGACCACTCACACTTCAGTCCATTGGTCCCATTTTTCAGTGCCAGGGGTGGTATGTCATCTACCGAAGGCCATGGAAAGTGGCTGTTACCCAATGACCAGTTTGGCTGACCCATGAGTGAACCAGCATGGAGCATCTGGTGGGGTGTCCATATGTCAGGGTCCTTTGGGTTCCAATGCATGGAGGAAAGGTCCCTGTATTGCAACAGGCTCATATTTAATGGGCACCTCTGCCAGCCTTTCATGAAAGCATTCTACTTCCTGGGTATCTGAGCACAGTCCTGCATTTATTACTTCTATTTGATGATACTTTGTCACTGGGCACTGCCTGGGTAAGGGTTCTGACTACCCTGAACCCAGGATATAATGGGGATTTCTAATATCAGGAGGATGTTGGTGCTCTTGATGGTAATTCTTTCCATTTCCATCAAGCCCCTATAGCACATCAGAAGTCTTTCATAGGAGTAGTTCTGGGATTCATCCATGAGCTTTGTGCTCTAAAATCCCATAGTTCTTCATTCCATGTAACCTGTTGTCATGTTTCCCTTCCACTGGAATGGAGTTTCCAATGTCTCAGTAGCTTTTCTGACAGAGGGGTACAACTCAGTAAGTTCTTCCTTATGGCCTTTGTGTACTCAGAGTCATTCACTCCTATGTTCTCTTGTCTCATTTGCTTGGAAAACACAGGAAGGATGAAAGACCAATACCATGCAATGGGAGCACACCAATTGCTGGGTCACATGAGCTGTAAATGAGATACCTGAATCTGATTGGAGTCTTGTATATCAGATGACATAGTCCATGTTTCTCCAAGGCTGCAGTGGGGGTCCCAGCATCCACATGAATGTGAATTGCTTTCCAGTACCTAGAGTTTGTCTAAAGTTGTGAGTTACCATTGGAACCCGACTAGGGAAGACCAATCTAATGTGGTTGAGTTGCCACTGTCTTCAGGGCCTAATCCCCACCTGATATAGCCCAGCACACCGTGCTGTGTGGCCTGAGCTCATTATCAAGAGTTACAAGACTGCTCTGCCTTTGGTATCTATCTCTCCTAGAGTGTGTCCTCATGATTTCTCTCATTGTTGAATCTGAGTTGGGCTTCTGCATCCTGTGGTGATTCCAGTAGGCAATCATAGCAACTTGGGTACATGGTCAGTGTGGAAGTCCTGTTTGTGTTCTCGTACAACTGATCTTTTGCAATGGATGTTGTTTCAGTTTGCTAAAGCTACTGGAATGCAATGTACCAGAAATGGATTGGCTTTTACCATGGGGATTTATTAATTTACAACTTACAATTCTTAGGCCATGAAAATGACCCAATTAGGGCATCAACAGGATGATACATGGATTCTGGAGACAGGCTGCCTGTATCTGGGCCACCTCTGTCAGATAGAAATGCACATGGTTGGCATTTGCTGGTCCTGCACTCCCATGTTTCATTGCTTTCAAATCTTTCTAGTGGCCTGGTATGAGCTTCCTTGAGGATTTTAGTCTTTGGTTTTGGTTTTTGTTTTTGCTTCTCTGAAGCTTTTATCTCTGACTGAATTTTCTGTCTTTTTATCATCTCTTAAAGGATTCTAGTAAAAGTATTAAGACCCACCTTGAATGGGCTGGGTCATTGCACAATTGAAATTCCCAAAAGGTCACACCAATTAGATCTAATGTACCCATTAGAATGGATTTGAAGGATATGGAGTGTGATATCCTCAACATGGTGACATACAGCTACTGAAAATTCTCCCAAGATTCAACAAAAAAGGACAATTCTGAATTGTTTCAAACTCTAGAGAAGAATGTAGACTGGACAAGGACACTGGAAATACCAAGTTGAAGAAAAAGAAGAAATATCTGGTAAGACTCTTCCATCCCAGACCAGCTGGTCCTCTCCCCTCTCTCTCGGTCTCAGAGGCACAGAATCAACAGACAAGACCTCTTCCACTAGGGACACATTTTAAAACCTCACAACAGTGAGACATACCCTGTTTGCAGACCTGGGGGACAGGGAAGGACATTTCAAGGCCCAGGTCAGTGAGGGACAAAGGGACTGAGAAAATGTGGACAGAGACTGTTTCCAGTCCTGGATCTGAAAGCCCTTGCTCCACCCTTGATGGCAGCTCCAGCTGCCATTTCCTTGCTTTGGGGAAGGCTGGAGTACTGAGCTGAGGAAGTATTCTGCCTCAGGTGTAGCCCTGCATTGAGCCAGATTTTAGCTAACAAACTGAGACTTAGGTGTCCTGCAGTTTTAGCTCACCTGTGTAGACACAGCCTGTGCTCAGAGGCAGTGCAGCCCTGAGGAGAATTAAATTACTATACAGCACCATCTGCTGGATAGTCCAGAAAATGCAAGGGAATAGAAACATTTTTTAAAAGTTGCTCCAGACCCTTTCTTAGGACCACAGGAGCTGGTTTACTTACCCTGCACAGAAACCCAGCCCTGTTTTGGCTGAGATATATGGATAACCCAACTGTTAAAACCAGGCTCTAAAATGAGCCCAGGCCTTGCTAGTTGGCAGAAAACAGAGCATCACTGGGAGCCAGCAGATCCATATTACCACAATAAACTTCCTGGGGTGCTCAGTGCCTACCTCTCATCCCTGTGGCAGACCATGATGGGTATCTGATTTGGAGGGGAAGAATGGGAGGCAGAGCCAATCTGACCACTGGCCAGTGAGAGAAATGAGAGATCGAAGAAAATCCTACGCAACAGAGAGGAAACCTCCAGAATAAACTAATCAAGAAAATCATGCCTAGACAGCAAAAAATCACAACCCACACCAGGAAATGTGAAGATATGAGCCAGACACAAAAAGAAACTGACGGCTTAGCTGAGATTCAAGAATTGAAATAAGTAATTAAAGATGCTCAAACAAGTCATCTAAATCAAATCAAGGTGAAAGAAAATGTGACAAAACGGATGAAAGCTATAAAGAAACTGGGTGACCATAAGGAAGACTTTGTAAGCTTGAAAAAACATGACAAATTATGGGTATGAACGGCATGATAGAAAAGATAAACAAAATGGAGACCTATAACAGTAGACTTAGAAGAAAGGATTCATGAACTAGAGGATAGGACATCGGAAATTCACACAAAAAAATAGATACGGAAAACAATGGAAAAATATGAGCAGGGACTCAGGGAACTGAATGACAACCTGAAGCAAATGAATATATGTGTTATAGGTGTCCCAGAAGGAGAAGAGAATGGAAAAAGGGCAGAAAGAATAATAGAAGAAATAATCACTGAAGATTTCCCAACTCTTAAGAAAGGCATAAAATTACAGGTCCAAGAAGTCCAGCATACCCTAAACAGAATTGATCCAAATAGATGTGATCCAAGACACTTATTACATTGTCAGATGTCCTAAAGACAAAGATTTCTGAAAGCAAGGGAGAGCCCATCACATGTGAAGGAAGCTCAGTAAGGCTAATTGCAGACCTCAGTAGAAACCATGGAGGCAAGAAGGCAGTGGTAAGGTATATTCAATATACTGGAAGATGAAAACTGCCAAACAAGAATCCCGTTTCCAGCAAAACTATCCATCAAATTGAGGGATAGTTTAAAATATTAAGAGGTAAACAGACACAGAGAGTATGTGAACTGGAGATCTCCTCTACAAGAAATAGAGGAGACAGACTGGAAATGATAGGAAAGAGCGGTTTGGAGAAGAGTGTGGAAATGAAGATATAAGAAGAAAAAATGTGGGTAGAAATTGGGCACTTGATACTGAAGGAATATAGAATATTCAACAGGATTGATTTGTATAGATCCAGAAATGTATAACACAATGTTGGGTGATGGTAGCTCAATATTGTAAGTACAGTGAGCAAAGATGACTGTATGGTTGAAAGAGGAAGATTAGGGGCATTGTGCTGGTTGGATATATTATGTCCCCTCAAAAGCCATATTCTGTAATCCAGTCTTGTTCGGGCAGATGTATGGAGATCCATACATCTCCATGGATCATGGCAGATCCATGGAGATGTGACTCAATCAACTGTGGGTGAAACATTTGATTAAATTATTTCCTTGGAGAATACGGACCCTGCCCATTTAGGGTGGGTCTTGATTTAAACACTGGTGTCCTATAAAAGAGTTCACAAAGAGAAGGAGCTCAGAGCAGCTGAGCAGGATATTTGGAACAGCAGCTGATAGAGACTTTTGGAGAGCTGTGGGCTGACACTTGCACTTGGAGATGCAGATACAAGGATGTTTGGAGATGTTGGGCTGGGAGATGAAGCCCAAAGTTTTCCTTGGGATATGCTAAGAAAGGATCTCCAGACACTTAGAATCTTCCTGGGAGAAAGAACCAAGTATGCACAGGAGCTGAGAGAAGAGCTGAAATACAACCTGTGATCAGCTGACACCAGCTCTGTGCCTTCTCAGCTAACAGAGGTTTTCCAGATGCCATCAGCCATCCTTCCAGTGAAGGTATCCTCTTGTTTATACCTTAGTTCATATACTCTTATGGTTGCAGAACTGTAAAGTTGTAACCTAGGAACCCCCCCATTTATAAAAGCCAGTCCAGGCGGTTTGATGTGCTGAGCCCTCGAGCATGGGACTTGCCCTTATGAAGCTCATTACCACAAAGGAGAGTATAAACTTCTATGTAATGGTGCCTAAGAGTCTCCCCCTGAGTACCTCTTTGTTGCTCAGATGTGGCCCTCTCTCTCTCTAACTGAGCCATCTCGACAGGTGAACTCGCTGCCCTCCCCCCTACGTGGGACCCGACTCCCAGGGGTGTAAATCTCCCTGGCAACGCAGAGTATGACTCCCGGGGATGAATGTGGACCCGGCATCATGGGACTGAGAGTATCTTCTTGACCAAAAGGGGGATGCAAAATGAGACAAAATAGTTTCAGTGGCTGAGAGATTCCAAATGGAGTCGAGAGGTCACTCTGGTGGACATTCTTATGCACTATATAGATAACACCTCTTAGGCTTGAATGTATTGGAATAGCTAGAAGTAAATACCTGAAAATACCAAACTCCAACCCAGCAGTCTGGACTCCTGAAGACAATTATATAATAATGTAGATTACAAGGGGTGACAGTGTGATTGTGAAGACCTTGTGGCTCACACCCCCTTTATCTAGTGCATGGATCAGTGGAGGCATGGGGATAAAAACTAAAGGACAAATGGGGTGGGATGGGGGGATGATTTGGGTGTTCTTTTTTCACTTTTATTTTTTATTCTTGTTCTGGTTCTTTCTGATGTAAGGAAAATGTTCAGAGATAGATTGTGGTGATGAACGCATAACCATGTTATCATACTGTGGACAGTGGATTGTATATCATGGATGATTGTATGGTGTGTGAATGTATTTCAGTAAAACTGAATTTAATAAAAAAAAAAAAAGCCAGTCCATTTCTGGTATTTTGCATAATGGCAGCATTAGCAAACTGGAACAGACATGTAGAGCATGAGAAGGAAAGAAAGAGATAAATACTAGGATAATGTAACTTAGTAAAACCTAGAGTGGTCAATGATAGTGATTAAATGGACAAATATAAGAATGTTTTTACATGAGAGAACAAGTATCAATTTTACAAGGTGCTGAGAAAAAACACCTTGTAAAGGATGGTACTGGGGAAAATTCAGTCAGTACAAACTAGTCTATAGTTAACAGTAATAGTGTAATGTTTCCATTAATTGTAACAAAGGCACTATACCAAACTAAATATCTATAAGAGGCAGATATAAGGGAAGTGTTGGTGTCAGAGTTGTCTGAACTTTTAATTGTATTTTATTTTTTCTTTTGTGTGTTTTTTTAATTCATTTTTTTTTCTTTTTTCACCTCTTCCTCTTTGTGGAATATTTGGAATGTCCTCATATAGATAGTGGTGGTGAAAGCCTCAGTATGTGATTATACAGGGAACTTTTGATTGTTTACTTAGGAGGGAATGTATGGTGTGGGAATAAAACTGTCTAAAATTAAACAGAGGGATATAAGTTGCTGAAGAAAATGTGAGGAGAGGGATGTACCTAATCACCATTGGTGGGATAGTAGAATGGTGCAGCCCATCTGGAGGGCATTGTGGTGCTTACCTGGGAAGCTAAGCATGGGGTTGCCATATGATCCTGCAGCCTGTTATTGGATATATACTTGGAAGAGCCAAAAACAGGGATATGAATGGACATTTGCACAATGGGGTTTATGGTGGCAGTATTCATGATTAGCAGTGGATGGAGGTGACCTAAGGGTACATCAACTGATGAATGTAATGGTGAACTGTGGAGTATACATACAATGGAATATTGAGCTGCTACTAGACGGAATGAAGTTGTGAGATATGCAATTAGATGAATGGACATTAAGGACAGTATGTTAAGTAAACCAGAAATGAAAAGACAGACATTATAATGCCTCACTAATATGGACTATTGATAATGTGCAAACTCTGAGAACTGAATCTGAGACATCAATGATCAGAGGAAGGATTATGGTAAATGTTCCTGGATTATAAGCTTTTTACAGCAGTTACATCTATTCCTGTGTTATATTCACTATTTCTAAATTTGTAGATGCTGAACTCTTTGTGTATAACCTGGACAGATACTTTGGGTATCTATGTGACTGTTGCAAATAATGCAAGCCTGAGAGACAGAACTCCAGCAAACTTTTCCCCCTCAGATCCATAGATCTGCCAATTTTAAGTGTTCCACCTTTACCCTATCATTCCATGTCCATCTATCTGTGTATCAAACCATCCATCCATTGCTCGCTCTCTATATATACACACACACACACATATGTGTATATATGTGTGTATATATATCTGTCAATATACTTTCTATATAATTGAGAATAAGTTGTATAACTCATGAACCTTGATGACTTAATACGGCCATGTACATTTCCTAAGAAAGAAGCCTTATGTAACCTAAAGAGCAGTTATCAAATTCAAGAATTTTAACATTGATGATAAAGTTTATGGTCTATATTCCAGTTTTTTCATATTTCCAAATAATTTCCTTTGTAGCATCTTCTCCTCCCTTGTTAGGTCACATCAAAAATCACATTTTTTCATCTCTTTTGTTCCCCATTTTATTGTTTAATTGTTGAAATACATATACAACATAAACTTTCCCACATCAACCACTTACAAGCATAACATTGGGTGGGATGATACACTCATAACCATCCATTAAACTTTCCTCATCTCCTGAAAGAGAAACACTATACACAATTTACAGAAATTTCCCTTTCTTTCCACCCTGGCAACATATACTCTTCTTTCTCTCTGGATGAGCTTGTGTAATCTCTGATATTTTCTTTGTAATTACCATAGGGCTTTCAATTAACACTCTAAATCTATAACAGTTTGAATGGCTTGTCCAGGTTGAGCACCCTGATTCAGTCCCTTAGGCCACCAACAAAGAGATTAGGCCAGATGTACATGATTCCAGTAGGTGCATGAGTGTTACACTGTTCCTTCTCTTATGAGGGCCAGGGACTCACACTGGGAGCATGGGCCTGCTTCATGCTAAGCTGGTGAGGGGATGGGGTGGGACCATCCAGGGTGCCAGGAGATCATACCATTTTCAGGATGCCTTTTCCTGAATTAGCATTCACCCTGTTACTGCTATCCTTTAGTATTCTGGAGCTTTGAGAAAGACGTTTCTGCCAATTCTTTCTGGTTCAATGGTTTTATTAGATGACTCAGCCCTGTAGCTTCTCATTACATCATCTTGATTAGGGCAGGGCCTGTGGCAAATTGATTTTTGACAGGGGTGCCAAGTCCACTCAATGATAAAGAATAATCTTTTCAACAAATGATTCTGGGAAAATTTGATGTACATGCACTAACAAATGAAAGTGGACCCCTATCTCACACTATAAGCAAAAATTAACTCAAATGGATCTAAGGACTAAATATATGAGCTAAAAGTATAATGCTTAGTAGACGTTTTTCCAAAGAAGAGCCAATAAGAAGACAGGTGCTCAAATCTTTATCCATTAGGGAAATGCAAATCAAACCACAATGAGATATCAATTCACACCCACTAGAATAGCTATTACAAAGAAAAATAAAACAATCATTTTTTGGGCAATATGTGGAGAAATAACATTAACAGCAATGTAAAATAGTCCAGGCACTGTGGAAAACAGTTTGCATTTCCTCAAAAAGTTATACAGAGAACTACCATATGACCCACCATTCTCACTTCTAGGTATTTACCCAAATGGGATTGAAAGCCGGACTCTGACTGTTATTTGTACACTAATGTTCAAAGCCAAAATGTGGAAAAAATCCAAGTATCAATCAACCAATGGGAGTAAATTGTGGTATATTCATACAATGTAATATTCAGTCATAAAAAGGAATAATTTTCCATTATATGCTACATCAAGATTATCCTTGTGGACATCATGTTGAGTGTAATAAGACAGAAATGACCATATTGTAGGATTTCATTAATATGAAGTAACTAGAATATGCAAGTACATAGAGGAAGAAATTAGATTACAGGTTGTAGGGGTGAGGGAGAAGGGTTAAAGAGAGTTAATACCTAATGGTTAAAGAGTGCTTGGGTGATGGAAACTTTTTGGTAATGTGATGGTAGAATAACATTGAATATAATTGATACTACTGAATTGTATGCTTTAAAGTCATTAAAATAGGAAATTTTATGTTTATATCTGTGATTTATTTTCTATAATGAAGGAAAAGTGAAAGCTCCCCAGGAGTTGCACTCTAATATCAAAACAAACAAAAACAAAATAGATAATTGACTGAAGCAAAAGTAACAGCATATGCAGTGATACAATGTAGAAATCAAAACAAAAGTTGCTTAAAATAAAAATATTGTATTATGGAAGAAATTTAGTGTAGAACTAAAATATAGAATGACATCTGCACAAAGACTGGAAAAGAAATAAGAATGCTTTTGCAATTTTCTTATATGTTTAACGTCTACAAAGATAAGGGTGTGATGAGTTAAGGACATATATTTTAAACCCTAAAGCAATCACTTAAGTGGAAAGAATTGCATCTATAAAGTCAACAAAAGTAATATAATGGCATAATAAAATACTGAGTCTAAAGTAAGGCAGGAAAAGAAGAAAAGGGAGAGAAAACAGATAGAACTAATAGAAAACAGATGACAAAATAGTACAGAGAAACCCAACTACTAGGATGATAACATTAAATTTAAATGGTGGAAATGTCTCAGTTATGAGATTGAGATTTTATGCTTGGATGCGAAAACAGACCCCAGCTTTATGCTGCCTATAAGAATTTCATTATAAATGTAGAAACATAATTTAAAAGTAAAAGGACATGAGGCAGGACAAGATGTCAGCATAGGGAAGAGTGGAATTTAGTTAGTCCCCTACAGCAACTAGTAAGTAGCCAGGAACAAGAAAATAGTCTGGAAAAACTGATGGGGGGGCATCTGTGACTAGGCAGCATCATACACCCAGTCAGGAATGGGTGGAATATCTGGGATTGCAGCATAGAACTGTAAGCTCCCCAAACTGCAGAGCTTGTGCCCCTCCCCCACTAGCACAGCAGGCTGAGTTGCAAAGCTTTGCTGTGGGAAAAAGAAGTAGACCCAGCCAGAAGCAAAGAAATGTAGCTCAACCAATCTCCAATTGTAGTTCTAACTAAGAAATTTGGATTACTGAATTCATGCTATGAGCACAAGTAAACCTGGACCAAGCAAGAAAGGAACCAGGATGTTTATCCTGGCAGAGATGAGGCAGGGCTGAAGGAAAAAACAAAAAAGAGGCTTTTGGAGTCAGCTGAGCTCATAATACAGGAAAAGGGCCGTGTCCCAAGTAAAGTGGCACACAGAACCAGGTACAAACTCTGCTTCTCACCTGGTGAACTGGAGGGCAGGGGACTGGCTCTTAAAAGGGGACTTCTTGCTTTTTCTCCTTCTCTTGCATTCTAAGTAGCTCATTAGAAAAAGCCTCAGTCACTTTTAATTGTTAGCATTGACACAGGCAAGTGTGGATTAAGCTAGGGAGTCAAGGGAAAAACTCGAGTGTAGGAGACAATTCCCTAAAGAGCTTAATGTCCCTAAGAAAAGAGGGGCAGAGCCCAGCTCAAGTGGCAGCCCTCCCTCAGAATTCAGACCCCAGGACCTGGCGGAAAAATAGAAACAGCTTAAGCTTGGCTTTGAACACCTTCAGTCCCTGGCCAGCACAGGGTTCACTGAGAATTAAATACACCACATCTTGTTATGTAGGTATGTCCTAGTTTGCTAATGCTGCAGAATGCAAAACACCAGAGATGGATTGGCTTTTATAAAAGGGGGATTTATTTCGCTACACAGTTACAGTCTTAAGGCCACAAAGCGTCCAAGGCAACACATCAGCAATCGGGTACCCTCACCGGAGGATGGCCAATGGCCTCCGGAAAACCTCTGTTAGCTAGGAAGGCAGCTGGCATCTGCTCCAAAGCTCCGGCCTCAAAACGGCTTTCTCCCAGGACGTTCCTCTCCAGCAAGCTTGCTTCTCTTCAAAACATCACTCCCAGCTGCACTCTCTTTCCTCTTTGAGTCAGCTCATTTATATAGCTCCACCGATCAAGGCCCACCCCGAATGGGTGGGGCCAAGCCTCCATGGGAACATCTCATCAAAATTATTTCCCACAGCTGGGTGGGGCACACTCCAAGCAAATCTAACCAACACCAAAACTTCTGCCCCACACAAGACCACAAAGATAATGGCATTTGGGGGACACAATACACTCAAACCGGCACATTCCACCCCCTGAAACCCAAAATGGCATTATCTTTCCAAATACAAAATACATTCATTTATCACAAAAACTTAAATCATTTCAGTAACAAAAGTTAAGTACAAAATCCCATCAAAATAAGTTTAGGCTTGGTCAGTTCTAAGGCATAATTCCCCTCTAGCTGTGGATCTGTGAACCTAGAACAAGTTATGTGCTTCCAATATACAAAGGAGAGACATTCATAGGATAAACATTTCCATTGCCATAAGGAGAAACAGTAAGGAAAACAGGGTTAACAGGAGCAAAACAGTTCCTAAAACCCACAGGACAAAGTCCATTAGATTTCAAAGTCCGAGAGTCACTAACATAACAACGTTGCATCCTTGGGGCTTGAGAGAGCTGGAGCCTAACCCTTCCCAAGGGCCTTTTCGTCAGCCCTTTCCTCTCCAAACGCTTAGGTGAGTGCTCCAACATTTCCACACATTGGGGAGACCACCTTCTCGGCCCCACCCTCCTCAAACATCGGGGCAGCTCCCGGATTCCCTTCCATCTCCGGGTCACATGCTCAACCCCTTCAGAACAGTGTGGTGGCAGCCAGGCTCTCCCCAATTCCCTGGAAATGTGCTCCACCATCTTTGGGACCTGAGGTGGCAAAACTCTTCCAGAGCATCGAGGCGGAAAGCCCGCCCTCGACCTCCAGGGCAAACTCACCCTTTCCATGCGTGTGGGCTGCTCTGCTCTCCCAGCCCGAGACCTCCTGACGCCAGACCTCAACCTCCATGGCTCTGTCTTTGAAGAGATTTTTCCTTTAATTTTTTCCTTGTCTGTCTCTTCCAGTCCAGACCGACAATGGCTCTGTCTATAAAGCTCTCGCAAAAATTCTGTTGGCTTTGCATGAAGCACACAGGGGTCAAAGCCATTAGACAACAGGACTTTCCACAAATCCTTTCTGCTTAACTCCTTTTCCAATCTTGGCTTGTACTGAAATGGCGGCTGGGTTCCATGTTTGATTATATCCTCATGTTGGGCTGTAGCTTCTGGGATTCCACCCCCTGGAAGCCTGTAATTTTCCAAGCCATCAACTTCTGGTTTCTTTGAACCCAAGAGTTCAGTTCTAAGTTTATCTCTCTCTGCTCGCATTTTACTATAAGCTGCAAGGAGAAGCCAGGATATGTCCTCCACACGTAGTCTGGAAATCTCCTCAGCTAAGTATTCCAGGTTGTTGCTTCCAGATTCTTCCTTCCATCTGACACCAGGACTCAATTTTGCCAAATTTTGTGCCACTTTAAAACAACGATCACCTTTCTTCCAGTTTGCAACAACACATTCATCATTTCTGCTCAAGTCCTCATCAGAAGTGTCTTTAGAGTCCATATTTCCACAAACAGTCTCTTTAAAGCAGTTTTGGCCTTTTCTATCAAGCTCCTCACAACTTTTCCAGAAACTCCCCATTATCCATTTAAAAAGCCGTTCCAACATGTTTGGTATTTGCAAACCCAGCAGCAAAAGCACCCCACTTCTCTGGTACCAAAATCTGTCCTAGTTTGCTAATGCTGCAGAATGCAAAACACCAGAGATGGATTGGCTTTTATAAAAGGGGGATTTATTTCGCTACACAGTTACAGTTTTAAGGCCACAAAGCGTCCAAGGCAACACATCAGCAATCGGGTACCCTCACCGGAGGATGGCCAATGGCCTCCGGAAAACCTCTGTTAGCTAGGAAGGCAGCTGGCATCTGCTCCAAAGCTCCGGCCTCAAAACGGCTTTCTCCCAGGACTTTCCTCTCCAGCAAGCTTGCTTCTCTTCAAAACATCACTCCCAGCTGCACTCTCTTTCCTCTTTGAGTCAGCTCATTTATATAGCTCCACCGATCAAGGCCCACCCCGAATGGGTGGGGCCAAGCCTCCATGGGAACATCTCATCAAAATTATTTCCCACAGCTGGGTGGGGCACACTCCAAGCAAATCTAACCAACACCAAAACTTCTGCCCCACACAAGACCACAAAGATAATGGCATTTGGGGGACACAATACACTCAAACCGGCACAAGGTAGCTGCTGGCTGAAAAGTGCCACTTCCTGGGCAGGATAGGAAAAGCACAGAATCTACAGGCTTCACAGGAAAGTCTGAAACTACTGGGTCTCACCCTCAGGGAAACCTCATACTGACTACAGCTCCTCCTGAGACCTGGGCCAGTCTGGTCTGGGAAAATCAGGTAATCAAGGGAACTATGCCTAGACAACAAAAAACTTCCAAATTACACTAGGAAAAGTGAAGATGTGGCCCAGTCAAAAGAACAACCAGACTTCAATTGAGAAACAGGAACTGAAACAATTCTTCAGTCTAAATCAATCCAAAAATCAGAGTTGAGGGGAAATATGGCAGAAAAAGATGAAGGATATAAAGAAGACATTGGGCACACAAAAGGACTTTGGGCACACAAAAGGAAGAATTCAATTGTCAGAACTTATGGGAATGAATAGAAATGATGGAAAACAATGGGGACATACAACAGCAAATTTGAATTGGCAGAAGAAAGGATTCATGATCTGGAGGACAGGACATCTGAAATCCTACACACAAAAGAACAGCTAGGGAAAAGAATGGAAAAATATGAGCAGGTTCTCAATGACAACATATGAAGCACATGAATATGTATGTCATGGGTGTCACAGAAGGAAATGAGAAGGGAAAAGAGGTAGAGAGAATAATGAAGGAAATAATCACTGAAGATTTCCCATCTGTTATGAAAGACATAAAATTGCAGATCCAAGAAACACAGCATACCCCAAATAGAATAGATCTGAGTAGACCAACTCCAAGACACTTAATAATCAGATTATCAAGTGTCAAACAGAGAATTCTGTAAGTAATGAGAGAAAAGTATTCCATCACATACAAAGGAAGCTCAATAAGACTGGATTTCTCAGTAGAAACCATGGAGGCAAGAAGGAAGTGGTGTGATATATTTAAGATACTGAAAGCGAGAAACTGCCAATGAAGAATCCCATATCCAGCAAAACTGTCCTTCAAAAACGAGGGAGAGTTTAAAATATTTTCAGACAGACACTGAGAGGGTTTGTGAAAAAGAAACCTCTGCAATAAATTTGAAAGGGAGCACTACAGGCTGATAGGAAAAGACTGGAGAAGAGTGTACAAGTGAAGACTTGATAAGGGTAAAAGGAGAGGAAAAAATAAAAATAAGATGTGAAAAAAGGTAGATAGACATTACACTGAGTGAAATTAAAAACAAAAGGATGGATACTGCATGGTCTCATTAGTATGGACTAATATGGATGAGTGAAATTTTAAAGTCGAGAACAAAGATTATCAAGAAAAAGGGTAGAGATCAGGCATTTGATGCTGAAGGAGTACAGAAAGTTCAACATGATTGATTATATAGATCCAGAAATGGAATGGATAGCATAATAGTGTGTGATGGTAGCACAATATTATAAGTACTCTGAACAAAGATGAGTGTGACTATGGAAGAGGAAGGCTAAGACATGTATGATACCAGAAGGAAAGAGAAGATAAAGACTGGGATTGTATTACTTAGCAAAACCTAGAGTGGTCAGTGATGGGGATTAAATGTACAAATGAATGTCAACATTGCAAGGTGTTGAAAATTAGATGATACAGTGGAAAATTACAATCAATGTAAACTAAAATTTATAGTTAATGGTAACATTGTAAGATGCTTCCTTTAATTGTAACAAAGGCAATATACCAAAGCTAAATATCTATGAGAGGGAGATATAAGGGAGTAATATGGGATTCATGGTTGTGGTGATGCTGTCTGACCTTTTCATTGTATTTGGTTTCATTTTTCTCCTATTTTTGTGTTTTATTTTTCATTTTTTTCTCATCTTTCTTTGTGGAAGAGATGGAAATGTCATATAGATTGTGGTGGCGAATGCATAGTTATTTGATTACAGTGGGAATCATTGTTTACTTATGGTGGATTGTATGGTGCATGAATAAAACTGTTAAAAAATAAACAGAAGGATACAAGTGCAACAGAAAATGTGGAGAGAGGGATATACCTATTCCCTTTTGGTATGGAAGAAGAATGGTGTGGCCCATCTGAAGGGCAGTATGGTGGTTCCACAGGAAGCTAAATATGGGATTGCCATATGGTCCTGCAACCCCATTATTGGGAATATACTTGGAAGAACTGAGAGCAGGGATGTGATTAGACATTGCACACTGGTGTTTACAGAAGCTATGTTCATAATTTGCAATGAAGATGGCCTAAGGGTACATCAAATGATAAATGGAATGAACTCTGTTGTATACATACAATGGAATACTGAGCAGTGGCAAGAAGAAATGAAGTTGTGAGGTATGCACCCAGGTGAATGGATCTTTGGGACAGTATGTTGAGTGAAATAAGGCAGAATCAAAAAGATAGACATTATAACACCTCACTAATATGGACTAAGTATAATTTGGAAATGGAGAGTTGAATCTGAGAGCATAGGTTATCAGCAGAAGTCTTATGGCAAAGGTTCTGAGACTGTAAGCTCTTACAGCAGTCACATACATTCATGAATTGTAGCAGTTATCTCTAAATTCTAAGATGCTGAACTGTTTATAATCTGGTCAGTCTCTGTAACTTCAGGTATCTGTGTGACATCTGAGACTCAGAGCCAGAGTTCAGTAGCTATGAATGTCTGCATTACCCCATACAGCAAATGTTAAAACGAAAACTGAAAAGTAGATCAGACTTCAATTAGAGATATGAGTGAAATGGACGTGATTATAAGTAAGGTAAACCAAACTAACGAATAAAGGATGATGTTGAGTGTGTTTTAAAACATCAACTTCTGTGTGAGACCAAAGGAAGAGATTTTATTTTTTCATGCAAAATCCATACTTTCTGTAGGACTCTATTTAGTTAACTTGTTTGGTCAGTTTATTCAAACACCTTAATTGCATGGAAACTTGAATGAGGGAGGGATGTGGTTGGTATGTACAGGTTATCATGAAAACCCAATACATCCCAGTGTAATGTGGGCAGAGAGTAAGAAATATTTGCATTGCCCCCTTGAGGCAATCATTTACAAGTCTCTACCTCTTCACTGAGGAATTACAAAGTACAATGAAAGAATGCTCTTATATGCTCAGATTGCATATTTCTATTGACAGCTTAGTTTATGCAATTGCTCTAATAAACAGAAAATAGTTTTGTATTTTAGGGACACTGAAATTATGCTAAATATTTTTCCAATTATCTTGGTTTGATATTCTAGGGGTTGCTTTTCCATTTGCATTATTCTCTCATACCAGTCCTAAGACATTCCTTGATTTAGTTTGCATTATATTAAAAGCCACAAAAGGATGTCTTTTTACAGGAAGAAAAATGAAAAGTCATGGAAAAGATATAGTTGCAAATAGAGCAAAAAGGAGATTGGCAGACACAGTCCTCAGAATGGAGTGCTGATAATCAGATCTTTGGCAGTAGATAATTTGCCTGAATATGTGTTATGCTTTGTCCTGAACTTAACTTGGTCTGTTGGTCCAATATGAAGAGCTTCTTTAGGCAAATCAGTACTTAGTCAAGTGTCCAGGAATCAGGTCTCAAGTCTTGTCATTTGGGGCACAGGGTCAGACTCTGCCGACATGAGGAAGTCTGTAAAGGGACAGGCATATTAGGAAATTTTCAGGCAAAGACAAGTCTAAAGAATCATGTAAGCTGAAAGTGCATCGACTGATGGTGGTACCATAAACTTGCATTAATCTCTGAAGTGGAAGATGGAATGAGTGGCAGAGCTCCTTCGTTCAACAAAAACACTTAGAGGATAGGCAGGAATTCTCCAAAGCAGCTGTTCTGTGGCTCAGGAGACCATGGGGGTACCATGCTGGATGAAGAAACAGAGAAACTGTGATGGAGAAACAACAGTGAATGAGTCACTTGGCTGTGCCTCCTGGCACCTATACCCCACCCTCAATTCTCAGACTGCTATGGACTGAGAAACTTGGGGAAGCCCTCCCTTCTGGGAGCAGGGGATGAGGCACAGTTCTGATCCAACTGTTGTCCAGCAAAATTGAGCATCTGTGTCCCACAGACTTGGCTCTTTCCTGACAGGTACCCATGGCACCTACAGTAATGTTTCCATAGATGGAGAAGCTGCAGTGAATGACTCATTCTTGGCTCATGGCCCCTATCCCTCACCCTTGAGGCCAGCAGCTTCTGACAGACCCACTTCCTGCCCACTGTGCTGCTGCAGACTGGGAGTTGGGGAAGTCCTCCCCCCATGAACAGAGGGGATGCAGCACAGTCCTGATCCAGCTGTTGGCTGGCAAAATTAGATTTCTGAGTCCCTTGGCTTTGGCCCTTTCTGGACAGATGCCTGAGATGCCATTGTTACCACCTGCCTCAGAAGCAGAGCATACAGGGCTAAAAATAATTTGCCTTTATAGGGCTCATGGGGAATATGTTGTCAACACTATTTGTTGGTGAGGCTGGGAATATCCCATCTTGGGAAACCTCCTTCCTGACTCTCTCCTCAGGGCCCTTTGGAAATTTTCTGCACCCCATGCATGGGACCTTGGCCCTGTTTTGTCTTGGAAATACAAACCCAGTGTCAAAGAGTATTCATAGGAAACTTATCAACAGCTAAATCTTATATGAGAGAGAAAACAGCCTTCAGAATAATTGTATCAACATAACCAGAGATCCAGTAAACAAGCAAAAAAGAATAAGCCATACTATGTGCTCCAGTTTGCTAATGCTCTGTTAATGCAAAATACCAGAAATGGATTGTTTTTTTTAAAGGGGGGTTATTTGGTTACAATTTACAGTTCTACAGCCATTAAAGTGTCCAGATGAAGGCATCAACAATAGGGTACCTTCACTGGAGAAAGGCTGTTGGTGTCTGGAAAACCTCTGTTAGCTCAGAAGGGACATGGCTGTCATCTGCTTGCTCCCAGATTGTTTCAAAATGGTATTCTCCAAAATGTCTCTCTAAGCTGCAGCTGCTCTGAGCTGCTTCTGTATGAGATTTTATAGGACTCTAATGATTAAATCAAGACCCACCCTGAATGAGTGGGGCCCATATTCCCATGGAAATAATCCATTTAAATGTTTCACCCACAATTGATTGAGTCACAGCTCCATGGAGATGCTTAATAAAAGGATTCCAACCTAATCAACACTAAATACCTCTGCCCCCATAAGACTGCATTAAAAACCTGGCATTTTGGGGGACATAATACATCCAAACCAATGCACTAAGAAAAAGAACATATGGCCCAGCCAAAGGAGCAAATTAAAAGGTTGGAGAGACAATAGCTGGAAAAACTACTCAAAGATACTCACAAAAATATCCTAAACCAATTCAAGAATATGAAGGAAAATATAAAATGATATTAATAAGACACTGGGTGAATGAATTTGAAAGAGTGCAAATAAAAGTAACAAAAGCACAGTAAATGAGATTAAAAATATGCTACAGCATAAACAGCAGATTTGAACAGGAAGAAGAAAGGATTAGCAACCAGAAGACAGGACATTGAAACTGACAAAAGAACAGATACAGAAAAAAATGGAAAAAAATTTGAGCAGTGTCTCACGGAGTTGAATGATAATATGGAGCTCACAAACATATGTGCTGTGCGTGTCCCAAAAGGAAAAGAAAAGGGGAGACAGATTATTCAAAGAAATAATGAAAAAAAATTCCCAACTCTTATGAAAGACATAAAGGTACAAGTCCAGTAAGCACAATGTAATCCAAACAGAATATACCCTGGTAGAATACTCTGAGACACATACTAATCAGAATTCTGAAAGCATTGAAAGGAAAGCAATTCACATACAAGGGAACTGCAATAAGATTAAGTGCCAATTTCTCATCAGAAACCGTGGAGATGAGAAGGCAGTGGTATGATATGTTTAAGCTACTGAAAGAGAAAATCTGCCAGCCAAGAATTATTTGGCAAAACTGTTCTTCAAAAATGAGGGAGAGTTTAATATATTCACTGATGAACAGAAGCTAAGAGAGTTCATAACAATACTTCTGCCCTGCAAGAAGTATTAAAGGTAGTTATGCCAGCTGATTGGAAGACAGGAGAGAGAGGCTTGGACGAGAGTTTAGAAATGAAGATTATTGGTAAGGGTACCTGAAAGGAACAAAAGGGAGACTTAAATATATGACATGTTAAAGCCAATGGATAAAATGGTTGAAGTACTGCCTTTATGGTAAGAAAATTGAATATTAAAGGATTAAACTCACCAATCAAAAGACACAGATTGGTAGAATAGATTTTTAAAAAATGACCCAAGTATATTCTGTCTGCAGTAGACTCACCTTAAACCCAAGGATACAAATAGATTGAAAGTGAAAGGCTGAAAAAAGATATTCCATGCAAATAGCCAAGAAAGTACTGGGGTAGCTATGCGATATCAAACGAAATAGACTTTAAGTACAAAAATGTTATGAGACAAGGAAAGACATATACTAACAAAAGGTCCAATCCACCAAAAGAAAAGTAATCATAAATATTTAGGCACCTAACCAGAGTGCTCCAAAATACATAAGGCAAACACTAGCAAACTGAAGGGAGAAATAAACATCTCTGCAATAATACATAGACTTCAGTACACCACTCTCAACAGATAGAACATCTAGAGAAAGGAGCATAAGGAAATAGAGAATTTGAATAACGTGATAAATTAATTAGACCTAACAGACATTTATAGTACATTACACCCCTAAACAGCAGGATATACTACTTCTCAAGTGCCCATGAGTCATTCTCCAGGACAGACCACATGTTAGACCAAGAAACAAGTCTCAATAAATTTAAAAAAATTGAAATTATACTAAGTACTATTATCACAATGGAATGAGGCTGAAAATTAATCACAGATGGAGAATGGGAAAATTCACAAATATACATGAGGTTAAACAATACACTTTTAAACAGTAAATGTGTCAAAGAAGAAATTGCAAGAGAAATTAGTAAATATCTCAAGATGTATGAAAATGAGAACACAACATATCAAAACTTATGGTATGTAGCAAAGGCAGCACTGAGATGGAAGTTATAGCCCTAAATGTCTAAATTTAAAAGGAAGAAATTACTAAAATCAAACAACTAACTGCACATCTGGAAAAACAAGAAAAAGAGAAGCCAACTAATCCCAAAGTAAGTGGAAGGAAAGAAATAAAGATTAGAGCAGAAATGAATGAAATTAAGAACAACAACAACAAAAAAGCTATGGAGAGACTCAACAAAACTAAAAGTTGGTTCTTTGAGATCAATAAAATTGAAAAACAGCTAGACTGACAAAGGACAGAAGAAGGTGCAAATAGAAATGAGAACAGGTAATTACCATGGACTCCATAGAAATAAAAGTGATAAAATTGTGAATGGGTTGTGGGTACTGTAATAAGGAGTCACTGAAATTCTGTAACATAAGAGTTTGACATAATGTTGGAACTCTTATATGAGTTTGTGGTGTGTGCATCAGGACCATCCTTCTGCAAATGTTTTGACAGTTTATACTAAAGATAATCATAACCATGTCCTGTGACTTAGCACATATTCTCCTGGGCCACTTCCAACAGAGATTCTTCCATATGGTTTCCAAACACATGGATAAGAATGTTCATAGCAACACCACTTACAATAGTTAAAACGCATGAAATTCACACATG